>NW_027507686.1:231488956-232088956 GCF_037356315.1 Lithobates pipiens | reverse complement strand
TCATTACATTGCTGGTCAGTGGGAAGAATGCTCCTTACATTGGAGGTCAGTGGGAAGAATGCTCCTTACAGTGGAGGTCAGTGGGTAGAATGCTCCTTACATCGCTGGTCAGTGGGAAGAATGTTTCTTACATTGGAGGTCAGTGGGAAGCATGCTCCTTACATTGGAGGTCAGTGGGAAGAATGCTCCTTACATTGGAGGTCAGTGGGAAGCATGCTCCTTACATTGGAGGTCAGGGGGAAGAATGCTCCTTACATTGGAGGTCAGTGGGAAGAATGTTCCTTACATTGGCGGTCAGTAGGAAGAATGTTCCTTATGTTGAAGGTCAGGGGGGAGAATGTTCCTTACATTGGAGGTCAGTAGGAAGAATGTTCCTTACGTTGAAGGTCAGGGGGAAGAATGCTCCTTACATTGGCGGTCAGTAGGAAGAATGCTCCTTATGTTGGCGGTCAGTAGGAAGAATGCTGCTTACATTGGAGGTCAGTGAGAAGAATGCTCCTTACATTGGAGGTCATTGGGAAGAATGCTCCTTACATTGGAGGTCAGTGGGAAGAATGCTCCTTACATTGATGGTCAGTGGGAAGAATGCTCCTTACATTGGAGGTCAGTGGGAAGAATGCTCCTTACATTGGAGGTCAGTGGGAAGAATGCTCCTTACATTGGAGGTCATTGGGAAGAATGCTCCTTACATTGGAGGTCAGTGGGAAGAATGCTCCTTACATTGATGGTCAGTGGGAAGAATGCTCCTTACATTGGAGGTCAGTGGGAAGAATGCTCCTTACATTGGAGGTCAGTGGGAAGAATGCTCCTTACATTGGAGGTCAGTGGGAAGAATGCTCCTTACATTGGAGGTCAGTGGGAAGAATGCTCCTTACATTGATGGTCAGTGGGAAGAATGCTCCTTACATTGGAGGTCAGTGGGAAGAATGCTCCTTACATTGGAGGTCAGTGGGAAGAATGCTCCTTACATTGGAGGTCAGTGGGAAGAATGCTCCTTACATTGGAGGTCAGTGGGAAGAATGCTCCTTACATTGGAGGTCATTGGGAAGAATGCTCCTTACATTGGAGGTCAGTGGGAAGAATGCTCCTTACATTGATGGTCAGTGGGAAGAATGCTCCTTACATTGGAGGTCAGTGGGAAGAATGCTCCTTACATTGGAGGTCAGTGGGAAGAATGCTCCTTACATTGGAGGTCAGTGGGAAGAATGCTCCTTACATTGGAGGTCATTGGGAAGAATGCTCCTTACATTGGAGGTCAGTGGGAAGAATGCTCCTTACATTGATGGTCAGTGGGAAGAATGCTCCTTACATTGGAGGTCAGTGGGAAGAATGCTCCTTACATTGGAGGTCAGTGGGAAGAATGCTCCTTACATTGGAGGTCAGTGGGAAGAATGCTCCTTACATTGGAGGTCAGTGGGAAGAATGCTCCTTACATTGGTGATCAGTGGGAAGAATGCTCCTTACATTGGAGGTCAGTGGGAAGAATGCTCCTTACATTGATGGTCAGTGGGAAGAATGCTCCTTACATTGGAGGTCAGTGGGAAGAATGCTCCTTACATAGCTGGTCAGTGGGAAGAATACCCCCCTTAAGAGTTGGCTAAAAAGATCATTGGTGTAGTGCTACTGGATCTTTCAAGTGGTGATGAACCTGGAACTATGAAGGCACCATCAGATGGGTGTTCAATTAGCTAAAGCTCAGGGAACCCCTAGGAATCTTTATTTTCAGTCATGTGATTTAAATCTTGGACAAGCTGAAAATAACTGTCACTTTTAGTCTCTCTATCCTGGTGTGTTAGCTTTGTGAGTTGAGCCTGTAACATAAAAGAAATAATGACAACAAAGCCTTGTTAAATATGTGTAGCATATGTATCATTAGTGCAGAGACACTGAGATCCTTGACATTTAAGAACATTTGCTATGCAGCTTATTGTTGATATCTACCATAACATGGAGTTGAAGGCGTCTCCCTGTGCTAGCTGGAAGATAGTGATACTGCTCCCTGCTACACCGTATTCTTTTTAGATCAAATCTTCACTTCTAAATAAAAACGTTAGGAGATAGAGCTTTTGGCAGAAGAGACTTTACATGCCTCTTCTGCCAAAAATACCCTTTCCCCGTTTCCTAGCAATTCTTATTCTACTGTAATCTGCCTGAAGTATAAACTCCTGTCTCATTCCCTATACTGGTAACAAGCCAAGAATGGAGATGGGTGACGGGACAATGTAACTCCAACAAGTAGGAGTTATATCATTAGTGGCTTCCAATGGCTGAAGAAGAAGGATGCCAAGGGCGGGGCGGGAAGGATGCCGAGGGTGGGGCGGAAGGGCCAGTGTGCACAGAGAGGCCAGTCTGCCATGATAAACTACAAGAAAAACAGAAATGTAACGTGCGCACACCTAGTGCATTACCAAAGATAATTTAATAATAAAAAATATTTTATATAAAAGTGGGTACTCACAAAATGCAACTGACAAAAGGCCATAAAAACAATGCATGGACATGCACAGAAAATGGGGTACAGCTAACGCATTTCAGGGGCGCACCCCCTTCCTCAGAGCTAGGCTCTGATGCTAGTCTGCCATGATGTGCAGCTATTTTCAGTTTCGTAAGAGCACCAAAAGAACATCCTGAAAGTCCAATGTCTTTAACCACAAATGTTAGTAATTTTTCAATTTTTTTTTCCCTTTTTTTTCACAATTTCTTTTTTTTACATACTGTGACCAGAGCAGTGCAGTGTTACCATACTTACACTGTACTACTCTTTTGAGGTAATCAGGATTTTTTTTCACACTATGACTAGAACAGTGATGATTACTGTAATAAGCACTCATTTTTATGAATGGCATCCATTCATTCATTGTGTACTATTGTGAAAGCTGTGATTGGCCGCAGCTATCACATGGTACAAATGCACTGTGATTGGCCATGCCTGTACCATCTGATCACAGTGACCAATTACAGAGATTAACACAACCAAACACAATGAAAGGCTATAAATGAGAGCCATTCATTGTGTACAACTGTCATGTGTACCCTGTGATTGGTCACATCGATTACATGGTTCCCGGGACTAGCCCAGTACAGTGATCTGTCATCAATTGTGTCTGGTGGACACAGTAGGTGACAGATCGCACTGCAGCATGGCCCCTAAGGGGTCATAAGACCCCCCCCCCCCAGGATGGGAAAGCTCCTGCTCGGCCAACATTTGTTTATAGCAATGCTCAGGGGCGGACTGACCATTGGGCTACTCGGGCACTGCCCGAGGGCCCCATGCCACTAGGGGGCCCCATCAGGGTTGCCAGCCTCAGTAAAACCAGGGACAGTATGTAAATCCTGAGATTATAGCTGCCCCACCTCTCCAGTACCTTCTCAGCCAATAGAAACGTGTCTGTGTGTACTGTGTGTGTGAATGTATACTGTGTGTGTGTTTGTGTATACTATATGGCCCCATAATCTCTGATTGCCTGGGGGCCCCATAATCTCCTATTGCCCGGGGGCCCCATGGGTTGTCAGTCCGCCCCTGGCAATGCTGTATCTTGGCCTAGGCCAACATGATCTAGGCCTAGGGCGGCACTTTGCAGGGGGGGGTGGCAAAAGACATAAAAGCCACCCACCCGCATGAAAAAAGGAGCCTCTCTTGCCTCCCTCACAAAAAGAGTCCCTGCTGGCTTGCGCTACACTTTTAGCCCTTGTACACACGGTCGGACATTCCGACAACCAAAGATTTTGTCCGAAACTGTTGCATACACACGGTCCGACAAAGTTGTCGGAAAATCCGATCGTTCAGAACGTGATGATGTTATTTTGTTACGACGGGACTACGTTCAGGCTAGTAGCCAATAGCTTTGGTGCGGGAATTTGATCTGAGCATGCGTGGCACTTTGTCCGATCTGAATTCTCTACACATGATCGGAGTATGTCCGATCGGAGCATGTTGTCAGAAAATTTTACCGTCAAGTTGGAAAACTTGGTCCGTCGGATACTCCGACGGAAACAGTCCGATGATGACCATACACAGTCGGATTATCCGACAAAGCGGTCCGATCGGACACATTCCGTCGGAATCTCCGACCGTGTGTACAAGGGCTTAGAGTAGCACCAGTCTTATGGGGCAGACTGGCGGGAAGAGTCTAGGAAGCAAATCAGTCTGGCGCCCCCATAAAGTGACCGCACTGCTGCCTGCCGGTATGATAATACCGGCTAGTGAGGATGTCCGGACAAACCAGTGTCAGCACTTAAAACTAGTAAGTGTGGCACTGGCAGGTTTTATCTGCCCAATGTTCCACCTAGCCTCCTCCGTGGCACGCATCATTTCATTTATATATCATTCATTTCATTGATTTAAACATCCTTGAGTGAGCATATTGAATTGCATCATATACAATTAAGACTTTTAATTGTATATGGTGCAATAATATTTTGTACCTGCTCACCTGTATCATATGTGCTATCACAATATGTCACTGGATTAGTAAGATTACTCCTATCTTGTAAGATAGAGAGAGGAAGAGGTGGAGCTCTAAGAGGAAAAGGTGGGCCCTAAAGAGGAAGAGGTGTGGTTTACAGATGACAGGATGGGTCTTAAACAGGAAGGGGTGTGGCCTTGGCAGGAAGGAGTGGGCAATGTTTAAATGGGGGGGGGGGCATGAGTTTGGTCAGGCCTAGGACAGCACATAACCTAAATACACCACTGGTTTATAGGTCGGGTAAGAAGCAGTTTAAAGCGGAGTTCTGGCTAGTATTATTGCTAATGAAATTCAAATAAGAGTATACAATGATCTTGATTGATTGTTCAAAGATATACATTTCTTACTGTAATATTTAATTCCTCCGTTTGTGGCCATTTCCATCATGAATCTGGGCATGTGAAGCCCAATCGAGATCGCTTCCTGGAATATCTTTGGAGCGGTGCATGCTGGGTAACCAGCATGCACCCCAATGGCAGCCGTAGTACTGTACTGCCCACAGACTCCTGGGAAATGATGTATCATCATTTCCCAAGAGCATAGGCGAGGGAGGAAGTCTCAAGGAGCTCCACGGACCAGGAAGTGGCAGATTACGAGGACTACATAGCAACAGGGCGTTTAGGGTAAGTATAAAAAAAATAAAAAATAAACTTCCTCCAAATGTTTGTTTATATGTTAAAAGGAGTCTTTTAAAGGAAAAACATTTTTTAGGGTGATTTTTACAGCATCAGTAAAAAAATTTAAAAAATCCAACACATTTCGAGGGTTAGAAAAACTCCTTTCATCAGGGCTTAGAAAGAGAGCAGATATTTTGTGGACATAAATATTCTGTTCTGTACTCTGAAAATAGCTAGTTTGTAAATGGGCCAGTGTTAGTAGCAAAGTAATGAGTTCACCCCATCTTAGGATACATGCATACTGGGCATAAGCCTTGGTAGTAAAATCTAAGTGTTACTGGGTACCTGTGAGGCTTCACACTGTGCGGTACTTGCGTTTAGGTCCATATGCATTCAAGGAGTTATACCCATCAAGCAAAAATGTCTCCACTCAAGGCATATGCACCTAAACGTATATGGCCCTAAATTTATGTACCAGTGTCCAGACGGTAAGTATTTCAGCCTGTCATAAAATTTTACAGCCTGTTGGAAGCAGGGCTGGCCGCTGCACCCATGCCATCTGAATGCCCAAAAAAGTTGGGGATTTGACCCACATGGGCTCAACAGTTGTCACCAGAATAGGTGTCCCCATTGGAATATTTCCCCTCTCATTCTGGTGACAACTGCAATATTTTGTATCTCCATTCACCTTCTATTTTGGTGACAACAGTCACCAGGACAAATAAAGAAAGTGAATCTCCCAGGTGGCGACACAGACTGCAATAAAAACCTGACACCGGTTCCCACTCTTCTCTACTGTATCCAACTAGGGTTGCCACCTTATCCCTTTAAGCCTGAACATATGAGTTGCACAGGTTCTGAGGCTAATTTAATGCAGATAAGGCACCAGGTGAGTTTAATTACCACCTTAATCAGCCACAGAACCTGTGTGGTTCATATGTGTTCGGTTTTAAAGGGATGAGGTGGCAATCCTATATCCAACACAAATGATCGACTTTAGACACATTTTAATATAATTATGAACCTTGCTAATTGTTATTCAGGTTTAATTGCAGTTCACACCTGTCCTAATTAGTAATAGTTAAATAAACTGTTGGACATTCCATGCCTAAAAAACAGGTTCTGTTTAGTTCTGTCTGTCTGTCTGCACTACTCAGGATTAGTCCTTTGAGATTTGGACTATACTGAAACTCTATTTTGTATCCGCTCCGAAAAACTGCCTTGAACCTGTGCCTGTGTGGGTTTCCTCCGGATACTCTGGTTTCCTTCCACACTCCAAAGACATGCTGATAGGTTAATTGGCTCCTGTAGTATGTCAATGTATAATTATGAGTTAGGGTTAGGGTCAATGTATAATTACGAGTTAGGGACTTTAGATTATAAGCTCCTTGAGGGCAGGGACTGATGTGAATGAATAATATATATGTAAAGCGCTTTATAAATTGACGGCGCTATATAAGTACCTGAAATAAATAAATAAATCTGTGGACTTCACTCCAGAGGCTCCACTTTGCAGAAATGAATCCAAAACTATTAAAGTTTCCCTTATTTATTACAAGTTCTTATATAGCGCCGTTGCTTTATACATATATATATTGTGCACAGTGGCGGCAAGTCCATAGAGGGCACACGAGCGCCGCCCCCCCCCCCATCCATGTGTCCGGCCCCCTGATCTACATATCAGGGTGCCAGATTATGGATTCCAATTGAGGGTGAGTGTTTTATTGAAGCACCTGATTAAAGCCAGAGGCTCATATAGGCTTCAAAAAAGGGTGGGCTCGGGGTGCAGAGCACTGCGCTCCGATCCTATCCAGTTGTGTGACGATAGCGAATGAAAGTTCGCTATTTTCACACTAAACTTCCTCCCCGCCAATTAGGAGGCAGGTTGGGAGACCTGTTTGCCGATTGAACTCTGGGAGGGAGGGGGAACACTAGCAATAAAGCACAAGCATGCAAATTATTGCATAGTAGCATCCCCCGATTGAAACACAGGCAGCAATAAAAATCGGACAGAGGTTCTAACCCTTACCTGCTCTATACAAATAAAAAAAAAATAGCTTTAGATAATCCTGTATAATAATAATAATAATATACTTTAACCACCTTGCGCCTGCGCTATAGCTGAAAGACAGCTGCAGCGCAGACCTAATTTGCTGGGAGGACATCCATGGACATCCTCCCATGCTCGAGCGGCCTGCGTGCCCCCTGCAGGGAGCGCACGTCACACTCTAATCAGCGGGTCTATGAGACTCAGCTCATCACAGATCGACAGATAACAGATCGATCCCGACCCGTTACCACGTGATCAGCTCTCAGCCAATGACAGCTGATCATGTGACGTAAACAGAGCCGGTAATCGGCTATTTTTCTTCTTGCGCTGGTAGTGTGAGGAGGGAAAAAAAAACGCTGATCACTGGCGGCTGTGATAGGGGCATCGGTCCCGATCATAGAGAGAGCCTCTGCACCTACCAGTGCCCACAGTACCACCCATAAATGACCACAGTACCACCCATCAGTGCCCACAGTGTCCCCTATCAGTACCCACAGTACTACCCATCAGTGCCCACAGTGTCACCTATCAGTGCCCACAGTGCCACCAATCAGTGCCTCATCACCAGTGCTGCCTATCAATACCACATACCAGTGCCCATCAGTGCCACATGCCAGTGCCCATCAGTGCCACCTACCAGTGCCAATCAGTGCCCATCAGTGACATCCATCAGTACACCAATCATCAGTGGCACCCATCAGTGCTTTCTTATCAGTGACCATCAGTGTCGCCTTATCTGTGCCTCTGCACCTACCAGTGCCCACAGTACCACCCATCAATGCCCACAGTACCACCCATCAGTGCCCACAGTGTCACCTATCAGTACCCACAGTACCACCTAACAGTGCCCACAGTGCCATCAATCAGTGCCTCGTCACCAGTGCTGCCTATGAATACCACATACCAGTGCCCATCATTGCCACATGCCAGTGCCCATCAGTGCCACCTACCAGTGCCACCTATCAGTGCCCATCAGTGACATTCATCAGTGCCCACTCATCAGTGCCACCCATCAGTGCCACCCATCAGGGCCCATCAGTACCGTCTTATCAGTGCCCATCAGTGCAGCCTCATGAGTGAATATCAATGAAGGAGAAAAATTACCCGTTTGCTAAATTTTATAACAAACTATGAAACATGTTTTTTTTTTCCCCCCAAAAAATGGTTGTCTTTTTCTGTCTCCATTTGTGTGAAAAAAATTATAAAAATTTCATTTGAGTACAACGTAGCATGACTGCGCAATTGTCATTCAAAGTGCGTCAGCGCTGAAAGCTGAAAATTGGCCTGGGCAGGAGGGGGGTTTAAGTGCCCAGTAGGCAAGTGGTTAATATAAAAAAAAGTCCATCTATTGTAAATTAGTAAATAGCACTCTTCTCAATAATAAATTCTACATTTGTTGCTGTAGATAACCAGATGTAACTCTCTTGTACCTCGCAGAGATTGGCGCAGTTCTACATATACGAAATAAAGAAAGACGCGGTGGATTTTATACGGGTTTATTTTGGTCCTTTGTTTCTGGATCACCTCCAGTACTTTAAGCTCTGTTCCTGGTAATCATTTATCATAACGGTGACTTCCATTAATCAGCTCTCCGTGTAACACTAAAACGCTCGCTCCTTTCTTCCTTCTCCTTACTTTAATAAGGCAAAGGGGAACAAACCGCCCACAAAGCGCAGGAACCCGCCGTAACCCAATCAGGACAAGCAGAGATTCGTTCTGATTGGTTGCTTCGAATTACTGCCCTTTGCTTGGAGCTCTTTGCCGTATTAACAATGGCCTCATGTTACGATCGTTTTTCATTCAATCGTACTTTTCAGCTATTTCCTCTGACTGCCAGAAACATAACATGCCTTTCTCTGTTTTATAGACAAAAAAAAAAAAAGTAAATAAATAAATCGGTCTGTTATCTGATGAACTGTCAATCGCTCGCTAGTCGCTACACATACATTATGAACGGAAAATGATCGCAATGGTGGGGTTACAATTCAATTGGACAGAATAGAAAATCTTCCTCCACTTCCAATAGACATTCCTTCATTCCGATCAGATATGCTGATCAGAACCCCCAACACACATCGCAATAATCTGCTAATTAAGAAAGAAACAATCTGAACGGATGAGTCATAAAAATATGATTGTGAACACCTTGAACAATGAGGCTCCATGCACACTAGCGTTTTTCTTTTTAAGCTAAAAAATGCTGGCTAGTAGCATTTAAGAGTGTTTTAGTATCGTTTTGTGCAGTTATTTTGTTAAAAAAAAAAAAAAAAAATATATATATATATATATATATATATATATATATATATATATATATATATATATATATATATATATAATGTTGAAAAAATACTACTTGTAGCATTTAGGAGTGTTTTATTAGTGTTTTTTTTTTGCAGTTCTTTTATTAAAAAAAAAAAAAAAAATGCTCAGAAAACACTACTTGTAGCAGTTAGAAGTGCTTTATTAGGGGTTTTTTTTTACAGTTCTTTTATAAAAAAAAAAAAAAAAAAAAAAAAAAAAGCTCAAAAATACTACTTGTAGCATTTAAGAGCGTTTTACTAGCTTTTTTGCATTTCTTTTATTAAAAAAAATAATAATAAAATGCTTAAAAAACACTACTTGTAGCATTTAGGAGTGTTTTATTAGCGTTTTTTTGCAGTTCTTTTATTTAAAAAAAAAAAGTTTAAAAAACACTACTTGTAGGATTTATGGGTTAATTTATTAGCGTTTTTTGCATCTCTTTTATAAAAAAAGAAAAATGCTCAAAAAACACTACTTGTAGCATTTAGGAGTATTTTATTGGCGTTTTTTGCATTCCTTTTATTTAAAAAATATATATATATAATGTTTAAAAAATACTACTTGTAGCATTTAGGAGTGTTGTATTAGCGTTTTTTTGCAGTTCTTTTATAAAAAAAAAGAGAAAAAAATGCTCAAAAAACACCACTTGTAGCATTTAGTATTGTTTTATTAGCATTTTTGCAGTTCTTTTATTTAAAAAAAACAAAAAACAAAAAAAAAAGTTTAAAAAACACTACTTGTAGCATTTTAAAAGTGATTTATTAACGTTTTTTTCAGTTCTTTTATAAAAAAAAAAAGTAAAAAAAAAAAAAAAGAATGCTCAAAAAACACTACTTATAGTGTTTAGAAGCGTTCTGCTGGAAAAATGCTACAAGAAGCTCTACAAAATGTTTTATTTTTTTTCTGTTCCTAGACGCTGATGCTTAAAAAATGCTAAGGCTCCTTTCACACCTGAGTGTATTGGAATGGAACAGCGGGCGGAATCAAGCATTTCCAGAATCGTGGCAAAACACAAGGTGCGTTTGCGATGCCATTATTTCTTCATGGCACCCCAAACTTGGTGCGATTTTTCTGTGATTGTCGAGCGACTAAACACGCTAAAATCGCAGCAAAAATCCCACTGCAAAACACTCCTGGCTCTGTACCGAAATTTGGTACAGGAGCTTCTGTGGAGCGCTTTTGGAGTGAAGGGAGGACCATTCAAATGAATGGCGCCGCTCCAAAAACACTCTACAAAAAAAGCGCAAAAAAAAAAGAAAAAACGAGCTGCACCAGCTGTCCCTGCACTACACTTAGGCGTGAATGGAGCCTAATAGCCTAAAGTAGTGTGCATGGACACACAGACTGACACTACTTAGCATCTAGGAGCAGAAAAAACATGCTAATAACAGGTTCTAGGAGCTTAAAAAAAAACGCTAGTGTGCATGGAGCCAAAATGTAAACCCAAAATCAATTTCAGTATGTTTGTCATCTTTTTCGATCTTCTTGAACAATTAGCTTTTTGTGAATTTGTCGCAAAGCTTCTGAAACTGCCAGTACCGGCACTTCCCGTTACAGGCTGACCACGCTAGACGCTGCTTCTCAATTAGTGGCAGTGTTGTCAGCAGCTGTTGGGCTGCTTATTGGGTGTATTGGTGGCCATGCCTACTTTTATAAATGATTGAGTTTGTTTTGTGATCCATTACTCCCAATAGGAATCATCTATAGTCAATAACTTATTTGATTGATAAGTGGAAGATACAATCATAAGTTAGCGATCGCATCTCCATGCTCTCTGATTGATCAAATCCTCAAACAAAGCAGTTGAGTGGTGCTGATTGAGGCAACATGGTTCATTGGTGGCCATACCCACTTCGATAAATGATTGATTTATTTTCCAATCGATTACCTCCAATAGGAATAATCTATAGTTGATAACTTATTTGATTGATAGGTGGAAGATACAATCGTAAGTTAGAGATCGCATCTCCATGCACTCTAATTGATCATATTCATGAACAAAGCAGTTCAGTGCTGCTGATTGAGGCAACATAGTCTATTGGTGGCCATACCCACTTTGATAAACAATTGATTTATTTTCCGATCGATTACCCCCAATAGGAATATTCTATAGTCAATAACTTATTTAATCAATAGGTGGAAGATAAATTGGCAATTGCATCTCCATGCACTCTGATCAAATTCATGAACAAAGCAGTTGAGTGGTGCTGACTGAGGCAACATGGTTCATTGGTGCCCATACCCACTTCAATAAATGATTGATTAATAATCTATAGTCGATAACTTATCAGGTCAATAAGTGGAAGATACGATTATAAGTTAGCAATCTCATCTCTGTTTTCCCCATGCACTCTGATCAATCAGATTCATGAACAAAGCAGTTCAGTGCTGCTGATTGAGGCAACATAGTCCATTGGTGGCCATACCCACTTTGATAAATGATTGATTTATTTTCCAATCGATTACCCCCAATAGGAATAATCTAAAGTCGATAACTTATTTGATCGATATGTGGAAGATGCGATCATAAGTTAGTGATCTCATCTCTGTTTTTCCCATGCACTTCCGATCAATCAAACTCATGAACAAAGCAGTTCTGTGCTGCTGATTGAGGCAACATAGTCCATTGGTGGCCATACACACTTCGATAAATTATTGATTTCTTTTCCAATCAACTACTCCCAATAGGAATCATCTATAGTCAATAACTTATTTGATCGATAGGCGGAAGATAAATTAGCGATTGAATCTCCATGCACTCTGATCAAATTCATGAACAAAGCAGTACAGTGGTGCTGATTGAGGCAACATGGTTCATTGGTGGCCATACCCACTTCAATAAATGATTGATTAATTTTTCCGACTGATTACTCCCAATAGAAATAATCTATAGTCGATAACTTATTTGATCAATAAGTGGAAGATACAATCATAAGTTAGCAATCTAATCTCTGTTTTCCCCCATGCACTCCGATCAATCAAATTCATGAACAAAGCAGTTCAGTGCTGCTGCCTGAGGCAACGCAATCAATCATTTTCCGGCCAATCGACTCAGTTTGATTGAAATCAATCTCAATCGATTGGTCGGGAAATGATGCCTTTATGTTGGTTGCTTTGATTGAATAGCTCATCAATCAGATAGAAAAATCAAAGTGTATATGGACACCACATCAGACAAACAGCCCAAAAGGACAATCGAAGGAGTGCAAAAGGCGAGCTGACAACGCTGATGCTAATTGCAAAGCAAGTGGATTAGTGTTGTCAGCCTGCAGCAGGAAGTGTTGCCATTGGCAGGATCTCCAGGTAAACTTGGAAAAAAAGATTAACAAAAAATTGATTTGCTCAAGAAAACAGTTTCTTGCGATGCATGATGCCCCGCATACTGAAAAGTAGATTTGGGGTTTATGTTCACCTTAAGGCTACATGTACACTGGCTACCCCTAAACGTAACTCTTCTGGCAGCAGAAAAACACTAAATGCGGAAAAAATGTGGTACCGCGTTTTTTCTGCGTTTGCGTTTTTTTCCCCCAAAATGTTCCTCTCCTGAGCGCGATTCTTCTGCGTTCAGAAGAGGGACAGCATTAGCTAGCCATATGCGGACCACATTTTGGCCAGTTCCTGATGAACCAGCTCAATGGGTAGCCCTCAGTGCCGGGACAAGATCATCAAGTGCCCAGGGCAAAGGTGCCAAATCGTGCCCCCCCATAATTTAATGCAAGCTTAGGGGATCCAACGCCCAGCAGTCACACGGTCACTACTTCTGTCAGCGTCGTAACACAAGGAAGGCATCCTCATCTCTACAGTAAATCATTGCGCCCAGGGCAGCCTCCCCTCTTGCCCACCCCCCTAGTCCCGGCCCTACCCTCAGGAATGCAATTTCCTGAAAAGTGGAGAGCCAGGCATTAAATTGTGGGGCAAACAGTGCCTGCATCCAATCAGATGCAGGCGCTAGTTGGGTATTTTGACAGCTGGCCGACCCGGCTGTAAAAAACACAATGGCCACAGCGGGCAAATCGTCCAACCGCGCCCATCTACTTGTGTATGACCAGATCCAGTCCTTTTCCAACCACTATATTAGCCTCAGAATACCCTTTTAACCTGTACAAACACCATCAATAAGAATGCAAAAAGCATGAAATGCCATTTCACAGCAAGAAACAAAAATCTGTTTTTAGTTATACTAATGATGGCTGATTTTTGATAGGCTGCTATGGCGAATGGCACTTCCTTGCTGTTTGCACAGTGTTATTAAATAAAGCTAATACAAAGCAGTACAAAGTGCAACCGCCATGTGCAAAGTGTCCTAACTCATATCAACCAATCGTATTTCACCCCTCATTTCCACTGAAGCATAAGAAGGAAAGAAGGTGATTTCTGATTGGTTGCTGCACGTCATAGCTCTTGGAACTGTTACTACAGTTCAGACAGGTCAATCAGTAGTACAAGCATCTCTTTACAGGTAATACAGTTAGTAAAATTTTATATATATAAAAAAAATGATTTTGAAAGGTTATCATCTTTTTCAGGGCAGTGTCCTACAAGAAAGTGGCCGACAAATAGGTTCTAGATCCACTTTTATCAGCTGTACCTGTCCTGGCAGTTCTGTATATGTCTATAGAGAAGTCCCACTCTGTCTTGTAGGACTTGTGCCTCCGACTCAGTTAATAAGCCGAGCTCCGCGGCCAGCGGTTCCCCCGCCAAGTACAGCGCGTGCAGCTCCTCCGCGGTGCGCTGCCCCAAGTACAGCTCCCGCAATTTCCGCACCAAGCCCCTGCGGAACAGGCACACTGTAACCAGCAGCTCCTTGTTGTACTTGTCCCAGGTGTCCCGAACCCTGTACCCATGTGCCAGCCCGGCCTCGTTATCCAACAAAACCAAGGTGCCATCTGGAGACCGAAGGAGGTTGTTAGTTCCTCGCAGCATGACCCGGGGATCCCACTGGAGGCTGAAAAGATTGCTCACTAGCCGGTCAAAGTTGGCAGTCAGGTAGTCAAAGATGATCAAGTCGCCCCACTGTGCAAGCTCCACCATGCCAGTTTGCCCTGAGTGCAATTCCTCCAGCAGGGGACGCAGTTTGCCATCCTCGGCTCGCAGGGCAAGGGGTGGCAGGACCGAGCTGAGGTTGTGCAGCCAAGGGGTGATGGTGACCAAGGAACCTGATGCCCAACCTGTGCCCCCCAACTCAGCCAGCGCCCACTGAGTGCTGCCCACTTTGGAGAGGACGCAGGGTGGCACGGCTGGCAGCCCCAGCAGGCGAGATAGGTAGAAGGAGAGGACTTCCCCCTGGATCTGTTCAGGGTTGATGCCATACCGTATGCAGGCTTTGCTGCCATCTGATAAGGTTGCCAGTCGGTTGGTGCTGCGCCCGCAGCCTCTCTCCAGGGTCACCACACTGGTATTGCGGGCAAATTGCTGCCAACGCTGAGAGTATTCATCTGTAAAGCCCTGCGGCAGTGCCCTCTCCAGTGCCCGTGGCCAGTAGATGCCCTGCTCCAGGGAAAGGCTGGGCTGTGACCGGTTTTCAGAGTTCCCCTGCCCTGGAGATGCCCCCTGGGTATGTCCCTCAGTAACTGGTGGAGTATGTGGGTGTAGTGCAGGCAGGCGCAGTGCCCTAGGGGATCTTTGATGGAGATGCTCAGGCTGCTCCACAGGATGAGGGTCATTCCTTAGCCAGAAGACCCCCCCTATTACCAGGAGGACCCCTGAAGTGACCAGTGCCAGAGCAGTCCTCATCCTAGCTAGGCGCTTGGTACAGTCACAACGACCCTGAGGGCACAGGGCACTTATGCCATGGGCACTTCCTCTGTAGTTGTAAAAGGGGCCAAATCCTTGGTCCACTAGCCATCATTTAAGGTAGGTCTTTGTCCAGAGTAAGTGTTGCACATTCCCCTGCCTGGGCACATTGTAGGAGGGGGTATCCAGCAGATCTTTGTTTCTTAGGCATCCCTCCTTGGGCACATGTTGGGCTCTTTGTCCACAGTTGCTGAGGTCCTCATGCCATCTTCCATGGTCCCCAGGTCCTAGAAAGTTGTGAGCAGCTATTTGCAGTGTTCAGAGGTGCCAGGGGCAGGGGTGGGTACCATGCTCTGGGCAGAGAAGAGGACCAGTCACCCTAGGATCCCATCACACAGCCTGATCTCCTCTCCCTCTCCCTCTCCCTCTCTTCTCCTGATCTGCTGTGAGAAGCGTTGGCTTTGTATCTTCCAGATGAGGAATATTCCCACACCCTCCCAGCCCCCCTGTGACCCTCCCTTCAGCTCCGCCTCTTAAAGGGGCAGAGTCTTGGGTCCCTCTAGGATAAGCTCAGACAGCATTCTTCAGAACTCCACATGTGTGACAACCGAATAGAATAAATACTGCAATCTACATATCATTTACATCTACAAGGCACAGGGACCTCTGAATGTAATCAGCCCATCAAGCTGCAATTAGAAGGTAAAACAATTATGCTAATACAAAGGTTGGCATGCAATATATATACATCCTTTATTATTTGCTTTTATCAGATTTAATAGAACATATTGCATTGGGCTGATCTCATTTCCCAGCCTGTGATGTAGGCAGAGAAGGGTCAATGCGCTCTCTTTGGTTAGTAATGCAGCCACTGGGTTGTCCTGAGAGCCCACCTGCTCTGAAAGGGTCAGGCAGAGGGGTCACTTATGCAGCTTCCTAATCCCCCTCCATGTATCTCCTAATTAGGACCCTCCTGCAACTGGATCTGCCTTGCAGAACTGAGTGCTGGCAGACTGTGGTCCGCGAGCTCCCCCATCTGCCCAAACGGTGGAACTGCAGCTTCAGCTCCCAGCAGATCTTCTGTTGTTACATTTATTTGTAAATAGAAGAGAAAGTTGCTAAATATTTGTTACAGGAGTTGTTACATTTTATCTCCCATTGAGGACACAGCTTTAAAGGGCCCATTTACATTAGGAGGCAGTGGCGCTTGGTGCTTAAAATTGGGGGGGAGCGCAAGCAAACTGGAAAAAAAACCCATCAATTGCAGCCACTGTGCTCATCAAACGCAGCTACTGTGCCCATAAAACACAGCCACTGTGCCCATAAAACACAGCCACTGTGCCCATCAAACGCAGCCATTGTGCCGATCAAGTGCAGCCACTGTTCCCATCAAGCGCAGCCATTGTGCCCATCAAGCGCAGCCACTGCCCATCAAACGCAGCCACTGTGCCCAATAAGCGCAGCCAATGTGCCCATCAAACACAGCCACTGTACCCATAAATTGCCACCACTGTGCCATCAAACGCAGCTACTGTACCCATCAATTGCTGCCAAGGTGCCCATCAATTGCTGCCACTGTGCCCATCAATTGCCACTACTGTGCCCCATCAATTGCTGCCAGTATGCCCATCAATTGCTGCCAGTGAGCCCCATCAATTGCTGCCAGTGTGCCAACAATTGCTGCTACTGTGCCCCATAAAATGCTGCCAGTGTGCATCGCCCTGGATTCGGGACTTACCTGTCTCGCAGCGGGTCACAGTGGCGTCCTCCACGTCCACACTCCTTGATGTCTCCGGTCCTCTCTATCATTTGTCCAATCATAGCGCCTGTTGTTTCAGCCAATCATGGGACAGTTAACCGGACCCAAACACCTGATTGGGTGAGAGGTGGGTCAGTGTTAGGAAAGCGAGTTATTCACTTTCCTGACACAACACTGAGTAAACAGCGAACGCACAGCATTGCGTCCGCTGTTTACCATTTTGGATGCCTATTGGAGCCTATGGCTCTAATCAGGCGATTCAAAAAAAAAAACGCAGCTGTAATTCAGGTGCCCGGTGCCCGACAAGGGGCCGGACACCTTAATAGATGGCGGCAGCGGCGACCATACATAGATTCATGCAATGCATGAATCTATCTATGGTGATAGGGAGGTGACAGGAGAGAGGGGGCAGCGCTCCTGCAACCTTTATAGACGCACTGCCACTGCTAGGGGGACTGCATTGGTCGACTTTTCCAGCGCAATCCCACTGCAAGACAAGGAAAAATATCTCCTACCTGGCCAGTTCTCAACACTGCGTTGCAGCAAGCATTGCAGGAAAAAAAGGAGGGGAGAAATTTATTTTTCTCAGCATTGTGTGACATTTCAATAAAGTTTGTTTAAAAGATAGCGTCGCATTCGGTGCATTGGCACTGCTTAAATCCCACCGCATGGGTGCTCAACCTGTGGCCCTCCAGCTGTTGTGAAACCACAAGTCCCATGAGGCATTGCAAGCCGCTGACAGTTGCCAGTGTGACCCCCAAAGTCATCATGGAATTTGTAGTCCTGCAACAGCTGGAGGACCACAAGTTGAGCACCCATGTCCTACAGCATACCAGCAGCTACGTTCTAATGCAGCCGCTGGAGTGAACTGGCCGTGAGAGCTTGTTTACTTGCAGCTGGGGGGGGGGGGGCAGAAATAGGTGGTTGACTCCATTTGTACTGCTAGAATGGTCCCTGCAGCCTCTTCTCCCCATGTTGCGGTGGTCTAAGCAGTGGCAGCCCATCCATTAGGGCCGCCCCCTCTGTCCATGCCACCCCTTATATGAATAATAGATAGATTCATGCATAGCATGAATCTATCCATGGCTGCCCCCTATTCATGTATCTGGCCCATTTCAGGACACCGGGCGTCTGAATTACAGCGGCGGGGGTCTTTTTTTGAAGCACCTGATTAGAGCCAGAGGCTCTAATAGGCTCAAATAGGGTGAGCTCGGAGCACAGAGCATTGCACCGTGAGCCCACCCAGGTGTTACAACAGTGAATGATCAGTAATTGATCCTCAATCTGGCCAATCAGAAGCAGGTCTGAGACCCGTTTTCTGATTGGCCAAAAAGAGAAGACTCCCGACTGGCTGCCAAGGAGGAGGCAATAAACAAAAGCCACCGATGCCCATCGAGAGCAGAGGACAGGAAAGCCGCCAGTGAAGCGCTGCATAGATGGGGTAAGGGTACCAGACCCGCCTGGCGACCGACTGACCATCCCACAGGGGTGGGGAGGGGGGGTTTGGTGACTGTTACTGTTTGCTGCTTCCCCCAAAAAATTACCACCGGCCACCACTGCGTCTAGGTTTCTCTGATGTCATCAAGACATTGGACTAGGGCCAGGTTTAGACCTTGCATGCACTTCAGGTTCGGGTGGCTCTCATATGCCGCGTACACACGATCGAATTGTCCGGCATACTTAGTCCGGCAAACAATCTGGCGGATAGTGAGGCAGACTTTCTACTGAACGGACTTATTTCACACACGGACACACAGAAAGTCCGGTGTTTGCTAGCGCGATGAAGTACAGCACGTACGACGGGACTAGAAAAAGGAAGTTCAATAGCCAGTAGCTTCCTTTTCATACTTGCTTCTGAGCATGCGTCATTCTTAGTCCGTCAGACTAGCATACTGACGAACGTATTGTCTGCTGAAACCCAAGTCCGACGGAAAGATTGGACTGCAAAAATACTTTCTAAGTCCGCCGAAGTTTACGCTGAGAAAGTCTGCTGAAGCCCACACACGATCGGATTGTCCGGTGAAATGCGTTTCGGCGAACTAAGTACGCCGGACAATTCGATCGTGTGTATGCAATACACAGAGTTGGTTTACATTCTCAATGACAATCACACATTTTTAAAAATGCATGACGCAATGTCATTCTGAGGTCATGCGTATATACACACACACAGACACACACACACAGACACACACACACACACACACAGTCATAGAACTTTTTGTGTGGTTCCCTTGAGTTGCTAAAATTCATTTTTAAATATTATCATATATACTAGTCCAGAGTAAAAGATTTTACAGATGATGGCCGGTAAAATATGACTTCCCAAAATACATTTAAAGTGGTTGTAAAGGCTGAAGGCTTTTCACCTTTATACATTCTATGCATGAAGGCATATAACCTTCCCAGCCCCCCTAATACTTAGCAGAGCCCCATCTAGATCCAGCAATATTCACGATCACCTTGGCTGTCCCAGGACTCTCCCTCCTCATTAGCCGACACAGCATCGGGAGCCCATTGGATCCCACGGCTGTCAATCACAGCCAGTGAGCCAATGAAGAGAGAACGGGGTGGGGGGCGGGGCCGAGCCGCAGCTCTATGTGTCTTATGGACGTAATGAGCAGTGGCTCGGGGGCGAGCGTACAGGGGTGCCCCCAGGGCAAGTGTCTTTCTTCGGGGGCACTGCTCGAGGGGGAGGGGCCAGGAGCGCCAACGGGGGACCCAAAAGGAAGAGGATCGTGGCTGCTCTGTGCAAAATCACTGCACAAAATAGGTAAGTATAACATGTTTGTTATTTAAAAATACAAAAACATAAAACAAAGCTTTAGTACAACTTTAATAAAAGAAAGTATTTTTTTATTAATATATATTTTATATTATTTTATTATGATTATTTATTTTGTATTATTTTATATAATTTGTTTTATATTACTTTTGTATTGAGGTGGGCCCCTTCTGTTAGGGGGCCCAGGGCAGTTCCCCAAGGTTCTCGAGGCAGTTTCCCGAGGTTATGATTAAACAATTTGGTTTGTGAAACATGTTAACCTTAGGCCGCGTACACACGCGGGGACTGTTCGCCCAACTTTGTCCGCTGAACAGTGTTTTGGCGGACAGTCCGCTCGTGTGTGGGCTTTCAGCGGACAGTTTCAGCGAACAGTCCGCTGAACAAAGTTTTTCGGAATTTCCGAAAAACTGTCCGCTGAAACTTGGTTTCAGCGAACAGTCCCCTCGTGTGTAGGCTTGTTCGTCAAACTAAGTTCCGCGCATGCTCAGAAAGGATTTACACGCCGAAAGTTGTAATGCAGTGTATAGGACGTTGTATTTTCCGTCCCGTCGTACGTGCCGTTCACGTCATCGCGCACGGTTTCAGCAAACTGTTCGTTCGTCGTGTGTGGGCAAGTCCGTCCATGCTAATTTTGAGCGGACTGTTTGCTGAAACTGTTTGACGGACAAAGTTGAGCGAACAGTCCCCGCGTGTGTACGCGGCCTTACTGCTTCAGTCCTGTTATATTGTGGTCTATTGATGTTGTGCATGAATTTATAGAATAAAGCATTTATATTTCTGCAGCTTGGAGTGCGGCCACCTCTTTTGCACATACTTTGGAAGTATTCCAGGCCACGGACTGGACCAGCGCCAGATCTTTAGTACAGCTATTGTATCACTTGGAGCGGTGTTACAGCCTCTCTTTGTCTCATCAGTTCCCCTGTTGCTCCCTTAAAAATCCTGCACTGCTTTGAACACAAGGATACCGGTGGACAGGCCACTACTGGAGCATTGGGGAGCGCCATCTGTTGGGGGGAGCAAAGTATATAGTAAGTAAAAGTGCTTTTTCCATCCCGAAGACCAGGGGTCCCCAAACGTTCTAAACAAAAAGCTGGTTTACTATCCTTCAGACTTTAGGGGGGCCAGGCTGTGGCTATAGGGAGTAGAAAAGGTCCAGACATCAGTGGGAAAAAAGTAATGCCTCATTGTTTGTTTCAGTGGAAGTAATTGTGCCCCATCATTGGTGTCAGTGGGAGGAATTGTGCCCCATCATTGGTGTCATTGGGAGGAATCATGCCCCATCATGGGTGTCATTGGGAGGAATCATGCCCTATCATTGGTGTCATTGGGAGGAATCCTGCCCCACCATTGTTGTCATTGGGAGGAATTGTACCCCATCGTTGGTGTCATTGGGAGGAATTGTGCCCCATCATTGGTGTCATTGGGAGGAATCATGCCCCATCATGGGTGTCATTGGTAGGAATTGTGCCTAATTCTTGGTGTCATTAGGAGGAATTGTGCCCCATCATTGATGTCAATGGCAGTAATTTTGCCTCATCATTGGTGTCAGTGGGAGGAATTGTGCACCATCATTGATGTCAATGGCAGTAATTTTGCCTCATCATTGGTGTCAGTGGGCAGAATTGTGCCCCATCGTGGTGTCATTGGCAGGAATTGTGCCCCATCATTGGTGCCATTGGGAGGAATTGTACCCCATCATTGGTGTCATTGGGAGGAATTGTACCCCATCATTGGTGTCAGTGGGAGGAATTGTGCCCCATCATTGGTGTCATAGGGAGGAATCATGCCCCATCATTGGTGTCATTGGGAGGAATGGTGCCCTATCGGTGTCATTGGGAGGAATCCTGCCCCATCATTGGTGTCATTGGAAGGAATTGTACCACATCGTTGGTGTCATTGGGAGGAATTGTGCACCATCATTGGTGTCATAGGGAGGAATCGTGCCCCATCATGGGTGTCATTGGTAGGAATTGTGCCTCATTCTTGGTGTCATTGAGAGGAATTGTGCCCCATCATTGGTGTTATTGGGGGAATTGTGCCCCATCGTTGGTGCCATTGGGAGGAATTGTACCCCATCATTGGTGTCAGTGGGAGGAATTGTGCACCATCATGGATGTCAACAGCAGGAATTTTGCCTCATCATTGGTGTCAGTAGGAGGAATTGTGCCCTATCGTTGGTGTCATTGCCAGGAATTGTGCCCCATTGTTGGTGCCATTGGGAGGAATTGTACCCCGTCATTGGTGTCAGTGGGAGGAATTATGCCCCATCATTGATGTCAACCGGAGGAATTTTGCCCCATCATTGGTGTCATTGGGAGGAATTTTGCCCCATCATTGATGTCATTGGGAGGAATTGTGCCTTTTCAGTGGTGTCAGTGGGTGGGCATGCCAAATTGTTGGTATCAGCGAATGAAATAGTGCCCCAAGGGCCAGATAACAGCAAGCAAAGGGCCACTTCTGATCCCCGGGCTGCAGTTTGGAGACCACTGGCCTAGACAGAAAGGAGCATTTAACCCTTGCAGTACAGGCATAGCCCAATTGCAAAGGAAAATGTTTAGGTTTTCTGCAGTTTGGCTTTAACCCTTAAAGTGTTGGGGGGCTCCACTGCATGGGGTATTAATTTTGTTGCTCTTTAAGTTGTCCTTTGATCTGCGTACTTACCTTGTTCTGCACTGAAATCACACGGCGCTGATGCTGAGACCACATGAGGCCAGAAACAGCTGCTTAGCTCTAGGCTTCCATCAGCTCTGTGAACACCGAATACGGCTCCTAATTGGAGTGCTGGCTGTACTATAACCGAGACTAATCAAACTTCAGCCAACATTTATCAGGAAAAAATGATTAATGGTCAGCTCACGCCGCTCTCTGAGATCCATCAAACCTCCAATGGAGTGCACAATATGTGTTCCTCCCATACCACAAATACAAATCCCCCCAAAAAGCAGAACATCCTCCTGATAGTGGAAAACTTTGCTTCATTACATATACCTTTACCCTTCACACCGGCGGGAGCCTTAAATGGGCTGCAATGCCTGAAGCCGATATATATACTCACCGGACACTTTAACCCCTTCATGACTAATGTCCCGTACACACGGTCAGATTTTCCGACGGAGAATGTTCGATGTGAGCTTGTTGTCGGAAATTTCCGACCGTGTGTAGGCTCCATTGGACATTTTCTATTGGAATGAGATCTGGATCAAAAATTTTCCGACAACAAAATCCGTTGTCGGAAATTCTGATCGTTTGTACACAATTCTGATGCACAAAGTTTCACGCATGTGCGGAACCAAGCAGAAGAGCCGCACTGGCTATTGAACTTAATTTTTCTCGGCTCATCATACGTGTTGTACGTCACCGCGTTCTTGACGTTCGGAATTTCCGACAAGATTTGTGTGACCGTGTGTATGCAAGACAAGTTTGAGCCAACACATGTCGGAAAAAATCCATGTTGTCGGAATGTCCGATCGTGTGTACGGGGCATAAGCCTACTTCTGACATTTGTTGCTTACAAGTTAAAATCCATATTTTTTGCTAGAAAATTACTTAGAACCCCCAAGCATTATATATATATATATATATATATATATATATATATATATATATATATATATATATATACACACACACATACATACACATATAAATATATCTATATTTAGTATAAAATGGCAATCATTGCAATATTTTATGTCACACGGTATGTGCATAGCCGTCTTTCATACGCCAATTTTTGGGGGGAAAAAAACGGAGAATTGTATACTCACCTTTCCATAATTTTCCTTTCCTGACGCATCCCATGGCAGCACACACACCGCTCCAGTATGAAAACTCTCAGGGCTTTCACATTGGAGAGACAGCAGCGACTCTTTGAGGGCGCTTTGAAGGCGCTATTTTTAGCGCTGTAGCGCCTAAAAAAAGGACCGGGTTGGACCCCCCCCTTTGCCTTCATTCTTCGATGTACCTTCAATGCCACTTCTGTCCCCATTGGGAATGTTTCCTCTCACTTTCCTGACACCGGAACAGGAAGTGTAAGAAATTTTTCCAATGGTGTCACAGGCAATAATAACAACTTATCAGAGGTTTTGGTTGGAGTTCCAGTTTAAATTGGTCTATGCCACTGTGAGCTACCATGTTGGTTGTGCTGGGCCTAGAAACAGGCAACACTGAAAGGAAGCATTGCCTCTACCATACAGAAGGCAGCAACACAAATGACTGACATCTTAGTTGCTGAGTAAATTATCCCATCATGGAAATTTTCCTTAGTGACAGCTGTAATGACTATGTTCCCCCAGAAGCCTAATCACACTGTAGTGTACTGCGATGCACACAACACCAGATGACAAGCGCTGTGTCATTTTATTCTACCACACCCTCCGTTTAATTTAAAAAAAAAAATGCTTTAGCTTTATTTTTTACTCAGTATGGTTTAAATAGTTAAAGCTGAAGTTTAATCAGTTTATATTATGCATTCTTTAAGCCGGGTTCACATATCTGCGGCTGCGGTCTGCAGTCCGGAGTCCGGTGCGTTTCTGTTCACTGGATCAGGTTGGATTCAGGTGCAAATTTTGCCCTGAATTCGCACCTGAATCGACCCAAACACGCATGGGCCCTTTTTCAGAACCGCAGCTGCCCCGGACATGTGTGAACCCGCTCCATTGAAAGCCGGTCACACTCATATATTATGTGAATTGGATGCGGGTAAAAAATGCATCCAATTCACATATATGTGAACCCGGCCTTAGTTTTCTGCCCTCTTAAAGTGGTTGTAAACCCTTACAAACCACTTTGACCTACAGGTAAGCCTAGATTAAGGCTTACCTGTAGGTCCAAGAAATATCTCCCAAACCTATACGGTTTAGGAGATATTTGCCTGAAGACGGGCACCGCTGTCTATGGCGCGGCACAGACAGCGGTGCGCAGGCGCACTGAGCGTGGCATTCTCGATAACAAAGATGCCACGCGTCTCGGCTCCCGTGCGCAAGCGCGGGAGTGACGTCATCGCGACTTCGCCGAATGACAGCGGCGGAGCTGCGAGACCCACCGAGAAGATGGATGCGCCGGACTACAGGGGACAGCGGTGACTTTGCTGGCTCCTGTGTCAGGTAAGTGACACATAATGGGCTATGCGATGCATAGTAGTCCATTATGCTTTGCCTTTGCAGGGAATGAAAGAGGAAGTAAACTCATCAGGGTTTACTTCCTCTTTAACCACTTCAATACCAGGCACTTATACACCTTCCTGCCCAGATGAATTTTGAGCTTTCAGTGCTGTCGCACTTTGAATGACAATTGCGCAGTCATACTACACTGTACCCAAACTAAATTGTTATCATTTTGTTCCCACAAATAGAGATTTCTTTTGGTGGTATTTGATCGCCTCTGGGATTTAAATTTTCTGCTAAACAAATAAAAAAATACCGAAAATTTTGAAAAAAAAATGTTTTTATTTTGTTTCAGTTTCAAAACTTTGTAAATAAGTACGTTTTCTCCTTCACTGATGGGCACTGATGGGGCTGCACTGACGGGCACTGATAAGGCGGCACTGATGGGCACCGATTATTTGGCACCAATGAAGTGGCACGGATTGGCATGGATAGGTGGCACAGATGGGCATGGATAGGTGGCAGGGATGGGCATGGATAGGGGGCACGGATAGGCATGGATAGCGGCTTAATATCCTGATCACGTCATATGGCGTCCGGTCAGGATATTGAAACCACTTTGCCGCCGTCATTTTGCTATATGGCGGGCGGCAAGTGGTTAAGCTAATGACATTCTTAAATAAAACCATTCCATTTTCATTACATCTTTTATTTTAGACCATTGATGTCATCACTGGGTATCTGTACTTCTCTATGCGATGCAAATGGATCATGGCTGGTGGGAGGGGCTTGCAGGGTGCTGTATATAGCTTCCTGAAAACATCACAGCGCCCTGCATCAGTACTCCTCCTAGGAATTGTCAGCCCTGATACAAGCAGTGGGTTGGCTTTTGGTAGGAAGTATACAAATTTCAACATACAGTGCCTTGCAAAAATATTCACCCCACTTGGCATTTTT
Organism: Lithobates pipiens; assembly: GCF_037356315.1. Taxonomy (NCBI): domain Eukaryota; kingdom Metazoa; phylum Chordata; class Amphibia; order Anura; family Ranidae; genus Lithobates; species Lithobates pipiens. The sequence continues at coordinate 232,063,180 of NW_027507686.1, read as the reverse complement.
GGGGTTTTGTTGCCTCACAACCTGGAATTAACATGGATTGTTTGAGGATTTGCATCATTTAATTTACAGAACATGCCCACAACTTTTTTTTTTAAAGTATTATTATTATTATTGTGAAGCAAACAACAAATAGGACTAAATAACAGAAAAAGTCAATGTGCATAACTATTCACCCCCCTAAAGTCAATACTTTGTAGAGACACTTTTTGCAGCTATCACAGCTCCAAGTCGCTTTGGATAAGTCTCTATGAGCTTGCCACATCTTACCACTGGGATTTTGGCCCATTCTTTCTTGCAAAACTGCTCCAGCTCCTTCAAGTTGGATGGTTTGCGCTTATGAACAGCAATCTTTAAGTCTGACCACAGATTTTCTATTGGATTGAGGTCTAGGCTTTGACTAGGCCATTCCAACACATTTACATGTTTTCCCTTAAACCACTCAAGTGTTGCTTTAGCAGTGTGTTTGGGGTCATTGTCCTGCTGGAAGGCGAACCTCCGTCCTAGCCTCAAATCACACACAGAGTGGTACAGGTTTTGCTCAAGAATATCCCTGTATTTAGCACCATCCATCTTTCCCTCAACTCTGACCAGTTTCCCAGTCCCGACTGCTGAAAAACATCCCCACAGTATGATGCTGCCATCACCATGTTTCACAGTGGGGATGGTGTTCTTTGGGTGATGTGATGTGTTGGGTTTGTGCCAGACATAGCATTTTCTTTTTTTTTTTTCCAAATATAGTTTTATTAATTTTATCGGTACATAGGACAGAGAAGAAAAAACAAACAGTCTGGTGACCATAGCATATAGGTAACAGAGATTGGTGAAAACAGGTGCGCAGCACCGGTAGAAGACAAAATCCAGCTCAGATCGAATATCTATGGTTGCCCTAGGGCACTGTGAAATGCACAAACGTATATTGAAAGTAGCCACTTTGATGACCATCCTCCATTCATATATAATTGACCACAACCATATATCACCACTGTGCAATGTAAAATACGTGAACTGGAATCACCAGAGAAAACAGAGAGAATGGATAGTCTGAAAATAAAGAAGGAGAAGCAATAAGTAGAGATAGGGATTGGGGGAAGGAGGGGGGAAGAGGGAGAGGGAAGGGAGGAAGGGGTAACGGGTAGACAAATCTGTAGAGGCGGGTCGCAGGGTCTCTAGGCTCAATAGTAGAGCCCCCGGGTAACATACACTATTTAACACGTCAGGCGTCAAATAAGGGTCTCCCTGCATCTGAATACTTGAATAGGTTCCAACGGGTCCATTTCTGCTGATACACCTCACGTTTATCCGCTGCTGTCAAAATCAAGTCCTCCATTTTATTGATTTCTTCAACCTTTCTCAGCCACAATGCCACCGTAGGTGGGTTTTGCTGTTTCCACATGAGGGGAACGCAGGCCTTGGCCGCATTCACCAAATGTCGTAGAATAGATTTTTTATAGGTCTTGAGCGACATGGTAGAGACATGCAGCAGGAAGAAGGCGGGATCATCAGGTATCACGAATTCCGTGAAGTCCTGAGATATAGTGCGTACCGAGTGCCAAAATGTTAGCAGTTTGGGGCAGGTCCAAAAAATATGGAGCAATGTCCCCTTATCCGTGCCACATCGCCAGCACCGATCTGAGGTCTCCGGGAACATGGCACGGAGTCTGCTGGGAGTCAAGTACCATCTCGTCAAAACCTTATAATTCGTTTCTTGTGTCTTTGAACAAATGGAAGACTTGAGAGACAGGTGTATCATCCTGTGGACCTGCCCTGCGTCAAAAGTACGTTGGAGATCTACGCCCCATTTCTCAATGCAAGTCAGTTCAGGTTGGACCGGGGGTGTATTAAGAAGGGTATATGCTCCAGACAGGACCCGGGGAAGTGGTTCCCTGCCCGAGCAGTAATCCTCAAATGTAGTAAGGGGTCTACAGTATTGATGTGGGTCATGTAAAGAGTGTAGGAAGTGATGTAGTTGTGCCGCCGGCCAGAAGGGCATACGGAAGGGACCTGCAGAGTCTGTCAACTCTATAATAGATGGCCATCTATTTCCTAGGACAAAATTAGATGCGGCTGTGATGTCGGACTCCCGTAGGGTCCGGAAGTGTATGGATGACATGCCCGGAGGGAATTTGGGGTTGCCTAGAGTGGGCGTTAGGGGCGAGGTCGTGGACGTCTGCTGTACACTTAACACTGCCTGTCTGCTTTTTCTCAGTGAATTTCCTATTAAAGGGTGCGATTTTAAGGACTGTGGCAAATCTTCCCAACACCATAGTGCTCTATTCAAAGGGACAGGGGATTGTTCCTGTTCGATCTGCGCCCACAGTTTTAGATTACCATGACGCTGCCAGTCAATGACTCTTCCCAAATGTACTGCTAGGTAATACCTCCTCACATCTGGGATCGCAAGCCCGCCGTAGTGCTTCGGTAACGTTAACTGTGACCGTGGTATACGGGTTTTCTTGCCGGCCCAGACAAAACGCATGAACAGTGCCTGTACCCTCTGAAAAAATACCGTCGGTATATTGACCGGCAGCGCCTGGAATAAATAGAGATATTTCGGGAGGATGCACATCTTTAACAAGTTGCACCTCCCAAACCAGGAGTGCAAGTTCGTTTGCCATTTGCTCAACAAGATCTTAGTTTCCGCGAGTAGAGGGGGGAAATTTAATTCATAGAGATGGGATAAATCAGGTGATAATTTAGTGCCCAAATAGGTCAACGCTACTGATGTCCACCTAAAGCGGAAGTTCGTTCGGAGCATCTGTATCATGTTAGATGGGAGGGCTATTCCCATTGCTTCCGACTTCTGGAAATTAATCTTCATGTTAGAAAGGCGGCCAAATATCTCGAATTGTTTAAGTAGATTAGGGAGAGAAACCGACGGATTTACCAGAGAAAAGAGGAGATCATCCGCATATGCGGAGATCTTATGTTGTGCCTTCCCGACCTGTATACCCTGGATGTCCTGGTTGAGTCTAATAGTCGCCAGAAAGGGCTCCAGGGAAAGTGCAAATAACAGGGGGGATAAGGGGCAGCCCTGTCTAGTGCCATTCCTAATAGGGAAGGGGTCGGAGAGCACTCCGTTTGCCTTTACCTGCGCAGTTGGGCTCGAGTATATGTGAGCTATTCTGTTGATCATCACCTCCCCTAGGCCTATGTGTCTGAGGACTGAGAACATAAAGTCCCAATTTACGCGGTCGAACGCCTTTTCTGCGTCGGTGTTCAAGAAAACGCAGGGTATGCCTCCGGAATTTACTACGTGTAGTAGGTTCAGGACCTTAGACGTGCTGTCCCTGGCTTCCCTCGTGGGAACAAATCCCACTTGGTCCAAGTGGACCACATTCTGAATATGTCGAGATAAACGGGTAGCCAAGATCTTCGTATAGATTTTCAGGTCTGTATTCAGCAGTGATATCGGTCTGTAGCTACTACAGGCGGTTGGATCCTTTCCTTCTTTATGCAACACCGTAATATGGGCCTTAAGGGTCTCGTTAGCTAGAGGTGTCCCTGCGTCCAAGGCGTGGAACAATTTAAGTAAGCGGGGGCCTATGATCGGGAATAGTGTCTTGTAGTACTGAAGAGTGAGCCCATCCGGACCTGGAGCTTTCCCAGGTTTCATGTCACTCAAGGCTGTCTGTATTTCCAAGAGGGTAATCGGGGTTTCTAACTCAGCACAGTCGTCTGGGGAGAGCGACTTCATGCGAGAGTCATTAACGTAGGACGCCATGTCTTCCGGTGAGGTAGAGGGGTTTGGTAAGTTATAAAGTCGCGCATAGAAATCCCTGAATTCCTGTGCGATCTGTATGGGTAGAGTCGCAGGTTGTCCACCATTACTGATCACCTTGGGGATGTAGGAGGAGAGTCTGTGTTCCCTAACTTGCTTCGCCAATAGCTTCCCACATTTGCTCCCCGACTCATAACTCACTCTGCGGCAAAATTGCAGAGCTGCCTTGGCCTTATACGCCAGCAGGTCCGTGACCTGTCGTCGTACTGTCGCCAAATCCATTTCTGAGGCACGAGAAGGGGCAAGCTTATGCGCGGACTCTAGAGACGCCAGTTTTTGCAGTAGGAGGGTGAGCTGTTGTTGTCTCTCCCTTTTGATCCGGGCTCCATGTTTGATCAGGATGCCTCTAATGACCGGCTTGTGCGCCTCCCAGACAATTCCCTGATCACAATCCCCCCCATCATTGGTTTGAAAGTATAGTTCCAGTTCCCTAAGCACATCTGCAAAGACTTCAGGAACCTGAAGTAGGCTTTCATTAAGTCGCCAGAACCGTTGCCTAGGCGTTGTGTGATCAGAAATAGTATAGCTCAGAAAAATGGGTGCGTGATCTGACCAAGTAATATTGCCAATTGACGTCTCCCGGACATTATGCAGTTGGCCATGTGGTATCAGAAAGAAGTCAATTCTGGAGTAGACCTTATGGGGGGTAGAGTAAAACGTATAGTCAGTTTCACCTGAGTGTTGGAGCCTCCAAACGTCAATCAACTGGGCCTTGTGGAAAGTTTTAGCTATGCGTTGCAAATGACCCTGGGGAATGGACGATCTGCCAGTCGAGGTATCACATGACGGGGTCGGGGGGACATTAAAGTCCCCCCCCAGAATCAGGTGACCCTGGGAGAAGCTCTGAAGTCTACCCAAAACTCGTTCCAAAAACCCTACCTGATTCTCATTAGGGGCATAGACAGTCGCTAACGTCAGCTGGATGTCACCCACACGGCCCTTGAGGAATACAAATCGTCCCGCGGGGTCTAGGAGGGTATCTTGCGTTTGCCAGGGGATTGCGTTAGAGATTAGGATGGAAGTCCCTCTGGATTTCGCCGTCGGGTTGGTGGAATGAACAGCTATGGGGAAGTGTTTGTTCCGTAAGTAGGGTAGCTTGTCGCTTCTGAAGTGGGTCTCCTGGATGAAAGCAATATCCGCAGAGGCTTTTTTGAGGTCATGCAGTAGCATCCGCCTTTTCTCGGGTGTATTAAGCCCCTTGGCGTTCAAAGAGAACACCCTTAGGTTGTCTAGTGTCATTTTCCGTTTATTCGGGAGGAGGGGGGGGGGGGTAAAGGGGGTAGGGTAGAGACGGGTGGGTTAGAGTATTGAGAGTAGGTGAAACAATAAGACAGTAGGTAGTAGAAATAGGAGAGATAAGAGAGAAGCAGAAGAAGAAGAGATTAGAGAAAAACAAATAAATCAAACAAATAGAAAGCGTTTAAAGTAAACCACAATACTAATGCACGGTCAAAAGACCGCGATCCGTGTAATTACACGGTATACGCATATAGTACGCCGGAGGGGTGAAACACCCCCCAGACGAATATGCAGGCCTAAGTGGGGGAGATGGAAGGACACTGCCCGATAGGCGAGCTCCCGGCCACCCCCCCCCCCAACCGCTCAAAACAACATATAACTGTCAATAAGCGAAGCATTGAACCACAAAGAAAACATAACTTGTAGGGTTGACCCCGGCTAGGAATACATAATCTATACATCCCCACCTTGGAGCCACCTATAGTATCCCTCCCCTCACCCACTACCTTCTGGTGGCGTAAAGCCTCATCCACACCGAGCTCCAGAAGGGGAGCCCCATCACTACATAGCATGGCTCTGTGAATTGCACTCCACCTCCATCCTTCCTACCCCCAGTCTGTGAGAGAGAGGTAAATGGGCCAGAGTCCAAAGATCCATACGGGGCAGCCACAGCACTCCCGTCGGCTAGCGAAATGTAGGGTATAGGTGCTGTTCCGGGAGGGCAAGGGACCCAGTACCCAAACAACCCCAGAATCCCCTGAAATGGTACCCCCTGGCCCTACCGGGAGGCAGGATAAAGGCATTCAGGACTCCCAGTTCCAGCTCAGCGTTGTGCGATAATGTCTGATTGGTGTCCCCGCACTCAGTTCCAGGAAAACTCGTCTCCGACACCCCAGCAGAAACGCCCAGCCTCAGGGGATGTCAACACCACCCCCCAGCCACCTCCCAAAGCCCTCAAAGTGTAAGTCCCCAAGGGTAAAGTATACTACATTCACCAGGTGTGACAGGGACAGTAACGTCTCTCCGGGACACAGAATGGGTGGGGGCCAGGTGAAGTTTAAAATCCGGGCAACAAGGTGAGGCAAGTGGGGTCAATGGCAAAAACACAGTAAGGGATGTACTCACACTCCAGGGCATTAGATCTCTCTGGGCGCCTCCTCCAAGGGTGCTCTGCCAAGGCGACGGCTCCCCCTGCGTCTGGGTAGGGATCTCTCCCTACGCATCGGTTGATGGTCTTGGCGTGCCGTGTAGCGGGGCAGGAACTCCAACCAATTGGGGAGGGTGATTGGCTCCACTCCAAGGAATTCAAACAATGCCGGGAGCGATGTCGGTCTCCTGAGGGTGAAGTAACCTTGATCTCTGCGGAAAGTCACTGAGAGAGGGTAACCCCATCTGTAGGTAACGCCGCGTCGCCGGGCCAGGTCCAACAGGGGTTTAAGCATTGCTCTGCGGCGAAGCGTTGCCCGGGAAAGGTCCGGGAGAATTTTAACATTGGCGCCATCAAATTCCATGTCACCCGACTCCCATGCCTTGCGGATAACCAGATTTTTGTGTGTGTAGTGATGGAATCTACAGATTACGTCTCTGGGCCTCTCCGGGTCTGTTGATCTAGGGCCCAGGGCCCTATGGATACGGTCCAGGGTCACCCGTTCAGGTAGCTCACCTCCGGCAACGTGGCGGAAGATGGCCAGTGCCGTGTCCGTCAGGTCCTCTGCGCCCGTGGCCTCCGGGAGACCCCGGATTCGGACGTTGTTCCTCCGGCTGCGGTCCTCCATTTCTTCCTGTTGCAGCTGTTGGTCCGTAATCGCCTCCATGTGCTGCACAAGGCGCTCCTCCAGGGATCCCACCCGTAAGTCCAATGCTGCGGTGGAAGACTCCCCCGCAGACACCTTAACTGTCAGCTCCTGTACTTCTGCTCTAATCACAGAGATCTCCTTCTTGTGAGCTGCTTCCACAGTGCCTATAAGAGCTACTATGTCTGCTCTCGTGGGCAGCGCCTGCAGAAGGGACCTGAGCTCCGGGTCAGGCAGGTAGGAATGTGTGAGCTGATGTGAGGGACAGCTGGGTTCAGCCTGCAGCTCTGGAGGGGTGTCCGCTAAGAGGTCCGTCATCCCAGCTCCCGTCGGCAGCCACGGGGAAGCACTCAGGGACTCCTCACCCACCTCACGTGCGGCCGCCATCTTGGATTCCGGGGTGAGCTGGTGAGAGCGGCAGAACAATCGCTCGATATCGCCCGTTGCGGGGGTCTGAGAGGCTGATTCTGACGCCCGGAGCTTCCGCAGTGCCTTCTTTCGTCTGGCGGTGTGCATGCTTCGTCGCTGAACAAGCGGAGCGGTCGGGGATAGCGGGAGACGGCCGGGAGCTCAAGGCAAGCACGTCTCTATCCCAGCATGTCCAGGCCACGCCCCCCAGACATAGCATTTTCTTTGATGGCCATAAAGTTAAATTTTAGTCTCATCAGACCAGAGCACCTTCCTCCATAAATTTTGGGAGTCTCCCCCATGCCTTTTTGCAAACTTAAAACAAACCATTTTGTTTTTTGCTGAGAGTAATGGCTTTCTTCTGGCCACTCTGCCATAAAGCCCAACTCTATGGAGCATACGGCTTATTGTCATCCTATGTACAGATACTCCAGTCTCTGCTGTGGAGCTCTGCAGCTCCTCCAGGGTTACCTTAGGTCTCTGTGCTGCCTCTCCGATTAATACCCTCCTTGCTCGGTCCGTGAGTTTTGGTGTGCGGCCGTCTCTTGGCAGGTTTGCCGTTGTGCCATGTTCTTTCCATTTGGTTATGATAGATTTGATGGTGCTCCTAGGGATCATCAAAGATTTGGATTTTTATGTATAACCTAACCCTGACTTGTACTTCTCAATAACATTGTCCCTTACTTGTTTGGAGAGTTCCTTGGTCTTCATGGCAGTGTTTGGTTAGTGGTGCCTCTTGCTTAGGTGTTGCAGCCTCTGGGGCCTTTCAAAAGGGTGTGTATATGTAATGACAGATCATGGGACACTTATATTGCACACAGGTGGACATCATTTCACTAATTATGTGACTTCTGAAGGTAATTGGTTGCACCAGAGCTTTTTTTGGGCTTCATAACAAAGGGGGTGAATACATACGCACATGCCAATAACCAGTTTTTTATTTTTAAAAACTAGTTTTGTGTATATATTTTTCTAATTTTACTTCACCAACTTAGACTATTGTGTTCTGATCCATCACATATAATTCAGATTTTAAATAAAACCTTTAAACTAAAGGCTCTGATGTAAAAAAAATAGGTAAAAAGCCAAGGGGGGTGAATACTTTTGCAAGGCACTGTACCTTAAAGGTACTGATGATGGAGGAGAAGGCTTGGCTCGCAAATAGCATTTCAGTTCATCTCAAAGGTGCTCCGAAAGGGCTGAGGTCAGGACCACTTAAGTTCTTCCACACCACTCATCAAATTATGTCTTTATGGAACTAGCTTTGTGACACTGTGTGGTCACATTCATGATGGATTGGAAAGGTGTTAAGTAGGGTTGAGGTCAGGACTCTCTGCAGGCCACTCAACTCCCTTCACACCAATCTTATCAAACCATGTCTTTATGGAACTAGTTTTGTGCAGAGGCAAATGCATGATGGAATGGAAAGATGTTCAGTAGGGTTGAGGTCAGGGCTCATGTGTAGGTCACTTTCTGGAGCTGACTTTGTAAATAGGGGAACATTCATGCTGGAATGAAAAGGTATTCAGTAGGGTTGAGGTCCGGGCTCTGTGCAGACCTCAAGTTCCTCCACACCAAACTCCTCAAACCATGTCTTTATGGAGCTGGTTTTGTGCACGGGGACACATTCATAATGGAAATAAAAGGTGATCAGTGGGGTTGAGGTCATGGCTATGGCCAGGCCACTCGAGTTCCTCCCACTGATGTAAGTAACTGAGTTAAAATAAAAGGAGTTACGTAACGCAGTTACTTTAGAGGGTAACGAGTAATCTAACTGATTACTCTTCCCCTCATGGTAACTCAGTTCCCATTACTTGGGCAGAGTTACCTCAATTACATCTACCACCCGGGAGGCCCGACGTGGCCGCCCTGCCCGGCCATTCTTTCCACCACGGGGACGGGGGCTTTCGCCCGCTGAGCTGAGAAGAGGCTGAGACTCTGAGAGACTGTCTGGACCGCCCCATCCCACCCCGCCTATCCAGAGAGAGAATGTAGGGAGGCAGGGCAGACACTGAAAAATTAAGTCAGCTGACCAGCTGACACCAATCGAGTGAAGGGGGGGGTCTCTCTCTCTCCCCATGAGAAAAGGCATCGCTGGAGGCATTCAAGTAAGTGACTGATGATTCGAATTGCAGTGCAATTGACCCATACCAAGTTCTCCACCACCTCTGCTTCTTACTGATCCCATCCCTACCCACCCACCATCACTTCTACAACAGAGGTGATGGGGGGATAGGGTAGGGATGAGATCAGTGGTGGTGGGGGATGGGATCAGTAATAGGCAGAGGTGGTGGGAGAGGATGGCACCACCACCGCTGCCACCCTCCAAGTACCACGCTGCCTGCCACCCCCCCAGTACACCACAGCTGCCACCCCCCAAAGTACCACCGCTGCCACCCCCCCAAGTACACCACCACCACTACCACATCCCCAAGTACCCCCGCTGCCACCCCCTTAAGTACCACTGCTGCCACCCCCTCAAGTACCACAGCTGCCACCCCTCAAGTACCACAGCTGCCACCCCTCAAGTACCACAGCTGCCACCCCCTCAAGTACCACCGCTGCCACCCCCTCAAGTACCACCGCTGCCACCCCCCCAAGTACCACTGCTGCCACCCCCTCAAGTACCACCACTGCCACCCCCTCAACATTTGGGTTCAAATAAATACCAAATGTTCTAAAATACTGTATATAGTGTTTTTATTCTTCAATCAGTTAATATAAACATCTTTGATATTAAAGATGTTATAGAAAGTAATTGCATTACAGAATATTTTAAAAAAAGTCAGTTACTTTGCTGAGTAACTAATTACTTTTCCAATGTAGTAATTGAGTTACTAACGCAATTACTTTTTGGGAGAAGTAATTTGTAACTTAACTAATTACTTTTTTAAAGTAAGATGACCAACACTGGTTCCTCCACACCAAATTCATTGAACCATGTCTATATGGAGATGGCTTTGTAATCAGGGGAACATTAATGCTGGAACAGAAACATATTCAGTAGGGTTTAGGTCGGGGTTTTCTGTAAGCCACTCAAGTTCCTCCACATCAAACTTATCAACCCATGTCTTTATGGAACTGGCTTTGTCCACGGGAGCAAAAATAAAAGTGATTCCCTGAACATTTTTAACAAGGTTGGAGGTGCATAGTTTTCTAAAATGTCTTTGTATGCTGTAGCATTAAAGTGGTTGTAAACCCTTACAAACAGGTAAGCCTTAATCTAGGCTTACCTGTAGGTCCAAGAAACATCTCCTAAACCTATACGGTTTAGGAGATATTTACCCGAAGACAGCCACCGCTGTCTACGGCACATGCGCCGTAGACAGCGGCGCGCAGGCGCCCTGGGCAGGCCGCAGAGTGTCGGCTCCCGTGCACATGCGCGGGAGTGACATCATCGCGGCTCCGGCGAATCACAGCGCCGGAGCCGCAAGACCCGGAAGTCGCTCCGGGATCCATGGCAGCGGCGAAGAGGAAGACGGAGGACCGCTTAGTTCTCAGGTAAGTTATTCATAATGAGCTAGTATGCTATGCATACTAGCTCATTATGCCTTTGCCTTGCAGGGTGTGTTTTTTTTTTTTTCCCCTTTACTTCCTCTTTAATAGTACATGGCCTTCAATGGAAACACTTGAACTCAATAACTTGGAGGAGTGTCCACATACGTTTGGCCATAAAGAGTGAACTGGGCCATTGGGACCAAGGCCCTGGGGCAGTGGCATGAACGTAGACTTAGAAACACAGACACAGAGACCTTACCATCAGAGTCCTTAAGAAGACATATAATAATGTGTTAGGTGGTTTAACTCTCCAGCATCCATCAAATACTATAAATACATTTTGGGTGGCCTAATCCTTTATTTCTCCATAGAAAGGCTTTTTTTTGTGCCAAGCAACAGTGAATTAAAATGATATATTTTTAATTTAGTTTTCAGAAGTTAAAAGTGGATTTAAAAAAAGAAAAAAAAAAAAAAAGAAAAATTGAGCTCATTACTACGTCTTAATATCAAATCACATCTGAGAATGTCATTTCATAGGTACATTCCTGCAGGTTAATGGCTTGCTGTGCTTCAGAGTCACTTGGCCCTTCAGGACGGAGCTGCTGAAGGTGGGGGGGGGGGTGGAAATACAATTGTCGAATTTCTTTTGGCATAATATACACATCACCTTCTACGTTTCACTTTAAGGATTTTATACAACCAGAACATCTGTTTCTGCTGGATACATCCAGAAGTGAATATAAAGGAATCCACAGTGAATATCCAGGCAACCATGATGGAAAAAAAGGATTTGCAATTATAATTTAGGGTATCGGGATTCTTCATTAAAATAATAATAAAAAAATAAAAATAAACCTTCACATTTAAAGAGAATATATAGCGGCTGTGCACCGTTTTTCATGGACTGAACAATTACATGTTTAGGTTAGGTGAATATCAAATACTACTTATGAATGTTTTGTATTTTCATTTCCTGGCAGCAGATGGAGCTGTAGGCTTCTGTTTTACATGTTTGCTAGACTAATCTTGCCTCCTTGGTTGGAAATATTGTTTTTGGGACTCTTTAGCTAAAGTTGCAATTTACATGCAATAAATGGATTTAGAGGGGTGGCTTACACCCCTCCCTCTCCCTGCCTGCTGTGTACAGAGGACACAAAAGTTTCAAGCACAGTGTGGGAGCCCCGAAGGTAATAGTACAAAAATTTTAATGAAAGCGTTTGTTAACACATAAAAAAAAAAAAAACTGAAAAACCTGTCTGATCCTGCCATTGCCACCCTAGGTCTGGGCCTTGTCGTGCCTTGTCGGCCTAGGCCAAAATACAGCATTGCTCCAACCTCCGAATTGGCTCACTGGCTGTGATTGACAGCAGTGGGAGTCAATGGCTTCTGCCAAAAGCCAATCAGGAGTGCGAGTCCCCGGGAGGTAAGAGTCTCGTGGACATTGCTGGATCGAGAGGGGGCTCAGGTAAGTATTAGGGGGGTTGGAACACTGTGGCACACAGAAGGCTTTTTATCTCAATGCATAGAATGCATTAAGGTAAAAAATCTTGTGCCTTTACAACTACTTTAATAATTAATCCAAGACCATTATAGTTTCCCATAAAGTTGAACTGAATAGGGTGGAGAACATTTGCAGTGATGCGAAAGAACTTTATACACTTTATTCATATTTGCACATGGCGGCCAGTGATGATGAAAATCCAGTGCATGTGTCATCCTGGCTCTAGGCTACACATTTCAGCATCTGACATATGGCAAGGGCTTACACCGTTGCAGGGTGCATGCACAGCTAGGAGCCCCCCATACCTACCTGAGCCTGCTCTCGATCCAGTGCCATGCACAAGAGCAGAGGCTCTCTCTGCTCTGTCCCTCCTCATTGGCTCGCAGCTAACAGCCTGTAAGGGGGGGGGAGGTGTGCAGTGCCCCTATAGCAAGCAATTCGCTATGGGGAACTCAGTGTGTGTGTGTATGGGGGGGGGGGGGTGGAGTCAGAGAAGATGAGGATTTAAGCTGCTCTATGCAAAACCATTACATAGAGCAAGCAAGTATCCTATTTGTTATTATAAAAAAAAAAAATTGATCCTTTACAATCACTTTAACATTAGCCTTAGCGAAAAATCTCTGTAATTTGTCTATTAGGTGCATTTACTATGATAATCAACTCCATCTAGTAGTCATAATTTGTTTTTTGTTTTTTTTCCAAAGTACAACATTCAGAAAAATACAACATTATGGCCACTAGATGGAGCAGACGATCAAAGGCACAGATTAGAACCCTATGCGGATTATTTACAAAAGGCTGTAAGGATTTTCACAATGTTTTTTTTTTTCCCTATAACTAGACCCCTATAAGTCAAAGTGATCTCCCAGCTTCAAATCTGGCAATTCTGCACGATATCAGAACCAATCAGTCCTAAAAGTAGCATTGCATCACCCACCTATATACAAAAGGGTATAGAAGCGTATTGAAAAATATATATCTTACCAAAAAACACATAATACTAAGCATCAAGAACATAAAGAATATTCCTAAAGACTCCCCCCCCCCCCCCACATGCAGGAAAGATTAACATTAAAACCAAAGAAAAAATCTTTATACTTTTGAAATTTTAGAGGTATTTTTTGTATTATTAATTTGTCTTATGTTTTTTTTTTTTCCTTTCTTTGTCAGCTTTAGATTTTTTTCCTTCCTTTGTGGGCTGTATAAATGCCAATGGGCAAAATGTCAAAATAAATATTTCACGAGAAAAAAGGATGAAATATTGATTTCAACCTTTAAAGGAAACCTGAGATGACAGCCAGGCAACTGGACTTTTTTAGAAGAAATCGCAGACTAGTTTCCTCCATCACTATTAAAAGCAAATCCCACTTTTGTTATAAAAACGATTAGAACATATACCGTATAACTGACCCATGTTAGGTTGTAATTTGATGTTATTACGCATTACCTTTCCATTTCAATCTCAAGCTGCTATGGTTTTCCAATAAGATAAAATAAACTAAAATTCCACTGCCTTGCTACCATCTGCATTACATGAGTATAATGTCCTACAATTTAATTTACATTGCTTATGTGATTTTTTTATTAGGATATTTTAGTTCATTTCATTCATTGTTTTATATATATATATATATATATATATATATATATATATATATATATATATATATATATACACACACACACACACACACACACACACACACACACACACACACACACACACACACGTATATATGCTGCTTAAAGTGGAGGGCCACTCAAAAAAAAAAAATTGCCTAAAAATGTTCCTAAAAATTGGAGAAAAAAATAAATCTTTTTTTTAATTTCCCAGAAATGCCTGTTGCTAGGCAGATCGTCCTAATCTGCCTCTTCCTATTCCACGGTGATCTTCAGTCTTCTCCTCCTCGCATCGTCTTCCGGAGATTGGGGCGCGGTGTATTCTGGGAACTGTGTGTCTCAGAACACAGCGCGCCCCATTCACAAAGCGCTGCGCGAAGCTCGCATGCGCAGTAGGAAATGGGCAGTGAAGCCGCAAGGCACCACTGCCTGTTTCCCTTAGTTGGAATGGCGGCGCCGGGACCAGAGAGCCGAGGGATGGTCGGCCTCAGGCTGCCGACATCGCGGGCACCCTGGACAGGTAAGTGCACTTATTAAAAGTCAGAAGCTGCAGTGTTTGTAGCTACTGAATTAAAAAAAAAAATTCCTGGCTGGTTCTCCCGTTTAAATCCCATGGCACGCGGTTTACGAGCGTTTCGCAATACGAGCTGTGTTTTTTAAAAAATCCTGACTCGATTTGCAAGTGTTGTCTCGCAAGACAAGACAAGCAGGATTCAGACCTCTGGGGTGTGTAGTACCACATGTGGCCAGAGGTGCAGGGGCGCCGGTGATGCTTGGAGACACTAGGAGACACTTGGAGGCGCTCAGAGACACTCGGAGATGCTTGGAAACACTGCGTTCCCGAGTGTCTCCGAGTGTTTCCAAGTTTCTCCGGTGCCCCCCTCACCTCTGGCCACATGTGGTACTGCATACACCAGCAGTTACTGTGGAACAAATTATCTGAGTTTTCATTGATTTCTATGGGGAAACTCGCTTTGATATACGAGTGCTTTGGATTACAAGCATTCTTCTGGAACAGATTATGCTCGTAATCTAAGCTACTACTGTATTGGGATTTCTTTTTACCAAAAATCTGTAGCAGAATACATATTGGCCTAAAATGATTGACAATTTTTTGTTGGATATGTTTTATAGCATAAAGTAAAAAATACTGTTTGTTTTTTCAAAATTGGCGAAAAAAAAACAAACAGAGGTGATCAAATACAACCAAAAAAAAAGCTCTATTTGTGGGAAAAAAAGGGCATCGATTTTGTTTTGGTGCAACATCGCACGACCGCGCAATTGCCAGTTAAAGTGACACAGTTCTGTATTTTGCAAAAAATGCTCTGGTCAGGAAGGGGGTGAAACTTCCATGGCTGAAGTGGTTAACCACTTTCAGCCCCAGACCATTTTGCTGGCTTAAGACCAGACCACTTTTTGCGATTCGGCACTGCGTCGCTTTAACTGACAATTGCGCAGTCGTGCGACGTGGCTCACAGACAAAATTGGCGTCCTTTTTTTCCCACAAATAGAGCTTTCTTTTGGTGGTATTTGATCACCCCTGCGGTTTTTATTTTTTGTGCTATAAACAAACATAGAGCGACAATTTTTTAAAAAACGCATTATTTTTTACTTTTTGTTATAATAAATATCCCCCAAAATATATATATAAAAAAAAATTTCCCTCAGTTTAGGCCGATACGTATTCTTCTACATATTTTTGGTAAAGAAAAATTGCAATAAGCGATTATTGATTGGTTTGTGCAAAAGTTATAGCGTTTACAAAATAGGGGATAGTTTTATGTCATTTTTATTAATATTTTTTTTTTTTACAAGTAATGGCGGCGATCAGCGATTTTTATTGTGACTGTGACATTATGGAGGACACATCGGACATTTTTGACACATTTTTGGGACCATTGTCATTTATACAGCAATCAGTGCTATACAAATGCACTGATTCCTGTGTAAATGACACTGGCAGTGAAGGGATTAACCAGGGGGTGGCAGTGTAGGGGTTAAGTGTTCCTAGGGGCGTGTTACTAACTGTGGGGGGCTGGGATTTGTTTTAGTGAACACTGATCTCTGCTCCAATCACATGGAGCAGAGATCAGCATCACTTGTTGCTAGGCAGAACGGGGAGATGCTGTTTACAATGGCATCTCCCAGTTCAGTCGCCCTGTGAGACGATTGCGGGTTTCCCTGCGGCGATCGAGTCTGCAAGATCCACGACCGGACTCACGGGGGTCCCGGCCGGCACGCTCGCGATGGCAGGGCGGCATTTAATATTGGACGTACCTGTACGCCAATATGCCTGCCTGTGCCATTCTGCCGGCGTACATCGGCGTGCGCAGGTCGGGAAGTGGTTAAGGGGGTGTGGCAGGGGGCGTGTCCTATGCCTACATACATTTGCTAGTAGGTGTCCCTCATTACCATCTCAAAATGTTGGGAGGTATGTGTAAAGGGGACTCCGAAGAAGACTGATATAAGGGGACATTCATTTTGTAAGGTGGGGACTCACATGGGGACTATGATGTAAGGGGGACTCTGTTGTAAGGGGGACCCTGATGGGGATTCTGATGTGTGGGAAGACTTTAATAGGGACTCTCATGTAAGGAGGGGATGAGATGTAAGCAGTGCCGGGACAAGGTCATCTAGCAGCCAGGGCAAAGATGCCAAACGGTGCCCCACCCCCATGAGCATTATGTTTCAGCAAAAATTCCCTCTCTCCCCTCCAAAGAAGGTGAGCAATAATCTGTACACTTACCCCCGAGCATAAATTCCCTTGTGTGAGCCACAATTCTCCCCCAAACTAAAATTCCCCCTCTTCCAGTACCCCTGCCAGCTTGTAGGCAGGCACTCTCCATGCAGCACCCCCCAACTCACATGATAGCACAGCGACACAACCGCCCCTCGCGCCCAGGGCAGCTGTCCCTTCTGCCCATCCCTTGCCTCAGCCATGTATAAAAGAAGGACTTTGAAGGGGACTCTGATGTATGGGAAGACTTTCATAGGGTCTCTAATGTTAGGCATACCTCTCAACTTTTTGAGATGGGAATGAGGGACAACTATTAGCAAAAGTATGTAGGCATAGGACACACCCCCTGCCACACCCCCTTAAAGGAGAATTAGAAAAAAAAAATTGTTAAAACCACAAGTGCTTTTTTTTTTTTACCACTACTGTTCCTTTATACTGGTTTTGAAAATTTACAAATGCAGCAATTTAGAAAATGGATGAAAGGTTTAGCACCAAGAAACACCTTTTGAAAGATAAAAAAGGACATTTTATAAACAATTATATAGATCAGACTAAAATGAGGGACAAATGAGGGGGAATGAGGGACAGAGGGACATTGCTCCAAATCAGGGACAGTCCCTCGAAATCCAGGACAGTCCCTCGAAATCCAGGACAGTCCCTCGAAATCAGGGACCATTGGGAGCTGTGTGTTAAGGGGGACTCTGATATAAAGGGGGCTCTGATGTAAGGGGGAACTCCGATGTAAGGGTGCTCTAATGGGGATTCTTATGTATGGGAGGATATAATGTAAAATATAAAATGTGGCCCCCCTACTAAAAAGTTTGAAGACCCCTGCTATAAAGGAATATGTTTTTCTCTCCACTAAATGCTAAAATTAATAAACAAGTCTTCTTGAAATCTGACCGATTGCTGTAAGCAACAACTTTTTTTTCTTCTTCATTAAACGGAAATAAATTTACAGTTGACACGAATATGAAAATGCGTTGAACGTGGCAAGCAGTTATTAATAATCGGCGTACACGTTCGCGGCATAATTTATGCACATATTAAGAAGGTGTCATTCATGAAAACCTGGGCCCGTGTTAGTGCAATCTGCTCCGTCAGATGGTTACACAAGTTGTCAGCGACTTCATAAGTGTCTGATCACAACACAATGAAAGTAAATGGCAAAGACACAAACAGAGCCGTGATTGTGTGCAGAGACAATAAAGCAGATAAATCGGTGTAACACTGCCTCCTAGTGACCAGCGCTGGCATTGCTTATACTGTCATTTCTACTTAAAGGGGTGTTCCGACCGCAATGTTTTTTTTGTTTTTTTTTAAAGTCAGCAGCTACAAACACTGTAGCTGCTGACTTTCAATAAGGACACTTACCTGTCCAGCGAGCCCGTGATGTCGGCCCCCCCCCCCCCGAGGCCGATCTGTCCATCGGATCGGCTGCCGGCGTTGCCATCTTAACGAAGGGAAACAGGCAGTGGAGCCTTGCGGCTTCACTGGTCGTTTCGTACTGCGCATGCGCAAGTCACACGGTGCTTTGTGAATGGCCCCGTTGTTTTCTGGGACACACACATGTCCCAGAACACAACGTGGTCACTCGCTGAAGAGGAGGAAGCGCTGTGGAAAAGGAAGAGGCAGATTAGGAAGACTGCCTAGTAACAAGGGTTTCTGGTAAGTTAAAAAATGAAATAAAATTTGTTTTTTTTGTTTTGTTTTTTAAGAATATTAATGCATTTTTTTTAATTTTAGGGTGGCCCTCCCCTTTAAATAATAAAAAAAAATGGGTTTATTTAGAAACTGGCCATACATTATCCATACCTCCCAACATTTTGAGATGGGAATGAGGGACACCTACTAGCAAACGCATGTAGGCATAGGACACGCCCCCTTAAAGGTCAATTAACCAA
The DNA here is from genome assembly GCF_037356315.1 of Lithobates pipiens. NCBI lineage: Eukaryota > Metazoa > Chordata > Amphibia > Anura > Ranidae > Lithobates > Lithobates pipiens. Next base: position 232,044,702 of record NW_027507686.1, on the reverse strand, counting down.
AAAACAAAAGATTAATTAAATCCACAAGGGCTTTTTTTTTTACCACTGCTATGCTGCATTTGTAAATTTTAAAAGTCAATATAAAGGAATAGTAGTGGTAAAAAAAAAAGCCCTTGTGGATTTAACCAATCTTTTGTTTTTTGGTTAATTCTCCTTTAAGGGGGTGTGTCAGGGGGGCGTGTCTTTCATCTAAATTCTAAATTGCCGCATTTGTAAATTTTAAAAAGCCAATATAAAGGAAATTTAGAATTTGGATGAAAGGTTTAGCACTGGAAAACACCTTTTGAAACATAAAAAGTGCATTTTATATACAACTATATAGATCAGATTAAAATGAGGGACAAAAATGGAGGAAAGAGGGACAGAGGGACTATGTTCCAAATATGGGGTAGTCCCTCAAAATAAGGGACAGTTGGAAGCTTTGCATTATACATTCTGTTTGTAAAATCTCTTTTTATAACTACTATAGCTCCCAACTGTCCCTGATTTTGAGGGACTGTCCCTGATTTGGAACAATGTCCCATTTTTTTTAAATTTAAAGCGGAGGGCCACCCTAAAAGAAAAAAATGCATTAACATTCTTAAAATAAAAAAAAATAAAAACACATGTAAAAAAAAAAATGTTTAACTTACCAGAAACCCCTGTTGCTAGGCAGTCTTCCTAATCTGCCTCTTCCTTTTCCGCAGTGCTTCCTCCTCTTCGGTGAGCGGCCCCGTTGTGTTCTAGGACATGTGTGTGTGTGTCCCAGAAAACAACGAGGCCATTCACAAAGTGCCGTGTGACTCGCACATGCGCAGTAGGAAATGGCCAGTGAAGCCACAAAGTCCCTCTGTCCCTCTTTCCTCCTCATTTGTTCCTCATTTTGGTGTGATCTATATAGTTATGAGTATATAAAATGCACTATTTATCGATCAAAAAGTGTTTCCCAGTGCTAAACCTTTCATCCCATTTCTAAATTGCTGCATTTGTACATTTCAAAAACCAGAATAAAGGAATAGTAGTGGTAAAAAAAAAAAAAACTATAATAAAAAAAAAAAAAGTGTGTTTAAATATATATATATATATATATATATATATTTTATAACTTTATTTTAAAGGGGGTGTGTCTTATGACTACATACTTTTGCTAATAGGTGTCCCTCATTCCCAACTCGTAAAGTTGGGATGTATGATCTACCATGAACTATGTGATGTCGGGGCCTGCCTGATTTCATAAAAATTGAATAAATTGCGGTTTGTCCTTCTATTGCATAGCTTTGGTAACTGTAAGGCATGTTTACACTTGCGGTAGGGGAGTGCCATTCAAAAATGTAGACATGTGAATCACTTTGTGTGGCACCACATACAAGACTAATTGCAAAAAGGGGAGAAAGCAAAAAATGGACTTTAAAGGTGCCACTATATAATTTGACTATAGTCATATTGAAAAGAGAGAAACTTCTCACATATGTATGTCTAAAATGTTAACATTTCTTAACAAGAAAATTATATATTAAAACAATGAAATGCACAAGTGCTGTTTAAATGTATCTCCCCCATGTGTATAAATCACAAGGCTACACAGAGACCCCTATGTGGATTGGCCCACAAGTCAATCTCACCTAAAATACGGCATGTGTGTAAATCCTACACATGGATGTGGGGGCCAACTCCAGAGTCGCTGTGATAGCACCAATAGATGGCCTACACGTTTCGCCAAAGGCTTCTTCAGGGGATTCTGTTGGTAATGCCACAATCACAATAGAAACCTTGGAGTGCTCAGTTCACCATACATAAGGGAAAGGAGGAGTGTATAGTCAGCCAAAGAAAGGAAGGGACCCTTTATTGCAGCCAAAATAGGGGGCCACCCAGGGTCCAATTTAAAAATATGAGTATCGATGGAATCCTCAGTCAAGTTGTAAGGAGCCAATCAGGATGTGTATCTCCAGGAACTAAAATCTTGTATGTTTGGTCACTGATAATTAAGACTCCACATAATCTAGATGATCACCGCCAATCCCGGGCACAAATAGACCCCCAGATGGGGCCAGCAAGATGTCCACCTTTCTTTGGCTGATTACGCACTCCTCCTTTCCCTTATGTATGGTGAACTGAGCACTCCATGTTTTCCATCCTGATTGTGGCATTACCAACAGGTTGCCCTGAAGAAGCCTTTGGCGACACGTGTAGGCCATCTATTGGTGCTATCAAAGTGTCAGAAACCATGAAATCAAACAGAGACAGAAGTACAATTAAATCACACTTGTTTAATAGCCCCTTGCCGCCGAGCGTACGCAGATGTGCGTACTCGGCTTTCGGGGGTTATACCAGGATGATGCCCGCACCTGCAGGCATCATCCCGGTACTGTTTTTCGATTGGCTTTCCAGCCATAATAACCGATGCGGCTAAAAGCCGCTCGGCTGTTATTCCGGAGGAGCGGGAGGGGACGCCCCCCCTCCCGCCGCCTCCTGCCGCTCTTACCGGTGCTCAATCGAGAGCACCGATGCACGATCTGCCACTTCCAGCAGCTAGGGAGGCACTGGAATGAAGCCGTGAGTGGCTTCATTCCAGCCTCCTAATTGTAAACACGGAAGCGACGTCATGACGTCACTTCCGGTTTACTCGGCTGCCAATGGCGCCGGATTTAAAAATATATACACTATTCAGAATCGCCGAAAATGGTGATCTGAATACTTTGAAGTGTAAAGGAGGGGTGGGGGGTCTTTTAGACCCCCGATCCCTCCATAAAGAGCACCTGTCACCAACTATTACTGTCATAAGGGATGTTTACATTCCTTGTGACAGCAATAAAAGTGATCAAATTTTTATTTATTTTTTTAAAACAATTTATTAATTTTAAAATAAATAAGAAAAAAAAAATGTAAAGCGCCCCCCCCCCCCTGTCACCGCGAGCTCGCGCAACAAAGAAAACGTATACAGAAGTCGCGCCCGCATATGTAAACGGTGTTCAAATCACACATGTGAGGTATCGCCGTGATCGTCAGAGCGAGAGCAATAATTCTAGCACTAGACCTCCTCTGTAACTCTAACCTGGTAACCTGAATTTTTTTTTTAAAGCGTCACCTATTGAGATTTTTAGGTACCGTAGTTTGTCGTTATTCCACGAGTGCGTGCAATTATAAAGTGTGACATGTTTGGTATCTATTTACTCGGCGTAACATTATCTTTCACATTATGCAAAAAAATTGGGCTAATTTTACTGTTTTGTTTTTTTTCAATTTGTGAAAATGTCCCTTTTCCCAAAAAGTGGTGTTTAAAACACCGCTGCGCAAATACCGTGTGACATAAAATATTGCAACAATCGCCGTTTTACTCTCTAGAGCAGTGATGGCGAACCTTGGCACCCCAGATGTTTTGGAACTACATTTCCCATGATGCTCAACTACACTGCAGAGTGCAAGAGCATCATGGGAAATGTAGTTCCAAAACATCTGGGGTGCCAAGGTTCGCCATCACTGCTCTAGAGTCTCTGCTAAAAAAAATATATAATGCTTGGGGGTTCCAAGTAATTTTCTAGCAAAAAATATGGATTTTAACTTGTAAACACCAAATGTCAAAAATAGGCTTAGTCATGAAAGGGATAATAAAAATAAATAGAACAAACGTAGTAAAAACATAGCCAGAGTTCAGGAACTGGAACGGATAGTCAGGTAAGCCAAACATCAGGGAGCTGGAGATGAGCGTAGTAAAACAGCAAGCAGGATCTGGAGCCAGGAGGAATGTCAGCCAAGCAAGTCTTTTAACAGGAATGCAGGCGATAGTCTTTGTGATGTTGACTAAGGGGAAGGCAGAGATGCTTTGGGCTGGACGGCTTAAGTAGGCAGGATTGATGAGCAGGATATCATCAACAGCTGACTACCTGTGGAGAGATGGGAGCTGGCAATTAGCCAGCAACTGAGCGGCCAACTCAGAGAAGGAAGGGCTGAGCCCAGCCCTGACACACAGCGACTCTGGAGTTGAACTCCACATCCACGTGTAGGATTTCCACACATGCTGTATTTTAATGCGAGATTGACATGTGGGCCAATCCACATAGAGGTCTCTGTGTAGCCTTGTGATTCATACACATGGGGGAGATACATTTAGACAGCACTTGCACATTTCATTATTTTAATATGTAATTTAATATTTGTTAAATAAAATGAAAATGTTATACACCTAATATTTATATACCGTATATATATATATATATATATATATATTTTTTTGTTTGTTAAGCAGGTACCTTTTAACCACTTAACGACTGCCCACCATACATATACTGTGGCAGAGTGGCCGCTCTGTGCCAGATCACGTACCTAGTATGTGATCTGAGACTTCCGGGTCTGGGGCACGCACACGCCGCTGGAGACCCGCTACCTCATTGTCTGCCAGCGCCCGCCGACTAGACAGGACACAGGTAAAACAACAATCTGCCTAAGTAAACAAGGCGGATTGTCGTTCTTTCAGAAGGGAAGGCACTGTTCTTTGTTTCTGCTAGGCAGGAACACTTGCCTTCCTCTAGCCAAAGCACCTCCCCCACAGTGAGTAAGCACATCTTATGCACACACTTAACCCTTTGATCGCCCCTGATGTTAACCCCTTCCCTGCCAGTGTCATTAGTACAGTGACAGTGCATATTTTTAGCAATGATAACTATATTAGTGTCACTGGTCCCCCAAAAAGTGTCAGTTAGGTGTCCGATTTGTCCGCCGCAATATTGCAGTCACTGATCGCTGCAATTACTAGTAAAAAATAAAAATATCTCATAGTTCGTAGACGCTATAACTTGTGCGCAAACCAATCAATATACACTTATTGGGATTTTTTTTTTTTTTACCAAAAATATGTAGCAGAATACATATTGGCCTTAATTGGTGAAGAAATTCGATTTTTTACATCTTTTATGGGCTATGTTTTAAAGGAGAAAGTAAAAAATATATATATATATTTTTTTTCAAAATTGTCAGGTTTTTTTTTTGTTTATAGCGCACAAAATAAAAACCACAGAGGTGATCAAATACCACCAAAAAAATAAGAAGATAACTCTTATTTGGGTACAGTGTCGCACGACTGCACAATTGAAGTAACGCAGTGCTGTATCGCAAAAAATGGCCTGTTCATGAAGGGGGGTAAATCTTCTGAAGATCAAGTGGATAAGGGGAGCAAAGTATCATTAGGCACAAAGCTGACAAAGCCTGATGAAGGGACACGCGTGTCCCAAACGCGAGCTCCTCCCCGCCGACCCGACCCATAAGTGGCGCCGATCCACGTCAGCGCTGTGTGCCTGTGTTTGCGCTCCATGCCACCCGGAAGCACCATATCGCAGCGGTGTGCCCGGACCAGAGACTGCACTCTGAAGCCTCTCCATTGCCTAATCCACAGCTGATGGCCTCTTCTTTCTGATCGTCTATAGCGGATGCTACTACTACATGCCTACTCTTTTTGTACTTTTGTGAGCGAATAGAATTTACTCTTTTATTAAACATACCTTTTATACTGCACTTAGAGGGCGCTGCTCCTTGTCTACAATAGATGATTATACTTTCCGGAAACCCACATGTGTTTTTTGCAATGCATAGGCCTAAATTATTTTTCAAGCAATGCATAAATGAAATAGTGTTTCTGTATGTGTTTCTCCTTGTCTTTTATTGGTTTAGTCTCCAAATCCCGTGCGTCTTCCTTCCCTAAACTGTGCCCCATATGTGGCCTTCCATCCTACAAAGAGGCCAAAGTAAGCTCTCCTTCCGTATTTTTCTATTTTCTTTAAAGCAAAGCAGTGGAGCGGATTGACTCATATATGACGCTGGCGGTTCGTCTGACCTGCTGACATCCATGGAAAGATGAAAAATATCGGTCTTAGGTGAAGTGATCCCTTAAGACGAGGGCCTGTCACCACGTCACTCATGTGGTCATAATAAAGTCCTTCTCTGGGTTTGATGTGACAGCTGCCAGCTTTCTGCATGAAAAGAGAAGAGTGTGAGTGCGCTCAAAGAGAGATCCGCTGACGGTCCGGTCATAGCCGGATGTGCCGTTCGCTGCTTTATCCAAGGTAAAAATAGCCAAGGTGCTATCACCCGGCATGAGAAGTCTTCTCACTTCTCCATTTGTCATCTTGTTCTCTTGCAGGCTTCTTTGGCTTCCTTTATATAGACACACGAGAAAATAATAGTCCTATCGAGCAGCTTCTACCGGGGCCTTACTGTAAAAATTAGATTTTTTTTTCTCTCTCCCAGCTCTAGCAGCTTTACATTGAAGACTAATACTTGTTGGTTCTACAACCCTAGAGTGGAGAACGCTCGACCAGAGATTGAATCATTCACATAGATTACATTACAAATGATTACTTGTTGAGTGTATTACACCCCCTGTGGGACTTCATATGCCCTGTACTAGGGATGAGCTTAGAGTTCGAGTCTAACTCATGTTCGACTTGAACAATGCAAGTTCAGCGAACAGTGAAAAATTTGGGGTGTAACAAGTGGAACAAGTCTGTGGGAGAAAGTGCTAATTTTAAAGGCTAATATGCAAGTTATGGATTTTTAGGGGAAACCCCACGTAATTTTTTTTTAAAATTTGACGCGGGATTCCCCTTAAAGCGGAGGTCCACCCTAAAGTGGACCTTCCGCTCATCGGAATCCCCCCCCCCTCCGGCGCCACAATTGGCACCTTTCAGGGGGGAGGGGGGTGCAGATACCTGTACAGTACAGGTATCTGCACCCACTTCCGGGATAGCTCTCTGCGGAAAGGGGCGTAGATTACGCCCCTTTCTGCAAGTGCCCGCCCCTTTCCGCAAGTGCCCCGCTGCCTGCTGGGAAACACACAGATCCCAGAGGCAGCGGGGACCGTCCTTATTGCGCAGCGCGACTCGCGCATGCGCAGTAGGGAACCGGGAAATGAAGCCGAAAGGCTCCATTTCCTGATTCCCATACCCAAGATGGCGGCGGCAGCACCCGAGAGATGATCTAGAGATCGGCTTCGGGTGCTGACATCGCGGGCGCGCTTGACAGGTAAGTGTCACTATTTTAAAAGTCAGCAGCTGCAGTATTTGTAGCTGCTGGCTTTTAAAAAAAAAAAAAAAAACGCGGAGTCCCGGCGGACTCCCGCTTTAATATCCATACCATTCCTGAAGGGCCTGGTAATTAAATTTGGGGGGACCCCACGCTTTTTTTTTTTTTTTTTATCAATGACTTTCAATGAATGTTCTCTCTATTACAGGAGCCGACAATTCATTATAGCCGTGAGTGATTTTAAATGACTTTTTTTCCTGCAGAAATGACACTTTGTGCAGGGACAGTTCTAAGCACGGGAAACATGCGCCCCTTCACAGGCATACTATAGACACCCCCCAGGTACGAAATTTAAAGGAATATTACACTTTTATTGTTTCACTTTAATCATTATTAAAATCACTGCTCCCGAAAAAACTACAATTTTTAAAACTTTTTTTTGCATTGATCCATGTCCCCTGAGGCAGGACCCGGGTCCCCAAACACTTTTTAGGACAGTAACTTGCATATTAGCCTTTAAAATGAGCACTTTAGATTTTGAACGTTCAAGTCCCATAGACTTTAATAGGGTTCTAAAGTTCACACAAAGTTTAGGTCTGTTCGCAGGTTCTGGTGCGAACCGAACAGGGGGGTGTTCGGCTCATCCTTACCCTGTACACACGGTTGGACTTTCTGACGACAGATTCCATCAGATTTTTTTCCGACAGGATTTTGTCTCAAACTTGTCTTGCATACATGCGGTCGCACAAAGTTGTCGGAAAATCCGATCGTTCTGAACGCGGTGACGTAGAACACGTACGACAAGACTATAAACGGGCCAGTAGCCAATAGCTTTCATCTCCTAATTTATTCTGAGCAGGCGTGGCGCTTTGTCCGTTGGAATTGTCTACACACAATCAGAATTTAAACGATCGGGTTTTGTTTGTGTGTTGGAAATTCCAATGGAAAAAGTCAGATGGATCCCACACACGATCAGATTTTCCGGCAACACGATCCGATCGCACGTTTTTCGTCAGAAAGTCCGACTGTGTGTACAGGGCAATATCCAGCACGCGACCCGCAATGTCTTCAGCGTCCTTCTTGCACATGTTCTGGGTTTGCTTGAATATTGCAAAATTCTGGTTGGATGTATTTGAGGTCATTAATCGTAGGCTGCAGCTTTTGGCTTCCCTGAAGTTGGAACTTTTATGGATTCATGAGGATGAGCGGTGGCCCTATCACAGTGATGGCGAACCTTGGCACCCCAGATGTTTTGGAACTACATTTCCCATGATGCTCCACTACACTGCAGAAGGCACAAGCATCATGGGAAATGTAGTTCCAAAACATCTGGGGTGCCAAGGTTCGCCCATCACTGCCCTATCACATCAAATTGTTCATTTCATACCTTCTATACTAAGCAAAAAAAGAAATCCTCCTTAGGTGGACCTCCTAGACTCCCTCTGTGGTGTCCTCCTGGGAAGCGATGGTAGATGCTGCTTTACCTATGTATAGACTTATATATATTAATCAGGGTTATTCCTGGAACTATGGGAAAGTTTGGTCTTCCTGGACCTTAAAGGGGTTGTAAAGGTTAGTTTTTTTATTTTCTAAATATGTTCCTTTAAGGTAGTGTACTGCTGGTTCACTTACCTTTTTCCTTTGTTTTCCTTTGTAAATGCTTTTTTTCTGTGTGTGAATTTGCAATTTCCTGTTCCTCCTCTAGAAGCTTTCCCCCATCATCCGAGCCGTTCTGGCTGGGGGTTAGTCTGCCCCCTCTTTTGCTGAAGTGGAAGTGTGGCTCAGGTTTATCATCACACAGCGAAAAAGCGGCACTGCGCATGCGCAATGCCGCTAAGCATCAAGGGAATTGTAGTTCCTTTGAAGCCGTGGCGTTGCTGCAGAGAGCACGCTCAAAAACCCCGTAAGTTGAGGAGAACATACAGAGAGGAAAGGAGGAAGTGCTGATAAAGCCTATTTATCTAACAGGTAAATAAAATATTTCAGCAGAAATAACAGCTAGAGTCATGATCTATATAGCGTATAGATCAGATATTGCCCACAAATTTTTTAGCTTTACAACCCCTTTAAAGCGTTAGTTAACACACACAAAAAAAAAGAAAAAGGATCCTGCTCCTTTAAAACATGTTATATGACACAGTGCTTGTCCTGTGTCATTTGGCCACCTGTAACACCTAAAAAACATGGCTGATCCTGCCAGTTTCTCCCCACCCCTCCATAAACTGACCACGGTGTATCATGGCTGCTGAGACCAGACACCGCGGTCAGTTTACGTGCCTCTGTCATCAGCAACCTGCTATCTGCAGTCTTCTGTACTCCTGTGTCGTCCTCCCCCATCCTCCCTCTGTTTGTGTTTGAGACCCCCCCGCCCCTCCTGCTGCTCTCATAACACTAACCTGTATACACCATCAGCACTGCGTCCTATTGCAGTGTCCCCCTCTGTGAATGATTTATAAATATAAATGCTGTAAATACCTACTTTAAGAGCCAAGATTGCGCTCACATGACCAGCCAGCTCTCTCCTCCTCCCCTCCAGACTGACATCAGCAGAGGAATCTCAGCCCCGCCCGCTGCATCTCTCAGAGGAGGAAAGGAGAAAGCTGGCCAGTCATGTGATTGCAATCTCAGCAGTGAAATTAGGTAAACTAAAACTATGGTATATATTGTATATCTCAAAACCAATCAATCCTGATGTACTGACCGCCTCTCTCTTATCTTGAGGCCCGAAAATGCCAAGACAGTAGAAATATCCCCCAAATTGCCCCTTTTTGTAGAAAGTAGTAGAAAGTAGAAAGTCCAGAGGTAATTAGTAAGAGGCATGACGAGTTTTTTGAAGTTGTCATTTTTTTGTCACAATTTTTTGGAAAATTAAATGAAAAAAATGTTTTTTTCACATTTTGTTTTTTAACATATTGTCACCAGTGCAGTGTCATCATATAATGGGTGTGGCGGCGATCAGGTACACTGACTTGTGACAGTGCGTGAAAAATAATTAAATAATAATAATATTTTTTCAATGTTCTTATATATATATTTATTCTTTTTTATTTTATTTATTTATTTTTTTTGCATACTGGAAGCAGAGTACCATAGTAACACTGTACCACTCTAGGGAGGTGATCAGGATTTTTTTTAATTTTTTTTTTTTGCACACTATGATTGTTTATAACAGTAAATATCAGTGATGTAAACAATTTTTACTGAATGAAATCGATTCATTCAGTATTTACTATTGTGGTTAGCTGTGATTGGCCACAGCTAATTTCATGGTACAGCTGGGCTGTGATTGACCATGTCTGCACCATGTGATCACTGTGACCAATCACAAAGATCAACACAATAGCACACAATGAATGACATGAATGGAAGCCATCCATTGTGTACGTGTCAGGGCTGGGCTCAGCCCTTCCTTCTCTGAGCTGGCTGCTCAGCTGTCAGCTAGTTGCCATCTCCTATCTCTCCACAGTTACTCAGCTGTTGATGATCCTGCTTGTCAGTCCTGCCTACTTAAGCCCAGTCCAGAGGAGCTCTGCCTTCGCTTTGGTCACATCACAGAAACGATCTCCCGCAATCCTGTTCAAAACGTGCTTTGCTGACATCCCTTCTGGCTCCAGATCCTGCTTGCTGTTCCACTACATTGATCCCTGACTTCTGGCTTGGCTGACTATCCGTTCCGGTTACTGAACTTTGGCTATGTTTTGACTACGTTTGTTCTTTTTACTTTTATTATTAAACAAGTGTGATTTAATTGTACTTCTGTCTCGGGCTAATTTCATGGTTTCTGAGAGTACGATCTTCATGTGATGTGCTGTGATTGGTCACATCAATCACATGGTACTGACAGTGAGCCGGTACACTGATCTGTCATTGCCTGTGTCCGGTGGACACCACGATTGACAGATTGTGCCTTAGCACAGCCCGTGGGGGGGCGTCTGAGGCGTGTTCTGGGAGAACGCCATATGACGCCATATAACGCCACCCGGATAGTAGAGTTGTCTGCAATTAATAATATGGAAAGCACATAGAGCTGTTCACATCATGAAAACAAATAGCGTTTACATCGTGTCTCATCGCTGCGTCAAAAATGAAGCTACATGTTGAGTTTGGAAGGAGTTGAAGCATGTTAACACCTTCCATTTAATTCTATGAAAACATGCCATAAACACACCGACACACACTCGGAGTGCGTTGGCAGTACATTGGGACTTGTTCACGACAAAAAAAAAAATTCAGGCATCTGGGATGCGTTTTTACCGCACCTATAATGCTCCTCAAACACACATCGGAAGTTTAGGGAGCATTTCTAACATGCCTTTACCGTGCATCAAACACGCAGCGCAATGCATATTAACGCTATAGGTGCGTTTGTTTAGTGTCAGTATTTTGAGCAAGTGCAAACAAGGTCTAAAGATGTCTCCTTTGCCTGCATGCTTTGTGCCCCTATTTCTCATCTCAGGAAGTTGGGAGGGATGCGATTGCTGCTTCCCATCAGAAGACGCTGAGACTCGTTTCGCACTTGTCTATGGACGCGGTTTTGTCAATCAGCACTGTGTCTGCTCCTTATACACAGCCCTATAGCACCACCAGGTGGTCAGAAAAGGAGTTTAACCTTATAACATCTGAGTTTTCTTTGTATTAGTGCACTTTGCGAACAGAATAATTAAGTGCTGTCTATGATACTTTTTTATTTGCACTTTCAGGACCTACTTTAGGGGTGTGTCCCTCCTTCTTCAAGGTCCAAGTACTGAGTACTGCTTGGACCTCGGACAATGGGGGACACTCCGAAAGCTTAAAGGGGTTGTAAATCCTCATTTTTTTAAAAAACATTTTATAACAAACATGTCATACTTACCTTCACTGTAGGGTTGCCACCTGTTCAGGATTCACCCGGACAGTTTGGGTTTGGAATCATGGGTCCGGGTTTCAGACTGTTTGAGACCCGGACACATTATTCAGACTGGACTAGGTCCCCCCCCCCCCCAATCTCTCCTACCTCTAAGTGACGCTAAGGTAAATCAGGGTTCTCAGAACACTCATTACATCAGAGCTCCCTCCTTACATCAGAGTCCTCTTTGTACACCAGAGCATCCCTTATGTTAGAGTCCCCAGAGTTCTCCCTTACATCAGAGTCTGCAGAGTCCCTCCTTACAGTGAAAGGGAACTCTGCGAGTTCAGATGTAAAAGGGAAACTCTGTGGACTATGATGTAAAGGGGGAACTCTGTGGACTCTCATGTAAAGGGGGAACTCTGTGGACTCTCATGTAAAGGGGGAACTCTGTGGACTCTCATGTAAAGGGGGAACTCTGTGGACTCTCATGTAAGGCTCGATTCACATCTATGCATGTTGCTTTTGAGCGTTTTTGCAGTGCTTTTTGCGGTGCTTGTCGCGTTTTTGGACATGCGTTTTTACCACGATTTTGCCGCGTTTTGTGTTTTTTTTTTCGTTTTTTCTTACACTGTGGTTGCTTAGCAACCAGATATATACAGTGAAAAAAAAAAAGAAAACAAAACGCAAATCGCCGCAAAATTGCGGTAAAAAGGCGGTAAAAAAGCGGTACTTGCGTTTTTGATGCAGGTCCATTGACTTCTATTACATGCAAAATGCTGCATTTTGCATGAAAAAAAGTCCCAGATCCTTTCCAAAAACGCAGAGGCACAAAAATGCATTGATGTGAACATGTTCCATAGGAACCCATGTTAAAACATTTCCTTGCATTTCTGCAAAATGCAAAATGCATCAAAAAACGCACTAGTGTTGACCGAGCCTAAAGGGGAACTCTGTGGACTCTGATGTAAAGGGGAACTCTGTGGACTCTGATGTAAAGGGGGACTCTTGTTATTAACTTCATATGATTAGAAATGTTATTTAATAGCAACATCTATGCACTGTTTATCTATGCATACTATGAAAAAAAAATTGCTGTGTGGTGCTGAAGTGTTCGGGTTTGACTTGAAGAAAAGGTGGCAACCCTACTCCACTGCGCAGTTCGTTTTGCACAGAGTGGCCCTGGTCCTCCTCTTCTAAGGTCCCGCGGCTCTGGTTGCTCCTCCCCACATTGAGTGTCCATGTTGGAGAAGCGCCCTCCTTGGTGGACACCGTGGGGGCACGCTCCCGAGTCCCACATCTGTGTACATTCACACAGAATGCAGAACTCGGCCAAAACCCCCCCGGCGCCGCGTCATTGGATTTGATTGACAGCAGCGGGAGCCAATGGCTGTGCTGCTATCAATCTATGCAATTGGGACACGAGACACCAGCTACAGATGGTGTGCTCGTTCCTGGACAGAGGGTGACAGCATCCAGGTAAGTAAAACGGGGCTTTAATTTGAAAATTGGGATGTTCCTGCTGCAGCTGAGTACTGTCCATAATATATATTTTTCTATTTGCATTAAAAATAGTCTTTGTTACATTAAAAATGTGGTGAAATATCAGGGATCTAGCTAGACCCCTGAAATCATATTTTTGAGGCAGAGAAAGTGACGAGGAAGCAGAATGAATGAACAAAAGAGCTCTGCACAGCCTTCCTGTTTATTCACAAGAACGGTTTACTATGCTTCGGTTATGAATTAGCACAGATAGAAAAGGGGGTCCCACCGCTTCAGGCAGGTCAGCCGAAACAAAAACCTCTCCTCTAGAAATGAAGAGCCCCCCCAAAATGCGTATAGCAAATGAAGATGAATGGAAAACTCTGGACAGCTGCACTTCAAAGAAAATTCATTTTTGCCTTTTATTGAAAAATCGGGATCACACTGTACAAGTCACAGCAAAGCTATACAAAAAGGAACTGACGCGTTTCACGCTATGAAAAGGGTTTACTCACTACTTTTCGTGGTGTGAAACGCGTCAGTACTTTTTGTATTGCTTTGCTGTGGCTTGTACAGTGTGAACCCGATGTTTCAATAAAAGGCAAAATTAATTTTTTCATTCCATTCATTGTCATTATGAATTAACACAGTGAGTGATTAGTACCGACCACTCACTGTGTCCATTCAGAAAAGGAAGGGGGCGGTAAATTACATATTTAAACCCAGCCATAAGGTTTGATTTAGTGAAGGCAAATAGACGATGCACTTTGCAAAGTGCAGTTGCTACAGAGCTTATTAACCTCTTCAATACCAGGCACTTTCGCACCTTCCTGCCCAGCCCAATTTTCAGCTGTCAATGCTACACTGTACCCAAACTACAATTTTTATCATTTTGTTCCCGTGGTATTTGATCACCTTTGTGGTTTTTATTTTTTGCTAAACAAATAAAAAAAAAATGAAAATTTTGAAAAAAAAAAGTTTTTCTTTGTTTTTGTTATAAAATTTTGTAAATAAGTACGTTTTCTCCTTCACTGAAGGCCACTGATAAGCTGCACTGATGGGCACTGATAAGGCGGCACCGATGAGGTGGCACCAATGAGATGGCACCAATGAGATGGCACCAATGAGGTGGCACTGATGGGCACTGATAGGTACAGATAGGCAGCACTGATAGGTTGCACTGATATGTGGTACTGATGGGTATTGATAGGCGGTACTGATGGGCACTCATAGGTGGCATTGGTGAGCACTGATAGGAGACATTGATGGGCACTGAAAGGCTGCACTGATGGGTACTTATGGGTGGCACTGATAGACGGCACTGCTGGGCACTGATAGGCGGCACTGATGGGCACTGAAAGGCAGCACTGATGGCTGGCACTGGATTTCACTGATAGGCATCACTGGCAGGCATTTTACAATGACACTGATTGGCAGCTACCTGGGCACAGATTGGCAGCTGCCTGGGCACAGATTGGCATTTCTCTGGTGGTCTAGGGTGGCATACCTCGGTGTGAAGTGTGGTGGCCATCCCTGGTAGTCCTGACGGCATTCTGGTGGTCCTGGGCGGGCATCTGAGGGGGGGCTGCGCTGATAAACAATCAGCACAGACCCCCCTGTCAGGAGAGCAGCCGATCGGCTCTCCTCTACTCGCGTCTGGCAGGCACCAAGGAGGGCACTTCTCCAACATGGACACTAGATGCGGGGAGGAGCCACCAGCACTGCTGCGGGACCCCAGAAGAGGAGGACCGGGGCCACCTTTTCTTCAAGTCAAACCCCAACACTTCAGTGTCGCACAGCAATTGTTTTTCATAGTATGCATAGATAAACTGTGCATAGATGTTGCTATTAAATAACATTTCTAATCATATGAAGTTAATCACAAGATTCCACCTTTACATAAGAGTCCACATAGTATCCCCTTTACATCAGAGTCCACAGATTTCCCCTTTTACATCAGAGTCCACAGATTTCCCCTTTTACATCAGAGTCCACAGATTTCCCCTTTTACATCAGAGTCCACAGATTTTCCCTTTTACATCAGAGTCCACAGATTTCCCCTTTTACATCAGAGTCCACAGAGTTCCCGTCAAGATATTGCAACCACTTTGCCGACATCATATTGCTATATGGTGGGCGGGAAGTGGTTAAAAGAGGTAAATCTTTATTTTGCAAAGAACACCCAATCACGTTCAAGGAAAATAAAAAAATACAGCATTTTTGCTTGCACATGATTGGATGATGGAAGTGAGCTTCTGCTCATTTAAAAATTTTTGGGGTGTGACGGACTGGGGTTTATATGGTCACAAAACAGACACCCCAAAGCAAAGTACATATTCATTTTTTTTTTTTATATTTCTAAACATGTCCCTTCTATTCTATTAATAACCAGTAGATGGCAGAGAAGGTACACAAACAGAGTCTATATAAGGCCACACACCATGTGACTGGAAATTAAACTACTTCCAGCCATAAAGTCAGTGGTCATATCTCATGCTGTTTGTGTGATTCTTTGCAGGTATGTACTCTAAATTGTTCCTAATCTGTATTAACCTGTGATAGAAAGATTCCTAAACATCTTGAGCAGATGCAGAAAAAGTCTCAGCAGATTTTATGCTATAGTTTTGCTGTAATTAGAAGTTTAGAACAGCATGTGTCAGAAACAAGGGAAAAGTGCATAAGAACATGAAAATACTGCATTAGTCAGAACAAATGTCTATGATAAACACTAAACCTTTCTAAATAGGTATATTTAAACCTGATTTATTGGAAATTGCATAGATTTATAGAAGCACATGTTTTCTGTTATTTAATATAGAAAAAAACCTATTGTATGTAAAGCTTATGTATTGCATCATACAGACATGCAATGTGCACCATCTAGTGGTTAAAAAAGAGTACCACCATGATAATATTTGTATTAAAGCAATGCATTGCTAGTATGATTATTGCACACTTAAAGTGTACCAGAGAGATAAAGATAATTATCTATAACACTGAATAACAGGGATATATATGTTATTAAAATTAGTAATGTTCATTGTTATAACTACGTTTTAAAATACTTTAGTTAAAATCGGTATTATATATATTGTTAATGTTTATAAACATGTGACTATAAAAATGTAAAAGATGTATTGTTATGTAAAAATTAAACTACTTCCAGCCATAAAGTCAGTGGTCATATCTCATGCTGTTTGTGTGATTCTTTGCAGTCCACGCCAAGCTGATCACCTTATCTCATCGCGTCTACAATCATCGGCTCTCTTAATTCACATTTTGAGGCCGGTAACATTTTGGGGGCTCGTGTGCCGGGATTCGTTGTGTTACCAGTGAGAGGGAAGCGTGAGACAAGCGTGAGCCTGCTACAGAGCTACAAGGAGAGTCGTGAATGTCGTCTGCCTCGTGAGTGCAAGTCTTCAGATTGCAACAGAGATGGCGTCTCCTCGTCGTGCGCTGATGTGGGATATCCAGAAACAAATTCATCTGCTTAATGAAGAACAGCTGCATAGCCTCGCTATTACACTGGAAGATGAAAGAGACGTGGACGTTCCATCAGTGACTGGTACCAACGAAATGGAACTTGTTGAATTTATTGAAGACTACTTGAGAAGTGATCAGATGGAAAAGTTGGAAGATCAAGGTATGTCGTACCTACTCATCATCCAAGACAAGATCAAGGAACTAAAACGTAACAAGGAAAGTACACCAACTGTGGACATTGCAACCGCTGCAAAAAAATAAGTAGTGGGACTGCAAGGACTGAACAGGTATCGGAGGTGGTGAGATTAACTGATGTTGTTGCTTTATTGCCACGTAGAGAATTTAAAATGCATGGTGGTGTAATTTCAGATCATGGTTCGGACATGAGTTACAGTAGCGTGTGCAGACAAATTGACGAGGGTCTAACAGAAAAATTCCCTGAATCTGAAATTATACGCACAGTGTTGAGAATAATCAAACCTGGTAATTTTAAAGATATGTTGACTGACAAAGATGATCTTACTGTTGCTGAATTGAAAAGGTTTTTGAAGTCACATATGAGAGAACGAAGTGGTAATGAGTTATTTCAGGACCTTAGCAATGCTACCCAGCAAGAAAGAGAAACAGCACAACAATTTGTTTACAGGCTAGTGGGGTTAAAACAAAAAGTTCTGTCTACATCACAACATGATAGGCGAGAGCTTAGCTATGACAAAAAACTGGTGCAAGGCATATTCCTTCATACACTCTATCAGGGACTAAATGAGAAAAATTCTAATGTTAGACCAGATATCAAGCCTTATGTGTCTGATTTGACAGTAACGGATGACTTTATCATAGAGCAAGTCACCAGATCAGTTGATGAGGAAACAGAAAGGCAGAGACGCTTAAACAGTGTTCCTAAACATAAACCTATTACTGTTCATTCATCACAGACACCAGGTAATAGTGAAAAAGACACCTTGCAAAAGAGAGTTGAGGGAGATGTTAAAGCAAATCACACTGCATTAATGGAACTAACAACACAGGTCTCTGCTCTCACAAAGAACCTGGAAAAGATGATGAAGCTAACTCCTATTGTTGGAAACCAAATGACTAAGCCACTAACCAATGTTCAAGTTCCAGATACAACTCACTGCAAGCCCAGGTGTGATGATTGCATTAAACGAGAGAGTCAGAACTGCTACCATTGTTTCTACTGTGGTTGGACAGGACACAGAGCGGTTGATTGCTTGAAGAAAAGAAGGCAGTCGGGAAACGACAGACGGTCACTGGGAAAGGGACAACCAGTGACCACCTCAAATGATCTGTCCCATGCTAAGGTAAACAGGGTATTCACCCACCGGTCAACTAGAACACTCCCAAAAGAGAATGGATTCTCCAAACAACACGTAGCACAATTAATTGGAGGAAAATGCCTACTGTCATGTCGGATGAATGG
Organism: Lithobates pipiens; assembly: GCF_037356315.1. NCBI lineage: Eukaryota > Metazoa > Chordata > Amphibia > Anura > Ranidae > Lithobates > Lithobates pipiens. The sequence goes on along the minus strand of NW_027507686.1, from coordinate 232,026,481 downwards.
TGTACCGGTTGACATGTTGATGGATACAGGAGCTCAGGTCAGCATTGTCGGGAAGGCATGGTTAGAAAAGTTTCTACCCAGCGTCTCCATTAGGCACATACAAGATTTACTTTGTGATGACAACTTATCCATTACAGCTGCAAATGGTTCTATCATTCCATTCATCGGGTGGATTGAAGTCTGCCTGGAATTCGAAAGTAGTGGACATGGAAACTTAGCCATTTATGTGCCAATGCTGGTGAGTGACTGCTGTAATGACAATCCAATTCTTGGGTTTAATGTTATCGAAGAATTGATCAGAGAAAACCGTGACCGACCAAACAGCACCCAAAACCTGACTATCTTGCTGAGTGAAGCTATGAAAGTAAGACAGAGTGTAGCGAATAACATTGTCAATGCTGTCAGTCAAGCAACTGACCCAGGAGAAATATTCGATAGTCGTATGGTCAAAGTGGGGAAGAAGGGACTCCAGATTAAAGGAGGCGAGCTCTGTGAAGTCAAATGTAGAATTAGAGCGTGGCCGAAAGGAGGAATCATGCCATTTGAACCACTTCCCGAATATCCAGTCGAGGAAGGACTTGAACTATTTCCTTCAGTGGTAGATGTGCCAAATGGGTTCTCTAAACTGGTGAAGATACCTATACTGAACCGTGCTCAACATGACATCTACCTTCCACCCAGAACAGTATTGGGTACCATTTCTCCAGCAGCTGAGATTCTACCATTGTCTCCAAACAAAGACGATGGAAAGGGAATTGATCAGAAGAAAAGGGTGTTTCATGTAAACCAGTTGAATCAAGTGGACACTGGAAATCAGCTACCCACTAACAAATCTGTTAAGTGGCACCCACCTGTCAATTTGGAAGATCTCTCAGAAGAAGAACAGGAGATAGCGAGACAAATGTTATATGATGAATCAGATGTCTTTGCTCGAGATGAGGGAGACATAGGATGCATCCCTAACCTGAAACTGAGGATAAATCTGAAAGATGAAACTCCTGTCCAGAAACGCTACAATTCGATACCGAAACCCTTATACAAAGAAGTGAAAGAATATATCCAAAACCTTCTTGACCGAGGTTGGGTAACAAAATCTTCTTCCGCATACTCATCACCAGTTGTTTGTGTTCGAAAGAAGGACAGTAGCCTACGACTATGTGTTGACTTTAGGGAGTTAAACCGAAAGACTATCCCAGATAGACATCCACTACCCAGAATACAAGATCTGCTGGATAGCTTAGGAGGATTTACGTGGTTCTCAATCCTGGACCAGGGTAGTGCGTATCATCAAGGCTTTGTGCATGAAGACTCCAGACATCTGACGGCTTTCAGCACCCCCTGGGGACTCCTGGAGTGGAACCGTATTCCATTTGGATTAACGAATGCCCCAGCAGCTTTTCAGAGATGCATGGAGAATGTATTAGAGGGCATCAGAGACAAATGTTGTTCTCCATACATGGATGACGTACTTTGCTACTCCAAAACTTTTCAGGAGCATGTCAATGATATTAGGCAAGTGCTTAGTCGAATGCGTGAGCATGGTATCAAAGTTAGACTGAAGAAGTGTGAACTCTTTAAACGACAGATTCGATACCTTGGACGAATGGTGTCAGAAGAAGGCATAAAAATTGACCCAAAAGATCTTGAAGCGGTATTACATTTGAAAAGGAAAGAACCAAAAACAGTGGGAGGGGTCAGATCTTTGTTAGGATTCCTGAGCTACTACAGGTCCTTCATTCAAGATTTCTCTCGAATTGCTAAACCACTGTATGAACTTTTGCAGAACACTGAGAAAGAATCTGCTACATCCATCCCCAAAAACAATCGGAGGGAATCTATAAAGAAAAACGGGAACAAAGCACAAGTGCCATCTAAAACACTGATTCAATGGACACCCAAACATCAAGCTGTAGTATCCAGACTGGTGGACATGCTAACCAATCCACCAATTCTAGCATACCCTGATTTTGACTTACCCTTCGTCTTACACACTGATGCTTCCAATGAAGGCCTAGGTGCTGTACTATACCAACGACAAGGAGAAAAACTTCGTGTTATTGGGTTTGGCTCCAGAACATTGACTCCAGCAGAGCGCAATTACCATCTTCACTCTGGTAAACTTGAGTTTTTAGCTCTCAAGTGGGCAGTCTGTGACAAATTTAGAGATTACTTGTACTACGCTCCAACATTCACCGTTTACACAGACAACAACCCATTGACATATGTATTGAGTACTGCCAGACTGAATGCTGTGGGTCATCGCTGGGTTGGCGAGTTGGCTGATTTCCACTTCGATATCAAGTACAGGCCAGGTAAACAGAATGCAGACGCAGATACACTGTCACGATTTCCGGTGGAACGCACGAAGAATCTGAGCGAGTACACAGAGCTTGTACCATCTGAGGTTGTGTCAGCTATGTAGCAAGGGAGCAAAGCTGTTGACGAAGAAGAGGCATTATGGGTGGCTTCATTGACTCTTCACTCAGAAAGTGATGTGGCCGAAGAATTGCTGAAAGGACAGACAATCTGCCCAATGACTCAGGAGAATATCAGAGCATTACAACAAGACGATACCAACATTAGAGAAGTGGTCTGGCTAAAGGAGAACGACTGGATTCCAAACCACAAAGAAAAGGAGAGTATGACCAGCAAAACAAGACGTTTGATACATGAATGGAATAAACTCAGAGTCGATGAAGGAATCCTCTACCGACACTCTGGAACTCGAAAACAGCTAGTTCTACCAGAAAAGTTAAAACCATTGGTCTTAAGAAATCTTCATGATGACATGGGTCACATTGGTACTGAGAAGGTAACCCACCTAGCACGTGAACGATTTTACTGGCCATTTATGCAAAAAGACATTGAGGAATATGTGCTGAAGAAGTGCAGCTGCATCAAACGAAAGCGTCCAAATATCACCGAAAGAGCACCTATGGGTTCGATTACTACCAGTTCACCTTTGGAGTTAGTATCGATTGATTATCTTCACTTGGAGAAAAGCAAAGGAGGATATGAGTATATACTTGTAATAGTTGACCATTTCACACGCTTTGCACAAGCGTATCCAACTAAGAACAAATCTGGAAAAACGGCGGCAGAAAAGATCTTTCAAGATTTCATACCACGTTTTGGCTTTCCAGAGAAACTCCACCATGACCAAGGAAGAGAATTTGAAAACAACTTATTTCAGACATTGCAACGATTGGCAGGGATTTCTCATTCAAGAACTACTCCATACCATCCACAGGGTAACCCAGTGGAGAGACTGAACCGTACTTTGTTACAGATGCTTCGCACCTTAGAGGAAGAGAAAAAGTCCGATTGGAAAGAACATCTTCCACATATGGTTCATGCATACAATTGCACCAGGCATGAAGCCACAGGATACTCGCCATTCTTTCTATTGTATGGAATATCTCCTCGTTTGCCAATTGACCTAATGCTCAACCTAAATTTGGAAAAGGAATCAGAAAGTCAACCAACATTTACTCAGAAATGGGCATCTAGAATGCAAGAAGCTTACAAAATCGCATCCGAGAATAGCAAAAAATCATCTGCTAAAGGGAAGAAGTACTATGACAAAAAGATAAAAGGAGCACCTCTTCAACCGGGTGATCGGGTCTTAGTACGAAATCTCTCTGAAAGAGGAGGACCTGGTAAACTTCGTTCATACTGGGAAGAATCAGTACACAAAGTGGTAAAAAGAATCAAAGATGGGCCTGTGTACAAAATTCAGCCTGAAAGTGGTAAAAAGACTATTCGAGTACTGCACAGAAATCTTTTACTACCAGTAAATGACCTACCAATTGAAGGACACATTCCAAGAGTACCGATGAAACAAAGACAATCAAGTAACAGAAAGGATACCAGAATGGATCTGGACCAGGAGGAGGAATGTTCAGATGAAGAAAGATGGTATTATCCTTATATACCAGAGACTACAGAAAGTCATGATCGTGTTGTGTCTCAACCAAACTCTCAAAACGTACAGAAAATCCCATTAAGAGTTTCTGCTGAAGAGTTCTATCCTACAACTACCACACCCAATGTTGAACAAGAACAAAATGATGGAACAGTAGTTGGCGACCAAATCTGGGCTACAGATATGGTGGGACTAGACACTGCAGAATTACCCTCATTAAGTCAAGACTTACCTGTGAACCAAGATATGCAAATGGAGAATGATGTTGATGGAGAAGACTCAACTCCTGTCAGAAGATCTACCAGACAAGTTAAGCCTAAAGAGATCTTTACATATGACACACTAGGTCAGCCAAGATACATACCAAGTCAGATTCACACCATACAAACTCACACAATGCTAGCTACTCCCAGGACATGCCAGGTAGTTAACGTAGCTCCTTGGTGGCAACAAGTACCTATTTGGGTTACTTAAATCACTAAATAGTGTTCAGATACCAATTGAGTTTAATGTCGGGAGCCATTAACTGAAGGAGGGGAGAGTGTGACGGACTGGGGTTTATATGGTCACAAAACAGACACCCCAAAGCAAAGTACATATTCATTTTTTTTTTTTATATTTCTAAACATGTCCCTTCTATTCTATTAATAACCAGTAGATGGCAGAGAAGGTACACAAACAGAGTCTATATAAGGCCACACACCATGTGACTGGAAATTAAACTACTTCCAGCCATAAAGTCAGTGGTCATATCTCATGCTGTTTGTGTGATTCTTTGCAGGTATGTACTCTAAATTGTTCCTAATCTGTATTAACCTGTGATAGAAAGATTCCTAAACATCTTGAGCAGATGCAGAAAAAGTCTCAGCAGATTTTATGCTATAGTTTTGCTGTAATTAGAAGTTTAGAACAGCATGTGTCAGAAACAAGGGAAAAGTGCATAAGAACATGAAAATACTGCATTAGTCAGAACAAATGTCTATGATAAACACTAAACCTTTCTAAATAGGTATATTTAAACCTGATTTATTGGAAATTGCATAGATTTATAGAAGCACATGTTTTCTGTTATTTAATATAGAAAAAAACCTATTGTATGTAAAGCTTATGTATTGCATCATACAGACATGCAATGTGCACCATCTAGTGGTTAAAAAAGAGTACCACCATGATAATATTTGTATTAAAGCAATGCATTGCTAGTATGATTATTGCACACTTAAAATGTACCAGAGAGATAAAGATAATTATCTATAACACTGAATAACAGGGATATATATGTTATTAAATTTAGTAATGTTCATTGTTATAACTACGTTTTAGAATACTTTAGTTAAAATCGGTATTATATATATTGTTAATGTTTATAAACATGTGACTATAAAAATGTAAAAGATGTATTGTTATGTAAAAATTAAACTACTTCCAGCCATAAAGTCAGTGGTCATATCTCATGCTGTTTGTGTGATTCTTTGCAGTCCACGCCAAGCTGATCACCTTATCTCATCGCGTCTACAATCATCGGCTCTCTTAATTCACATTTTGAGGCCGGTAACAGGGGCAACAGCACTTGCAGAGTGCGATTGCACTTTACAAAGTGCACAGTCTATTTGCCTTTAGTAAATCAACCCCAATGTGCTGTGAAAAAAACAATGGCTTCCAGAAGAAGGTGGGAGCTGTTGCCCTTAGCAACCCTACTACAATTAGTTTACATTTTGCAAAAGTTCTGTAAACATGGGGAACTCAGCTCTCCCAACCCATTCATATGTGTGATAAAGATATTAGGCGGCCTCAGCCAGTGCTACTCCGTCAACCACATCACTGACGCATTTCGTCCCAGCCGCTGGGGCTTAGTCATACTTATTTTTGCAAACCTTTCGAAATGCCTCCGAGGAGATTGCAGTGGCCCATAGAATGATGGTTTGATGGTAACGTATCAGGCAGCCTTCTAGGCGATGGAGGTCGCAGCGACTATGGTGTGTTTATTTCTGAAATCCTGGTAATGAATGACTGCAAGAACCAGCAAGCCTCTGTTGAAGAAAAAACACCTCCCCTAACAACAGCTCGCCGGGAGAAACACACTCCCATGAAGGTGTGACTAGGCCAGCCTCATCATGCAGGAAGAAGCCGCATGAGAAGCCCTGACAATGGGTTGCTTGTGGTGCATTGAGTGCCCCCGGATACCGTGCAGGGTGACCCAGCCCTGAAGACGCCTGTGACCCCGGCTACTGTCATTGGGAAGCCTGTTCTGAGTGCCGTGAGAGAGCAGGGGGCTAACCAGGAGGCCACTTCCTGGCTTGGTATGTGGCCAGGAGCATAAAAGGTGTGTGGTTGCCAACAGCAACATTGGGGAAGTCAGTTCTGTTGATGGTGTGCTGAAGACGTTACCTAAGCTGGAATATGGCGAGTGCAAACAAGGAGGAAAGAAGAAGCCAGGGAGGAAGTGTCGTCTCCAATAGCAACCAGAGAGAGCAAGTTGCCGGGGGAACCAAAGCTCCAGGGGAGAGCATTCCAGGAAGATGTGTGTGCTTCTGCCTGCCGGTCACCAGGAGGGAAGATCCTTCACAAAAAGTCCTCCACTTCCTGGCCTGGCCTAGTATGTGGCCAGTGGGGTCATGGTGTGTGTGTGTGTGTGTGTGTGTGGGGGGTGGGGGGGTGTCCTATGCTCTGGAATAATACTTTAAGTAAAGCTGAGTGTGATTTGGTATCCACACGCCTGCTGTCGCCCCTGGCAACAGTGAACAAGTTTGGTTGTGCCTGCAGGGGGTGCCGGAGATCCAGTGAAGCTGGCTGTTGTTGATTCACCTCATGGCGGCTGGGGTGAAATGGCCCATCAGAGAGTCGCCCTGAGCCCAGCACTCTCAAAGGAAGTCGGCAGCGGCTACTGCGGCAGGAGGGAAGACTGTCTGAGTGCAATGGGACTGCATTGTTGCCCCACCAGCAGTTGAAGTTAGGCCCCATTCAGTTGAAAAGGCCTCATTCGGCGTGTGGTACTGCTTGCCTTGGCGGGGGGTGGGGGGTTGGGTGGTGGGGGTCTAATTTTTGCCCCTGTACACCCCCATCTATTACCTGTGCAGTTTAAGGGGGAAAAGCTGGTGGTAAAAATTAGGTTCAACCGCATGTTTACTTTTTTTGTGCATGATTAGATTTATTTTTAAGAATATTTTGCACATAATTTATACATGAATTTGTATTAGACTACGTTTCCACTATTGTGACCCCAAAGTGCAGCCTTGATCCGAGTTTACACTCTCTGGGTCAAAGTAGTGCAGGAACCTTTTCAATGTCGTTGATTTTCAAAATCGCATTGATGGGAATGGTGCCATTGAAAACAATGGCTGTGACTTGTCACGTGACTTTGTGTCAAAAGTCACATGACAAGTCGCACTAGTGGAAACAGAGCCTCAGACTAGGTTTACACATATGCGGCACTGCGAGCTGCATTTTGCGCTCATTCATATCAATAGGCTGCAGTGCCTCCTGAAATGCAAGGGGAAAAGGTCCCTGCAGCATTTTAGAAATCGCAGCCTGTGCGCAAACCGACAAGTGCAGTGCGGTTCCCAGTGCGCTTGTGATTTCCAGTGCTTGCGGCGTGCCATTAGGATTAATGTCACTTGCATGCATCCAATGCTTTTTTTTTTCTGTGAAGGTGGTTGTGGCTGCGGGAACAGCTGTATACCCTCAGTGAGGACCACCAGTCATAGGCGTCCGCACAGGGGCACACTCTAATCACCCCGTGTGGTGCTGATCCCCCCTACTTTCTGGTACCCCTTGTCTCCCCCTGCAGTGCTGCCAGCCTCCCTCTTCTCCTCTCCTCTCCCACCAGCTGCTGCGAGGGATGTTTCAGAATGGAGAGCGGAGGAAGTGGACGGTAAATATTTGATTTACTGGCCCCTTCCTTCTCTGAATGAACACAATGAGAGATCTGTACTGATCTCTCCTGTGTTCATTCTTAACCACTTACTGACCGCCTAACTGTAAATATATGTCCTTACTTTAATGTTAAATATGGAGGTTATGGCAGCAGCTATCTTTATTTACAGCATTTGATTGGTTTTCAGAAAAAAGTGGTCTCAGTGGTACTTTCGCCACAAGATCACTTTTATTGTCAGCAGTAGAGATGCCACCCCCCTTTCCGATCGTCTCCAAACTTACTGGACCTGTCGGCAAGCCTGGAGCCAATTCGATCCGTCAGATGCCTGGCAGGAAGCCGAGTGAGGGCAATATGTTATGCCGATAAGTGTCGCTCTGTAGGTATGGGACGCTTGCAAATTGCACATGTGCGTGAGACATGCAAACTTCCGTTATGCGTCTCATACCCTTTCTTGGCGACGGTGTTCTGCTGATATTGAACACTCTCAATGGCACATGCGCAGCTGAAAGTGGCATTTAAATAATTATATTTTTCTTTAAATGTGCATGCGATATTCGAGAGAGAGCGCTTCATACCGACAGAACACCTGATGGAAATTGAGCGGAATGCAGAACAAAAATAGAATGCATACCGGAAGATTGTATGTCTCACGGGCATGCGCAGTTTGCAAGTGTCCCATACCTACAGTCCGATATCGACATAACACCCCAATCGGCTCTATGCCCTTGGAAGATCGCAGTGACGTCTGACGTTACTTCCGTCTCTCAGCCTTAAAGGGATGATTTTTTTTTTCCCTTAAAGGCAAAATGATTATTTTTTTGCTTTTAAAGGTAAATGTGAGAACAGACAGATTTTACTGTTGTGGGTTTAGTAAAACTTTCATTAGCACTATACACTGTCCCTGAATTGCAGGTATAATAGCCAGCTCCTGGCTACAGTATTAATGACACTGCATAGCTCCCAACTGTCCCCGATTTTGAGGGACTGTCCCTGATTTGGAACGATGTCCCTCTGTCCCTCTTTCCTCCTCATTTGTCCTTCATTTTGGTTTGATCTATATAGTTGCATATAACATGCACTTTTTTTATCTTTCAAAAAGTGTTTCCCAATGCTAAATATTTCCTCCAATTTCTAAATTGCTGCATTTGTAAATTTTAAAAGCCAATATAAAGGAATAGTAGTGGTAAAAAAAAAAGCCCTTGTGAATTTATTTAACCTTTTTTTTGGTTAATTCTCCTTTAAGGGCGTGTGGCAGGGGGCGTGTCCTATGCCTACATACATTTGCTAGTAGGTGTCCCTCATTCCCATCTCAAAATGTTGGGAGGTATGGACACTGGCAGGGAAGGGATTAAAACTAGAGGGTGAATAAGGGGTTAATTGTGTTCCCTGAGTGTGTTCTAACTCTATGGGGTCTATGGGGGATGGGCTTACTAAAACGCAGCAGAAATCGCTGTTCCCGATCACTGGGAACAGCAGATCTCCAAGATGTCCCCTGTCAAAACGGAGATCCGCCTTATTTACTGGCAGTTTAACATGCACAGACCGACATGCGGGTATGTCGGTTTTGCGCGGGAGAGCCGATCTGCCGCAGTGTATATATATATATATATATATATATATATATATATACATACACACACTGTGGCTAGTCGGCAAGTGGTTCAATACAACCAAAAGAAAGCTCTATCTTTCTCGAAATAATGACAAAAAGTTCATATGGGTACAGCAGGGCCGTCTTTAAGGCAAGGCAAAAGGGGCAGCTGCCCTGGGCCCTGTCATTGTTGTGGGGCCCAAAACAGCTGCCTCATACTTGCCAACTATCCCAGTTTTAAATTTTCTTGTCCTTTGAAGTTTTGGTCCTGTGCTGTGTCCCGATACCTCAGTGTGAAGTGCTGCTACTAATGCTGCTCAGCTCTGCCCTATTGTTGTGTACAGATGACTCACCTGCAGACCATCTGTTTACATGCAGATAACCGGCATTCATATGTAAATAGCGGAGGCATTCATAAGTAAATAGCTGCGGCCAGCGGTATTGATATGTAAATAAAGGCAGCATTTATATGTAGATCACCTCCCCCCCCTGCAGTGAGCAGTATAACTGTACAGTAATCTCTAGCAACCAATTAACAAGCATAAATCATATGCTGTAACCTCTAGCAACTAATCAGTGAGCCGTAATGTGTGCTGTAACCTTTAGCAACCAGTCAGTAAGCAGTAATGATATGCTGTAACCGCTGGTAACCAATCGCAATTGCTGCCTGATCTGAAATAGTAAACTGATTTTAAGTTTTATTGTATGTCTCAGAGCAGGTGGAAAGTAAAATTGCATGGGGGGGGGGCCCAAGAAATTTTTTGCCCAGGGTCCAATCAATATTAAAGATGGCCCTGGGGTACAGCATGCAATTGTCATTCAAAGTGCGACAGCAATGAAAGCTGAAAATTGGCCTGGGCAGAAAGGGGGTGAAAGTGTCCTGTAGGCAAGTAATTAAAAAAATGAAATCCATGGAAAAAAAAAACTCTAGCACCTTGTAAAGGTGTATAAAAATAGAAATAAAGGCATGTGAAATAAAAAAAAGGAAACAAAATAAGGCTATTCTGGTGGATAATTATTCTTGGCTATGTGCTGTAAACCTTGCACCCAGCGATGAATTCAATCTCTACTACTGCCGGCTGGGATAGTTGGTGGAGGTATGTCAAGGAGCAACCCAAGGTCACCTCTGACTGCAGCCCAGCTTGGATCTCAGACAGGAGAGTCCAGATATTGGAGCCCCCGAGTGGTGCAATAACTTAGCAGGAGTATAAACAATGTGGGGTGTCATGGTAACGCGGAAAACACAACGTTTATAGAGCTGCTAGACGGGTGGAAAAATCTTCTCAAACTAAACAAATGAGTCAGGAAAGTTTGATTTATTCCTTGCTGTTCCATGTTTGTTTTGTCTTTGAGTGAGGATCAGACAGAGTGATATTGAAGAACATGTTACAACACATTTAAGAGAATGCTGTGCCAACTTGTTTTTAAAGGTGCATGCTCCGGGGCTTCCCAGTTAGTCATTGACCCACAAAACACGTATATAGACAGTGAAGTTGGTCCTTTCATTTGTAATATTGATAAAGGTCAATCTTCTGTTCAATAAGAAGGGTTATTCTTCATTTTAGGATAGTAAACAAGGCCATGCAAATTGTTCCTTAATGTCCTTGGACCAACTTTGTATCGACAACTGTTGGTTTATGTCACAGATAAAGCCTTATGGTCTATAGCCATTTATTCAAACCTGCATACAGTTCTTTTAGGCTAGCTGGCTATCCTGTTTAGTACAGTGCATGGCAAAATTGGCTTGTGGTTTAGTGGGCCCATTTGATTCCTTTTAGCCCAACTCACCATAGCCTAACTCAATAATAGCCATAATTTTCATATACTACACTGGTAGTAGCCAACGAACTTGAAACAGAGGTGTGCCATTTGGAATAAATGGCTCCATAATATTATGCTTTATACAGTATGAATGCAGAATTTGCCAAGGTAGTTTCTGAATGTGCAGCTGTCCCAGATGGGCTCTGCATGCACAGTTGGCCCAGGGACATTCTGAAGGCATACTATAGTTGGCTCAGAGAAATGTTAGATTTGTAGATGTCCCAGGATGCAACGTTCTCCCGGGAAGGTTTTGTATGCCCAATTGGCTTAGGGAGGTTCTAGATTAGGGTTGCCACGTGTCCAGGATTCACCTGGACAGTTTGGGTTTGGAATCATTCGTCCAAGTTTAAGACTGTCTGAAACCCGGACACATTATTTAGACTGGACTATGGCTTCCCAGCAACCTCAGATCCATCTGGATGAGAGGTGCTGACTGCCAAGTGAGCTCACTATCCATCCATCCATCTGTCTGTGACTGAAGTCTCCCCCTTCTCTCTCTTGCCTCTGAGTGAGTACACTAAGGCAAATCAGGGTTCTCAGAGCACCCCTTACATCAGAGTTCCCCTTTACATCAGAGGCCACAGTGTTTCCCCTTACATCAGAGTCCTCTCCGTACATCAGAGTTCTCAGTGTTTCCCCTTAAATCAGGGTTCCCAGAGCATCCCTTATGTTAGAGTCCCCAGAGTTCTCCTTTACATCAGTCTGCAGAGTCCTCCCTGACAGTGAATGGGAACTCTGCGAATGCAGATTTAAAGGGGAACTCTGTGGACTCTGATGTAAAGGGGGACTCTCGTTATTAACTTAATATGACTGGAAATGTTATTTAGTAGCAAAATATATAGTTTATACTATAAAAAAAATTGCTGTTCACCGCTAAAGTGTACGGGTTTGACTTGAAGAAAAGGTGGCAACCCTATTCTAGATTCACAGTTGGCCCAGAAGAATTTGGATGCACAGTTGGCCAAGGGGGTTCTGGATGCATAGTTGGCCCCGGGAGGATTTTGATGCATGGTTGACCCAGGAAGGATTTATATATACAGTTAGCCCAAGGAGGTTCTAGATGCACGGTTGGCTCAGGGACGATTTGCATGTGTTAAATCAGGTTAGGGAGTCTCCAAACAAGACATTCCGGTGAGATAGAAGATCCATATCTTTGTAAAAGAATATAATTAGGTGCTTTATTCATACACTGCAGTGGAGAGACACAACACACACCGATATTCAGCTCTACCAGGCCGAATGAAGAAGGAAGTGTCTCTGACTTACAAACATCAAGTTTAACAATATACACTTTATGAATATGGATAAGGTTTAGGCGTGTTATAGGTAGGGTTACCACTTTTTCTTCAAGTCAAACCCGAACACTTTAGCGGTGCACAGAAATCTTTTTTTATAGTATAAACTATACATCTATTTTGAAATTAAATACAATTTCTAATCAAATGAAGGTAATCGCAAGAGTCCCCCTCTGCATCAGAGTCCACAGAGTTCCCCTTTTACATCTGAACTACTAGAATTCCCTTACACTGTGAAGCGGGGGGAGTCTGCAGACTCTGATGTGAGGGAGGACTCTGGGAACTCTAACATAAGAGATGCTCTGGGAACCCTGATCTAAGGGGGAAAATTGAGAAAAGTGATGTCCGGAGAAGACTCTGATGTAAGGGGGAACGCTGTGGCCTCTGGTGTAAAGAAGAACTCTGATGTAAGGGGTGCTCTGAGAATCCTGATTTACCTTAGTGTACTCACTCAGAGGCAGGGGAGAGAAGGGCCAGGGATGGATGGTGAGCTCAATCACCGCTTGGCAGTCAGCAACTCTCATCCAGATGTAGCTGAGGCTGCTGGACTTCAAATTTATGGTCCCCGCTTTCTGAGGCACCGTCCCAGGGGTTGAAGAGTTGAGCGCATTCACAGAGGGGTAGGGGTGGGAGGAAGAGGAGTAGATCAAGCCCTCTCTCCTCTCACGTCTGTGTGAGGGGGAGGAGTAATTGTTAGTGCTGGCTTTTGGGCACTGTGAAAGAGAGTATAACAGACACTCTCGGCTTACAGAACTGCAGCCAACAATCCTGCTAGGATGCCATGATCTGGTCTGAATGTGTGCAGGTTTTAGGTGGTCTGAAACCCGAACGCATGATTCCAAACCCGAACTGTCCGGGTGAATCCTGGACAGGTGGCAACCCTAGTTATAGGTGTGACCGTATAGTTTAGTCCAATCAATGTCTATATCTTCTTAGTAGCAAGGGAACAGTTAAATAGGTGGTTAACATCATGTGACCTATAGAAAGTGAAAGAAAACATGGGTGCCGCCATAACAGTACTGGATCAGAGCAGCTAGATAAGACAGTCCATTCCTTGGAGCAAAAAGGGAGTAAACTATGGCTTCTTATCTAGCAGTGAAGGTCATCATGGACTGAAAACTCTGTGTCTAAAAAAAAGCAAGAAAGTGCATTACAAATTGATAGTCTCTATCTATCTATATATTGTGAGGGGGTGTGTGTGACCCCCTGGATGGGTCCACCACACAAAATCAGGCACAGCAGACAGCGTTGTAGGTGAAAAAAACAAAAAACAAAGGTGTGGTTTATTTATACTATATGCAGTGAAAAATATAACAGCAAAACAAAAAGAAACATGAAAAGAAATCCTGGTCAGCTTGACCGCTTACTACACACTTAGATTCCCTGTCTAACAACTAGGCGCAGCCTTGTGCTGCCCTAGCCCTATCTCCCTCTTTTAGAAGTTTGCCATACAGGCATTAACTCACCGCACAGAGCAAAAATACCACACTCCCCAGTCTACGCAAACACAGGACTGGTTCCAGGATGGAGCCTCTCCCTAAGGCCCCTTTCACACAGGGCCGGTGCAGGCTTTGGCGGTAAAACGCCGCTATTTTTATTGACGCTTTACGGTCGTTTTAGCGGTGGTCTGCGGCCGCTATCGGGGTGGTTTTAACCCCCGCTAGCGGCTGAAAAAGGGTTAAAACCTGCTTTGCCGGCGGTATAGCCATGCTGCCTCATTGATTTCAATGGGTAGGAGTGGTTTAGGAGCGGTGACTACACCGCTCCTTTCACCGCTCCAAAGATGCGGCTAGCAGGACTTTTTTCACCGTCCTGCTAGCGCACCACTCCAGTGTGAAAGCCCCTCTGGCTTTCACACTGGAGTGAAAGGGGCCATTTTTTTCAGGCAGTACACAGGTGCTATTTTTAGCGATGTAGTGCCTGAAAACCGCCCCAGTGTGAAAGGGGCCTAAGCATGCTGTTTTTTTTTTTTTTTACTTACTTCTTCAGCTGGACTCATTAACTCTTCCCCTGTAGGACTCCCAGCACTACCCTCTAGTGGTATAAGTCGGCATAAAGCCTGAATCTAGGGCATATATATTTTTCATCCTGGATGCAACCAGGGGATTTTACCTGCCTGCTGTCACATATATATATACATCAACATTTTTTTTTCAGATTCAAATGTGGCAAAGTGAACAAATAAAAGACAAATCTTCATCAAATCATTACAATGACTCTTTAAATCACCTGTGGCTTAACAAAAACAGCATCATTTTGAAATGGTACTCTAGTGTAAGCCCCCGTACACACGGTCGGAGATTCCGGCAACAAAATCCGTCGGATTAATTCCGGAAGAGGTCCAGAAGTGATGTTGCATACACACGGTCGGACTCAGTTGTCGGAAAATCCGATTGTACATAACGTGATGACGTTATTTCGTTACGACGGGACTACGTTCAGGCTAGTAGCCAATAGCTTTGGTGTAGGAATTTGATCTGAGCATGCGTGGCACTTTGTCCGTCGGAGTAGGCTACACATGATCGGAGTATGTCCGATAGGAGCATTTTGTCGGAAAATTTTACCGGTAAGTTGGAAAAGTTGGTCCGTCGGATATTCCCGACGGAAACAGTCTGATGCAGACCACACACAGTTGTAATATCCGACAAAACAGTCCGATAAGACACATTCCGTCGGAATCTCCGACCGTGTGTACAAGGGCTAACACACATTGTCTTTGATTTCAGCAATATGTGTACAGCTATAATTCGACTGGAGTTTGATGTAAAATTTGATTCCAATTGCAGTCCGAATTTTGGAAATTCGGACAAATTTCCTTATTTAGGGTATTCAGTAAAATTTGTTTATATTGTAATTTGGGTATTCGGATATATCTGAATCTCCGAATAATGAAAAATTTGTCCGATTATTAATTCGGAACTAAACGAACCCCACATGTCTACTCGAATGCTGCCTGGCCATCTGATCTCAATCGGGAGTTGGTCCAAAGAGATAAAGCCCTCTGCTTACCCTCCTCCACAGGAACTTTTCCCTAGTGCTTTTACTGTCCTTCACAGACGGGGTACCTGTCCCTACTCTGTCCAGTTGCCAAAGCACGTCAAAACCTGGGAGTCAGGGCTTTAAATAGGCTCTGCCTGACCCAAGCTTGCTGCTTCGGTCACATTGGGCAACAACATCCAGTAGCATAGCTTTCCCAGTGACCCAGGAAACCATAGACCTCCTCTCCAGCAACAGTGCCACTGCAGCTGAGCGCCACCTACTGTGCAGAAAATAAACGACACCTGCCTTCAAGGGGGCCCAAAGAAGTTCTCGACGCCCAGTCGGCTCAGAGAGGATTTAGATGTAAAGATGGCCCACGGAGGAGGTTCTGTAAACAAGTTTGACCTAGTGAGCTTCTGGTTGCACAGTTGGCCCAGGAAGGATTTGGATTCACAGTGACCCAAAGAGGGTTTGAATGTACAATTGGCCCAGGGAGGATTTGGATACACAGTTGAATGACGGCCCTAAAGGAATAATCTGCATGGTTCCATCCACCATCCTAATATAAGAAACAATCCCTTTAGTTTTGTGATATGGTATTAAAATGAAAATGCAGATACTTTCTAGTTTTAAAAGGCTAAACTGTGTTTCAAAAATTCCAAGCCAACTTCTATAATTAAAGTAGATTCAAACCATAATGGATGACGTTTAGTTTGATAAAGTATTGTGCATCATAAACAATTGACGATTTTTGATACATAGTACTGTTTCCACTTTTTTTTTCTCCGTTTGTCCATCTCAGTGCCCCTGATTTGATTATAGTATATGTATGAATAGTGTACTAATGAGAAAATCTCTAATAGCAGCCAATACGAATAGTTGAACACGAATCGGCAGCTGAAGGCAACAAGATTTTTTTTGTGCTTTTTCTGACAATTGTGCCGTCGTGCGACGTGGCTCCCAAACAAAATTGGCGTCCTTTTTTTTCCACAAATAGAGCTTTCTTTTGGTGGTATTTGATCACCTCTGCGGTTTTTATTTTTTGCGCTATAAACAAAAATAGAGCGACAATTTTGAAAAAAATGCAATATTTTTTACTTTTTGCTATAATAAATACCCCCAAAAAATATATAAAAAAACATTTTTTTTCCTCAGTTTAGGCCGATACGTATTCTTCTACATATTTTTGGTAAGAAAAAATCGCAGTTATCGATTATTGATTGATTTGCGCAAAAGTTAGAGCGTTTACAAAATAGGGGATAGTTTTATAGCATTTTTATTAATATTTTTTTTTTTTTACTAGCAATGGCGGCGATCAGCAATTTATATTGTGACTGTGACATTATGGCGGACACATTTGACACATTTTTGGGACCATTGTCATTTATACAGCAATCAGTGCTATTTAAAGTGGTTGTAAACCCTTACAACACACTTTGACCTACAGATTGACCTAGATTAAGGCTTACCTGTAGGTCCAAGAAATATCTCCTAAACCTACACGGTTTAGGAGATATTTACCGAAAGACAGTCACCACTGTCTATGGCGCATGCACCGTAGACAGCGGCGCGCAGGCGCACTGAGCGCGCTGCCGTCAACGGCGATATGCCGCGCGTGGCGGCTCCCGTGCGCATGCGTGGGTGTGACGTCATCGCGGCTTCGCCGGATGACAGCGGCGGAGCGGCAAGACCCACCGAGAAGATGGATGTGCCGGACTACAGGGGACAGTGGTGACTTCGCTGGCTCCTGTGTCAGGTAAGTGACACATAATGGACTACTATGCGATGCACAGTAGTCCATTATGCTTTACCTTTGAAAGGAATGAAAGAGGAAGTAAATCATCAGGGTTTACTTCCTCTTTAAATGCACTGATTCTTGTGTAAATGACACTGGCAGTGAAGGAGTAAACCACTAGGGGGCAGTGTAGGTGTTATGTGTGATGTTATGTGTTTTTTTATTGTAGGGGGGCGTGGCCTGGCATGTGACATCACTGATTTTCTTTCCCCATAAAAGGGAACAGATGATCGGTGACAGCCACAGTAGGAAGCACGGGGAGAGGTTTGTTTACACAGACCTCTCCTCGTTCTTCAGCTCTGGTGTCCCGCGATTGGGTCCCCTGGTCCCACGGCCACGGTCACGAAGCTCAGGACCGGGTGGGCACTTAAAGAGCCACGTACAGGTACGTGATTGTGCCCAGCCATGCCATTCTGCCGACGTATATCGGCTTGAGGCGGTCCTTAAGTGGTTAATGTGATATTAAAGGCTATATTTATTTTTGTTTAAAAATAACAAACATATTATACTTACCTGCTCTGGGCAGCCCCGATCCTCCACTTCTCAGGTTCTCCGTCTGCGCTCCTGGCCCTCCTGGCCCCTCCTGGCCACTCCCTCCTGCCTCCTGGCAAGCTGCTTGCTTTGGGGGCACCGGAGCAGGCTTGCTCCCGATCCACTGCTCTGTGTGTCTATTCAGAAACAAAGCTGCAGTACAGCCCCACCCCCTCTCTTTCCTCATTGGCTCACTGACTTTGATTGACAGCAGTGGGCTGCTGTCTCAGCCAATGAGGTGGCAGAGTCCCAGACAGCTGAGTTTCTCATGCATTTTGCTGGATCAAGATGGGCTCAGGTAAGCATGGGGGGGAGGGGGGGGGGGGGGGGCTGATGGGCTTGCTGATGTACAAGCAGGCTTTTTTATCTTAATATATAGAATGGAGGTCACAAGGAGAGGTAAATTAGAGAGTTAAACTTCAGCTTTAAATGTTTGCCCCAATAAAAACAGCATAACAGTGGGAGGAGCTAATTGTGGAGATGTCATGAGATCCATCGGGGAAATGTTTGTTTCTTATTGTTTTGAGCTGTTTTCAGGCGCCGACCTTCAGTTGTCCGAGACTTTTTGCCAAGACGTGTTGCAATGCAAGTGGAAAAGAAGACATGTAGCAAGTGTGGAATGTGCAAAATTCTGACAACATGATACAATACTATTTTAATTCACAGCCAGCTCTGAGAGCACCATGGAGACAGTATATTGCTGAAGATAACCCAAAAACACAAACAAGACTTGTTTTTAAGTAAAAAAAAAAAAGCTTTGAAGCACGCCAACCCCACGTGGGCGTATTTAATTAGACGTGCCAAAGAGCAACTTACCAGGATGCCTTGAAGCTCTACTTTTCTTGCTAAATACTGTTACAATAGACACAACTTAATATTTTATTAGATTGTAAGCTCTTCTGAGCAGGGCCCTCTTAATCCTCTTGTATTTTATTGTATTGTAACTGTACTGTCTCCTTTTTATATTGTAAAGCGCTGCGTAAATTGCTGGCGCTATATAAATCCTGAAAAATAATAATAATATTATAAATGTGAAAAAAAATGCCTCTTTAATTAAAGGAAAACTCTGGACTATTTTCTTTTTTTCTCCCCCTGGGTCAACTGTGCATCCAAATCCTCCAAGGGCCAAGTGTGCATCCAAAAGCTTCTAAAAAGCTCTGGCTGCAGTACTCACTGTTGAACAATCAAGAGCTGCCCCTCCTGCAGTAATCACTTTTTTCCATAAGATGCCCTAAGTTTTTCAGGATAAATATACCCAGCATCACTTAATCTGGAGGAATGAGGACATACTGTGAGTGTAGGGAATCAATGGCCCACCCATGCAGTGCAGTGCTGTGTAATAGCACAGAGAACAGCTCTGACGTAATTACGCTCTGCATCATTACGGATTGTTAAGACCAGAGGAAAAGCAAATAGAAAGAGGACCCTGGAGCTACATATCACCAGTAGGGATGAGCCGAACACCCCCCGGTTCGGTTCGCACCAGAACTTGCGAACGACCCCCGCGTTCGGTACGAACGTTAGAACCCCATTGAAGTCTATGGGACTCGAACGTTCGAATTGGAAAGTGCTCATTTTAACTGCTAATATGCAAGATACTGTCCTAAAAAGGGTTTGGCGACCTGCCTCCTGCCTCAGGGGACATGGGTCACTGCAAAAAAAAGTTTTAAAAACTACCGTTTTGGCGGGAGCACTGATTTTAATGACGATTAAAGTGAAAAAAAAAAAAGTGAAATATTCCTTTAAATATGGTGCCTGGGGGGTGTCTGTAGTATGCCTGTGAAGTGCCACGTGTTTCCCGTGTTTAGAACAGTCCCTGCACAAAATGACATTAAACGGAAATAACACCATTTAAAACTGCTTGCGGTTTTAATGTTATATCTGGTTCCTGCAATATGGTTGAAAATCATTGAGAAACATGGCATGGGTAGCCCTCCCTGCCCATTACCAGCCTATTTGGGTCTTGTACGCATATTAAGGGGAACCCTGTACCCATATTAAAAAAAGGAAATGCGTGTGGCCCCCAGGCCCTATATACTCAGAACAGCAGTATACAGGCGGTGCAAACAAGACAGGGACTGTGTAGGTTTGTTGTGTTAAGTTGAATCTGTTTGTCATTTTCAACCGGTACATTTTTAAAGTGTAGCTCCAGTCAAAAAAACTATCTTTAAGCTTTTTGGAAAACATAGGGAAGGGTTATCACCCCTGTATAATTTGTTTTGTCGTCCATCTTTTTTCATCTCACTTGCTGCTGTCTCCTTGCGTTTGCAAGTAGGAGATGTTTGTAAGTTGGATGTTTGAAAGTAGGGGCCTGCCCTATATTATAGCGGTATGTACTGGGTACAGAGCACGCAGACAGCACGCACTATCTCCTAACACTACTGACTGCAAGCTCTATTATTAACCACTTGTTAGCCCAATGTTTGCATAAAGTGAAAGATGAAGTTATGCTGAGTAAATAGATATCAAACATGTCACTCTTCAAAATTGCACATGCCCGTGGAATGGCGCCAAACGTCGCTACTTAAAAAATCCCCATAGGCGACGCTTTAAATATTTTTTTACTGGTTACATGTTTTGAGTTGCAGAGGAGGTCTAGGACTAGAATTATTGCTCTCGCTCTAACATTCTCGGCGATACCTCACATGTGTGGCACATGCGAGCACATGGGGACATTTTTTTAGTTTGACATTTTTTTTCCCAAAAATATATTTTTGATCACTTTTATTCCTATTACAAGAAATGTAAACATCCCTTGTAATAGGAATATGGGGTGACAGGTCCTCTTTACAGTGAAATCTGGGGGGTCAATATGACCCCACATCTCACCTCTAGGCTGGGAAGCCTGAAATAAAAAATAAAAAAAAGATTCTGGCTTTGATCGTACTGGCGAGTTGGTAGAAGCACCGGAGGGCGGTGAGGGGTGGGGGGGCGTCTATGGCTGGGTATTTCAGGGTATCACCGAGTATGGCTGGGTATCTCTGAGTATGGCTGGGTATGGCAATTTATGGCAGGGTATTACAGAGTATTGGCGGGGTATTGGCGGGGTACTACAGAGTAATAGCAGGGTACTGCACTGCAGAGTAATGGCAGGGTACTGCACTGCAGAGTAATGGCGGGGTACTGCACTGCAGAGTAATGGCGGGGTACTGCAGAGTAATGGCGGGGTACTGCACTGCAGAGTAATGGCAGGGTACTGCACTGCAGAGTAATGGCGGGGTACTGCACTGCAGAGTAATGGCGGGGTACTACAGAGTAATGGCAGGGTACTGCACTGCAGAGTAATGGCAGGGTACTGCACTGCAGAGTAATGGCAGGGTACTGCAGAGTAATGGCGGGGTACTGCACTGCAGAGTAATGGTGGGGTACTGCAGAGTAATGGCGGGGTACTACAGAGTAATGGCAGGGTACTGCACTGCAGAGTAATGGCAGGGTACTGCACTGCAGAGTAATGGCAGGGTACTGCAGAGTAATGGCGGGGTATTGCACTGCAGAGTAATGGCGGGGTACTGCAGAGTAATGGCGGGGTACTGCAGAGTAATGGCAGGGTACTGCAGAGTATGCACTGGTATTGCAGAGTATTGGCAGGGAATTGAGGGGTTAAATTCGGTGAGCAGCGATGTGGGCACTGCAGATGCAGCCCACATCGCTGCTGACACCGATCTCTTTCCCCTCCGCTGTACCGATCGGTACAGAAAGGGGAGGGAGGAACAGGCTTCATAACATGACGCCGGTTTGTTTCCAAGTGATCACTCCGTCATTTGACGGAGCAATCACGTGGTAAACGGCCGCTATGAGCGGCCGTTTACCGTGATGCGCCGGGTCCTATGGACCCGGCGGTCACGGATGCTCTCGAGTGCGCACACCTCGGGGCACGCGAGAGCAGAATTCTGGGAGGCCGTTAATTAACGGCCTCTCTGAGTTAAACAACCGCCCTGAAGCCGTTAATCGGCAATGGGCAGTTGTTAAAGGGGTTCTGCACTCATAATACAACATTTGCCCATTCTGTTGCCTCTAGTTAATATATCTCATAATGCCACCTGTTTTTTTTTTTTGATTCACCTACCTTTTGTAATCTTCAGTACTTTATTTTAAACCCCTGCGGCGATGGGCGGTCTCTTGCGGGGATCAGCGTAATTTCCTGTTGAAGCCCGCACTGTCTCCTGGGATCTCGTTCGTGTAATCCCAGGAGACATTGCGGCTAATGCACCCGACATCTCGCGAGATTTCGGGTGCTACAGCCGACATCTCGCGAGATTTCGGGTGCTACAGCCGACATCTTGCGAGATTTCGGGTGCTACAGCCGACATCTCGCGTGATTTCGGTAATTACAGCCGAGATCTCGCGAGATCTCGGCTGTAATTACCAAAATCACGCGAGATGTCGGCTGTAGCACCCGAAATCTCGCGAGATGTCGGGTGCATTAGCCGCAATGTCTCCTGGGATTACACGAACGAGATCCCAGGAGACAGTGCGGGCTTCAACAGGAAATTACGCTGATCCCCGCAAGAGACCGCCCATCGCCGCAGGGGTTTAAAATAAAGTACTGAAGATTACAAAAGGTAGGTGAATCAAAAAAAAAAAACAGGTGGCATTATGAGATATATTAACTAGAGGCAACAGAATGGGCAAATGTTGTATTATGAGTGCAGAACCCCTTTAAGTGGTTAAAGCTAGATCACTAGCTATATAGGTGAGGTGAATATAGTGGTGTATACTGCGGTCAGGGCACAGACAACAACCACTACACAGCAGCAAGATAGGAAATCAGCCAAAAACGATTGGTGTGTACTGTGTTGAAGGTACACAGAACACCCACTGCTTCAGATGCAAAGTAACACACTACAGGAGGCCACCTTATATAGTGTGGGGCGTGCACTACACAGCCTGAGCTATGATTGGCCACAGGCAGGATGCCTGTGGCCAATCATGGCTCTCCTCGCTGCCGGCGCTGCGATTGGCCAAGCATGCGGGGTCACAGTGCATGCTTGGCCAATCATCGGGCAGCAATGCACTGCGCCAACGCAGTGCATTGTGGTCCGCGCGCGCGTCACTCGAATTTTGACGCGAACGGCCAAAACGTTCGGAATTCGCCGAACGGCCGAACGGCCAATGTTCGAGTCGAACGTACGTTCGACTCGAACACGAAGCTCATCCCTAATCACCAGCATGAAGACTTTGGAAAAGGTGAATACAAAAAGTAGAATTTATAGCTCATGGTATATTCAGGGGGTTGGGGTGGGAAAAGTGCTACGTTGGGCTTTAACCCCAATACACTATACACAGCAAATAAAACCATTCACATCCATCAATGACCAGAACAGTCCATCCTTGAACCAGGGGCACTGACAACTCACGGTGCCCCCGGGCAATAGGAGATTATGGGGCCACACAGTATACACAAACACACACACACACAGTATACAATCACACAGTACACACAGACATGTTTCTATTGGCTGAGAAGGTACTGGAGAGGTGGGGCAGCTTTAACCACTTCCCGACCAGCGCACGACGATGTACGTCGACAGAATGGCACGGGCAGGCATATTGGCGTACAGGTACGTCCAATATTCGACGCCGCCCTGCCATCGGGAGCGTGCCGCCAGCGGCGCGCTCCCGCGCTGGTCGGGACCCCCGTGAGTCCGGTCGCGGGACCCGCGGACTCGATCACCGCGGGCATCCCCGCGATCGTCTCACGGAGCGGCCGAATGGAGGAAATGCTGTATAAACAACATTTTTCCATTCTGCCTAGCAACTAGTGACGCTGATCTCTGCTCCATGTGATTGGAGCAGAGATCAGTGTACACTAAATGAAAGCCCAACCCCCCCACAGTTAGTAACACACCCCTAGGAACACTTAACCCCTACACTGCCACCCACTGGTTAACCCTTTCACTGCCAGTGTCATTTACACAGGAATCACTGCATTTATATAGCAGTGATTACTGTATAAATGACAATGGTCCCAAAAATGTGTCAAAAATGTCCGATGGGTCCCCCACAATGTCGCAGTCACAATAAAAATCGCAGATCGCCGCCATTACTAATAAAAAAAAAAATAATAAAAAATTATTAATAAAAATGCTATAAAACTATCCCTATTTTGTAAACGCTATAATTTTTGCGCAAACCAATCAATAATCGCTTATTGCGATTTTTTTTACCAAAAATATGTAGAAGAATACGTATCGGCCTAAATTGAGGGAAAAAAATGTTTTTTTATATATTTTTGGGGGATATTTATTATAACAAAAAGTAAAAAGTAATGCGTTTTTTTCAAAATTGTCGCTCTATTTTTGTTTATAGCGCAAAAAATAAAAACCGCAGGGGTGATCAAATACCACCAAAAGAAAGCTCTATTTGTGGGAAAAAAAGGACAGCAATTTTGTTTGGGAGCCACGTCGCACGACCGCGCAATTGTCAGTTAAAGCGACGCAGTGCCGAATCGCAAAAAGTGGTCTGGTCTTTGACCAGCAAATTGGTCCGGTCTGAAAGTGGTTAATCTCGGGATTTTTCGACCAAAAGGATGTTGGTAAGGGACATTTCAAAGACAGATGTAAAAAAAACACAATTTTTTTAGATACTGTCCCTGGTTTTACTGAGGCTGGCAACCCTGATGGGGCCCCCTATTGGTATGGGGCCCTCGGGCAGTGCCCGAGTTGCCCAATGGTCAGTCCGCCCCTGCCTTGAACCCTTAGGCCCATTTTGATCAGATACTGTAACTACTTGTATGGCTTTGGACTGTCCAAATAGACTCCATGTGTCCCTGTTGGGATGAAGGCCAAAACCTCATTGCATCCAGGTCATACCGGTAAGCCCAAAGCCTACCTATATACATATTAGGGCAATCTGATGAAAGGGATGATTTCTTGTTCAAATTTTGTTCATGTAAATGGAAGGGGCTGAAAGTGTGATACATAGTCTGAAGCACTAGAGAGCTGGGTTCCTTCTTCCCAGGAGGGTTCCAGATCCTGAGGAGCTGCTGCCTGGACTAGCATGGACTGTGCAGCTGTTCTAAAGGCCTCAGCAATGTCAGGCCTCAGAGGTGTTGGGCTGAGGGACTGGATAGATCTTCCTAGAAGCTGATTTGAGGACATTACCACAAGGGATCTGGTCTGGAGAAGGACTGTCTCCCTCAGTGGACCATGTCTGGGGGGAAGCTGGAAGGTGGCAGCAGTGGGGTCTACATAATGAGAATCCTGGAGGAGGTCTGTCTTGTCCAGTATCACTAGGAGGAGGAGTTGTTTTCCTGAGAGATACAATCACAGGTGTGTGTGACTCTAGTGGGGTCAACCTTTGGAGGTGAGCGGGCATTCCAGCTAGAAGTGGTGGTCACCGAAGTCACTGGAAATGAACTGTCACTGAAAGTTGCACAATGGTGGAATTTTGTTATTTGAACCTGATTTAAATGTTTTTGGTTGCGCTACACTACACAGGGGGTCCCCAGGTTACAAACAAGACAGGGACTGTAGGTTTGTTCTTAAGTTGAATCTGTTTGTAAGTCGGAACAGGTACATTTTTTAAGTGTAGCACCAGGCAAAAAAATCTATTTTTAAGCTTTTTGGATAACATAGGGAAGGGTTATCACCCCTGTAACATTTGTTTAGCTGTCTGTGCCCCTGTACAGAAGATTTCACCTCACTTTCTGTCCCAATGATAATTGGATTTTGAAAAATTTGGGCTGTTAGGGAAACAAGGATTGGTGATAAAGCATCAGTGGAGACACCTTTTTCTCATATTAACTCTTACAGGAGAGAATTTCCCTTCCTAGAGGTAGATTTCCTCTCACTTCCTGTTACCTCCCTCCGTTTGTAAGTAGGAGTGGTTTATAAGCCGGATGTTTGTAAGTAGGGGACCCCCTGTATTTTGTTTGATATGTTGAGAGTCACATGTGGATACACTTTAAGGGCTCTTTCACACTACCGTTCCGTTTAGGTCCGCCTGTCAGTTTCTCAGGCGGTCCTGAACGGATGCTCCATAGAGGTCTATGGAGCGCCAGATGTCCGCTGACATCTGACCCGCTCCGATCCGAAAAAGTGTGACGGAGGAAAAACCTACTTTTCCATCCTTCATCGGATCAGGTGCCGATGGACTCTACAGTCCGTCATCATCTGATCTCCCATAGGGGAGAGTGGCACCCTGACAGGTCCGTCCCTGCGCAATGTGCAGAGACAGACCTGTCATCTGCCTGCTCAGCGGGGATCACTCCAAAGCGGATATCCACTTGGCGGATCATCACTGATCCGGCCCGTGTGAAAGGACCCTAAGTGGTGTTGGCAGCAATCACGTTTAGCCTATTAGTAGGCTTATTACATTGATTATTTTATTTATATATTGATTTCACACATCTATTGAGTATTGCGCTGATTATATATATTTTCTCACTAGTCCTGGGAACTTGTGAGTAAATTCTCTAAATTGATCCTTGTGACTGTGCAGTGTTCTGAACATTGCATTGGTTACCAGTAGTTGTGCAGAGGTACAGGCAACCAGATGCCAAAGCAACTTGCCTCAAGGTCTTCAGCTGTGAGGTCCTAGTCCAGTGATGGCGAACCTTGGCACCCCAGATGTTTTGGAACTAGGTTTCCCATGATGCTCAACTACACTGCAGAGTGCATGAGAATCATGGGAAATGTAGTTCCAAAACATCTGGGGTGCCAAGGTTCGCTATCACTGTCCTAGCCTGTTCAGTAAGTTACCTCATGGTCTTCAGCTGCGGGGGTTTAGACTGTCTAACATTCAGAACCTACCTCCCAACTTTTTGAGATGGGAATGAGGGACACCTATCAGCAAAAGTATGCAGGCATAGGACCCACCCCTTGCCACACCCCCTTAAAGGAGAATTGTACAAAAAAACAAGATTGGTTAAACTCACTCAAGTTCTTTTTTTTTTCCACTGCTTTGTATTGGCTTTTGGAATTTACAAATGCAGCAATTTAGAAATCAGATGGTAGGTTTAGCACTGGAAAACACTTTTTGATAGATAAAAAGTGAATTTTATATGCAACTATATAGATCAGACCAAAATGAGGGACAAATGAGGAGGAATGAGGGACAGAGGGACATTGTTCCAAATCAGGGACAGTCCCTCCAAATCAGGGACAGTTGGGAGCAATGCCGTATATATAAAGTAATATGCAAAGTGGTTGGAGGGAAGCTTGCCTGCTAACTTGATATTGCCAGGTTAACCCCTTCACACCGGCATTCAGGCTTGAAGGGGTATGCAGGCATCACCCCAGTACCGTTTGGTTCTTTAGTGATAACAACTGAAGTGGCTAAAAGCCGCTCGGCTGTTATCCTAAAGGAGCGAGAGGAGATACCCCCCCCCCTCCTTCCGCCCTCCGCCGCTCTTCCCGTGCCTTCCCACTGGGAGACCCAAACCACTAGTCGGCGCAACCTCCGGCTAAGCTGAGATCCTTATGGAGCTGGATTCGGCTCTTATTGGGTCTCCAATGTAAAATCCTGGAAGTGACATCACAAAGTCACTTCCGGTTTAACGGCCCCCCGTCCTCTTGTGATTGCACAGCAAGGAAAACGCATACAGAAGTCGCACCATCAAATGTAAACAGTGTTCAAATCACACATGTGAGGTATCACAGTGATCGTTAGAGTGAGAGCAATAATTCTAGTGTCAGACCTCCTCTGCAACTCTAACCTGGTACCCATTACATTTTTTTAAAGCGTCGCCTATGGAGATTTTTAGGTACCGTCGTTTGTCGCCATTCCACGAGTGTGCCCAATTTCAAAGCATGACATGTTACATATCTATTTACTCTTTTTTTTTTATTCATGAAAGTGTAATTTTTTCCAAACAAATGCGCTTGAAAGACTGATGCGCAAATACCGTGTGACATAAAATATTGAAATGATCACTATTTTATTCCCTAGAGTCTATGCTAAATATATATATATATATATAATATGTTTGGGGGTTCTAATGCTGCATACACACGAGTGGAATGTCCAACAGAAAAAGTCAGACGGAAGCTTTTCATCATATATTCCAATTGTGTATATGCCCCATCTGACTTTTTTTTTACAAAAATTCTGATGGACCTAGAAATGGAACATGTTTTAAATATTTCGGACGGAACCAATTCCTGTTGGGAAAACCACACTTATGTATGCTGACGGACCAAAAACGGCGCATGCTCTGAAGCAAGTATGAGACGGAGGCTATTGGCTACTGGCTATTGAACTTCCTTTTTCTAGCTCCGTCGTACGTGTTGTACGTCACCACGTTCTAGACAATCGTACTTTGGTGTGATCATCTGTACGCAAGACAGTTTCAGCGGAACTCCGTCGGAAAAACCTTTGGAGTTTATTCCGACGGGAAAAAAATATCGTGTGTACGTGGCATAAGTAATTTTCTAGCAAAGAATATGGATTTGAACTTGTAAGCAACAAATGTCAGAAATATTAGGCGTGAAAGGGTTAAAGAAGAAGTAAACCCCGATGAGTTTACTTCCTCTTTCATTCCCTGCAAAGGTAAAGCATAATGGACTACTATGCATCGCATAGTAGCCCATTATGTGTCACTTACCTGACACAGGAGCCAGCGAAGTCACCGCTGTCCCCTGTAGTCCGCCGCATCCATCTTCTCGGTGGGTCTCGCTGCTCCGCCGCTGTCATTCGGCGAAGCTGCGATGACGTCACTTCCGCGCATGCAAGCCGCCACTCACGGCATATCGCCGTTGACCGCGGCGCGCTCAGTGCACCTGCATGCTGCTGTCTACGGCGCATGCGTCGTAGACAGCGGTGCCTGTCTATCGGCAAATATCTCCTAAACCGTGTAGGTTTAGGAGATATTTCTTGGACCTACAGGTAAGCCTTAATCTAGGCTTACCTGTAGGTCAAAGTGTGTTGTAAGGGTTTACAACCACTTTAAGACCAGTACAGTTTCTTTGTACAATGAAGGGGATGGCAGCAGGAAGATTTGCTGTGGGTGTCCATTTTGTTTTGCCTACAGGCTCCTGGGAGAACTCATGCTCTGATTCTTGGGCCTTGAGGTCTGTAGCTGGAAAAAGCGATAGTTCATACTTTGGTTTTCCCAGTTACTCATACATACAGTATCTAATAGTCACGTCTGCTCATCCTTCATAGTCACAGGCTAATACCTTAATGGCTGTAAAACGCAAGTAGTAAAGATCGGCTCCAGGATGAGCTCAACGCTGTCTGGGGCAGAATGTGTGCCGGTCATTATCTGCACTGCTAGTCATGTGTTTTATGAGGAACGGATTAAAGAATCCTTGGCTTTGAAATATAAATAATGATTGTTAGCTCAACCTGGGAAAGTATCTTTAGTATGTGAATTTGTGACCTCAGTACTTTACTTGACTGTTTTACCTATGAATAGTGCACCCAGGAGGACCCGGATGGGGCAGGAAGGGCCCAGTTGGGATTTTTGCCCTGGGCACTGGGTGACCTTGTCCCGCTGCTGGCTGAACCCATCTTGGTTACTGTCAGGGATCATGAAATCAGACCGAGACAGAAGTACAGTTAAATCACACTTGTTTAATAATAAAAGTAAATAGAACAAATGTAGTCAAAACATAGCCAGAGTTCAGGAACCGGAATGGATAGTGAGCCAAGCCAAACATCAGGGAGCCGGAGATGAGTGTAGTAAAACAGCAAGCAGGATCTGGAGCCAGAAGGGATGTCAGCCAAGCAAGTCTTTTAACGGGAATGCAGGAGAGCGTCTCTGTGATGTTGACTAAGGCGATGGCAGAGATCCTCTGGGCTGAACAGCTTAAGTAGGCAGGACTGACGAGCAGGATATCATCAACAGCTGAGTAACTGTGGAGAGATAGGAGCTGGCGATTAGCTAAAGCTGAGCAGTCAGCTCAGAGAAGGAAGGGCTGAGCCCAGCCTTGACAGCTATCCAAATGATCTAAATGCGATTCCTCACCTCAGTACCGGGGGAAATTGATATTC
The DNA here is from genome assembly GCF_037356315.1 of Lithobates pipiens. Classification (NCBI taxonomy): domain Eukaryota; kingdom Metazoa; phylum Chordata; class Amphibia; order Anura; family Ranidae; genus Lithobates; species Lithobates pipiens. The sequence goes on along the minus strand of NW_027507686.1, from coordinate 231,996,733 downwards.
CTGTCCTCGGCATCCCCTAGACATAGGTTGGGCATCATTTTTGTGCCGAATTGTAAGTTATAGACCTTTTTTTGAGAGATGGTTCTCTGTTTAAAGGGTATGCCATATTTATAGGTATCACTGATTTAATTTCAGAGCATTTTTACTCCTGGTGATTGACATGAGCCATGAAATGTGCGTCAAGTATACATCCAACTGATGCCTAGACAAAAAAAAGACACTTTGGGCCCAATTTGGACATTTTCACTTAGGGGTGTACTCATTTTTGTTGCCAGCAGTTTAAACATTAATGGCTGTGTGTTGAGTTATTTTGAGGGGACAACAATTTACACTGTTATACAAGCTGTACACTCACTACATTACATTGTAGACAAGTGTCATTTCTTCAGTGTTGTCACATGAAAAGATAGAATAAAATATTTACAAAAATATGTGGGGTGTACTCACTTTTGTGAGATACTGTATCTTTGCAGACTGTTGAAGAGCTCAAGGAGACATTTTTTCATTTTAGTAGTTGCCAGATGGAAGCAGCACATACATGGAATGTGGTGGAATTACATAGATCCAGGAATTTCACAGTTCTTTTGTTACCTTCCTCTGTTGTAGTTAATTTAAGATCCCAAGTAAGAGCAGTCCCAGTCTCTTTCCTTTGAGGCTTACAACCTTCTTTGTCAAACCCTGAAAATGCCAAGATTACCCCTAACCTAAAGTGACCAGATTTTTTAAATGAAATCCGGGGACATATATATTTTTTTACTAGTATTGGCAGCAATCAGCGACTCATAGCGGGACTGCGATATTGCGGTGGACAAATCGGACACTAATGCCCTGTACACACGACCGGTTTTCCCATCGGAATAAACTCTGAAGGTTTTTTAGACGGAGTTCCGACGGAGTTCCGCTGAAACTGTCTTGCCTACACACAATCACACCAAAGTTAGACCATCTAGAACACGGTGACGTACAACACATACGACGGGACTAGAAAAAGGAAGTTCAATAGCAAGTCGCCAATAGCTTCCGTCTCGTACTTGTTTCAGAGCATGCGTCATTTTTTGGTCCGTCGGAACAGCATACAAACGAGCGGTTTTCCCGATAGGAATTGGTTCCATCGTAAATATTTAGAACATGTTCTATTTCGAGGTCCGTCAGAATTTTCGAAAAAAAAAATCAGACGAGGCCCACACAAGATCGGAATATCCAATGAAAAGTTTCCGTCTGACTTTTTCTGTCAGACATTCCGCTCGTGTGTACGTGGCATTAGTGACACTTTTGACACTTTGTGGGAACCAGTGACACTAATACAGTGATCAGTGCTAAAAATATGTACTGTCACTGTACTAATGAAACTGGCTGGGAAGGGGATAACATCTAGGGCAATCAATGGGTTAAAAATCCCTGTACTTGCTTTGCAGGAACACAGGATCAATGTCTTCCACACTGACAGAATGGCGAACTGCCTTGTTTACATAGGCAGGCCACTAGGCGAGTCCGCCGGATCCGATGATTGGCTCTGATACCCAGAAATGCAGGATCACGTATATAGTTATATACGTGATCCTGCACAGCGCGACTGCCCTGTAGCAGAAAATATGCTATCAGGTGATCGGCAACTGGTTAAGATCATCAGCATTATGATAACTCACAGGCAGGGGGTGCTCTAGCATGGCTCTGGCTGGCTCTGTCACAGTGTGTCACATAACATGGCTGCTGGGTGCTGATTTTGTTAACTTATGACCAATAAGTGCCCCCCGCTGCCTGTGAGTTCTGATACCATCCATTATGCCAGAGAGACAGGCACAGTGCAATGTAGTCTATTCACAGACACCCCCAAAGCACACCTGTGTTGAAGTCTTGAAGGCACTGGCAGCCCCACGATTGGATCCACTTCCCTTCTATTCCTGCTGCTGGACATCATCAGCTGAACTCAGCTGCCTCTCTCTGCCCATTGCCGCCTCCGCCACCCGCCTCACAGCCTCTCAGGTCTCACTCTCCGGGCCCCGGCTACTACTGGGTGGGGAGTGGAGGAAAATGACTCTGCCGGGGAAGGCAAAGAGATAAGCAGGCAGGCGGCTGTCCGGGATTTGAGACAAGGCAGAAGAACATGTGAGCGGAGCTGAATGGGCATGTGCCGGAAACTGAAGAAATAGTCCATCCGCTCTGATCAGCACATTTAATCAGAAAGGGACAGATAATGGAAAAAAATACACCCCCCTAAGCTAGTAGGAGCAGGGGGGGTGTAATTAAAATTTTTTTTTTATTCTGCACTGACTGTCTTTGAAAATTGCCCCAGCTCCTGTTGAAGTCAAATCCGGGGACAAAACCGGGGACAGACTTGGTCCGGGGACAGTGTCCTCAATCCGGGGACATCTGGTCACCCTACCCTAACCCCTCCCAAAATGAACAAGACGAGAATCACTCTTAGGAGATAAATGCCCATTGCAGTAATTTTATTGAAATATTATCATTAGTAAGATATTATTATACAGGATTTATATAGCACCAACAGTTTGCACAGCACTTTACAAAATAAGAGCCGACAGTACAGTTACAATACAATTAAAAAGAGGAGGAATCAGAGAGCCCTGCCCGTTAGAGCTTACAATCTAAAAGGGAGGGTCAAGTGATACAAAATGTAATAACTGTGGGGGAGGGCTGATGGAGAAAATAAAAGTGCAGTTGTTACGTGAATAAACCTGTACCATGTTGTGACTGCTATGTGAGCCGGAAATGGTGAAGAAGTGTGTGTTGAGGTGTGGTATACTTATCTAGCCTAGAAGTCCAGGGAGACGAGCCTTGAGACCAGAGATGGCGTCCTCCACCTGTGGGATGATGCAGGAGCCCAGGAGAGAAGAGCCACAAGAGAGAGGAGAGAAGAAAGAGGAGACACAAAAACATGTAAACAAAATAAACTGAGGGCACAATATTCAAAACAAAAATTAAAGGTCTATCATTAGACCAAGAGATCCATGTTACCCCCATCATCCTTCAGGGGCGAGGGGGGTAAGTAGTGATTAGAAAGAAACGTTTAAATCATTAAACAGGGGAGGGGGGTAGTGTCAGAAAGCAAAGTCCAATCAGTACCCGTGATCTAGGACCTGTTGAAAAACAAAGCAGTTAGATACTAAACAAAAGCTGGGGGACAATACTAGTCATTGTAAGGAATAGTTTGAACCTGTGGGCAGAAACAAGCAGGCTATGAGCCACAATTGTAGGGTTGTCCGCGTCAGGGTCAGATGTCAGGAAGGCCAAGACCCCGACTAGGCGGCCCAGGCGCCGGAGGACAGAGCGTCAAGGAGGGACAGCGGTCGTCTCCTGCTGAGGGGGATTGACCACCTAGGGACAGAAACCCAATCAATGCAGTCATCACCCATAAAAACTCCAACTGTGGTAAACTGTGTATAGACAAAGTTTCCCTTCGGGAACGGGTCCGTCATCTGTGATAAAAAGAATGGATCAAAAAGGGTGATAGATGACCCTGGTAGTGTTCAGGTAGGCCGGTGTTTAGGGCTCATATGGGGGGTGTCTGGGGGCTGTCTCCTCCGTTTTACAGGGACTTTTTGCCAGACGGTCGATTGGGGGGGAGGAGGGGGGGATAATGTCCCAACCTGGAAGGTCTGGGATGGGGACGTTAAGAGTCTCATAGAAGAAACTAATGTCCTCAGATCTTCCCGGCATATGTAGCAGTCAGGCTTAAAGGAAATCCCCAACGGTAGGGGATGGTGTTGTCTTGCAGAGAGTTGCGCTGCTGTAGGGTAATCCAGGAGAAATCAGGGAAGAGTTGGATCGGAGTGCCATCCACAAGGATAGGTTTAATCACCGGGACTTTGCGCATGATGTCCTCCTTTAGCATGAACAAGTGCACTGTACAAATGATGTCTCTAGGTTTGGACACTTGATTTCTTAGGCTTCAAGGCTCTGTGGGCTCTGTCCATTTCAATGTGCATGGAGATAGGGACTCCCAGCAAGTTGTTAAAAATTGTTTGGAGAATCGATCGTAAGTCCTCTGGTCCAGAAGACTCCGGGAGCCCCCAGATCCTTATATTGTTGCGACGATTGCGATTGTCCAAATCTTCCAGGTGGCGTTGCATGTCACAGAGCATTTATCGGTTGTCTGTTTGGTAGGATTGGATTTGGTGGACTGTGAGTTTAGTGGCTTGCAGGTCTTCATCTAGGTCTTCCATCTGTGTGGCCAGTTGGCGAAAGTCCGCTTGCAGGGTCTTGATTTCACTACGACAGGCTTCTTTGACCTCAGATATCAGCAGCTTAAAGTCAGCCTTTGTGGGCAGGTGAATGTAATTGTTCCCGCCAGGAGATCAGTTCATCTGCTGTGAGGATGGAGGGTATCCTGGGCAGGGGTTGATGATGGGCCGGAGGCTGAGGGGGGGGGGGGTGCAGGGTTCAAACCACTCTCTCTGGTCATCCACCTGTAATGGCAGTGCCGGGCTCAGATGAGGGGCTGGGGAAGGCAGGATTTCCGTGTGAGCCCCGGTTAAAATGGTGGTCCTGGGTTCACAGGAGCGGAGGGGTCTCTGTGGCTTTGGTGAGCAGAAGATGGGGTCAGGGTGGCTGGAGAGGCAGGACGCAGCCGCGGCAAGGATTGTGAGCGGCCCAGTTGGGAGACAAGGGACAATCCCCAGTGCTGGAAGGCTGGTGGGGTTCCTCGCAGGGAGCGTGAGTCTGGCTCAGGACCGGGGGCCATCAGAGGGAGAGGGGATCAGGAGGAGACTCACCAGTGGGCCATTGGTAATGTCCTGGCGTGTAGGCGGCAAGATGGCGGTGGTATCTCTCCATGTTGTGGTGGATGAGGGCCATGCAGCACCGACGGGGCCGAGGTCTGAGTAGCGGGCCTGCTGCGGGTGGCCATTCCGTTCAGTGGGGCTTCTATGGGAGCCTCTGCAGCTGCCCGATGCATTCCCTGAGCCTCCGAGTGAAGGAGAGGAAGTGGCTGTGTGGTGCACTTCTGCACCATGCTGTCCACCTCATGCATGGCAGAATCTGGGAGTGGGGTAAAGTAGGTCTGAATCGGGGGACCCCGTGAATTTGAGCATCCAGAGGTACCCCCTTGTTTCGGTGTTCTGCCTGCCTTGGTTCTGCCCATCAGAGTGGAGCTGTGTCCCCGTTAAGTGCAGTCTCAGAGCAGGTCCGTGAGGAGCGGGGAGATCACACGTCCATCTTGGTCAGCGTCCTGCCACGCCCCCCGATATCAAAGTAAAAATAAAATACACAGTTTTTTTTTGTTTAATGCATCTCAGTACTTTTGATCCACTGCACCTCATTGAACCTTTGCAAGCCAACATGTCAGCAGAGCTGCTTGTAGTCATGAGACAGGACGACAAATACAGAAGCACAAATGGGAACGGAGACAGTTGTCACCCCATGACAGGAAGTGTTTGACCGTAATCTTCACTGCAGGATTACTCATACATCTCAAATGTCTGAGATGAGAAAGCAACACATCTTTTAGTACAAAGATCATAGGCAAAGACAGTCTCCTGCCTCCAGTGACGGCACAAAACTACTATGCAAAGTATTTTTGGGCAAACCCACACGTGCAGGACCGACCTGTAATGTTAGTGTGAGGGGAGGACCTTACCTTTTTAGAGGTGGAGTATTGAAGGGACCAACATGTAAAGAGGGCATAATTTGGTCATGTCCACTCAGACCATAGGTGAAAATAACAGTATCGGATGTGGGACAGTTTATGGGATTACCGGTCGTTATTTGTTTTTATTGTTGGTTGAACTTGATGGGCTGTTGCCTCTTTTTTTATGTTAATATTTTAATGAAAGCTACAAATTTAGAAATACAAAAAGTTCAAGATTATCTGAGATTTTAAGTATAAAGCCCCATACACACTATCAGTTTTTCTGCTGAGTTTTTCCTTCAGGTTTACCAAAACCATGTAGTGCAAGGGCCTGCCTGATTGCATACAAATTGAAACTCCTAAGGTTTGACCTCATATTATATTATATGGTTTTGGTAAATCTGAAGGAAAAACTCAGCAGAAAAAACTGATAGTGTGTATGGGGCTTTAGGCTAACTCATCCTGCACTGTGTAGATCACAGCTTCACCAAGAAAATCTCTATGTTGACGTAGGAAGACGTTAACGCTGTGGCCCGACACACCTTCAGCAAAAATGGTTCCATATTCCGAAGAGCTCATTACATCACATCATTATATCATTAGACATCCCGAGACCTGCAGGGCATTTAGGCTGGAAATTGAGAGGCCCCAAAATGACTTTCTGCTCCATATGAGCGGGGTTAACCACAGAAAATAATCATTGTGTGGTTAGCAAACTCTGGAAGCCATCAAAGCTCCCCAACCACACCGTCCCGATCTGTCTGTGCCCAGACAGGGGCCAACCTAATAATAGACCTTCTGGTCTCTGCATTAGGTCTCTCTTGTTCCATAAAGCAGTGCAGGAATGTTCCTAAATTATGACAACATAATGGCTTGAGTCTATAGGGTATCCTGTTATACACTCAATGTTTTTAAATGTCAATGGGCGATTTTTTTTTTTTCTGGTATTGCTGCAAGTCAGATTTCCATGGCTCCAAAGTGGCACTGCTAACAGATGAAAGTCAGAATAAGTAAAATACTCACCTCTACACCGAACTGTGCCTCCTACCTTCCCTATGGTCCAATGCTTCTCTAATGCCACGTACACACGTCCAGACGTTCCGGCAGACTAGGTCCGACGGTCTTCCCGACGGACTCTCGGCGGAGTTCCGACGGACTTTCCGAGCGAACGGACTTGGCACACACGAATGGTCCAAGTCCGTTCGAAAGTCTGTTTCTTTTGAACGTGATGGCGTAAGACGGGACTAAAAAAGGAAGTTCAATAGCCAGTAGGCAATAGCATCCCTTGTGTCATATTTGGTCCATCGGACCAGCATACAGACAAATGGTTTTCCTGATAGGAATTGAGTCCATCGGAGAGATTTGAAACATGTTCTATTTCTAGGTCCGTCAGTTTTTTTGTAGATGAAAAACGATTGGATTAGACCACAGTTGATCGGATTGTCCGAGGGACTGATTCCGTTGGACCTAGTCTGCCTGAAAGTCCGGTCGTGTGTATGCGGCTTTAGACTCTTCAGCATTCAACACTATTGGTAAGGTTGGATGCCAACATTCCTCAACTGGTTCCATCATTCCTTCCTCTCATCCCTATGTAACTACAGGACAACCACTGCAGGACCTATACATTTTTCCTATTTATTTTATTATATATATATATATATATATATATATATATATATATATATATATATATATAATATCTTTTCATTTTCCAAGTGAAGCTTCACTCACAAATGGGAGAAGGTCGCCCCAGCCTCCCCTACCCTCTTATACAAATTTTCTCCAAATAAGAGACTGTGGGAAATGGGAATTTTTATAGTGCCCAAAACCCCAAGACAGCAGAACACAATATATAAAATATCCAAATTTGTTTTTTATACTGAGTTTTTAACTGAACTCCATAAAATGCGATATACACTAAATTGTCAAAAGTATTGTGACACCTGTCTTTACACGCACATGAATTTTAATGGCATCCCAGTCTTAGCCCTTGTACACACGGTCGGAGATTCCGACGACCAAATCCGTCAGAGTTATTCCGACAGATTAATTCCGGATCAGGTCCGGAAGTGATGTTGCATACACACGGTCGGACCAAGTTGTCGGAATTTGCCACGAACGCGGTGACGTAAGCTGTGTACGGCGGGCCTACAAAAGGGAAGTTCAGCACCACATCCGGCACCCTTTGGGCTCCTTCTGCTGATCTCGTGTCTATCGGGTGTTAGTAGAAGTTTGGTGAGAGACGATTCGCGCTTTTCAGATTTGTGATTCAGATCGCTACTGCTCTTCGGTTTGTGCTTGTGTGTGCGTATCTGATAATCAGTGCGGGCAGTCAGTAAGTATTTGTTTATCATTGTGGACTATATCTTGGTATAGTACGCTTTGAAAGGCATTGCTTATTGTCTGCTTGCTTCTGCTATTCAGGTCGTTCTTTCAGGCATTGCTGTTTATTGGTGCTTTCTGTTGTCCGTTCTGACGAGCCGACCGTTTTGAAACCATGTTTCGTCTACATACTCGTTGTAGAGTTTGTGCTGTGCAGGGGCTTCGTGTTGGGGTTCTTACTTTGACACAAGCCCGGTCCATGAACAGGGAGGGGAGGCGTTTGTGGACCAAGAATTGGTTGCGCCAGCGTGACCAGTTCTCGCACATGCCTTTGCTCCGTGAGATCAGGGAGAATAATCCTGATGATTTCAGGAATTATCTCCGGATGACGGACCCCGTTTTTCCCTGTCTGCTGGCTTTGCTGACCCCTTGAATCAGCAGGCAGGATACCTGCATGCGGCAAGCCATCACTCCGGAGCAGAGGCTCATCGCCACGTTGCGCTACTTGGCGACTGGAAGAAGCCTTCAGGACCTCAAGTTCTCTACAGGCATCTCCTCCCAGGCTCTGGGGATCATTATTCCAGAGACCTGTTCTGCCATCATTCAGGTCCTGCAGAAGGACTATATGAAGGTAAGTTTTATCCTTTAGGCCCCTTTCACACTGGGGCGGTTTTCAGGCGTTACAGCGCTAAAAATAGCGCCTGTGTAGCGCCTGAAAAAAACGGCACGGCCGGAGGGCTTTCACACTGGAGCGGTGCGCTGGCAGGACGGTGAAAAAAGTCCTGCTAGCCGCATCTTTGGAGCGGTGAAGGAGCGGTGTATTCACCGCTCCTAAACCGCTCCTACCCATTGAAATCAATGGGACAGCACGGCAATACCGCCGGCAAAGCGCCGCTGCAGCGGCACTTTGCGGGCAGTTTTAACCCTTTTTCGGCCGCTAGCGGTGGTTAAAACCACCCCGCTAGCGCCCGCAGACCGTCGCTAAAACGAAAATAGCGGCGCTTTACCGCCGACGGCCGCACCGCCCCAGTGTGAAAGGGGCCTTAACATCACATTCTATGTATTTAATGCTTGCTAATGTATTGCATTTCTTTCCTCATTCCCTAATTACCATCATTGCAATATTCTCTAATTCATATGCTCTGCCCCTTTGTCCTCAGGCATATTTGCCTCACTAACTTCCCCACCATGCTCTTCTTGGCCCATAAAACTATAGTCTAGTCACTTACCAATGTCTTTTGTCAGCTCTATAGTATTGTTTTCCCCTAAACACCCCCTAAAATGTCTACAAATGTAATGTGTATGCTTCAATTCATGCAGAGTCACTTTTTAAAATTTTTGGGGTTGTGCCAAACTCATTAGGAACCCCCCTCCCCCCAAACTGCTAGGTCAGCTGATATCAATCCACTATCTGATGACTTTACCAAACCCAATACACACTATACCTACCTTTTTGATGCTCACATTTATGGATAAATTCACCTAAGCATGTAGTGCAAGGGCCTGCCTCAATACTTTCAAATGCTATTTTTATTTTGTTTTTCACCTATTAATTATCTTGATATGTGATAGCAGAATGTCAAAATGTGCTTCCATTTTGTTTTGTTTTTGGTATTATGACACTTCTTACCTGTCCGGTGGGCTGCCAATAGTGTAACTAAGGAGGGGCTTTCCAAAGTATCACACATTATTTAGGCATTCAGCTCTCAATCAAGTGGAGAGGGTTACCTGTCCAAAACATCCCCCCTCATTTTTTAGCAAGGGCCCATCAGATGGGGGAGGGGTGATGACTCTCATAAGGGGACCTTATACTTTAGGCTTTAAATACTCAGTTCCCAAAATGTTATACTAATTTTGACCAAAAATGTTGGTGTCTAATCTGCTTGCAATGTTGATTTGTCAAATTGCTACTTTTTGTTCTTGTTTCACTCCACAGTGTCCTTCAACACCACAGGAATGGCAGACTGTGGCCTCACACTTTGCCAGTCGTTGGGACTTTCCCAATTGTGGAGGAGCAATAGATGGGAAGCACGTCCGCATTGTCCCACCACCCAACTCGGGGTCGTACTATTTTAACTACAAGAGGTTTAATAGTATCGTGATGTTGGCGGTGGTGTCTGCGACATATGAGTTTTTGTATGTGGACGTGGGGCAAAATGGACGGAAGTCGGATGGTGGAGTCTTCGCACGGACGGAGTTCTACTGGCATCTCCAGAGTGGCAGTCTGGGCTTGCCACCCCCAGAGGAGAATCAGGAAGGACTCCCGTTCGTCTTCGTCGCGGATGAGGCGTTTGCCCTGGCGAACCATCTGATGCGGCCTTTCCCGATTTAGGACCCTCACCCCAGAGCAGAGGATTTTTAATTTCCGCCTGTCCAGGGCCCGAAGAGTGGTGGAGAACACCTTTGGAATACTGGCCAGCCAGTTCCGCCTTTTTCTTATGCCTATTCACATGGCGGAATACAAACTGAATCACATAGTGCTGGCGTGCTGTGTTCTGCACAATTTTCTTAAAAAAGTTTCTGTGAACTATGCGGTCTCAGTTGGCCAACAAGAAGCAGACTTGCTGGAAAATGATGCTAACCTCACGGGCCTTGAACCTGCTCATCCTGGCTTGCCCCCCCCCAAAGCGCCCGTGAGGTTAGAACCCAATACATGGACTACTTTGTGGGTAGGGGGGCCATTGATATGCCAGACAATGTCTTAGAGGCATTTTCCAAATAAATCTTTCTCTGAAACTCCTTCATTTACTGCTTGGCTTGGTTTTAGGTGTCTCCTAGGTATATTTATGTTTTTTCAAGTTGTGCCTTTTTCAACAACAGTGCAAACCCAAGTTCAGAGCAAGATGAGGGGACAGTCTCTTCTTCAGATAATCTTATTATGTTGTGGGCCTGCTACACACACACTTTTTTTTTGGTAACTAATTTATGTAGTGCATTACTGACCAAAATAGTGCTAATTTTAAGCACCATGGCAGGAAAATGGCATGATTGTCCAAATTTACACCTCACTGTGGGTGTTTTTTACTGAAGGCACATCCACTATGCACTACAAGTGCACTGCAAAAGTACACCTGAAACTGCACTTGGAGTGCAAAGTGGAGTTTCCTTTAGTAAATCACACTCCTTCTCAGCACAAACAAAAATTTTACTCCAAATACATTTTTGGCGCAATGAAAAAGGAAGCCACACATTGTTGATAATTTTACTTTTTAATCCAAGCACATTCACATGTGCGTTTAGAAAATGTTTTTACAACAAACCAAGAAATTGTATGTATCAAAAACAGAGTTTCTGTAAAATGTTGTTTACTTGGTGTTTTTGTGTAAACAGGCATGTATCAAAGCGTAAAATACAGAACACAGGAACTTACAAAGTTCAACTTTGAAAAGTGAAGACAATATCAGACATGAGTATGTACAAACTGGGCCTATATTGCCTTCATCACATGGGGTGTGACCCCTGGAAAATACAAATTTGGAAGATGCACACAGTGTGTCAACATGTGCTATCTCCCATCATGGGGGATCAATGTACATGCTTTCTGGCTGCAACCCCTTTATCTCAGCCACTTTACACAAAACACGTACATTGATCCCCCATGATGGGAGATAGCGCATGTTTACACACTCTGTGCATCTTCCAAATTTGTAATTTCGGTAAATACAAAAGTTGTGTTTTAAAATAGCAAAACTAAAACCCTATCTAGTTTTTTCTGTTTCAGACTCTCCCCAAAACATCAATGATGTTCTTCATTTTATTTTTAACATCATTGATGTTTTGCTGTATATTTTCCAAATCCCGATTGCACCCCATTATCTCCCCAATCAGGATCTGGGCACTTTCACTGGTAAAATGGGAATCTTCTTCCACATCACCTACAAAACAAAGCAAAAAAACACACCATGTAATAAAAATATGGTGACATACATTGATGAGCTTACCGGAAGCTGTGTTCTCCGACACTCACCTGTTGTGGTGACAATTTGCCCAACCTCAACAATCTCTCCTTCCTCCTCCTCCTGCTCCTCTGTTTCTGGTAGTTGCCCTTCTTTGGGAGGGGTGTGGTCCCTGGTGTCCTCATACTTGCAGAGTCTTCTCTCCCCTATGAGAATGTAAAATAAAAAAATTAGCACACAGAGGGCAGAAATAGGAATATGAAACATTGCTTGGAAGTGTGGTACAATTGTGTTTTTTGGCTGAGTTCCAAGGTGAGAACATTATTGTGGACACTTTGTTAAGCTGGAGTACTTACCTGCAGAACGATGTTTCGTACGAACGAATAAAACCATGAACTTGAAAGTGGCCATTTTAAAATGCACAACATGAAATCAAAGCACATGGAGCAGTATGCAAGCAAGAATAATGATATGAACACACGACAACTACTTACTTTTTTTAAGAACATGCTTGATCCTTATGTACTGCTCGTGCTCCCTCAGTTTCAGGTCTGACCAGCGTTTTCTCAGTTGATCCATGGATCGGTGTACCCCAAAATTCTTCTGAAGACTCTTCACAACTTTAGTCATGATCTTGGCCTTTCTGATATTTGGGTTTGGATAAGGTCCATACTTCCCATCATAGTCGGTCCTGTTCAATATGTCGACCATCTCCAACATCTCTCCAAAAGACATATTTGAGGCCTTAAATCTTCTCTTCCTGAATCGGGACGTTTCAGGCTCCGGGCTTTCCTCCCCCTCCTCCTCGTTAGTGGAACTGTGATTGCGCACCTGTGTTCTCTCCGCCATGTGCTCTCCCCACTGCGCCGAAAGCGAAGGGGCAGGAAATAGTCTAGAAAGAACGTCAGGGGCGGGCGGAGTTTCACGCATGCGCACTGTATATAAAAACGCAACACACGGGTATCGTCCGTACGATCTGGGAAGAGAGGGAGGCGCGGACGCGACAATCGTGCAAACGAAGGTAAAAATTTTAACTTCGTGCATCGCTAGATTAGACTGCTTCTATCTAGGTCAAAGTTGGGACACGATTAGGAGGGTTTTTAATGGCATTATTAGTATTTGAGGGTTTGTCTTGTGTTGTGTCTTGCAGACAATATGGATCCATTCAAAAACCCAAATTTTATGGGGCTATTCCTCGAACTATACAAGGAGATGCCCTGCCTGTGGCAGTTCCACAACGAGTTTTACGACGACATAAGAAAGAGGAACGCAGCGCTGGAGAAACTTCTTTCTTTGGTGTGGATCATTGTCCCCACGGCAGACATGGCCTATCTGAATAGGAAAATTGGGGCCATGAAGATTACATATCTCAGGGAGAGAAAGAAGCACCTGGAGTCCTTGAGAGCAGGAGATCCAGATGCTGTTTATTACCCCAAGATGGTTCACTTTGAGAGGCTGCATTTTCTGGTAGACCAGGGGGTACCCAGGCCACCACTCAGGCCACCACTCTCCAGCCTTCCTCCAAGGCATCCTTCACCCCCAGCTGAGGCTTCCAACGTCCAACCTGGGCCTTCCAGGCAGCAACATGTGGGGGGGGGGGGCCCAGCTTGAGACAGGTATTGCATTGTTGAACATATTTCTTGTGTTACATTTAATGATGTTAACTAGATGTTCTTATTGATCAGTAAGTTGTGATTTAACAAAGTGGTTTACATATCAAGAGACAGTAGTGACCAAAAATGATTGGGACGGGAAAGAAAAATGCTGGGCTCAGAATGATAGTCTGTTCTATTTGGTAACATTCAATTTGCAAAAGCCAGGAGCACAAAATGGTATGATTGATGAGCAAAAAACTAAAACTATGTCCACTTTTCATACACAGGAAGACCTCAGTCGGGGGGAGGCTGTGGCAAGTGGCAGCCAGGAGGTCCACCAACATTCTCCTCCTCCTGCCCCAACTACAGGAGCCCAGCCACAGCCTTCTTTATGGGCGGCAAATCCTGTGCGCAGAATCACGTACAGGTACATGATTCTGCACTTCAGTGTCTGCGGTGCATACGTGCACTGCCGGCGGCACAGCAGGAGCCAATAAGCAGGTCTGGCGGACCCAATGTACGCTGGGACCCACTGATTGTTCCCGACAGAAGCAGAACGGCGGTCTGCCTATGTAAACAAGGCAGAGTGCCATTCTGATAGTGAGGAAGAACAAAGATCTCTGTCTTCCCACAGTTAAATTGCATCCCCCACAGTTAGAAAGCACTCCCTAGGGGCACATTTAACCCTTTGATCGTCCCTGATGTTAATTCCTTCCCTGCCAGTGTCATTAGTACAGTGACAGTGCATATTTTTTTAGCACTGATCACTGTATTAGTGTCACTGGTCCACAAAAGAAAAGTGTCAAAAATGTCACTTAGGGGGTTATTTACTAAAGGAAAATCTACTTTGCACTGCAAGTGCACTTGGAAGTAAAGTATAGTGTAGATCTGAGGGGGACATGCAAGGAAAATAAAAAACATAATTTTAGCTTGCACATGATTGGATGATAAAATCAGCAGAGCTTCCACTCATTTCAGATCTAACCCTTAGATTTACAGTGACTGCACTTCCAAGTGCACTTGCAGTGTAAAGTGAATTTGCCTTTCGTAAATAACCCCCTTAGTGTCCGCTTTGTCTGCTGCAATTCCGCAGTCCCGCTATAAGTTGCTGATCGCCGCCATTACTAGTAAAAACAAATAAATAAATAAAAATTACATAAATATATCCTATAGTTTGTAGACGCTATAACTTCTGCGCAAACCAATCAATATACGCATATTGGTATTTTTTTTACCAAAAGCATGTAGCAGAATATATATTGGCCTAATCTGATGAAGAAATTCGATTTTTATAATTTTTTTTATTTTATTGGATATGTTTTATAGCAGAAAGTTAAAAATTATTTTATTTATTAAGTTTTTTTTTTTAATTGCCGGCCTTTTTTTGTTTATAAAAAAATAAAAACTGAGGATGTGATCAAATACCACTAAAAGAAAGCTCTATTTATGGGAAAAAAAGGACAAAAAATAATAATAAAGAAAAAATAATATAGCACACTAATCATATTTTAAGTGAATGTTATTAAAAATTACCTTTCCTTTTCAATCTGCAGCCGCTGTCATTTTCTGACAATACAATGCAATATGGCTACCTAAAGAATATGTAATGACCACTCCCCAGAAACCTAAATTCCTGCTTGTGTGATTGGCTCACCAATTTTCCCAGAAGTCTGCCTAAGATACAAGCCAGATTTCAGGCATCCCCTGCAACAAAAATGTCATTTTTGGAGGGATACTTTCAATAGTAGCACGTCTAAAGGGATGCAGGCCCAGCAGATTTACTCATTAGGGCTCTGCAGCTGCACATCTGACAGTTGATTATGAAACCCCTCCCATTAGACCCACTTAGTACAGAGGCACAGACAAACACACATGGATTACATCAGAATAAAAAAAGATAGGAATCTGCAACAAAGGTTTTTTTTTTTTTTTCAACAAAAGTGGAGTTACTCTTTAACAAATAGTTTACAGTGGAATGTTTATTTTGTTGTGCTTAGCATACAAAACTAAAAAAACACTGAGGGTTTAATGCTACTTTAAAAAAACTTGTTGATATAAAAAAAAAAAAGTGTGACATTTTACATCAAAATAGGTTAAAGTACGTTCCAATCAGAAGCCGCGATTCCTCCGCTCAGTATAAACGGCCCGTCTGCTTCCCTCCAGCTCACGTATGTCGGCTTCAGTTGTGTTTGGCAGAATCCCGCAAATAGTTTTGCAATTATTTTCTCTTTCTGTCTTCTTCATTACAGATGTGTATGTTGGAAATGTAAATCCCTCAAGTAGCGGCCGCCTTGTACAATTTCCAGCTCGCTGGAACGGACCTCTCAGCTGTCAAAAGGATTTTGAGAAACCGCATAGTCCGCCTGTTTTCAAGAAAGAATAAAGTCAATTTTCCATCTATTAGGACTTGGGTCGCTTCTAGGAAAATAGTTAAATAATGTATTACTCTTAAAGGTGAACTCCAGGATAGGCAAATATTGCCTGGATACAGTGCATCCGGAAAGTATTCACAGCGCTCCACTTTTTCCACATTTTGTTATGTTACAGGCTTTATCCAAAATGGATTAAATTCATTATTTTCCACAATATTCTACAAACAATACCCCATAATGACAACATGAAAGAAGTTTGTTTGAAATCTTTGCAAATGTATTAAAGAAAAAAAAAATCCCATGTACATAAGTATTCACAGCCTTTGCTCAATACTTTAGTGAAGCTCCTTTGGCACCAATTACAGCCTCAAGTCTTTTTTAGTATGATCCTACAAGCTTTGCCCACTTATTTTTGGGCAGTTTCTCCCATTTTTCTTTGCAGGACCACTCAAGCTCCATCATGTTGGATGCGGAGCGTCGGTGCACAGCTATTTTCAGATCTCTCCAGAGATGTTTAATCTGGTTCAAGTCTGAGCTCTGGCTGGGCCACTCAATGATATTTACAGAGTTGTCCCGTAGCCACTCCTTTGTTATCTTGGCTGTGTGCTTAGGGTCGTTGTCCTGTTGGAATATGAACCTTCGCCCCAGTCTGAGGTCCAGAGTGCTCTGGACCTCAGACTGGGGCAAAGGTTTTCATCAAGGATGTCTCTGTACATTACTGCATTCATCTTTCCTTCAATCCTGACTAGTCTCCCAGTTCCTGCCGTTGAAAAACATCCCCCCAGCATGATGCTGCCACCACCATGCTTCACTGTAAGGATGGTTTTGGCCAGGTGTTGAGCAGTGCCTGGTTTCCTCCAGACATGATGCTTGCCATTCAGGCCAAAGAGTTAAATCTTTGTTTCATGAGACTAGAGAATTTTGTTTCTCATGATCTGAGAGTCCTTCAGGTACCTTTTGGCAAACTCCAGGTATCCTATCATGTGGCTTTTACTGACGAGTGGCTTCCGTCTAGCCACTCTACCATACAGGCCTGCTTGGTGGAGTGCTGCAGAGATGGTTGTTCTTTTGAAAGGTTCTCCTCTCTCCACAAAGAAAGGTTGGAGCTCTGTCAGAGTGACCATCGGGTTCTTGGTCACCTCCCTGACTAAGGCCCTTCTCCCCTGATCGCTCAGTTTGGCCAGGCGGCCTTCTCTAGGAAGACTCTTGGTGGTTCCAAACTTCTTCCATTTCATCCCTGCTCATTGGTACCTTTAATGCTGCAGAAATGTTTCTGTACCCTTCCCCAGATCGGTGTTTCAATACAATCCTGTCTCGGAGGTCTACAGACAATTCCTTGGACTTCATGGCTTGGTTTGCGCTCTGACATGCACTGTTAACTGTGGGACCTTCTATAGACAGGTGTGTGCCTTTCCAAATCATGTCCAATCAACTGAATTTACCTGAGGTGAACTCCAATCAAGTTGTAGAAACATCTCAAGGATGATCAGTGGAAACAGGATGGACCTGAGCTCAATTGTGAGTGTCATGGCAAAGGCTGTGAATACTTATGTACATGGGATTTTTTTAGTTTTAATAAATTTGCAAAGATTTAAAAAAAAACTTCTTTCAGGTTGTCATTATGGGGTAAATGTTTGTAGCATTTTGAGGAAAATAAAAGAATTTAATCAATTTTGGAATTAGCCTGTAACATAAAAACTTGTGGAAAAAGTGAAGCGCTGTGAATACTTTCTGGATGCACTGTGCATTCCTCATACTTATTCTTCCTTGAATCTTGGTGTGCTTTGTGTATTTCTTACAGATCTGTGCAGTACTTTATCTCTATAGTAAAGACCGGTCACTGGTCTGTGCACAGAATGGATCGGAGAACTGATTGATCAGCGGTCTTCAGTCAGTGTAGAGCCAGCAGGGGACAGATACAGCATCGGAATGTCAGTAACAACACATGCAATCCATACATACAAAGAAACCAAAACAAATAAGTTCAGATTTGAAGTTATGTGTAATAAAATGGAAGGACACAGGGAAAAAGTATTGAACACATGAAGAAAGGGAGGTGCAAAAAGGCATTGGTTACAAAAGGATTTCTAAACTTCTGAATGTTCCAGTGAGCACTGTTGGGGCCATAATCCGGAAGTGGAAAGAACATAATTTCACCATAAACTGGCCACGACCAGATGCTCCCCACAAGATTTCTGACAGAATTAGCAGGTACAATTATTTCAAAGAAAACAATAAGTAATGCACTCAACCGCCATGGCCTGTATGCACACTCACCATGCAAGACTCCATTGCTGAAGAAAAGGCATATTAAAGCTTATTTAACCACTTCAATAATGGGCTCCTAAACACCTTCCTGCCCAGACCAATTTTGAGCTTTCAGGACTGTCGCACTTTGAATGACAATTGCGCGGTCATGCTACACTGTACCCAAATGACATTTTTATCATTTTTTTCCCACAAATAGAGCTTTAGTTTTGGTGGTATTTGATCACCTATTTGATCACCTTTTTGGTAAACAAATAAAAAAAGACAAAATTTGAAAAAAATATGTTTTTTTTTTGTTTCAGTTTCAAAACTTTGTAAATAAGTAAGTTTTCTCCTTCACTGATGGGCACTGATGGGGCTACACTGACGGGCACTGATAAGGCGGCACTGATGGGCACCGATGAGGTGGCACCAATGAATTGGCACTGATGAGGTGGCATTGATGGACACTGATATGTGGCACTGATAGGCGGCACTGATGGGCAGCACTGATGGGCGACACAGATGGGCACTGATAGGTGGCACAAATTGGCACTGATAGCTGGCACGGATTGGCATGGATGGGCATGGATAGGTGGCACAGATGGGCATGGATAGGCAGCACAGATGGGCATGGATGGGCACTGATAGGCGGCACGGATGGGCACTGATAGGCGGCTTTGTATTGTATTATACTGTACTGATGGATGCCAGTGCCAATCAATAATGCATGCCAATCAGTGATGCCCATTGTGGGCACTGATTGGCATCCATTGTGGGCACTGACTGGCATCCCTGGTGGTCTAGGGTGGCATACCTGGTGCTGGGCATCCCTGGTGGTCTGGTGGCGTCCCTGGTGGTCCAGTGCGGGCATCCTCGGGGGGGCTGCGCTGATAATTGATCAGCACAGACGCCCCCGTCACTGGCTCTTCCTATTTACACTGTGATCAGCCGTGATTGGACACGGCTGATCACGTGGTAAAGAGTCTTCGTCGGAGACTCTTTACCGAGATCGTAGTTGCGGGGTGTCAGACTGGCACACCGCAACAATGATTGCCGCGGTGCGCTCCCCCGGGCGCCCCCAGCGGCTCAAAATCCTGATCACGTCCGGTCAGGATTTTGAAACCCCTTTGCCGCCGTGTTTCTGCTATAGGGCGGGGCGGAAATTCCGATCGTCTGTACAAATTTCGACATGCAAAATTCCTATGCATGCTCGGAAACAATTTGACGCATGCTCGGAAGCATTGAACTTCATTTTCTCGGCTCGCTGTAGTGTTGTACGTCACCGCGTTCTTGACGGTCGAAAGTTCAGAGAACTTTTGTGTGACCGTGTGTATGCAAGACAGCTTGAGCGGAATTTCGTCTGGAAAAACCATCAAAGTTTTTTCTGACGGAATTTCTGATCTGGTGTACGTGGCATTACAGATAGATAAAAAGATCAATGGTATCAGCGGGAACTTATCTGAGAGGCAGAAATTGGTCGTTGCTCAACAACCACTTTAAATTATGCTCCAGCGTAAGAACATGCATGGTATCTATTGTGCCAGTACAACGCTTCCAGGTATTTGTTACCTTTCACAGAGAACACAGTAATCCCCCTGACAATGCATTCACCTCTATTCTCTCCATAATGAAGAAGCTATCTTTGTTCTTGTATCATCCCGGTGATCACCATCTACTTTTGGAGTCAGATGTTGGTTTACAGATGACACAATCATCATTTTTGGTGTCTGGCTGTGTTCGCAAATGTCTTGACGCAGAACAGACCCCGTTGCAACTTTTTATGCCCCGTACACATGAGCGGATTTTCCGTCAGAAAAAACTTGGATGGTTTTTCCAACGGAATTCCGCTGAAGCTTGGCTTGCATACACACGGTCACACAAAACTTCCCTGAACTTTCGACCGCCAAGAACGTGGTGTGAAGAACGTAGTGCAACACTACGACGAGCCGAGAAAATTACGTTCAATGCTTCCGAACATGCGTTGAAATGTTCCCGAATGTGTAGGAATTTTACATGTTGGAATTGCTACAGACGATCAAACTTTTTCCGACCGAAAAATAGAGAACCTGCTCTCAAACTTTGGCTGGCTGGAATTCCGCCAGCAAAAGTCCGATGGAGTATACAACCGGTCAGAATTTCTGACCAAAAGCTCACATCGGACTTTTGCTGGCGTGATTTCCGATCGTGTGTATGGGGCATAACTGTGTGAGTTTCTACAAAGGTACAATGTTGCAGTCGGATCACTGGGGTGGGTGGGTGGGTGGGGGTCAGGGCTTTCTCTTACCTGCAGCAGACTGATGACATCATCTCAGCCTAGGCAAGGTCACTGGATTGGCGTTCACAGACTTATTTTTTAATGATAAAAGGTGGAAATATTGTGAAAAAAGGGTCCTTTTTCTGCATATTGTAACCAGTCAGGAATGTATTACTCTTTTATGTTAGAGAGCATAATTAAAATCTCAGACGAGACAATGGTTTCTATTTCTATGTCACCACCACACACACCATAAATTAGTTAATATTTAATTAGTTTTTTGGTGCGATGGCGTCACTGATGAAGAATGTATGTTATTGCAAACACATGTATTGGCCAGAGAGCGATTTTCCAGACTTCTTGCCAGGTCAGGATGGGGGTTGACTGCTATTATTACCGAGACATCCTCTCTTCTTCCTCAGACAAGTGTGAGTTGTGTTCTCCGTCAGTACCTGCATGAGTCCTCCCCCCCCTGTCTGCAGCGCCCCCCTGATTGTCTGCGTCTCTCCACTCCTAACCTGCTGAAGCTGTGAACTCGTAGAACTCAAGCTGCTTCTCATTGGGATTCCCCTCTGGAGGAACCACAAAGGGGTTAAGGCTGCTGAGTGTTTTCGGGGTGACGTAGCCAGGAAGACCCCTCGTTGGAAGCGTTCCGTCAAAGATGTCACAGCCTGGACGGTGGAAAGTTTGAATAGTCGCGAGGACGGTGCAGCCACAGGCATGGCGAGGTGGGGACTCTGATCGGACACCTAGAACCCGGGAGGATGGACAACGCAATGACCTTGTTATTGGGGACCAGCCTGCTGCTGCCTTACCTGTACGCCTTCCATTTCGCCGCCTACCCCAAAGGAGCGAGTGAGTACTGACAGCTGATCCCAAACACAAACTAACGTTTCTTTACATTTCTTTGTAGATATATCATAACTGCCAACATGGCAATATAATAAGGAAGGAGATCTTAAAGCAGAACTTCAGTCATTTTTTCAACTCTCCATCTATTAAATCTTCTGCCCTTGTTGTTTTAACTTTGGATATTAAAACCTTTTTTTTACTGCTAGTAAATACCTTATACAGCCCACTTCTTGTTTCTTGTCTGGTCATTAGCCTAGGCCAGTGATGGCGAACCTTGGCACCCCAGATGTTTTGGAACTACATTTCCCATGATGCTCATGCACTCTGCAGTGTAGCTGAGCATCATGGGAAATGTAGTTCCAAAACATCTGGGGTGCCAAGGTTTGCCATCACTGGCCTAGGCTTATAACATCATGCACAGCTCTCTCTCTCACTCCTTTTTCCAGGAAGGGAGGGGAGATAAGTCATAAGTGGGCCAATGAGAGCTGCAGAGCTGGAAGTGTGCCTCTGTGTGTCTATGCATTTTTAGTGCTTTTTGCATTTTGAAGATTTGCACTACAGAACGTGTTCCATAGGAAACCATGTTACATGGACTGTAGTGCAAATCTGCAAAATGCAAAAAGAACTAAAAATGCATAGGTGTGAATCCAGCCTTAATCCAGGAAGTGAACAGGCAGCCGCTTCAGCTGCCCGCAGTTAGATTTGTTGCAGCCAGACTCAGTGGAGGGAGATTTCAGCAGCATATTTTCATACCTCCCAACTTTTTGAGATGGAAATGAGGGACACCTATCAGCAAAAGTATGCAGGTATAAGACACGCCCCTTGTCACGCCCCCTTAAAGGAGAATTGTACAAAAAAACAAGATTGGTCAAACCCACAAGTGTTTTTTTATCACTTCTATTACTTTTATATTGGCTTTTGGAATTTACAAATGCAGCAATTTAGAAATCAGATGAAAGGTTTAGTGCTGGAAAATTCTTTTTGATAGATAAAAAGTGCATTTTATATACATCTTTATAGATCAGACCAAAATGAGGGACAAATGAGGAGGAAAGAGGGACAGGGGGGCATTGCTCCAAATCAGGGACAGTCCCTCGAAATCGGGGACAGTTGGGAGCTATGTATTTGGAAAGTACAGAATCACAGTATATATAAAATAATATGCAAAGTATTTGGAGGGAAGCTTCCAAATGGCAAAGATGTTTTTATTAAAGATTATGTGAGCAGACTGCAGTTCCTCTTTAAATTGTCTGTAAATCTCAGACATGAAATTTGAACAAAGCATATCTATTTATTGACATTTATGAATTAATCTTTTTAACAATGTTTCTATATTGAACTAATCATGTAATAGTATATTATGTTTATACTTATCAATTGAGATCCATCATTTTATTGTTATATCAATTTATTATTTATGGTGATATACATGTGTATGACTTTTGATATTAAACAATATGTATATTGATTGGCTCATTCGGTCTAGTGATGTGCTTCATATAAAGTCCCACTCTGTTTTATTTTTTATTTTTTCATTCATTTATTTTTCAAGATTTCAGGGATGGAGGTGTGTATATATATAGCATATATCGCCTCATATAAAGTCCCACTTTTAGCTCTGGTTCAGCATTTGTGTAACAAAGCATATCCCCTCTATAGTGTGTACTTGTCTCAATCCACAGCACTAAGTGTTATTTCTGTCTGCTGCTTTGTTCCTCTTCTATCAGCATGAGTCACTTTTGACAAGTTTTCCTGACACCAAGAGAAAAAAGGTGACAGGGGAAGGAACTCCAGCATACAGCCCGTGATTGACAGCCTCAGCTCTGTTCCTGTGTGCTGTGTGAAGGGGGGGGTGTCCCTTCCCTCTAATTATCTCTCAATGAGCTCTGCAGAGTGTAATTGCAGCTCTCTGCCCCCTGCTTTCTGAAAGCTCAGATCAGCTGTAGAAATTCTGCATTTTGAACAGATGTAGAAACAGGAAGACTGAAGATAAACAGGTACAACTAAGGCTACTTTCACACTGGAGCGCTCAGTGCGCTGGCGGTAAAGCGGCGATATATTTAGCGACGCTTTACCGTCGTTTTAGCGGCGCTGAACGGCCGATAGCGGGGCAGTTTTAACCCCCGCTAGCGGCCGAAAAAGGGTTAAAACCGCCCGCAAAGCGCCGCTGCAGCAGCGCTTTGCAGGAGGGTTTGGAGCGCTGCCCCATTGTTTTCAATGGGAAGGGGCGCTTTAGGAGCTGTGAATACACTGCTCCTACTGCACTCCAAAGATGCGGCTTGCAGAACTTTTTTGAATGTCCTGCAAGTGCACCGCTCCAGTGTGAAAGCCCTCAGGGCTTTCACATTGGAGTGCACTGAGCAGGTCTTATTTTTAGCACTTTAGCACCTGCAAAGCGCCTCAGTGTGAAAGGGGAACGATGTAGGCGGATTTGTTTCCTCTCCATGTATCACCTGAGGCCGGGCACTTCAGTGGGTATATGTAGGGGGTTATAATCACTTACCACCTGCTTAACTGGGAATGCACAACATGGTTTTGACATTAAATACCGGTGGCAGCAGCTAGATGCCAAAACTGCGGTTACATTTTTTCCCTTAGACGGCCCAGCTTTCAGATAAAAGTGATCCCTGCAGCCAATTCGCCACGGGATCACTTTTATAGGGGCGGGAGAAGAAGTGCCTCCCCACCACCCCTTCCTGGTCTTACCAAGCTTACCTGTGTGGGATTACTCCAGTTTCTGCCTACACTCCAAAACCATGCTGTAGGTTAACTGGCTACTGTCTAAATTGGCCCTAGTAAGTGTACTGTATGTATGTCTGTGAGGTAGGGACCTTAGATGAGAAGCTCCTTGAGCGCAGGGACTGGCGCTGTGAATGTGCTAAGTATATATACTATATTACCTACCTTTACACGCACATGAACTTTAATGGCATCCCAGTCTTAGTCCGTAGGGTTCAGTATTGAGTTGGCCCACCCTTTACAGCTATAACAGCTTCAGAAGGCTGTCCACAAAGTTTAGGAGTGTGTCTATTCTTACCTCTTGAAATGTTCCCCATTTTCTCATGTTACAACCAAAAACGTAAATGTATTTTATTGGGATTTTATGTGAAAGATCAACACAAAAGTGGTGCATAATCGTGAAGTGGAAGGAAAATGATAAATGGTTTTCCCCTTTTTTTACAAATAAATATCTGAAACGTGTGGCGTACATTTGTATTAAGCCCCTTTACTTTGATACCCCTAACTAAAACCTAGTGGAACCAATTGCCTTCAGAAGTCACCTAATTAGTAAATAGAGTCCACCTGTGTGTAATTTTGTAACAATATAAATACAGCTGTTCTGTGAAGCCTTGTTGTTTGTTAGAGAACCTTAATGAACAAACAGCATTATGAAGGCCAAAGAACACCCCAGACAGGTCAGGGAGAAAGTTGTGAAGTTTAAAGCAGGGTGAGGTTATAAAAAAGAATGCCAAGCTTTGAACATCTCGTGGAGCTCTGTTCAATCCATTATCTGAAAATGTAAAGAGTATGGCACAACTGCAAACCTACCAAGACATGTCCGTCCACCTAAACTGACCAGCTGGGCAAGGAGAGCATTAATCAGAGAAGCAGC
The DNA here is from genome assembly GCF_037356315.1 of Lithobates pipiens. Taxonomy (NCBI): domain Eukaryota; kingdom Metazoa; phylum Chordata; class Amphibia; order Anura; family Ranidae; genus Lithobates; species Lithobates pipiens. The sequence goes on along the minus strand of NW_027507686.1, from coordinate 231,971,992 downwards.
CAAGAGGTCCATGGTAACGATGGAAGGAGCTGCAGAGATCCACAGCTCAGGTGGGAGAATCTGTCCACAGGACAACTATTAGTTGTGCTCTCCACAAATCTGACCTTTATGGAAGAGTGGCAAGAAGAAAGACATTGTTGAAATAAAAGCCATGAGAAGACCTGTTTGCAGTTTGCGAGAATCCATATGGGGGGACACAGCAAACATGTGGAAGAAAGAGCTCTGGTCAGATGCGTCCAAAATTAAACGTTTTGGCTTAAAAGCAAAATGCTATGTGTGGTGGAAAACTAACATTGCACATCATTCTGAACACACCATCCCCACTGTGAAACATGGTGGTGGCAGCATCAGGTTGTGGGGATGCTTTTCTTCAGCAAGGACAGGGAAGCTGGTCAAAGTTGATGGGAAGATGGATGGAGCCAAATACAGGGCAATCTCAGAAGAAAACCTGTTATGCCGTGCACACACGATCGGAAATTCAGCCAGCAAAAGACCGATGAGAGCTTTTCATCTGAAAATGCGACCACGTGTATGCTCCTTTGGACTTTTGCTGGCCGAATTCCAGCCAGCAAAAGATTGAGAGCATGTTCTAATTTTTTCGGGTCGGAAAAAGTTCAGAAATTCCGATCGTCTGTAGCAATTGCGACACACAAAATTCCTACACATGCTTGAAAACAATTTGACGCATGGTCTGAAGCATTGAACTTCATTTTCTCGGCTGGTCGTAGTGTTGTACGTCACCGCGTTCTTGGCGGTCAAAAGTTCAGCAAACTTTTGTGTAACCGTGTGTATGCAAGCTAAGCTTGAGCGGAATTCCGTCGGAAAAAACATCCAAGATTTTTCTGACGGAAAATCCGCTTGTGTGTATACGGGGCATTAGAGTATGCAAAAGACTTGAGACTGGGGTGGAGGTTCACCTTCTAGCAGGACAACGACCCTAATCATACAGCCAGAGCTACAATGGAATGGTTTAGATCAAAGCATATTCATGTGTTAGAATGGCCCAGTCAAAGTCCAGACCTAAATCCAATTGAGAATCTGTGGCAAGACTTGAAAATTGCTGTTCACAGACGCTCTCCATCCAATCTGACAGAGCTTGAGCTATTGTATAATGAACAATTGGCAAAAATTTCACTCTCTAGATGTGCAAAGTTGGTAGAGACATCTCTGAAAAAGACTTGCAGCTGTAATTGCAGTGAAAGGCGGTTCTACAAAGTATTGACTCAGGGGGGCGCTATACATATGTACGCCCCCCACTTTTCAAATATTTATTTGTAAAAAAAATTGAAAACCATTTATCAATTTCCTTCCACTTCACGATTATGCGCCACTTTGTGTTGGTCTATCACATACAATCCCAATAAAATACATTTCAATTTGTGGTTGTAACATGACAATAACAAAATGTGGAAAATTTTAAGGGGTATGAATACTTTTTCAAGGCACTTTATATGTAAATTGACAGCACTATATAAGTACCTGTAATAAAATTAAAGCAAGTTGTTTGCAGCCCTCACATTCTGCCCCTCTGTATCCTTCTAAATGTAGAATAGGTGGAGCAAGTTACAGAGCAGGAAATGACTAGAAAGAGGCTGCATTTCCAGCTGCAGGCACCATGAAAGCCCTGCTGAATCTAATCTCACAGTTGCAATGTTTTATTTATTACCCATATTTATATAGTGCTGGCAATTTGCATAGAGCTTTACATATTGTACAGTCACATCAGTCCCTGCCCTCGAGGAGCTTAATATCTAAAGTCCCTATCTCACATGCTTGGGCCAATTTACGCAGGAGCCAAAAATCCTACCTGTATGTCTTTGCAGAGTCAGAGGAAACCCACACAAGCACCAGGAGAACATGCAAACTCCATGCAGATGGCATAAATCCCAACTTTTTGAGATGGGAATGAGGGACACCTATCAGCAAACGTATGCAGGCATAGGACACACCCCCTGCCACGTCCCTTTAAAGGAGAATTGTACAATAAAATAAGATTGATTAAACCCACAAGTGATTTTTTTTTACCACTACTGTTCCTTTATATTGGCTTTTGGGATTTACAAATGCAGCAATTTAGAAATGGGATGAAAGGTTTAGCACTGGGAAACACTTTTTGATAGATAAAAAGTGCATTTTATATACAACTATATGGATCAGATCAACATGAGGGACAAATGAGGGACAGAGGGACATTGCTCCAAATCAGGGACAGTCCCTCGAAATCAAGGACAGTTGGGAGCTATGCAGATGGTGTGCTGGCTGGATTCAAACCGAGGACCCCAGTGCTGCAAGGCAGAAATGCTAACCATCAGGCCACTGTGCTGTTTCCTTGGCAGCTTTAGAAGCCCATTGGCTGATTGTACTCGTTGTTTGAAGCGTGTTTTTCTAACTGCGCGTTCCCAGCTGGATAGAATTGATGAATGAGCAAAAGAGCGGTAATGTATTTCAGTTATGTTTGTCCTGCCCGCAGCTCGTCCCTCCGCAGTCAAAACAGCATTAAGGTTCACGCTGGGGGGAATTCTAACACTGCCAAGTCATGGGAATGTCATCACCGAGCATAAACTTTCCGCTGTTCACGTTACAGGGAATCTGGAAGTGCCGCGTCTGCTGAATTCTGACATGGGGGGGTATATACAAAAACCGGAGCACTCGGAACCTGGTACAGCTGGGCATGGAAGCAAATCCGCTTCTAAATTCAGCTTGTTCTATAAAGCTTTGGCAATAAAATCTGGAAGCTGATTGGTTACTATGAAGAGCTGCACCAGATTTTGCACTCTCCAGTTTTAGTAAATCCCCCCCCCCCCCCATACTGCCCAATATAGCACAAGAAGACAGATACGGGGTTATCATTGCTGTCACATAAAGCAGACGTAATCCCAATCACTAAAATCCCACCTAACCTTAAAGAGGAAGTAAACCCTGATGGGTTTACTTCCTCTTTCATTCCCTGCAAAGGCAAAGCATAATGGACTACTAGGCATCGCATAGTAGCCCATTATGTGTCACTTACCTGACACAGGAGCCAGCGAAGTCGCCGCTGTCCCCTGTAGTCCGCCGCATCCATCTTGCTGGTGGCGTCTCGCAGCTCCGCCGCTGTCATTCGGCGAAGCCGCGATGACGTCACTCCTGCGCATGCGCACAGGAGTCGACACGCGCGGCAGCTCCATTCTTGGAAATGCCGCGCATGCGCCGTAGACAGTGGTGCCCGTTTTCGGGCAAATATCTCCTAAACCATATAGGTTTAGGAGATATTGCTTGGACCTACAGGTAAGCCTTAATCTAGGCTTACCTGTAGGTCAAAGTGGTTTGTAAGGGTTTACAACCACTTTAACCATTTCAGCCCCGGAAGGATTTACCCACTTCCTGATCAGGTCATTTTTTGCGATTTGGCACTGAGTCACTTTAACTGACAATTGCGCAGTCATACAAAGCTGTACCCAAACGGAATTGATGTCCTTTTTTCCCCACAAATAGAGCTTTCTTTTGGTGGTACTTGATCACATCTGCGGTTTTTATTTTTTTGCGCTACAAACAAAGAAATAGCGTCAATTTTGAAAAAAAAAAAATATTTTTTAGTTACTTTACAGACCCCTGATGTCTCACTTCTGAGATAGAGAAAGGGACTGAGGACACAGATTCCCCAGTCCTTTTCTCTGCAGCCTCAGCTGCACTGGATAGTGAATGAATGGGAAGTGCTCTGTACTGAGCGGCTTCCTGTTCATTCACAAACAAAAGCATAGTAAACACAGTTTCGGCACTGATCACTCACTGTGTTCATCCAGGAAAGGAAGGGTCCGGTAAATTACATATTTACCCACCCCTTGCCCCCATTCTCCACCCTGAAACACCCCCTGCAGCAGCCAGTGAGAGACTAGAGGAGGGAATCTGGCAGTGCTGTGAGGGGTGGGGGAAGCCTGGGCAGCAGAGTGAATCTGCACTGAATGGGGTGATTAGGGTGTGCCCAGGCACACACCATGAACACACCTTGGGTCACCCTATAACAGAAGTGCCTAAAGAACAACCTTTGTGGTAGGATTACCTTGTGTTGACAAGGAGCAGGCTGATAAGAGAGGAAAAAATGGGCAGAGGGATGATTTCTTCAGTTCCTTGATGTTATTTCACTGTCCAATCAGCAGGAAGTGTTATTTAACTGTAAGTGGGTAAGTGGGGCCATCCTTTTGGTTGTGCTGTGTGAGAGGGCTGTGTATATATTCAAATGATTTGTATTTCTTTCCATCCAGTAATATCAAGACTGGATGGACAGAAAAACAGACCCTTTGGAATATAAAACGGCTCCCGTCTATAGGTTTCATCTGTGTATGTAGCCGTTTGCTTGGAATTCAGCTTTAAATGCTATAATATTTGACGTTGGGTTTTGCAATAAAGGGAAAAGTACAAGAAACATAGAAATAGCGGAATTTACATTGAATTATACATACATCCAAGTCCAGAATAAAATCCTGAGAAATTCTGCTATATAATGGCTCTTATCATTTCTCTTTCTTGTTTGCCAGAGTACACGGTCATCAATGAGAATTGCCCCGGGGCAGAATGGAATATTATGTGTCGCGACTGCTGTGAATATGACCAGGTGGAGTGTACATGTCCCGGAGGCAATAGGAAGGTTGGCTACACCATCCCCTGCTGCCGCAACGAGGAGAATGAGTGTGACTCCTGCCTTATACACCCAGGTACTCCATAATCACGGAGATGACTCAAAGCATTGAATCATCAAAAAGCTGAAAAACATGTCTACTTGATATGCAAATGACAATAACCCTTAGCTTCCACTTGGAGCACTTCCCTTGCCTTTTGCACTTAGGTTGGCTTGGCTTCATTTTTGGGTCCATGGCTTTTGCTGTGAGGTTGGCTTGGCTCCATCTTTGGTTCCATGGCCTTTGAACTTAGGTTGGCTTGGCTCCTTCTTTGAGTCCATGGCATTTGTACTTAGGTTGGCTTGGCTCCTTCTTTGGGTCCATGGCTTTTGCACCTAGGTTGGATTGGCTCCATCTTTGGGTCCATGGTCTGGAAAAGGAACAGATCACCCGATCCTTATTTTAAGAGTTGAATCGCTGGATCTGGAGTGAGCTGGCATCAGAATGGAACTGAGCTCCAGAACTTGAAGCTGATATCCAGCCTCTCCTCCTCTCAATGCTACTTCAGATTTAAGAGGTGGGGGCTAGGGTGGATTGCAAAAGGCCTTATAGTCCAAGCTGGAGATCCCTGTTTGAGACTGTTTCCCTGGAAGGTTCCTGAGAGAGGTGTACTGTCAGAAACCATGACTCAGACTAAGACAGAAGTACAATCAAATCACACTTGTTTATTAATAAAAATAAAAGGTAAATAGAAAAAAGCGTAGTCAAGCATAGCCAGAGTCCAGTAGCCAGATCGGGTAGTCAGCCAGTCCAAATTTCATTAACCAGATTGGGTAATCAGTCAGGCCTGAAGTCAGGGATCCAAGGAGAGCAACTGCAAGCAGGATAAAAAGCCGGGAGGGATGTCAGCAAGCCAGTCTTGAAACAAACAGCAGGAGATGGTTCCTTGTGATGTGACCAAGGCGAAGGCAAAGGAAAGAGTGAGCTGGAAGGCTTTAAATAGGCAGGTCAGAAGAGCATCACAGGGAACAGCTGGCAACTGTGGAAAGAGAAGAGAGCTGGCAATTAGCCGACAGCTGAGCGACCAGCCCAGAGGAGGAAGGGCTAAGCCAGCCCTGACATGTACCCACTTAGGAGGTGTCTACAGAGAACACAGCTCAGTGAGCACTTGGGACTACAGCGGACCATCCACATTATGGGATTGTTTATATCAAGTGACTCCGGAATGTATGTCCTAGTGATGTGACTGTCTTGCCATTGCCTGATCAACATCAGTAAAATACAATGAAGTTATCTTTCATGTGGACATTCCTTGTTTTTGATTTGTTGTGAAGAGGCCTATGGCGAGGAGCAGGGCTCAAGATGGTGAAGGGGTCGGCCAGGCAGGATTGTGTTATAGCACGGCTGGAGCGGGGGTAGGGCCTTGTGACTGGGCGCCAAAACTAGCAAACCACCAAGCCCCTCTTACATGGGTGAGCTCTGGAGCTGAAGTTTCAAGAACTACCTTGGTGTTGGGGTCTGTTTTACTCTCTGGAGCAAGCTGAAGCTCAACTGCTGAAGGGACTTCATAACCAAAGTTGGCTATCATGTGGCACAGCCAACTAGGCTTATTTCCTACCATGGGGAATAAGCCTAGGTGAGCATTTACAAGTTTGGCACTCAAAATAGTGGTCAGTGAATGAAAGGCATGTGTAGTGGAACAGCCATTGTGTGTGCTGAATGGGTATGGTTTCAAGGTTACATTAAATTTATTTTGCCTCAATGGAGATGGAGGAAACAGGAAAACATATAGCACAGCCAACTCTTTCTGCCTTGTGGAATAAGCCCAGCCAGCTACAGTATATACAGGTTTAACCCTCACCAGGGGCGTAACTATAGGGGGTGCAGCAGTGGCGACCGCAACTGGGCCCTGTGCTGCAGGGGGCCCATGCAGCCCCCTCTACATATGGCCGGCAGCAGCATAGGCAGCTAGGGGTACCAGTGCACCATGCACACGGGTGGCTGGAGGTGGAGGGTGACTATCAGAGCTTAATGCTCGACTATCGCACTGGCTGCTCTTTAGTTGTGCATTCCCCACATGACCTGTGTCCTCGGCCGGCTCCTCAGAGTACCCCTCTCCTGCTCCATGCATTGCCGCTCAGTCCGATGTCTGTTCTCCTCACAAAGGTAATACCTGGGACCACGCCCTAGAGTTCCACCGCCAGACTTGGAGGGAAGGGCCCTGGCTGGGGTTCAGGGGGGCCCGTCATGGTTTCTTGCATCAGGGCCCTGAAGGTTCTAGTTACGCCACTGACCCTCACATTGGCTGCCAATGGATAAGAGGCCTATACAGTGGAACAGCCACTTTATGTGCTGAGTCAGTAAGGTATCAAGGTTATACTGGTTTGTTTTACCTCAAAAGAACTGAAGTTTAAGCTGGGAGAGTCAGTCCTGTCAAACGTGGAGCGTGGTCTACTTTGCATTGCTTCGTGAACAAAGCTCAGTTGGCTATATACAGATTTAGCATTCAAAATAGATCCCACTGAATGAAGGGTTTGTAAGCTGGAAACAGCCATTTTGCATGCCGAACCAGCATGGTGTGAAGAATACGTAAATATAATTGTCCTTAGTAGTGTCTAATACTGAGTAGAACTGAAAAAAGTGACTTGGAGATGCTACAAATTACAATACATCTTAAACATTACAGAACAAGTCTAATTTAATGTGATTACTACTAGATGTACCATGGCCTGGGTACATGAGAACCTTCACAGACATACTAAGTAGGATACATAAAGACTTGTGTAAGTGTTACTGCCTGATCACTCTCACATTCTTGTCCTAGGATGCTCCATATTCGAGAACTGCAAGTCCTGTCACAACGGATCATGGGGGGGAACACTGGATGACTTCTACGTGAAGGGGAAGTACTGCTCAGAGTGCCGCGTCGGCTGGTATGGAGGAGACTGCATGAGTAAGTAACATCCATATATATGCTGTATATTCTGTGTATATATATATATATATATATATATATATATATATATATAGACTTTATTTAATACTTGCTTGTGTGAAACAAGTATGCAGCCAATGAATTCATGCCATCCCAGGTCTGCAACCAATTAGGTAGTGAGATAATGATAAGATCGTAGCCCTGGGGCCTCAACATTTAAATATCAAAACAACCATGCCAACCCTCCTTTTCCTATCTTCACAGGTCCTCTTTAACCACTTCCCCCTGGGTGGATGTCTTATGATGTCCTGGGGGGTTTAAGTGATTGTACTGAGATACATAGGCATCATCCCACCTTCAAAATTCGCTTTGACAGTTCTTATATAACTGAGGGCGGGGCCACATGGTGACGTACCCGGGTGACCCCGCCCCCTCTGACGCCACAGCGAAGCCATTGGGAAGTCCCCGTGCATCAGAGGGGGGCGGGGTCACCCGGGTACGTCACCATGTGGCCCTGCCCTCAGTTATATAAGAATTGTCAAAGCAAAGGCGCGTCATACGGCGGGAGCCTCCCATTGAGGTCGCGGCTTTGTTTCTTTTTTTTTTTTTGGTCTGTCGGCGGAGCAAGAGAAGAAGATGAATGGACTTTTTTAATAAAGGACTTGTCCCAAAGTGTGTCTGGTGTTTTTTTTTTAATTTTGACACTTTTTTGTGTGAAATAGTATGGGTACCAATGTACCCGTTACCATTTCAAACGGGGGGGGGGGGGGGGCAGGATCTGGGGGTCCCCTTGTTAAATGGGGATTCCAGATTCCGATAAGCGATTACCCACAGACTCCCACAACCACCGGGTAAGGGTTGTGGAGATGAGGCCCTTGTCTCCTTGGGGCCTACCCAAAGCACCCTCACCATGTTGAGGGCATGTGGCCTGGTACGGTTCAGGAGGGGGAGGGCGCTCTCTCGTCCCCTCTCTTTTCCTGCAGCCTGCCAGGTTGCATGCTCGGATAAGGTTCTGGTATGAATTTTGAGGGGGATCCCTACGCCATTTTTTTTTTTAATTTGGCACAGGGTTTCCCTTAATATCCATACCAGACCTGAAGGGCCTGGTATGGAATTTGGGGGGACCCCCACGCAATTTTTTTTTTGGTTCGGGGTTCCCCTTAATATTAATACCAGGCCCAAAGGGCCTGGTAATGGACTGTAAGGGAATCCCATGCCGTTTTTTTCAATGACTTTTATGTGTATTGCCGGGATCGACAATTCATTATAGCCACGAGTACTATACTCGCATACTATAGAAAAAAACTTCAGTTTTTAAAACTTTTTTTTGCATTGAAACATGTCTCCTGGGGCAGGACCCAGGTCCCCAAACAAATTTTCCTCGAACACTGCATATTGTTCGGTGATCGCAGAACATCCAAACAACCAAAGTTCGGCTCGAACCGTTCGCCCATCCCTACCCTGTACCTGTGTGACACGACTCTATTGAGTGTTGGTCACACTCTCTTGTCATGCAAATTGGGTGTGGTGAAAACCGCATCCAATTTGCACATATGTGAACCCAGCCTAAGGCTGGGTTCACACTAATGCGAATTGGACGTAAGTTTCCCCGCATCCAATTCGTATGTCAGGAGACTGTGACCAGCTCTCTATGGAGCCGGTTCATACATTCTTGGAATTTCTGCAGAGTGAATTGCACAGGAGTCCTGTGCGTCTTTTGGTCCCTTTCAGGTCCAAATTCAGCCAAAAATTCGGAAAAAACTCGGACCTGAAACGATGAACAGGGACGCACCGGACCCCTGCTGTGAACCACTCAGCAAAGAGATACGGACCCAGCGTAGAGGAGCAATAACAGAGGGCGGAGGACATCTCTCCGTTTTCCCCTTCTGTCAGCATGTTTCTGGTCAGCTTATTTGCATGTAGTACACCTGATTTCCCCCTAGCCCTGCCCCTCTCTCTCCCAGTCTGAGTGCTGTTGTAAAAAAGATTGCAATAGTCAGTTTTTTTTTTTATCTTCCTGGGAGCTTAGTTTATGTATTCTATTTTGGCAGGACCGGGCAATAAATGAAAGTAGTCTCCATGTACCTGAACAACCTATAGGATCTATAATGTGCCCCTGGAGAAAACGTGGGCACAGCAAATAGCATCCCACGCACTTGTTATTGAAGTATTCCTCTGATTCCTCTCCCTATGGAAAGCCCGGCTCTATGCACTTGCTTACATTCTGGATGGTTAATTAGTCTCCCCCACCATCTTGGCCGTGCAGAAGGATTTTCTTAATTGCCGTGCATTCCAACTCCTAATTAAGCCTGATAGGATTGCTGGCTAGTCTGTGCTCTGTAAGGGCCAGTGTGGGATGGGAAATGTCTTCAGGAGACTCTTTGCCCGTCTGCTCACATTGGCGTGTTCCTGTATTTGCTGCTAAATAGGCTGTCAGCGTTCCATCCAAAACACAAAAGCACAAAGGGGAATGTTTATAAAGCAGCGATACCCTCTGCACTCCTCTACTACACATCTCACCCACTTAGGGCTCACTTGACCTTTGAAAAGTGATCCACCACAGGTGGTGATATGTTGCCTCATCAATGACTGTGTTAACTGCTGAAAGCCTGCTGCACCATGTTACAACCTATGTATTACACATGGTTGCAGAACTGTTGCGGCATGGAATAGGTCACGCTTGGTGGCGCTGCCTGCCAAACGTGACCTGTGCCATGACAATCCCTAAGCAGTCACTGTTGGTTAAAGTTCAACTCCAGGAAACTTGTAAATTCTCCCTTGCCAGTGGTGCACTGTCCCTGTGTGCCATCAAATCCGGTGCAGGGCTAAGGATTTGATGACATCAGGACCTTGAACCGCTAGAGAAGATGCTGTGGGATCAGGTCTAGCCACTTGCTGACCGGCCTTTTCTGAAACTTTTTTGTAGCCGACAGCGGACTACAGTTATTATCTGGCACTGCAGACTTCCCCTCTCCCCCTTAGACCGTCTCTGTTTTCCTCTAGTGCTAGACTTGAAAGTACTTGTATCATCTTCCTGAGCCCAGCAGAGAGAAGTGTGGGGACTGTAGTCTCCTGAACAGACATCCTGGATCTACAGAACTATCCCTGGACTATACATCCCAGCCTGCCATCTGCTCCAAAGATAGACCTCTGGGAGAGGGTTTAAAAGGGTCAGCAGACTAGGCCCAAGCCCTCTTGCTTCCTGGGGTCCATCAAGTAAACATCCCTCCACTGCTAAGCGAGAGGACTGCGGCCTACCACACGGCAACACAGTGGTTCCAACTCTGACCCAGGCGGGTCCAATGCCGCTTGCTACACCAGGAGCATCACTGCAGGGTCGCTGTAATTCTCCACGTCAGGCGACTCAAGGTCCCAGCAGCCGGTCTGGCATCTTCGCCCATTCTGCGGAAGGACGCATTCATTTGGAACTCTTTTCAGGAGGTTCCTACGTTGTTCTTCAGTTTGGTGAGGGGGCCTCTGCCCACCAATACAATCTCTGCCTTATCCTAGTTTACAGAACATTGTATATAGACATCCCACACCTGGAATTGCCCTAACTTATCTCACAGAACACTGTATACAGACACTTTACACCTGGAATTACTCTAAGGCCGCGTACACACGGGCGGATTGTCTGCCCAACTAAGTTCGTCAGACAATCCGACAGACAGTCCGTTCAAAATTTGAATGAACGGACTTGACCACACACGATGAGCAGACAGTCTGCTGAAAGCGTGCGTGATGACGTGTACAGCACGTACGACGGGACTAGAAAAACGACGTCCTATACACTGCAATGCAACCTTCGGCCGTGTAAATCCTTTCTGAGCATGCACCATACTTAGTCCGTCCAACTTGCCTACACACGAGCGGACTGTCCGCTGAAACCAAGTTTGGACGGACAAAACCAAGTTTGGACGGACTGTCTTACGGAAATTCCGTAAGACTTTGTTCGTCAGACTGTCCGCTGAAAAAGTCCGCTGAAGCCCACACACGAGCGGATTGTCCGCTGAAACACGGTTCAGCGGACTAAGTTGGACAGACAATCCGCCCGTGTGTACGCGGCCTAAGGATTACAACTAGCCAGACACAGCTGTTTGCTTTGACTACCTATCACTGTGTCATACTCAGGATTCTTGTCTATGAGCTCCAACTTGCCAGTGAAGATCATTGTGAGGCTTTGCATCCTGGACACTGTTATCCTATTGATATTTAAAGGGACACACCCCTAAGATCTAGAATACCCAGTCTCTCATTAGGATTTAAGGTATAATAGGCTAGCTTTGGGTCCCTTTATTAGCAGCAATAGTATAGACAGTAACTGGTAGCTTTTCTTAGAGGTTCATGCATTTATTGTCTGTTCCTATGTGCATTGCTATTTTATGTCTGTAATTCCAAGTTGTTATTTAATTGCCTCAGTTTTGGCTGTTTATCCAGGACTTAGCTAATACCCTGTTACAATACTCTCCCTTTGAATAAGTAAAACCAAAGAGAGGTAATCAATCTGCATAGTGTTGGTGTGCTATTTAAACAACATGTCAGAACCTAGAGTGTCAGGAGGGCTGGAAAGTTCACTGGGTAAAAGTGGTGCAGATGAACATGCAATTCTAAGCAACCCCCAAGGGCTCAGTGCTACATTTGGGGGTTCGTCCGGGATGTGCTCTGCTGCAGGCTCTAGCAAGTCCAGACAACAGCCATTACGTGAGAGAGAGATGGACTCAGCTGCTGCAGTCGTCTGGGGGAGAGCACAAGGAGCTAAAAATGGAGAGAAACACTGTTCTGGAAATCTCAGGAAGTGAGTGCACTGAGAAGGAGATCCAATAGGGGGTAAGAGATTTAGCTTCAAAGTAGAGGGCTTACATTCTGTATGCGGCGGTAGAATTCCCTCTTGATTGTATTTGGGTGTTGATGGATTGGCAGGAAGAGATATCGGCTTGTTTTAGGGAAGAAGAGGTGCCCCTAGCAGAAGGGGTAAGTGCTCGGGTGATCCCACTGCAAGTGAGGGAAGAGGCCACTGAGGGGCACCACTACCGAAGGCTAGTGTGGGAGCCCAGGACTGGTTGGTGCAGATTCCTGAGGGGCTAATGCTCCTCCTGCCTTGTTCTACATGGATATGAGTCCGCTAATTGAGAGCTGGGTGAAGAATGGCTCTGACCATGCAAACCAAGGATATCGGGAACTTCGGTTCTTCTCAGGGCAGTTGCCAACTCCAGCTAGAGCAGAGGAGTTTGAGCCCTGGATGATTCAGGCCATTTAAGCAGTAGAGGAATGGAGTGTTCCAGAAGCTGTGAAGCAACAGTGATTTAGTGAGAGCCTTCGAGGTCCTGCAGCTGAAGTAATCCATAATTTGAGAATAAGAAAGCCTGTCGCTATGGACTATATAGAATTTTGTTGCTGTATTTGGAAGAGTTGAGACGATTTCAGATCTTTCGCACAAGTTCAATCACACTCACCAACAATGAGGGGAGAGACTCTCAGAGTACATATCTCGAGTAGACAGAATGCTGCACTAGATTATCCTTAAGAATGTATCGATCCGAGGGATGCTGATCAAACTCGTCTCGGTCAGGTCTTACAAAGGGCCCATTAAAATGTAACCTTGTTAAGATAGCCTTGTTAGCTAGGGACCCTCAAATGCTACTAAATAGTCCTATTGATGGCTCAAGAGTAGTTTATAAAGAATGGGAACAGATGCAGCTGGAAGACGGAGTCATATACAGGAAAGGCCCATCCGAGGAGCCCGAAGGTGTTTGACAATTTTTTCTTCCTGATAAAGCACAGACTGGTAGTACTGACCACTCTTCATAATGACCATGGACACTTGGGGCCAGACAGAACCCTTAAGGATAGGGATTGCTGTTATTGGACATCTATGAGGGCCGAAGTCAAAAGTTACTGCTACTCCTGCATCCAGTGTATCCAAAGAAAGACTTGGCCTAGCAAGGCTGCCCCAATGGGCCATCTGCAGAGTCAGGGGCAGATGGAACTGGTGTGCATTGATTTTTTTGTGTCTCAAACCTGACCTGAGTAGGCGAAGCAATGTCCTGGTTGTGACAGATCATTTCACCCATTATGCTTAGGCCTTCCAGACCAAAGACCAACAAGCTAGTACTGGTTGTAAAACTCTGGTGGAGAAGTTTTTCATCCGTTACGGCCTACCTCAGCATTTACACATGACACCCTTGGAGAAAGCTCTGATGAACTCATTGCCAAAGCTCAACGTTCTAGCCAAGTGCCAGCCTCCTCTACTGAACCTTTGGTAGAAGATGATCCTGATCCGCCTCCTGACACTACTGGGTGGGTCACTAATCTATTACTGGCCTGTCATCAAAATGATATAATTCTGTCCGATGGTGTATATAGTTTATTGTTAGAAAATCCATCTATTATCCAGCTGTTTGCTACTGTTGTTAGTGGTTATTAGAATAATGTGTTGCTTATCTTTAAGTGTACTAATCAATAGATAAATTAATGAGATTGTATCCTGTCTTCGGGGACCAAAGACTCAAGTGGGGAGAGGATGTAGCTGACAGCCTACAGACTACAGTTATTATCAGGCACTGCCGACTTACCCTCTCCCCTCTTAGACCGTCCCTGTGTTCCTCTAGTGCTGGACTTAAAAGTACTTGCATCATCTTCCTGAGCCCAGCAAAGAGCAGTGTGGGGACTGTAGTCTCCTGGACAGACATCCTGGATCTACAGAACTATTCCTGGACTACCCATCCCAGCATGACATCTTATCCAAAGGAAGAACTCTGGGAGAGGGTTTAAAAGGGTTAGCAGACTAGGTCCAACCCCTCTTGCTTCCCGGGGTCCCTCAAGTAAACACCCCTCTACTGCTGTGCGAAACGATTGCAGCCTACCACGTGACAATACAGTTGTTCCAGCTCCGACCCAGGCGGGTACAATAACGCTGCTTGCTACACCAGGAGCATCACCGCAGCATCGCTGTAACCCTCAAGATCAGATGGCTCACGGTCCCAGGAGGTGGTTTGTCATCTCCGCCCGTTCTGCGGAAGGACGCATCGACTTGGATCGCTCTTCAGGAGGTTCCTACGTTGTTCTTCAGTTTGGTGAGAGGGCCTCCACCCGCCAATAAAATCTCTGCTTTATCCTAGTTCACAGAACATTGTATATAGACATCCCACATCTGGAATTGCCTTAACTTATCTCACAGAACACTGTATACAGACACTGTACACCTGGAATTACTCTAAGGATTACAACTAGCCAGACACAGCTGTTTGCTTTCACTACCGATCACTGTGTCATACTCAGGATTCTTGTCTATGAGCTCCAATTTGCAGATCATTGCGAGACCTTGGATCCTGGACACTATTATCCTATTTCTATTTAAAGGGACACACCCCTAAGATCTAGAATACATAGTCTCTCATTATGATTTAAGGTATAATAGGCCAGCTCAGGGTCCCTTTATTAGCAGTAATAGTATAGACAGTAACTGGTAGCTTTCCTTAGACATTCATGCATTTATTGTCTGTTCCTATGTGCATTGCTATTTTATATCTGTAATTCCAAATTGTTATTTAATTGCCTCAGGGGACCTTTTCAGCTGAGTTTTGGCTATTTACTCAGGATTTAGCGGACTAATACCCACTTACCAAACTTCCCTTTGAATGAGCAAAACCAAAGAGAGCCAATCAATCTGCATTGTGTCGATGTGTCATTTAAAGGTAAAAACATGTCAGAACCTAGAGTGTCAGGAGGGCTGGAAAGTTCACATAGTCAAAGTGGCAGCAGATGAACATGCAATTCTAAGCAACCCCCAAAGGGGCAGTGCTACATTTGTTTACAAGTTTAACCCCTTCACGCCTAAGCCTTAAACAGTAAGGGCCGGTTCACACAGCGAGGCGAGGCGAGGCGACACGGCTCGCCTCGCCTCGCTCCCGCAAGTCGCCCCCATTCAGTACTATGGAACCGTTCTGAGAGGAGCGACTCGAGTCGCTCCGACTCAGAAAAAAGGTTCCTGTACTACTTCGGGGCGACTTCGGGGGCGACTTGCATTGACTTCTATACAGAAGTCCTCTGCAAGTCGCCGCTGAGCTCCCCGCAGGTCGCGGCGAGGTAAGTCGGAGACGCCTCGCCGCGCCTCGCTGTGTGAACCGGCCCTAAAGTTAGCCCAAATATTATGAAAAATGTGAAAGATGTTACGCCGCGTAATTAAATACCTAACACGTCACGCTTTAAAATTGCGCACACTCGTGGAATGGCAACAAACTACGGTACTTAAAAATCTCCATAGGCAACGTTTTGCATTTTTTTTTTAACAGTTACCAGTTTAAAATTACAGAGGAGGTCTTGTGCTATAATTATTACTCTCACTTTAACGATCGTGGCAATACCTCACATGTGTGGTTTGAACACTGTGTAAATTTGCGAGCGCGACTTACGTATGCGTTCGCTTCTGCGTGCAAGCACAGAGGGATGGGGCGCTGTAAAAAAAAATTCTATTTTATTTATTTATTTTTACACCGTCCCTTTAAAAGTTTTCTTTTTTTTTATCACTTTAATTGCTGTCACAAGAAATGTAAACATCCTTTGTGACAGTCATAGGCAGTGACAGGTACTCTTTATGAAGGGATCTGGGGTTTATAAGACCCCAAATCCCTCCTTTGCACCTAAAAGTGTGCAAAAATGTTTAGCTATTTTAAATACTGACATATTTTAAATACTTTATGCTTTTAAGGCTCCAGTTAACCGGAAGTGATGTCTTTTATGTCAGCATCAAGGGGTTAAATTTGTATTTTTTGAACCCCCAAACATTATATATATTTTTTTAGCAGAGACCCTAGAGAATAAAATGCCAATGATGGCGATGATGACACACTGTATTTGTGCATCATTCCTTTCTTTTTTGGAAAAAATACACTTTAAAGCGGTAGTAAACCCGCTGAAGTTTTTTTTTTTTTTTTGACCTGCAAAGGAAAAGGCATAATGAGCTAGTATGCAGCGCATACTAGTTCATTATGAAATACTTACCTTAGAACGAGGCCCCGACATCTGTCCCGATCCACGCCGAGGGAGCTGACATGTTCCCTTGGGGTGTCTTCCGGGTATCGTGGGCTCTGGCGCTGTGAGTGGCCAGAGCCGCGATATCGTTACTCCCGAGTTTTTTGTCAGGCAGGGTCCGGAGTCTGCCGGACTTTTAGCCGAGAATCCCCTGTGCGCATGCGCCGCATTGCGTGGAGGAATATCTCCTAAGCCGTATAGGTTTAGGATATTTTTTTTTACCTACAGTTAAGCCTTATTATAGGCTTTCCTGTAGGTAAAAGTTCTAAAAATGACTATACAATCACTTTAATGAAAAAAAAACAACAAAAAAACACAATAGTTACCCCAGTGTATTTGTATAATGTGAAAGATGATGTTACGCAAAGTAAATAGATACCTAACATGTCATGCTTTAAAATTGGGCATGCTCCTTGAACCACACTTTAAAAATGTTTACAGGTTATCAGTTTAGAGTTACAGAGGAGATCTACTGCTAGAATTATTGCTCTCACTCTAACGATGACGGCGATACCTCACTTGTGTGGTTTGAACGACTTTCACATACCTACGTATATGTTTACTTCTGCGTGCGAGTACGAGGGGATGGGGCGATTTTTAAAAATAAAAAATTTTTTTTTTTCATTGTTTGTTTTATTTATTTTTTTTACACTTTTTTACACTTTTATATTTTTTATTTTTTGATCACTTTTATTCCTATTACAAGAAATGTAAACATCCCTTGTAATAGGAATAGGGCATGACAGGTCCTCTTTATGGAGAGATCTGGGGTCTATAAGTCGCCAGATCTCTTTTCTATTCAAATAAAATGGGGCAAATATTGTTTTTGTTTTTTTGTGTTTTTTTACATTCTTGAAAGTATTTTTACCCAAAAAAATTGCTGCACAAATACGAAGAAATTGCAGCGACTGCCATTTTATTCCCATGGGCAGACTTGGTGAACCTTGGCACCCCAGATGTTTTGGAACTACATTTCCCATGATGCTCTACTACACTGCAGAGTGCCTGAGCATCATGGGAAATGTAGTTCAAAAACATCTGGAGTGCCAAGGTTCACCAACACTGCCCTAGGTTCTCTGCTACAAATATGTATACAGTGGAACCTTGGCGTAACGCGTTGTAAAGGTTTCACAATACAAGCTATTTTTATTTTTAAATCCTAACTCAATATGCGAGCGCTGTCTTGCAAGACGAGCAGGATTGAAGCCACTGGGGTGCGCAGTACCGCATTTGGCCAGAGGTCCGGTGGCGCTCGCAGACACTCGGAGACGCTTGGAGACACTCAGAGACACTCCGTTCCCAAGCAGCTCCACGCGCTCTGAGTGTCTCCGGCGCCCCCTACCTCTGGCCACATGTGGTACTGCATACACCAGCGCCCTCACACCTCTGGCCACATCCAGTACTGCATACACTAGCACCCCCCACACCTCTGGCCACATACAGTACTGCATACACCGGCGCCCTCACACCTCTGGCCACATGTGGTACTGCATACACCAGCGCCCTCACACCTCTGGCCACATGTGGTACTGCATACACCGGCGCCCCCACACCTCTGGCCACATACAGTACTGCATACACTGGAGCCCCCAGATCTCTGGCCACATACAGTACTGCATACACTGGCGCCCCCACACCTCTGGCCACATACAGTACTGCATACACCGGCGCCCCCACACCTCTGGCCACATGTGGTACTGCATACACTGGCGCCCCCACACCTCTGGCCACATACAGTACTGCATACACTAGCACCCCCCACACCTCTGGCCACATGTAATACTGCATACACTGGCGCCTCCACACCTCTGGCCACATACAGTACTGCATACACTGGCGCCCCCACACCTCTGGCCACATACAGTACTGCATACACTGGCGCCTCCACACCTCTGGCCACATACAGTACTGCATACACTGGCGCCCCCACACCTCTGGCCACATACAGTACTGCATACACTGGCGCCTCCACACCTCTGGCCACATACAGTACTGCATACACTGGCGCCCCCACACCTCTGGCCACATGTGGTACTGCATACACCGGCGCCTCCACACCTCTGGCCACATACAGTACTGCATACACCAGCAGTGACTGTGGATCAAATTAGCTGAGTCTCCATTGATTCCTATGGGGAAACTCGCTTTGATATACAAGTGCTTTGGATTACAAGCATGCTTCTGGAAGGGATTATGCTCGTAATCCAAGGTACTGCTGTATAATATTTGGGGGTTCTGAGTAATTTTATAGCAAAAAAAAAAAAAGATTTTTACATATATGAAAGGAATGCCAAAATAGTATTGAAGTGATTAAATATTAAGCCTGGTAAGAAGCAAAAAAAAATAATAATAACAATAATTAAGGCAAATATTAGCCATCTCCCCCACAATTAAAACTCAGTTACATATTTTCATTGCCGTAGCATGTGTTGAGCTGCCATTTATTTGGATTTGCACCCCAATACACGGATGTATTGCACTAGTATTGCAATGCTCTGCAGTGCACAGTTACACATGATAGTGTATTGTGGTGCGTTGCATTATTTTTAGCATGTTGGGTACATTGGAAGCCCGTTCATTTCAATAGGCCGCCTTAATGTAATGCACGTTGGCCCTAAAATGAAAAATACTTGAAAGGCTTCCAACCCTAAGCGGACATCCGTTGTCACAACAAAAGAAAATAGTTTTATGTAAAATACACCCCACATGTTCAATGTGGACTCATATAAATAATAATATGAAGGAAACCAATTCTGTATCATCAAACGCTTAAAATCCGTTGTTATTTCTGCCAGGAATCACTTTTTTTTTTAAGAAAAAAAGCAGAATCAGCTTTTCAGATATAAAAATAAAATAAAATAAAAATAACAGCGCAGACATTTCCTCCAGGTATTTCCCTAGAAACCGCGTGTGATGATAAACACGGCGGGCCGCTGTCACCGGCAATGATCCAGGAATGCGCCACTTAAGCTCATTTTTGGGGTTTTCCGTTATTTATAGCAAACCTTTCCTGAACTGCCGCATTAACCTCTCGTTCCTCATCCCTGAGGGATTAAGGAAGATGAAGCGTTCAGACCAGCGCCAATCGGGATGTATCGCCTGAATCCCCCTCTGTAGTGGTACCCGTTACCACGGCAACTGACAAAAAAAAAAAAAAAAAAAACACTGTTCGCAACAGCAGCTTTTTTTCGATTTAATGAGCGGCAGGCGGTAAGAATAGCCTGTACGGGGAGGCCCTTTAACCCTTCCTAGACTGGAAAGAACTTTGATGCTTGGATAATGATTTAGGCCTCATGTACACAACAAATGCTACTTATACGGGCATTTTTCTTTTTCTTTTTTTTCCTTTCAGCCTGTAGAAGCAACTCAATGTTAGCCTATGAAGATTTACTAAAACGAGTGCACTCGGAATCTGGTGCAGCTGCGCAGGGTAGCCAATCAGCTTCTAACTTCAGCTTGTTCAATTAAAGTGGAGGGCCACGCTAAAAAACAAAATTACATTCAAATTTCCCCAAAAATATGAGAAAGAAAATTGATTTTTTTTTTAAACTTACCAGAAATGCCTGTTGCTAGGCAGATCGTCCTAATCTGCCTCTTCCTACTACGCGGTGACCTTTGGTGGTCTTCGGTCTTCTCTCCTCCTCGCGTTGTCTTCTGGGAATAGGGCGCGGTGTATGCTGGGAACTGTGCGTGTCCCAGAACACAGCGTGCCCCATTCACAAAGCGATGAGCGACTCGCGCATGCGCAGTAGGAAACGGGCAGTGAAGCCACAAGGCTCCACTGCCTGTTTCCCTTAGATAGAATGGCATCGCCGGAGCCTGAGAGCCAAGGGACAGGTCGGCCTCGGGCGGCCGACATCGTGGGCACCCCGGACAGGTAAGTGCGCTTATTAAAAGTCAGCAGCTACAGTGTTTGTAGCTACTGACTTTTAAAAAAAAATGTTTTCAGCTGGCCCTCCCCTTTAAACTTTGATAAGAAAACCTGGAACCTGATTGGTTTCCATGAAGAGCTGCACCCGATTTTGTACTCCCCAGTTTTAGTAAATAATCCCCTTATATGTCCATGCTCCATTATGCCCCGTACACACGATCAGACATTCCGACAACAAAATGCCATGTTTTTTTTTCCGACGGGTGTTGGCTCAAACTTGTCTTGCGTACACACAGTTGCACAAAGTTTTCGGAATTTCCGAACGTCAAGAACTCGGTGACGTACAACACATACGACGAGCCAAGAAAAATGAAGTTTAATAGCCAATGCGGCTCTTCTGCTTGATTCCGAGCAGTACTTTGTGCGTCGGAATTGTGTACACACGATCGGAATTTATGCAAATGGATTTGTTGTCTTCAAGCAATAAATCTTAAAAAGACATCCTTTAGACCAGTGGTCATCAACCCTGTCCTCAGGGCCCACTAACAGGCCAGGTTTGCAAGATAACTGAAATACATCACAGGTGATATAATTTGCTGCTCAGTGATTGCCGTATTCTAGTCTGCATCTCCCCAAGGTAATACATAAAACCTGGCCTGTAAGTGGGCACTGAGGACAAGGTTGATGACCCCTGGTTTAGACTGTGTTATTGGAGTTGGCGTGAATGGACGGGTGCTTGCAGTGGTGGGCAGCCTCTGTACTTTTGGTGAAAAAACAGCTATTACATGCGGCCCCTCTGGGGGCAGCGCAAAGCACAAGGTAAGAGTGTAAGAAAAGGAAAATGTACGGGAGAACTGACCCCAATTATCTGCTGTATTCCACAGGATGCGGAGAGGTCATCCAAGCCACCCATGGAGAGATAATGATGGAAAGTTACCCCTTTAATGCCCACTGTGAATGGAGCATCCAAGTTACCGCTGGATACACAGTAGAACTCAGGTACATAAAGCTTTATATTCCATATTCAAATGTTTAGTTTACGGACAGTATAGGATCTCATCTAGATGGGTAATGTTGTCGGAAGCAGACTTTGCCTTCAGGCTCATTGCTTCTCAAACACATGGAGAGGAAAACCATGAACTCTAAATCTATCTACATATTTCTTCACACACCTGACCTCTCTTGTCTGCAAAAAGTTATCAATGTCAGTTGGGGGATCTGTCTCTTGTATTTTTTTCAAGGAATATATATAAATCTATCTCTATCTCTATCTCTATCTCTATCATCTCTAGCATCTCTATCTCTATCATCTCTATCTCTATCTCTATCATCTCTATCTCTATCATCTCTCTCTCTCTCTCTATCTCTATCATCTCTATCATCTCTCTCTCTCTCTATCTCTATCATCTCTCTCTCTCTATCTCTATCATCTCTATCTCTATCATCTCTATCTCTATCATCTCTCTCTCTCTCTATCATCTCTCTCTCTCTCTCTCTATCATCTCTATCTCTATCTCTATCATCTCTATTTTTACCTCTCTCATCTCTCTCATCTCTCTCTCTCTCTCTCTCTCTCTCTCTCTCTCTCTCTCTCTCTATCTATATATATATATATATATATATATATATATATATATATATATATATATATATATATATAATCTCTAAAGTAAGGTTGCACCGATGACTTTTTTTATCGGTGAGTACGAGTGTTGATACTTTCGGTCAAGTTCTCACTGATACCGAGTACCCATACTTTGAAGTGCGACAAAACAAAAAAAATAGCGCAAATCGAACTGCAAAGAATTGCATGCGATTTCCCCCACTGCTCTTGTGTTTGTGTGTGTGTAGAGAAAGGTAAAAGCGCCATCTAGTGGGCAATTTATTAAAAATGTTAGAACTCACAGTACATATATGGCCAAATGCTAAATCTGCATAGGTGTCCCGGTCCCACCAATGCTAGTCATTGGCCGCTGAAGGTGCTCACAGGGCTAGAGGAAAAGTTCTGGGACCCTGTGGGTATAGGGCGGAAGTAATATCAGCTGGGGGGGGGGGGGGGAGGAGTGGACCGCCTCTACATCTCCTCCAGCCCTTTGGGCACCTCCAGCGGCTGTGATTTGCTCTCATCGGCGGGACCGGGACATCTATGTAGATATTGCATTTGGCCAGATATGTGCTGTGAGTTCTAACATTTTTAATAAACTTCCCACTAGATGGTGCTTTTCCCTTTCTATACACAAAAACACAAGAGCAGTGGGGGAAATCGAATGCATTTCAGGCAGGAATCGCCCCACATTCCTGTTTAAATCGCATTTGATTCTTTGCAGTGTGATTTGCGCCCATTCATTTTGTATTGACGCAAACCGCACTGCAAAGTATCGGTTTCGGTACTGGGAGCTTTTGTGCGAGTACCGTTATTTGCACAAATGCTTGATATCAGTGCAGCCCTATATATACCGGGGAATGTAAGACTACTTTCACACTGGGGCACTTTACAGGTGCTACAGCGCTAAAAATAGCGCCTATAAAGCGCCTCTCCTTGGTATCACACTGGAGCAGTGCGCTTGCAGGACGTGAAAAAAAGTTCTGCAAGCCACATCTTTGCAGCGCTATAGGAGCGGTGTATTCACCGGCAAAAGCTGCAGAGGCACTTTTCAGGCCACTAGCGGGGGTTAAAACTGCCTCGCTAGTGGCCGAATATCAGCGCCAAAATGACAGTAAAGCAGCGCTAAAAATAGTACTGCCGGTGCCCGCCCACCTCAGTCTGAAAGTAGCCTTAGACTGAGTAGAGGATGAAAAATACACAATGGGTTACTTCTTATAAACACTGCAGGTCAAAGTGACCAACAAATACAGAGATATAGGCAGCTGAAGTTATGTGTGTCACGTCACATTCGGCTACCCATCAAATTTTGCTACCTGCTGGAGTGGGCATGCGCGACGCCGCCATATGTGTTCCAACACAGGACCCCTCGCGGGCTCACTTTGCTTGCCGCACTTTGGGCATGGCCTCGCTTCGCTCTGAATTATTATAATCTAACTCTATGTCCACTTGGATGGGGGGGCTTGAACCTGGACTTAGGGGTGGAATGCGTATGGTGGTGCCGCGCATGCGCATTCCAGCGGGTAGCCAAATGTGATGGGTCGCCATATGTGACGAAACACCTGTCTTCTCTGTGAAAGCCATGCTTAGCCCTGCCCCTCCCACCTCCCAAGCCTGCCTATTTTTTATTGAAGATACTTTTCCATGTTAGATAACATGGATGCTTAGACCCCTTTTACACTGAGGCATTTTTCAGGTGCTTTCACGCTAAAAAAACACATGAAAAGCTCACAAAAAATTATTTCAATTAAAATCAATGAATGCTTTCTCACTGGAGCAGTGTGCTGGCAGGGTGGTGAAAAAACGTCCCTCTCCATTGAAATGAATGGAAAGCTTTTCAAAAGCGCCTGAAAAGTGTGAAAGGGGCCTTAGGGGAAGATAAGGGCCTGGGGGGGAAGGGCGCTGGCGGTAAAGCGGCACTATTTTTAGCGCCACTTTAACGTAGTTTTAGCGGCACTTAAAGGGTTAAACCGCCCACAAGGTGCTGCTGCAGTGCCACTTTGCCTGCAGGTTTGCGGCGCTGCCCCATTGTTTTCAGTGGGAAGGGGCACTTTAGGAGCAGTGAATACCTGCAAAGCTGCAAAGATGCGGCTTGCGGGACTTTTTTGACCGTCCTGCAAGCGCACCGCCCCAAGGTGAAAGCCCTCGAGGATATTTTTAGCGCTATAGCGCCTGCAATGCGCCTCAGTGTGAAAGTAGCCTGAGAGTCAAGGTTTGCAAATACCTTCTGCTGCCTATATAAGAGGATCTGCTAAATATTTTAGTAAGCACAAAATTGCCCATGTTTAGGATGAATTGCCCAGGTTTATGATGAATCGCCCATGTTTATGATGAATTGCCCATGTTTATGATGAATTGCCCATGTTTAGGATGAATTGCCCAGGTTTATGATGAATTGCCCAGGTTTATGATAAATTGCCCAGTTTTATGATGAATAGCCCAGGTTTATGATGAATTGCCCAGGTTTATGATGAATTGCCCAGGTTTATAACCGCTTTACTTGAAATGGGAAGATGTCCTCTTAAAGCCAATAACTATCTGCAGTTTCTTATAGCAACCACTAGGGGCCACAATTCCCTAATAGAAATGTTCTTGTCTTGACAACTATACTCAGCGCAACATTATATCCCTGACACCGCCAGCACTCCCAGCATCCTCCCTCTCCTATACCTTGTAATAATATTCCATTTCCAATCATATCAAATGTTTCCAAATATCCGAATAAATACAATGACAGAGCGCTATCTCTAATGTACAATTACATCTCAGTTACTGATGCTGGTTAGTAGCTTATATGGAAATATTGTATTTTAAATGTCCAATCCGTGCTGCTGATGGATGTTGGGGTCTCTATCTATCTAATTATTTATCAGTCTATCTACTATTTATTAATCAACCTATCTATATTGCGATTAGGGATGAGCCGAACACCCCCCGGTTCGGTTCATACCAGAACCTTCAAATGGACCAAAAATTCGTACGAACTTTAGAACCCTATTAAAGTCTATGGGACTCGAACGTTCGAAATCAAAAGTGCTAATTTTAAAGGCTAATATGCAAGATATGCAACAGACAACTCCAGCATTAAGGGGTATCTTCAGGTGTATGCTGTGCTGGAGGCCCACAACACCCACTTTAACTCCTGCAGATGCCTGTATTAGAGAACACCAGCATAACAGCATAAAAGGGTAGATACAGGTGTATACTGTACTGGAGGCACACAACACCCAATAACTCCTGCAGATGCCTCTATTAGAGAACACCAGCAATAAAGGGTAGATACAGGTGTATACTGTGCTGGAGGCACACAACAACCACTAACTCCTGCAGATGCCTGTATTAGAGAACACCAGCAATAAAGGGTAGGTACAGGTGTATACTGTGCTGGACGCACACAACACCCACTAACGCCTGCAGATGCCTGTATTAGAGAACACCAGCAATAAAGGGTAGATACAGGTGTATACTGTGCTGTGCTGGAGACACACAACACCCACTAACTCCTGCAGATGCCTCTATTAGAGAACACTAGCAATAAAGGGTAGATACAGGTGTATACTGTGCTGTTCTAGAGGCACACAACACCCACTAACTCCTGCAGATGCCTGTATTAGAGAACACCAGCTTAAAGGGGTATCTTCAGGTGTATACTGTGCTGAAGGCACGCAACACCCACTAACTCCTGCAGATGCCTGTATTAGAGAACACCAGCATAAAAGGGTAGATACAGGTGTATACTGTGCTGGAGGCACACAACACCCACTTTAGCTCCTGCAGATGCCTGTATTAGAGAACACCAGCAATAAAGGGTAGATACAGGTGTATACTGTGCTGTGCTGGAGTCACACAACACCCACTAACTCCTGCAGATGCCTCTATTAGAGAACACCAGCAATAAAGGGTAGATACAGGTATATACTGTGCTGTGCTGGAGGCACACAACACCCACTAACTCCTGCAGATGCCTGTGTTAGAGAACACAAGCAATAAAGGGTAGATACAGGTGTATACTGTGCTGGAGGCACACAACACCACTTTAACTTTAAGATGCCTGAGAAAAGAACACTGTCCCTGCCTATCTAGCTCTTTCACTGCACGGCGGAACACACTACACAAGGCCGCTGTGCTGGCAGCCTTATATAGTGCGGGGCATGTACTAAACCCCCTGAGCTATAATTATGGCTCTCCTCGCTGCCGGCGCTGTGATTGGCCAAGCATGCGGGGTCACAGTGCATGCTTGGCCAATCATGAGCCAGCAATGCACTGAGATGGCGTAGTGCATTGTGGGGCGTTCGTACCACACGAATTTGGTGCGAATGGTCCACAAAGCTCTGAATTCGCCGAACAGACGAACAGCCGATGTTCGAGTCGAACACCGAGCTCATCCCTAATTGCGATCTACCTTGTTTTCTATTATTTATCCTCATGTTGTGATCTATCTATCTACTTTTTATCTATCTAATTATTTATCAGTCTATCTACTGTTTATTATTCAACCTATCTATCTATCTATCTATCTATCTATCTATCTATCTATCTATCTATCTATCTATCTATCTATATTTCTATCTAGCCGTTTTTTTATCTATCTATCTATCTTGCTATGTATTTATCTTCATCTTGTGATCTATCTATTTATCTTATCAATCTACTGTTTATCTATCTTATCTAAATATTTGTCATAATAATTATAATTATTAGTCCATCCATCTAAAAATCAACCTATGTATCTTTCTATCTAACTCTCTATCTTGAGATCTACTCTATCTGTTATTTAGCTTCAACTTGTGATATATCTATCTACCTACATCTTGTTATCTATCTATCTAGATATCTATGTATCTTGTGATCTATCTATCGAATTATGTATCAGTCTATCTACTTCTACTATCTATTAATCACGCTATCTATCTTTCTATCTATCTATCTATCTATCTATCTATCTATCTATCTATCTATCTATCTATCTATCTATCTATCTATCTATCTACATCTTGTTACCGATCTATGGATCTATCTATCTTGCTATGTATTTATCTTCATCTTGAGATCTATCGTATCAGTCTACTTTTTATTTATCTATCCTCTCTATCTAAATATTTATCATACTAACTATAATTATTAGTCTATCTATCTATCTATCTATCTATCTATCTATCTATCTATCTATCTATCTATCTATCTATCTATCTATCTATCTATCTATCTATCTATCTATCTATCTATCCAATCATCTATCTATCTATCTATCTATCTATCTATCTATCTATCCAATCATCTATCTATCTATCTATCTATCTATCTATCTATCTATCTATCTATCTATCTATCTATCTATCCAATCATCTATCTTTCCTATCTTTCTGTCTATCTATCTTATAGACAGAAATGGCTGTAATGATTTTCTATCGGCATGTATTGGAGAGGGATGGCGTCTCCGGGGAGATATTGAGGGTTTAGGGAAATCGCACTTCATATTGTGAATCGTGACTGTTCTCCCTCCCCGGGGATGATATGAGGAGGGGGGTCTTCATTCCACATGTCAGCTCCACTTCTCTTCTTCTCAGGTTGAATTCAGTTTGTTTGTATAATAACACGAGAATGCTTTTCATTATCGGCATAGAACACGCAGCATCCCACCCACTAATAATTATACAATTATTCCCACTCAGGCAGTTGCTTTGTGTCAGTATGATCTGCTGCCGCTATGTATTATCTTCATTTTATTTCATAATTTAACTCACTAAGCAGCATCTCCCATCAATAAATAAATGCAGACAGTGAAGTGCTTTATATCGCCTGCTTACTGCCTATCTTAACCCTTACATGTCTGCACAACTGTGTGCATTGCATGTAATTGAAGTGCAGCCCATTTACTTTAATTGGGGGATAGTTTTTTGCCCAGCACCACAGTTGTGGCATGTATACTCTTCCCCATCCACTGCCTTTGCTCAGTTTTTTTTTACCCCCCCAAACCAAAAGTGTACACCTAGACTTAAGCCCTATACACAGTGCTTGACCTCACAGATGCGCTTCTGGAAGAATGGTCAAACATTCCCATAGACATACTCCTAAACCTTGTGGACGGCCTTCCCAGAAGAGTTGAAGCTGTTATAGCTGCAAAGAGTGGGCCAACTCAATATTGAACCCTATGGACTAACACTGGGATGCCATTAAATTTCATGTGTGTGCAGACTTCCCAATACTTTTGACAATATAGTGTTGAAGAATATGTCTCCAGCATCTATCAAATGACAAACATATCAGTTTTGGGTGGACTGACCTTTTTAACCATACTTGTGTAGCAGATGACATTTGGGATCAAATGTCACACGCATTGTAAATTTAGTTTTTGCCTCAGGACCCTACGGTACTGAGGGTTAATTGTGTAGGTAGGCCTTAACACCAGTCTGGCCAGGCCATGTTTGAAGTTCTGCCTGGTCATGTGAATGGTGAGGTGCACATAACAGGCTAGAATCAGTCCTGGTTGGATGTTTGGGTATGGCCCTCTCAGAGTCAATCAGCGGGAGTGCCGGGGACCGCTGAGGAGTCTGGGAGGGGGTACTTAAGCAGGTGTGGGTCACGTGTTTGGGGCTCCGGAGTTGTTCATGAGACCCGTGTGGTCTGTTCTGGTTCCAGGACCGGGGTAGCTCCGTGAGGGGTCCCGGTCACGGGGTGTCTGACATCCCGCAGCATGTTCCTGTCAGTGGCCCCTGATAGACCTATCTGGTCTGGGGTAGGGATCCGTCTGTTCCCAAGTCTCGGAGCCGATTGTTCAGAGGCGCTGTAACTGAGGGAGGATTCAAAGTGTCCGGGTGTGCTCTCGGCTTGGAGGGACACCACAGTTCGTGGAAATGACCGGGGGAGAACTCTTCGGAGGAGGGCCGGCAAGTGGCATCCTGAGAAGTGCCTGGTTACTGAGTTGGGAAGGACATTGATGAGTCCACACTTTTCCAGGACCACAAAAGAAGCGGGAAACATCCCAGGTACTGTCGGAAAAAGGTTCCTGTTCACCTTCAGTTGATTTTTCAAGTTCTGAGTCAACGTGCTAACTGCCATGATCTCTGGCTAGAGGTCTGTTCAGCCTTGAAGTACCCAACTGCGGGTAACTACTCTCTGGGTGGAAGTAGAGCCTTTGTTAAACCTGCAGTTCAAGGTGCCTGAGTTCTTCACCCGTGCCCTCTGTTCCCTAAGAGACTGTGTTTTGTGAAAGTTCTACTGCAAAATAAAACCTTTTGAAAGGAATTTATCTGTGTCAGTATACAAGTCGTTGGGTATCAACCCTGGGAACCCCTAGAAGTGGAAGAGCAGGCCAGGAGAAGGTAACTGGTAAGCCCATTCAGTCAAGGCAGCCCTGCAACGGGTTATGGCCGCTACACTTGCATTCTGTTTTGCCAGATGCAGATTGTTATTCGTATATCCTGAACTCAGAATGTTTTGACAATTGGGGATTCCCACCGGGAAGAACAATAGAGGGGTACAAAATAGACTGAATGTTGAATGCAACACTTTGCACAGCACAAAGTTGTCCCCAACTAATGTAGAAGTGTGTATGTGAGGACAATGTTTGCATATTACATCATAGATGCCAGATGTCTCGGATTTGCAGACGCAGTCTCCCACGCTCTGTCCTGATGATGCTGTGTCCTGGGCTGTGCCCTAGAATCGCATACCTCCCAACAAAAACCAAGATTGGTTAAACCCAGAAGTGCTTTTTTTTTTACCACTACTATTCTTTCATATTGGCTTTTGGAATTTACAAATGCAGCAATTTAGAAATCAGATGAAAAGTTAAGCGCTGGGAAACACTTTATGATAGATAAAAAGTTCATTTTATATACATCTATATGGATCAGACCAAAATGAGGGACAAATGAGGAGAAATGAGGGACAGAGGGACATTGCTCCAAATCAGGGACAGTCCCTCCAAATTAGGGACAGTTGGGAGGTATGGACCCTTATTTGAGTTACTGAGCATGTGCAGTAACCCAAAAAATGTATATTAACTGTGGGTAGAGGGTGGCTACATTCCTACATGCAGTGGGGAATGGATCATGGAGAATGAATGTAGCCACCCTCTAACAGGATGTCAGATCACAGCAGCAAAAGAAAAAAATGACTTTGGAGATTTGGGGAAAGCTGGAATATAATTTTTATTTTTTAAACCAGAGTTTAGTGTCCCATTCTTTAAGGTAGAATCTTGGAGGGGAAGCGGGATCACAAGCAGCCACGGGTCTCATTATGCAACACACCTCGTTCGCAAAGATTACTATGATTACAAGTCCCATTTGGTTTGATTCATTATGCACCCGGGGAATTCAATTTAAAAGGAGAAACACAGAACCAATCCTCCATCTCTCTAATTACTTATTACCATGTAATGATAGGAGCAGTCATTAGCACAGACAAAGGTTTTTTTTTTTACATGTAAAGACCAACCCTAATGTACCTGTAAACCTTTCTATAATTTAATGGTGGAATGGTCTAAATCCCTAAATATAAAATAAATTCTACTGGGAGATTTCCAATTACAGTATGCTAATTAGCTGATTGCTTAATCTAGACAACCCGTATAATTTGGAGACTGAACCCTCCCTATGATAAGGCTTAAAGTGATACTAAAGTCTCAGTTTTTTCTTTCAAAATAAGAAACATGTTATACTTACCTGCTCTTTGCAGTGTTTTTGCACAGAGGAGTCTCAATCCTTCTCTTCTCGGGTCCCTCGCCGGTGCTTCTGGCCCCTCCCCTCTGCCGAGTGCTCCCACAACAAGCAGCTTGCTATGGGGGCACCTGAGCCGAGCCACTGCTCTGTGTGTC
Organism: Lithobates pipiens; assembly: GCF_037356315.1. Taxonomy (NCBI): domain Eukaryota; kingdom Metazoa; phylum Chordata; class Amphibia; order Anura; family Ranidae; genus Lithobates; species Lithobates pipiens. The sequence goes on along the minus strand of NW_027507686.1, from coordinate 231,941,140 downwards.
CTTCAGAAACTGAGCTGTGGTTCGACCCCTCTCTCCTCATTGGCTTACTGACTTTGACAGCAGCGGAAGCCAATGGCGCCACACTGCAATCTCAGCCAATCAAGAGGGAGAGTCGCTGGCAGCAGAAAAACCCTCCTGCAACATCACTGGATTGAGATGGGGCTCAGGTAATTATTAGGGGGGACTGAGGGGGGCTGTTGCACACACAAGTTTTTTTTAGATTCATTTGGATTAAAAAAAAAAAAAAAAACTTCTGCCTTTACAACTACTTTAACATACAGTATCTCACAAAAGTGAGTACACCCCTCACATTTTTAAAAAATATTTTATTATATCTTTTCATGTGACAACACTGAAGAAATGACACTTTGCTGCAATGTAATGTAGTGAGTGTACAGCTTGTATAACAGTGTAAATTTGCTGTCCCCTCAAAATAACTCAACACACAGCCATTAATGTCTAAACCGCTGGTAACAAAAATGAGTACACCCCTAAGTGGAAATGTCCAAATTGGGCCAAATTTCCCTCCCCAGTGTCATGTGACTCATTCGTTTTACAAGGTCTCAGGTGTGAATAGGAAGCAGGTGTGTATAATTTGGTGTTATCGCTCTCACTCTCTCATACTGATTACTGGAAGTTCAACGTGTCACCTCATGGCAAAGAACTCTCTGAGGATCTGAAAAAAATAATTGTTGCTCTACATAAAGATGGCCTAGGCTATAAGAAGATTGCCAAGACCCTAAAAATGAGCTGCAGCATGTTGGCCAAGACCATACAGCAGTTTAACAGGAGAGGTTCCCCTCAGAGCAGGCTTTGCCATGGTCGTCCAAAGAAGTTGAGTGCACGTGCTCAGCGTCATATCCAGAGGTTGCCTTTGGGAAATAGACTTATGAGTGCTGCCAACATTGCTGCAGAGGCTGAAGGGCCAGGGGGTCAGCCTGTCAGTGCGCAGACCATACACCGCACACTGCATCAAATTAGTCTGCATGGCTGTTGTCCCAGAAGGAAGCCTCTTCTAAAGATGATGCACAAGAAAGCCCACAAACACTTTGCTGAAGACAAGCAGACTAAGGACATGGATTACTGGAACCATGTCCTGTGGTCTGATGACACCAAGATAAACTTATTTGGTTCAGATGGTGTCAAGCGTGTGTGGCGGCAACCAGGTGAGAAGTACAAAGACAAGCATGCCTCAGTTATAAATGAACACAGTGAGAGAGTGTGTTTACTGTATTCATTTAGAAAAGGAAGGTGCTGATTAATGACATAGTTACTTTTCATTAGCATATTGATGAGGGGGAGGGAGGAATCAGGGAGCGCAAAATATAAGAAGAATAACCTTTCAGCTTTAGGCATACATAAAGAGGCTTAAAAACAAAGCCACGTGAGCATTGAAAACCTACAAGCTAGTCCACACATTCATGTTAAAATACCTTGCTTTGCTTCTAAAAGCAAACCCTATAGAATTCTGCAAAAAATCACTTCTGTTATTTGTCATTTGTTATTTATTCCTGCCTGTCAGCTCCTTCCCTGCCAGAAGTCCGATTTGTGGGTGGTCCCTTTGTTGAACCAATTTAAAGCTCAGTTGCCATGTCCCCATTTGCCATGCACTCTGAGGAGACAGTCTCCTGTTCTCAGCCACCCCCATCTGGCATGCTGCCTGTGTACAGTCTCCTGCTCTCAGCATCCCATAGACATGAGGATGCAGACATCATTCCAACCCACCCCCCATCTTCTATGAGCATGCTTGTGATGTTTTAAAGGGAGTCACTCTGACAACCCCCCCCCCCCCCCCCCCGCACGCTTGAGCTGTGATGGCTTCTCCCAAAAACCAGTGCTGTCATCAGTGGCATAACTAGAACCTTCAGGGCCCCAATGCAAGAAACCATGAAGGGCCCCCCTGAACCCCTAGCCAGGGCTCTTCCCTCCGAATCCAGTGGTGGAACTCCAGGGCATGGTCACAGGTATGTAGTTCCACCACTGGCATCAGTAGTTTTTTTTTATTATTTTTATTTTTATGTGCCCCATTGGGGGACTGTCCCTAGGCAGGATGGGGTCCCCATCCCCAGAAGAGATGAGGTCCTTTTCTCCAGGGCAGATGAAGTTACTGCCCCCAGGTGAGAAGGGGTCCCTGTCCCCAGGGGAGATGGGGGTCCCTGTCCCCATGTGAGAAGGGGCTCCTGTCCCCAGGGGGAGATGGAGGGGGTATGTAATGGTGTGTGGGGGATGGGGTCCTCTCACTCACCATGACCAAGCTGTAGGCCGCGCACTCATCCATGTTGGCCTGGGCTCCATCCAGTGTGCTGGACGGGCGATCGGCATATCTCCCAGAAAGACCTTTCATCATCTGTGTATGACGGGGGAGGAGGGGGGCTGGCAGACAAGCCTGCAGTGTCCTCTGGGGACCCGTCTCTCATAGGGCTGCACTGCATCTGTGTGCTTAAAGTTTGTTTACCCCGGAGAAGTATGCAGTGCAGTGTGGGCCAGACTCGGGGGCGGGGGGGGGGGAAGGACTCTGGCTGGGGAGAACAGACATCGGACTGAGCGGCAATGCATGGAGCAGGAGAGGGGTACTCCGAGGAGTCGGCCGAGGACACAGGTCATGCGGGGAATGCACAACTAAAGAGCAGCCAGTGTGATAGTCGAGCATGGAGCTCTGCTAGTCACCCTCCACCTCCAGCCACCCGTGTGCATGGTGCACTGGTACCCCTAGCTGCCTATGCTGCTGTCGGCCATATGTAGAGGGGGCTGCATGGGCCCCCTGCAGCACAGGGCCCAGTTGCGGTCGCGACTGCTGCACCCCCTATAGTTACGGCCCTGGCTGTCATTTCACGTTAACTAATTATGTGTATCCTTCAGAACAGCTCGGTTGCAAAGTAGTGGGAAGAGGCCACTGTTGAATAGACATGTGCACCTCCGAAATCTTTGTTTCCTTTCGGATGCATTCGTTCATTGAAGAATTTTGTTTCTTTATCTTTTCTTTGTTTCTTTATCTTTGTTATGTCGAAACGACTTGTTTTCGGAATTTGCTTTGGATCTTTGGCATTTGTTTCATATATTTGTTGGTCCGGGTGGAGTCAAAAAAATAGGCATCTTTTTTGAAAGATTGCTATATATTCCTTTTTGGTTTCGATATTTCGAGTGGATTCATTAATTAATATATCAAAACTATTCAATATTTTCAGACGCAACAAAATAAATATAATTCAAAAATTCGGTGGCCGCAAATTTCTCAAACCTAGGAATTGCATTAGACTGTGGAACTGAACTGATTGACTATAACAATAACAAATTCAATTTAAATCACAAATTTACTTGAATCGGAATTATAGGAAGAATTTGGAAATTGAATTAATTCCCCTGTGGGTCCAAACTGCTGTCGAATCATGTGACGTCATCTGAATGAAACAAATGCATTCGTTCATTTTGGATTACAGATTAGTTCACGTTCATTGCTATGTCTATTCAGAGACTCATATACATCCGTATCTCTGAAAATAAAATTTGCATCTGAAAATCAATCCGTAACGAAAAGTCTACTGTTGACCATGCTAGCTCTAGATCCATGTTCCTGGACTATAGGTCTCAGCTCCTATGTGAATGCATCCTAAAGCTGGGGATCCAAATGTTTTCACGTTATCACAACACGACAACCATCAGATACTGGGGATTGGTGCTCCTGGCTTCTCCTGCCCTCACCTTACCTTTCTGTGCCATCCTTGGCAGCCTGGGCACTGTAAATAAGGTATATGTTTGACTGCACTTTTATGTACTTGTTATTGTATTGTTATATTCATTTAAACGTTTGGTCCTAGGAGAATTCCTTCACATATTCATTAAAACTCAACTGGAAAGTTTCTTGATTGTTAGAACTCTGGAGATGATTTAGAGGCCACTCAAGCCATGTGGCCATAGAAAGTTCTGACAGCGAGATGAACGATATGGGAAACCAGTTCTTGCCCACTTGACTAAGACATTCTTTAGGAAAAGCGAGAAGTGATCACTGATAAACCATCGAGTCTAAATAAATGCTTGCATTGTCCGGTCAGCACTTTGAAGCTCTCAGGAGAACTTTAGAATCATATAATCACTATTTTAGGACTGGTACCCACAGACTTGGCATGAGAGTACCCACGGCTATTTTTTTTTTCTCCTCAATGCTGAGGCAATGAATGCAATTCCACTGGCAGAGCACTAAACTGGATGTTGCTGCATCCTTCTGTATCACCGGGTACCAGGAGGTAAGCATAGGGTTGCCTAGCAACCCAGCATCGCTCATGCTCAGCCACTTCATCTTTCCCCTGTAGCAGGGCTACCGAAGGCTAAATGAAGTGTATACATATACCACAATCCTCCCTATGCAAAGTAACAGCAACTATAGAGGCACCGAAATTGCAACTCTACAAAGTGTCTTCTTCTTGAGTCTTCACAGGAAGAAAATATGAAGGTGGAACTTCCATCTTTCCTATCTTGCTGGATGAAAAAGTACATACTAGTAAAATATGTACAGCTGGTTCATGTGATTACATGTTTATGTGACCCTAGAAGTCAGCAAATACACCTCCCAGGCTTGTATTTATAACTTTTACAGAAAACACTTGAGATCACATGTGGATGTGGCCGGCCATTAAAGTAAGTGACTAAGTAAAGTAAGACGAACCTGTTCTACTTTTTTCACCTAGGCACGGTGAAGAAGGCATTTATAGAGCCACCAATGGGTTAAAGGATACTTATAGTGAGAAATATTGCAATATGGTATAGCACTATTGTGTAGCTGCCTAGCCATGTGTTGGGCTGCATGTCCTCCACGTGCACTAACATGGAGTACCTACTCTTTAACCCATTCCTGCACAGCATAGGTTGGTTTTCCTTAGACTCCCTGGCAGGGGCTGGCTGGCAACTTTTGACCCAGGGGGTAAGCACAACCCAGAGGCCCATGGTGCAACGATCAGCCCCCACCCACTCTCCCTCTTCTCTACCTCCTCCCGACCCCTATCCCAAGCTGAAGCTCCGCTCCAGGGACATGCTGATCAACAGGTGGTCGGGCTTGACATCTTTTGATTCTGTGACTCCGGGTTCCTAAACTGGCTGGTACGGGGTGATCAGGGGCTGCAGGGTAGAGCTCGGGTGGCTCAATTGGGGCTGGCTGGGGCAGAAGAGACTCTGTTGGGGAACAGGGCACACACAATCCATACTGCACTCTGCCTTCGTCCTTATCCTTTGCTTGGTAATGCCGCATACACACACACGATCAAACAAGCGGGTGGAAAAGTCTGGCAAACTGAAGTCCGCCGGACAATCCCCCGTGTGTAGCCTCCGACATACTTTTTTGACCCGAAAGTAAGGCGGACTTAGAAAGTAGTTTTGCACTCCAATCTTCCCACCGGACAATCCGGCCGTGCGTATGCCAGTCCACCGTACTTTTGAAATGAGCGGACTTTTCCCGCCCGGAGAAAAGTCCGCTCATTTCGAACGGGTCTCCAGGTAGGCGCCTGGTATGGACTTAAAGGGGAACCCCAACGCCGAAAAAAAACGGCGTGGGGGTCCCCCCAGGTCCACATCAGACCCTTGTCCGAGCACGCTACCCGGCCGGCCAGGAAAGGGGGGGCGAGCGAGTGGCCCCCCTCCTGAGCCTGTTCCAGGCCGCGTGCCCTCAACATGGGGGTGCCTTGGGGAAGGGGGGCCGCGCGGCCCCCCCACCCCAAAGCACCTTGTCCCCATGTTGACTAGGACAAGGGCCTCTTCCCGACAACCCTGGCCGTTGGTTGTTGGGGTCTGCGGGCGAGGGGCTTATCAGAATCCGGGAGCCCCCTTTAATAAGGGGGCCCCCGGATACCGCCCCCCCCACCCTATGTGAATGAGTATGGGGTACAATGTACCTCTACCCATTCACCTGTAAAATAAAGTACAAAAAAAAACACAACACACAAGATAAAATAGTTTATTGCACAGCTCCGGGGGTCTTCCGTCTTCGGGGGTCTTCTCGCCGGACTCCTCCGCTATCTTCCTGTAGCTCTTTTACTAGCGGAGCAGCCCGGCTTTCTTCCTCGCCGCCGCCCTTCTTCCGAATTTGGGGGTCTTGTCCCCCTCTTCGGTTCTTCTGCCGGGCGACCGCGCCTTCTTCTAGCTCTTTTACAGGCGGTGGCCCGGTCTTCTGTCGCCCCTGCCGCTGTCGCCGCCACCGCCTTCTGTTCTTCTGTTCTCTTCTTCTTCTTCTTTTTCTTCAGATTTTGCCTCGCCGAGTCCTCCACTCACAATGACGGGGACCGGGCACGCGGCGACTTATATAGGGACATCGCCGGATGATGTCCCCGCCTATTATGATGTCACAGTCCCAGCATCCTCTGGGACTGTGACACCATAATGGGCGGGGACATCATCAGAGTTCCCCTTTACACCAGAGTCTGCAGAGTGAATACACTAAGGTAAAGGAGTTTACTGATGTAAGAGGGGAGTAAGTACCCAAGTAGGTACCCTAGTACCTGTCACCAGGCCATCAGAGTACCCGAGTACCTGTCACCAGCCCATCGGAGTAACCGAGTACCTGTCATCAGCCCATCAGTTTAACCAAGTACCTGTCTCCAGCCCATCAGAGTACCTGAGTACCTATCTGCAGTCCATGCCTCATAGAATATACATTGGGGTGTTTTCTTTCCAAAGTTAGGTAATTTTGTGTAATTGGGTAACACTGTCCTGGTGCTCCAGGACCTTCAAAACTGTAATAGGTAGGAATGAAATGAGATGCATAATTAATGCTCCTAGAACATCTGAAGGTACTACTTCAATGTTGGGCCTCTGTGTGTGGCCAGGCTGTGTAAAAGTTTCACACATGTGGCATCACCATACTCAGGTGGAGTAGCAGAATGTGTTTTGGGAAGTTATTTTTGCTATATACATGTTATGTGTTAGAAATATCTTATAAATTGACAACTTTGTGTAAAAATAAAAGATTTTAATTTTCTTTCCATGTTTTCTGAAGACTTGTGTAAAAAAATAACCATTCAAAAGACTCATAATGCTTCATGGGGTGTTTGTTTTCCAAAATCGGGATCATTTTGTGGGTAATTCCATTGTCCTGGTGCTCCAGGGCTTTCAAATGTGTAATAGGTCATTAGGAAATTAGAGGTGTAATTTATGCTCCTAGAATGCCTGACAGTGCTCCCTGCATGTCTGACCTCTGTATGTGGCCAGGCTGTGTAAAAGTCTCACACACGTGGTATCGTCATACTCAGGAGGAGTAGCAGAATGTGTTTTGGGGTGTCATTTTTGCTATATACATGCTTTGAGTTAGAAATATCTTATAAACTGACCACTTTGTGTAAAAAAAAACACGTTTTCATTTTCTTTCCATGTTTTCCAAAAACTTGTGGAAAAAAATGAACCGTTCAAAAGACTCATTATGCCTCAGAGAACAGACGTTTTGGTGTTTGCTTTCCAAAATGGGGTAATTTTTTTGGTAATTCCACTGTCCTGGTGCTCTAGGGCCTTCACAGTTGTAATAGGTCGTTAGGAAATTAGAGGTGTAATTTATGCTCCTAGAACCCCTGACGGTGCTCCCTGCATGTTGGACCTCTCTGTGTGGCCAAGCTGTGTAAAAGTCCCACACATGTGATATCGCCATACTCGGAAGGAGTAGCAGAATGTATTTTGGGGTGTAATTGGAAGTATGCATATGCTGTGTGTGAGAAATAACTTTTTATTATGACAATTTTGTGAAAAAAAAAAGAATTGTGGGAAAAAATTACAACTTCAAAAAACTCACCATGCCTCTTACTAAATACCTTTTGACTGTCTACTTTTCAAAAAGGGGTCCTTTGGGGGGTATTTGTACTTTCCTGACATTTCAGAGCCTCAAGAAATGAGGCCATCACTGCATCAGGTGTGATCAGATGTGATCAATTTTCGATGATTTGCACCACAGCTTGTAGACTCGATAACTTTCACAGAGACTAAATAATATCCACTAATTTGGGTTATTTTTTACCAAAGAGATGTAGCAGTATAAATGTTGGCCCAAATTTATGAACAAAAATTACTTATTTGCAAAATTTTATCATAGAAACTAAAAAAAAAAAAGTGTTTTTTTTTTTCAAAATGTTCGCTCTTTTTTCACTTATGTCGCAAAAAAATCAAAAAACCCAGTGGTGATTAAATACCACCAAAAGAAGGCTCTATTTGTATGAAAAGTAATTGGCATTCAAAGTGTGAGAGCGCTGAAAGCTAAAAATTGGTCTGGGAAGGAAGGGTGTACTGAAGTGTTTAAATACCACCGCAATTGTCATTAAAAAGTGTGACAGAGCTGAATATTGAAAATTGGCCTGGGCAGGAAGAGGCTGAAAGTGCCCAGTAGGCAAGTGCTTAATGACGCTGCAGTCTTCATGGCTGGCCAGAAAGGGTTAACCAGATCCCTGTCGAGAACTACACTTCATTAAAACTACAAGGTCTCATTACTGTACGTACCTCACCAGCGCCATGCTGCTATTAATTAGACGTCTCCCGGGTAGCTCCATGTTATTGATGACCACGATGAATTATTGAACATCCCTGTCTGTTGGAGAATCATCCTTTAATATGTGGCATATCAGGATGAGATTCATAATGCGTCGGGACCAGACAATGAGATAAGAAATGAAAGATGGTGGTGGAAGACGCGTCCCAAAGCCGCTGACACTCAATCTTTCTTTTATTAAAAAACAATAATATCTTTATTAACACTCACTGGGATCTTATTCACTTGTAAGCCCTTGTACACACGGTCGGAGAAACCGTCGGAATGTGTCCTATCGGACCGTTTTGTCAGATAATCCGACTGTGTGTGGTCTCCATCGGACTGTTTCCGTCAGAATATCCGTCGGACCAAATTTTCCAACTTGCTGGAAATATTTTCCGACAAACTGGTCCGATCGGACATACTCCGATCATGTGTAGAGAATTCCGATTGGACAAAGTGCCACGCATGCTCAGATCAAATTCCTACACCAAAGCTATTGGCTACTAGCGTGAACGTAGTCCCGTCGTAACGAAATTACGTCATCACGTTCTGAACGATTGGATTTTCCGACAACTTAGTCCGACCGTGTGTATGCAACAGTTTCGGACAAGATACGTCGGACAAAATCCGACGGACAGAATCCGTCGGATTTGGTTGTTGGAATCTCCGACCGTGTGTACAAGGGCTAAGAGTCTATTCACACAGGGGCAACACGACTTGTAGGCGACTTGAGTCAGGCAACTTGGACACGACTTGAGTTAAGATCACAGCACGACTTGGGACGACTTCAAAACGACTTGTGATGACTTCAAGTGCGACTTGGGACGACTTACAAGTCGCCCCAGGCCAGGCGACTTTTGCCGTGGCCAAGCAGAGAATGAGCTCAAGGGGGAACTCCACGCCAAATTTCTGAAAAAAATTTGGCGTGGGTTCCCCCTCCAAGAGCATACCAGGCCCTTAGGTCTGGTATGGATTCCAAGGGGAACCCCCTACGCCGAAAAAACGGCGTGGGGGTCCCCCCAGACCCTTATCCGAGCACGCTACCCGGCCGGCCAGGAAAGGGGGTGGGGACGAGCGGGCGTCCCCCCCCCCCTCCTGAGCCGTACCAGGCCGCGTGCCCTCAACATGGGGGGGTGCCTTGGGGGAGGGAGGGCGTGCGCCCCCCCACCCCAAAGCACCTTGTCCCCATGTCGATGAGGACAAGGGCCTCTTCCCGACAACCCTGGCCGTTGGTTGTCGGGGTCTGCGGGCGGGGGGCTTATCGGAATCCGGGAGCCCCCTTTAATAAGGGGGCCCCCGGATACCGGCCCCCTACCCTATGTGAATGAGTATGGGGTACAATGTACCCCTACCCATTCACCTGTGAAATAAAGTACAAAAAAAAACACAACACAGGGAAAAAATATTTTATTGCACAGCTCCGGGGGTCTTCCGTCTTCGGGGGTCTTCTCGTCGGACTCCTCCGCTATCTTCTTGTAGCTCTTTTGCTAGCGGAGGAGTCCGGCTTTCTTCCTCCCCGCCGCCGGCCTCTTCTCCCGACTTCGGGGGTCTTGTCCCCCTCTTCGGTTCTTCTGCCGGGCCACCGCGCCTTCTTATAGCTCTTTTAGAGGCGGTGGCCCGGTCTTCTGTCGCCGCCGTCGCCGCCGCCGCCGCCTTCCGTTCTTCTCCTTCTTCTTCTCCTGGAGATGTTGACTCGACGAGCTCTCCGGCCACAATGCCAGAGCCGCGCTGTGCGGCCACTTATATAGGGACAATGGGGCGGTGTCACATGGGTTGATGTCACATGGGTTGATGTCACATGGGTTGGTCACATGGTAAGGGGGCGGGGTCACCATGTGACATCAACCCATGTGACCAACCCATGTGACATCAACCCATGTGACACCGCCCCATTGTCCCTATATAAGTGGCCGCACAGCGCGGCTCTGGCATTGTGGCCGGAGAGCTCGTCGAGTCAACATCTCCAGGAGAAGAAGAAGGAGAAGAACGGAAGGCGGCGGCGGCGGCGGCGGCGGCGGCGGCGGCGGCGACAGAAGACCGGGCCACCACCTCTAAAAGAGCTATAAGAAGGCGCGGTGGCCCGGCAGAAGAACCGAAGAGGGGGACAAGACCCCCGAAGTCGGGAGAAGAGGCCGGCGGCGGGGAGGAAGAAAGCCGGACTCCTCCGCTAGCAAAAGAGCTACAAGAAGATAGCGGAGGAGTCCGACGAGAAGACCCCCGAAGACGGAAGACCCCCGGAGCTGTGCAATAAAATATTTTTTCCCTGTGTTGTGTTTTTTTTTGTACTTTATTTCACAGGTGAATGGGTAGGGGTACATTGTACCCCATACTCATTCACATAGGGTGGGGGGCCGGTATCCGGGGGCCCCCTTATTAAAGGGGGCTCCCGGATTCCGATAAGCCCCCCGCCCGCAGACCCCGACAACCAACGGCCAGGGTTGTCGGGAAGAGGCCCTTGTCCTCATCGACATGGGGACAAGGTGCTTTGGGGTGGGGGGGCGCACGCCCTCCCTCCCCCAAGGCACCCCCCCATGTTGAGGGCACGCGGCCTGGTACGGCTCAGGAGGGGGAGGGCCGCCCGCTCGTCCCCACCCCCTTCCCTGGCCGGCCGGGTAGCGTGCTCGGATAAGGGTCTGGTGTGGATCTGGGGGGGACCCCCACGCCGTTTTTTCGGCGTAGGGGGTTCCCCTTGGAATCCATACCAGACCTAAGGGCCTGGTATGCTCTCGGAGGGGGAACCCACGCCAAATTTTTTTCAGAAATTTGGCGTGGAGTGCCCTCTTGAGAGTTGATAATTCTGTCAGAGTCGCCTCCGTATAGACGGAGATCCGACTTGGAGGCGATCTCCATTGAAATCAATGGGTACCGGTCGCCTACAAGTCGGATAGAAGTAGTACAGGAACCTTTTCTGAAGTCGGAGCGACTTCAGTAGTGTGCATTAAGACGGCTCTCATTCACTTACATTGCTTTTTAAATGTTGTCCGACCTGAGGCGACCTGAGGCGACTAGGGGCGACCTGAAGTCGGATCAGGAGTTGCCCCTGTGTGAATGGACTCTGAGGGAGGCATTTCCCTCTAAACCGCAAGGTTGTGCTTTTGGTCATTTATTTCTTTATCTTTTTTTGTTTCTGTTTTAGGATTAGTTGCTTTTATGTAGGGACTAACAACAGCCAAAACTTTTTTTAAATATTTGGATAAACCTTTTTTAATAATAAGATTGAACACTTTTTTTGATTTTTTATTGTTGTCCGTCACCCCGTTGGAGAGATTTTATATCACTTCCTGTCCTTAGACAGGAAGAGAAGAAATGAAGAGAGTGGATGTTGCTGGGACAGGAAGGTATAAACAATTTAAAACCCTAGTAGATTATAATAATTATATATACAGTATATATGAAATATCCCCAGTGGGGACACAGACAATAAATAAAATCCCGTCTACTCTGTCCAAAACTTTAAAAGGTTTTTAGTGGAGATGGACTCTAAAGCTGAACTCTGAGCAATTTTTTTTTTCCCATGCAGGGGGGCTGTGCTCGCACTTTGCAGGTTAACTTCCCATTTTATTCTAGGGTAGAGGACAGCAGAGATACAAACTATATTCTCAAAAGTATTGGGACACCTGCCTGTAGACGTACATGAACTTTAATGGCATCCCAGTCTTAGTCCGTAGGGTTCAATATTGAGTTGGCCCACCCTTTGCAGCTATAACAGCTTCAACTCTTCTAAGGCTGTCCACAAGGCTTAGGAGTGTGTCTATGGGAATGTTTGACCATTCTTCCAGAAGCGCATTTGTGAGGTCAGGCAATGATGTAGACGAGAAGGCCTGGCTCGCAGTCTCCGCTCTAATTCATCCCAAAGGTGTTCTATCGGGTTGAGGTCAGGACTCTGTGCAGGCCAGTCAAGTTTCTCCAACCCAAACTCGCTCAGTCATGGCTTTATGGACCTCACTTTATGCACTGGTGTGCAGTCATGTTGGAACAGGAAGGGGCCATCCCCAAACTGTTCCCACAAAGTTGGGAGCATGAAATTATCCTAAATGTCTTGGTATGCTGGCGCCTTAAGAGTTCCCCTCACTGTAACTAAGGGGCCAAGCCCACCCCCTGAAAAACAGCCCCACACCATAATCCCCACTCCACCAAATGATTTGGAGGGGTGACCCAATACTTTTGGCAATATAGCGTGGATGAATGAGTTTGGGGTGGATAAACTTAACTGGCCTGCACAGAGTCCTGACCTCAACCCAATAGAACACCTTTGGGATGAATTTGAGCAGAAACTGTGAGCCAGGCCTTCTCATCCAACATTAGTGCTTACTTCTGGATGGTCAAACATTCCCATAGACACACTCCTAAACCTTGTGGACATCCTTCTCAGAAGAGTTGAAGCTGTTATAGCTGCAAAGGGTGGGCCAACTCAATACTGACCCCTACGGACTAAGACTGGGGTGCCATTAGGTTCATGTGTGTGTAAAGCAGGCATTACTAAATGGTGGACCATGGTCCAGACCCGGACCCAGTAACAGTCCTGTCCAGACTTGATCACACTACAGCAGTGCCCCTGGGTGTTGAACAGTGTGGACTGGAGCTTACCTGAAGGCTCAGCATCTATTTTTATGCACTGCAAACTGAGCTGTGGTGCCTAAAAATAAATTAAATGTAATTTTAGCATTTCAAAAAAATTGGAAGTAAAAAAGAACACAGTGTTACGCACTTAAATGCATACCGCCACACCAGTTCCTGGACCTCACACTAACAGGTGCCTACACAATAGATCCCTGCATTTTCCCATAAGGGCTAGGATTCTTGGGCCCTAAAGGAAGGGAAGGGGAGACTGTCATGTGCACGTGAGGCTGTAATGTGAAGGATCTGAGTCATAGCACATACATGACACTCGGACCTGTGCTGGAAGAAAATTTTACTCATGGATCCCATGAATTTTAATTCAGTACCTTTGGTGTAAAGGCAGGCGTCCCAATAATTTTGGTCCTCTGATCCTCCCAGGACAAGACCAGTTTGGTCTTGTCCCCGAACTCCAGTGGTCTTGAAAATGGACTGTTCCTGACTTCAGCATGCTCCATAAACAGGAACAGTCCACAGCTGGACCGTTGGGGAGGGAGGTTTTTCGGAGGATCGGCGGATCAGGTGAGTATAAACTTTGTGCTCACCCCTAGAAAAAAAAAAAACATTTGACCCATGCAGTGCAGGCCCAGCTCCACTGCAAAAAAAAGTCCCTGGACTTGGGCTTTAAAGCAAACACATACTTAGGGAACTCATGAGGTTTTGTTCTTCTGTACAGTGCTGGTTAGTAGTAGTTGCTTGCAGATGTGAGAGCAGAGTGATATCTTTATTAGTGTGTTGCTCCTCCTTTAGTATCCAATCGCAGGCTGGGGTGGATGCTGCAGGGCTTTTTTTTAAACCACATTGTAGCCTGCAGTTGAGGCTGAAAATCTGCCTGTACTGTCTGGTAGGGGTGTCTGAATTTCAAAACTGGATAAAAACAAGAACAGATCCTTTGACAATTCATCTACATGTATTTTAATTGTACATTTAGGTGTCTGCAGCTCAGCTTTAAACAGGCCATAGATATCACAGCTCCCTAAATCAGCCTTTTTACCTCAAAGGAACCCTTTAAATAATTTTTAGGTCTCCCTGCTGAAAATGATTATTCCTACAGCTCATGGAATGTTAACATGAATAGTAAGGTGGTTGTAAAGGCTCAAGATTTTTTACCTGAGCCAATCAGCAGAGAGGGGGTGAGACCAAGCTGCGGTTCTGTGTGTGAATGGACTCACAGAGCCTCAGCCTGGGAAAGAACCTGCTCAGGTGCCCCCATTGCAAGTTGCTTGCCGTGGGGGCACTTGGCAGAAGGGAAAAACTACTGCACAGACAGGTGAGTATGACATGTTTGTTATTTTATTTTTTTAAAAGACACTTTAAGATCACTTTAACAACTTTCAGACCGGACCATTTTGCTAGCTTAAGACCAGACCACTTTTTGCGATTCGGCACTGCGTCGCTTTAACTGACAATTGCGCTCCCAAACAAAATCAACGTCCTTTTTTTCCCACAAATAGAGCTTTCTTTTGGTGGTATTTGATCACCCCTGCGGTTTTTATTTTTTGCGCTATAAACAAAAATAGACAATTTTGAAAAAAACACATTATTTTTTACTTTTTGTTATAATAAATATCCCCCAAAAATATATAAAAAAAATGTTTTCCCTCAGTTTAGGCCGATACATATTCTTCTACATATTTTTGGTTAAAAAAAAATCGCAATAAGCGATTATTGATTGGTTTGCGCAAAAGTAATAGCGTTTACAAAATAGGGAATAGTTTTATGGCATTTTTATTTATAATATTTTTTTACTAGTAATGGCAGCGATCAGCGATTTTTATTGTGACTGGCAGACTCATCGGACATTTTTGACACATTTTGGGGATTTTTGTCATTTATACAGCAATCAGTGCTATACAAATGCATCGATTCCTGTGTAAATGACACTGGCAGTGAAGGGGTTAACCAGGGGGTGGCAGTGTAGGGGTTAAGTGTTCCTAGGGGCGTGTTACTAACTGTGGGGGGCTGGGCTTTGTGTTAGTGAACACTGATCTCTGCTCCAATCACATGAAGCAGAGATCAGCATCACTTGTTACTAGGCAGAACGGGGAGATGCTGTTTACAACGGCATCTCCCCGTTCAGCCTCCCCGTGAGACGATTGCGGGTATCCCCGCAGGCGATCGAGTCCATGGGACCCGAGACTGGACTCACGGGGTCCCCGACCGGCACGCAAGCGCACCGCCGGCGGTGTGCAAGCGATGGCAGGGCAGCATATAAAAATGGACGTACTTGTATGCCAATATGCCTGCCCATGCCATTCTGCCGATGTACATCAGCGTGCGCCGGTCGGGAACTGGTTAAATAAAATAATAAGGGATATCTACAGTATTTGACACCCAAGACATCAATTGTTTGTTATTTTTGCTGTAATTTACAAAATTGTTCAGAAATAATTTTGAAATTAAATAAATAATAATTTCCAAAAAAGAAACACAGACAAGACAATGGCAATTGAAGCAACCCATAACATTAGTAGACATTGTAGATGTGACCCCTTACATTGGTGGCCTATGAACAAAATTGGTGGTCAGGGTAGGTGGATGATCAATTCACCATTGCTTACCACTCATATAATTCCTTCCAACCTCAGGATGAACCCTACAGTTCCACAGAACTCTGGTTGAGAAAGGCTGCTCATCATTGCTTTCTAGACTACTCAATCCAAAACCTGACAGAAATCTATGAGCAACCAGTATTGTCCAATGTAATGTTATGTCTAATTAAGTTAAAAAAAAATCATATTTTAACAAACACAACACACGTGTGCAATTCGTTTAGTTCCAAATTCGTATTTTTTACTAATTTCCACAAATTTATTCATTTGGAAATATCCAAATTAAGAAGAACCCGTTTAACAAATTTTTCAGAATATTCATAAATTTAATATTCGAAAATTCGTAGATTTTAAAGCTCCTAAATTAAAAATTTGAACATCCAAAAACCCTAAGAATTTGAAAATCTGAAATAATAACTAATAATAACTTAACTATTACTAACTATTAAAATATAGGTATTGGAATTTCCTTTCAAATTTGGCTGTTAGTGAACGTAACAAATTTATCCAAAGTTCAGAATTATCCGAAATAGGGAATGCCGAATCTAAATGAATAGAACGTAATGAATTAACAATAATAAATAATAATAATAAAAACATTGTATTATTATTTATTATTAATTCATTCCGTTCCTCTTGTTTAGATGCAGCATTCGTTATTTTGAATAATTCGTAACTACGGAAAAATCTGTATTCGTTACGTTCACTAACAGCTAAATTTGAAAGGAAATTCCAATACCTATAATTTAATAGTTAGTTATTATTAGTTAGTTATTCTTTCAAATTTTTTTTTTTTTTTTTTTTTCTTATTTTTGGATTTTCACATTTTTGAATTCACGAATTGCGATCATAACGAATGACCCGAAAAAACAAAAAACTAATGAAATGAAAAAGAACAAATTTTTCGGCAGTGCACATTTCTACCGCTTTCCAGACTTTATAGGAGTGGTTATCACTGCTTAATAACTAATATATATGTATAGTATATAGAGGTGGCATCACACTTTACATTAATACAATTGTCTATCTACCCCAGATTTGCAATGCTAAGTTTGGAGTTTGATTACATGTGCCAGTACGATTACTTGGAAATCCGAGATGGCGACAATGTTGATGGCAAGATCATTAAGCGTTTTTGCGGTAATGAGAGACCACTACCCATCCGCAGCTCAGGAAATGCACTGCATCTTCTCTTCAAGTCAGACGGCTCCAAGAACTTTGATGGCTTCTATGCTACATTTCGAGAAGTTACAGGTAACTCTATAAAGTCTTTAACTCCAAACACATGAAAATAATTTTCAATCAGTCTTAATACTTATACATCAATACATCGAATAAAATAATATTCTGCTACATATATATGGTAAAAAAAATCCCAATAAGTGTATATTGATTGGTTTGCGGAAAAGTCTACAAACTATTTTCTTTAGTTAAAAAAAAAAATTAAAAACAAAGAAAAAATAAAGAAACATATTACATAGTTTGTAGACTTGCACAAACCAATTAATATACACTTATTGGGATTTTTTTTACCATACATATATAGCAGAATACACATTGGCCTAAATTGATGAAGAAATTTGATTTTTTTTAAACTTTTTTTACTTGTAATGGCGGCGATCAGCAACCTATAGCAGTACTGTGATATTGCGGTTGACAAATCGGACACCTAACTGACGCTTTTTACACTTTTTGGGAACCAGTGACAATAATACAGTGATCAGTGCTAAAAAATATGCACTGTCACTGATCAAATGACACTAGCAGGGAAGGGATTAACATCAGGGGCAATCAAAGATTTAACTGTGTTCCTAGGGAGTGCTTGCTAACTATGGGGGGGGGGGTGCTTTGACTGGGGGGAAGGTAAACATACATGTTCCTGCTTAGCAGAAACACAGGATCAGTACATTCCCCTCTCACAGAAGGGTGGTCCGCCTTCTTTACATAGGCAGTTCTGCCTGTCTCCCAATCAATCGTTGGGTCCCGGCAGACATCGTGTCCACCGCACCCGCTGATTGGTTCCGCTGTGTCCAATTACAATGGGATCGGTTCCTTGGCAGGGCGTGCATGCACCACCAACCCGGAAGGGTCAGATCACGTACTAGGTACAGCCATAGCTCCCAACTGTCCCTGATTTTGGGGGACTGTCCCTCACTTGGAATAATGTCCCTCTGTCCCTCATTCCTCATAATTTGTCCCTCATTTTGTTCTGATCTATATAGATGTATATACAATGCAATTTTTATCTATCAAAAAGGGGTTTCCAGTGCTAAACCTTTCATCTGATTTCTAAATTGCTGCATTTGTAAATTCTAAAAGCCAATATAAAGGAATAGTAGTGCTAAAAAAAGCACTTGTGAGTTCAACCAATCTTGTTTTTTTTGTACAATTCTCCTTTAAGGGGGCGTGGCAAGAGGTGTGTCCTATGCCTGCATGCTTTTGCTGATAGGTGTCCCTCATTCCCATTTCAAAAAGTTGGGAGGTGTTTTGCCATTCTTTGGCACAGACCGGCCGCCCTGACGTAGTATAGGTGCATGGGGCCATCCGCAAGTGGTTAAAATTGTAATCTTGAACAATGTTTTATCAGAAGAAACTTACCATAAGATAAAAATTTAATTTCTAGTCTTTATTCTGAAAACTGATAAGCATGGCTGTTATGCAGGGGCGGATCCAGGGGGGGGGGCAACGGGACAATTGCCCCCCCCGAGAATACCGCCAGCTGATGACAGAACGGCCGGTTCCGCGGGTCCAATCGCGGCCGGTTCCGCGGGTACCCGCGGGCCGGTTCCGCGGGTCCAATCGCGGCCGGTTCCGCGGGTACCCGCGGCCGGTTCCGCGGGTACCCGCGGCCGGTTCCGCGGCTCCAATCGCGGCCGGTTCCGCGGGTACCCGCGGGCCGGTTCCGCGGGTCCAATCGCGGCCGGTTCCGCGGGTACCCGCGCTGAGTGGACGGGTGAGGGGGGGGGCAGCTGGGCGGCTTAGGAGGGCTGCTGGCCAATCAGGAAGCCAGCAGGCAGGGGAGCAGGGAGATGACATCATCTCTCACTGCCCTGCGTCCCTCCAGTTCCGCCCTCACTGTGTAGGAAGCTGTGTGCAGCAGAGAGATTGCATCATCTCTCTGCTGCCTATGTTCACTCTGGGACCCAACAAAAGACCACCAGTAGGTGACAATCCGCAATGTGTGGCAGGCTACGTGGCAAGTGGCAATCCGCAATGTGTGGCAGACTACGTGGCAAGTGGCAATCCGCAATGTGTGGCAGGTGACGTGGCAAGTGACAATCCGTAATGTGTGGCAGTTGACGTGGCAAGTGACAATCCGCAATGTGTGGCAGGTGACGTGGCAAGTGACAATCTGCAATGTGTGGCAGGCTACGTGGCAATCCGCAATATGTTGCAGGCAACGTGGCAAGTGACAATCCGCAATGTGTGGCAGGTGACGTGGCAAGTGGCAATCCGCAATGTGTGGCAGGCAACGTGGCAAGTGACAATCCGCAATGTGTGGCAGGTGACGTGGCAAGTGGCAATCCGCAATGTGTGGCAGGCAACGTGGCAAGTGACAATCCGCAATGTGTGGCAGGTGACGTGGCAAGTGACAATCCCCAATGTGTGGCAGGTGACGTGGCAAGTGGCAATCCGCAATGTGGGTCAGGCAACTTGGCAAGTGACAATCCGCAATGTGTGGCAGGTGACGTGGCAAGTGGCAATCCGCAATGTGTGGCAGGCTACGTGGCAATCCGCATCTGGTGGCAGGCGACGTGGCAAGTGACAATCCGCAATGTGTGGCAGGTGACGTGGCAAGTCACAATCCGCAATGTGTGGCAGGTGACGTGGCAAGTGACAATCCCCAATGTGTGGCAGGTGACGTGGCAAGTGGCAATCCGCAATGTGGGTCAGGCAACTTGGCAAGTGACAATCCGCGATGTGTGGCAGGTGACGTGGCAAGTGGCAATCCGCAATGTGTGGCAGACTACGTGGCAATCCGCATCTGGTGGCAGGCGACGTGGCAAGTGACAATCCGCAATGTGTGGCAGGTGACATGGCAAGTGGCAATCTGCAATGTGTGGCAGGCTACGTGGCAAGTGACAATCCGCAATGTGTGGCAGGTGACGTGGCAAGTAACAATCCGCATTTGGTGACAAGTGACAATCCACATTTGGTGGCAGGCGACATGGCAAGTGACATCCTCAGGGCTCCCACTGATTCTGCATTATGGTGAGTTGAACCATTTAATTTTATATTACAATGTATTAATAGAAATAATGCGCTTCAATCATCCTGACACCATAACAACCATGGTGCCGTAATGATTGAAGCGCCAATACCAGCCATTTCCCCTATAAATTGCCCCCCAAAAAACATATTTTATAGCAGTGCCCCTCCCGAGATTAGACTCTGGATCCGCCCCTGCTGTTATGCTTATTCTCTGAATTCTAAATCTTAAGAGTCACTGCCTTAGGTAAAATCAATATGACTTGCTACATACTTTTTCTAGATCATTGGCTCATAAGTATTGATTTACTGAAGGCAAATAGACTGTACACTTCACAAAGTGCAGTTGATCCAGATCTTAGAAAATGAGCCTCACTTTGCAAAGAATAGCCAATCACAAGCAAGGAAAATTTAAAAAACTGCATTTTTGCTTGCACACGATTGGACGATGGAAGTCAGCAGAGCTCTCCCTCATTTACTAAGCTCTGGAGCAACTTCACTTGCAGAGGGCAAATGTACTTTGCAAAGTGCACAGTCTATTTGCCTTTAGTAAACCATGGCACTGCCACAATAGGAAAAGCATAAGGCCTCGTGCACCCTGGACGTTTTTGGACGTTTTTACAGCTGCTGTTTTTGGCTTCAGACATTTTTTTTCTACTGTCAATAAACTTCCCATCATGTTATTCTATGTGTCCATGCACACATAGGCTGTTATCAGCAGTTTTTGGCTGGGGCATTTTTGGGCTTTAAAAAAATTAAATTAATAGTGTGTTGTGAGAGGAGTTTTTCAGCTGTAAAAACGCTCTAACGTCAAAAAACGCTGATAAACGCTCAAAAACGCGGCTTACCAGCATTTTTAGACTTTGTGATCCATCAAAAAAAAATGTTTTATCAAAACGCCAACGCTAAAAAACGATAATCAACGCTATTGCAAAAACGTTGAAAAACTCACCGCAAAGCTACTGCCGTTTTTATAACGTTATTTTAACGTCCAGTGTGCATGAGGCCTAATAGACATGCATGTAACATTTTCAGAAGAAGGTCCCCAATGGCTGCCCACATATTGTATCAGGTTATCTTCAACATTTTATAAGATGGAACAATCAGCGCCACAAGTAAAAAATATTGTGATGTTTAAATAAGATAACCTAATAATAAACGTGCATAGCTGCTAAACATTCCAAGTGGTACACCACACTAATTTCAAAATAGATAGCAAATAAATATAGTGCTATGTGTAAAAAAAATTATAATAATAATAAAATGTATACATATACACACACACACACACACACACACACACACACACACACACACACACACACACACACACACACACACACACACATATATATATATAGTGCAAATCTCTAAAATAAATAAATCCTACATATAAATGAATAGTCCATAAAATGAAAAAAATAAGAAATAAAACATGAAAAACTCTTCTTTTGATCAGTGTATCCACACAATTCCACCGCAGTGATTGTTCGTCCTGAAAAGGCGTGCACACCACCACCAGTAAAAATGCGCGCTCGCCTCGCAGATGAGTAAAAATTCATATGTGGCTCTTTGCTCTCACTTCCGCTTCCCAATCAGTGGTGGGTAATCCAGATGGCTCTTTTCTTAATGCTAACTCAGCTCATTAACATCCAAAGAAACGAATCACCTCCCGACTTGGCTCCAGATTCCATGAGTTCAGGACATGTAAATAATAAGTATAGAGACCACAGTGTTCTCCGTATACAAATATATTCAAAGCCCCCAAACAGACAAGTTGCACTTACAAGGTAAAAACTTTTAAAATCACATATACAGTAGACCCCCCTCCATCGCGGTGGTTAAGTTCCGGACCCACCCGCGAAAAGTGAAAAACCGCGAAATAGAATGACCCTATTTAAATACACCCTAGGCATTTTACTGCCCCCTCTAACGTCACCACGCTCAGTGCGGTCCACGAGCGAGGCATGCGTTCCACCGCAGCCTCGCTCTGATTCACTGCTACATAACCGTGAAATGGTGAAATATTACCGCAATATCAGAATAACAGGTCCTAATTAAAATAGCGCGATATATAACGGGAGCGCAAAAACTGAACCGCGATAGAGCGGGGATTTACTGTAAA
Organism: Lithobates pipiens; assembly: GCF_037356315.1. Taxonomy (NCBI): domain Eukaryota; kingdom Metazoa; phylum Chordata; class Amphibia; order Anura; family Ranidae; genus Lithobates; species Lithobates pipiens. The sequence continues at coordinate 231,919,146 of NW_027507686.1, read as the reverse complement.
CCTCCAGAGTAGCACCGTCGTGTCCACATGCACAGTGCCCTCACGACGGTGCTACTCTGGAGGTTTATATGTGACCCAATCTATTATTAGTCAACTGAGTCAATAAATAAAGTGTCACAGTTAGCATTAGTACTAGAATTAGGGTTCTGTTTTCCTCAATATCTCATGTTGGGTTTCCCATCGAAACGGCCGCTGTTATAAATCATGGGGCCCCGTACAGCATACCTGTCACATTTAGGTCTAGAAAAATAGAAAAGAATGTTCTTTTCCATTTACTTTGTTTGGCCTGAATGCCCACAAGTCAATTCATAACTGGAATACTGCAGACCTACATGGAGCTTTCAATCAAGTCCATATCAGTGGTGGCTGGTGCTCAAAATTTTTTGGGGGGGTGCAAACAAACGGAACAATTCAGAAAAAAAACATCAATTGCTGCCACTGTGCCATCAAACGCAGCCACTGTGCCATCATACAGAGCTACTGTACCCATCAATTGCCGCCACTGTGCCATCAAACACAGCTACTGTACCCATCAATTGCCGCCACTGTGCCATCATACGCAGCTACTCTACCAATAAATAAATTAGCTTTTTTTTTTGCTAGAAATCTGCTCAGCCCCCCCCCCCCCCCTGCTGGCCGGGCCCAGTACAACAGGGCTGGTTGTACTGACCTATCAGCAGCCCTGCCCATCGAACTGGAGGCCAGTGTTTGGCACAGGTCCAGGGAAGTTTAAAAGGTTCCCATGAAGTTTCCATACCCTTTTGCCTCTGTCCTTTTATGTAGCTGTAGCCCACCTTCACTCCACAATCACTATACTATATAGATCTTGCTGCCCGCCTCATTGTTTAAATTCCTCCACTGGCTTCTTGTTTGGATGACCACATGTGTACAGTTCTACACCATAGACTTCTATTGCACTGGTAGACGGCTAGGAGCAGACTTGTCTACCAGCCCATGTGGGGCTGAACGGCATACATGGGAACACGGGATCAAAAAGTCAGTGGAGAAATGAAAACAATTTTGTGGACCTCACAGCAAGAACTAATTAAGATTAGATTAGATTAGGAAGGAGGATGGTCTATACCTGCTTAGGGAGTTGGGGTTGAAAAGTTTTCTTACATATTAAAAGACCATTTAAAGCCTATTGCACCCTTGAAAATAAGCAAAAACCAACTTAATGCCACTTTCCAATTGACTATAATGTCTTTTTAAGTAAATGGTGAAATTTAAATTTTATTAAATTATTATTTAGTTTTTTTGAGTCAGGTTCAATACAATGTACATTCCAACAAAATAAAGTACGAGTAATGGAAATGAAATAAAAAGGAATCTGGGGTGAGGTAACAGAAAATCATAACTAACTGAAGGAGAGAGGTTTGTAGGAATAGCAGACATGGGTTTGCCAGGAAAACTGAGAAATTTCATTAACACCTCCAAACTTTTTTTAAGCAAAATTAAAACACCCCGTTTTTTTCAGCCCTAAGAAAGACGTATTGTGACGTTCAACTTCTCTAAGCTCGGCATTAGAAGGTTCTTTGCAGGCGTTTGAAATGACTATTGAGTGCAAAATTTTGACATAGCTATAGGCAGTCTTCAGTATAAAATTGAAACTACGTAACACTTTTAATGAAATACACCAGGGATTATTTTTTCAACACTTCCTGAAATGTGTAAATTACTTTGAATAAGTGGGAAAGATAGTGACTCTGCGGTTATATATAACCCATTGAAGTGGTTTTCATAAACCTCTGAAGCGTCAGAAGTAGGGATGAGCTTCGTGTTCGAGTCGAACATACGTTCGACTCGAACATTGGCTGTTCGTCCGTTCGGCGAAGTCCGAACATTTTGGTCCGTTCGCGCCAAATTCGTGTGGAGCTCACGGCCCACAATGCACTGCGATGGCGCAGTGCATTGCTGGCTCATGATTGGCCAAGCATGCACTGTGACCCTGCATGCTTGGCCAATCGCAGCGCCAGCAGCGAGGAGAGCCATGATAGGTCACAGGCAGGATGCCTGTGGCCAATCATAGCTCAGGCTGTGTAGTGCACGCCCCACACTATATAAGGCCGCCAGCGCGGCGGCCTTGTGTAGTGTGTTGGCGTCTGAAGCAGTGGGTGTTCTGTGTACCTTCAACACAGTACACACCGATCGTTTTCGGCCGATTTTCGATCTTGCTGTTGTGTAGTGGTTATTGTCTGCGTGCCCTGACCGCAGTATACACCGCAATATTCACCTCACCTATATAGCTAGTGATCTATCTTTTATAATAGAGCTTGCAGTCAGTAGTGTTAGGAGATAGTGCGTGCTGTCTGCGTGCTCTGTACCCAGTACATACCGCTATATCCACCTACATAGCTCTTCTCTATTTGAGCCCACTTGCCATCTGCAGGAGTTATTGGAAGTTGTGTGTGCCTCCAGCACAGCACAGTATACATCTGTATATACCCCTTTATCTCTGGTGTTCGATAATAAAGGCATCTGCAGGAGTTAGTGGGTGTTGTGTGCCTCTAGCACAATATACACTACCCAACTGCTTTTTTACCCAACTCCCTTCAGGCCATTACCATGTCTGGAAGGCCAGCAAGGAGAGGCAGACAGGCGCGAGCCGATAAAAGAGGGCAAGCAGGCTCTGTGTCTAGAGACAACAGTGCTGGTCGTGGACGCGGTGCATTGTCATCAGCACGTGGCCATGGGACATGCTTGTCCTTCTTTTCGGCAGCTGGACATGTTGAACCGCAACATGCCAACGACTTGGTAGAGTGGATGACCAAGCCCTCTTCATCCTCCTCATCCTCTCTCACCCAGTCTCAGGGTACTAGCAAAGCAGCTCCCAACGCATCGTCTTCCCTCCTCTCAATGTCATCATCAGTGACTCCTTCCCTAGACCCACCACGTCCTCCTGAGGAGTCTCCTGAACTCTTTGAGCACAGTGTTGGGTACATGCTCCACGAGGATGCCCAGTGTTTTGTGGGCTCTGATGATGACACTCAGCTAGAGAAAGGCAGTAGCGTGAGCGCAGAGAGAGGGGATGCTCAAGAAGGACAGCAATCTGGCAGTCATGTTCCACAAGCTGCAGCATACTGCCAGGTTTGCTACAGCGATGAAGAGGGAGGGGATGATGAGGGCACTGACTCCACGTGGGTGCCTGGAAGGAGAGAGGAGGAAGAGGAGGAGGAGGAGGCACATGTCCAACGAGGCAGGATGCCCTCCGGGGGCCAGCTTAGGGGCAGCACACCGACTGAATCACACCGCAGAGCTCCGCCTGTGCAGAGCGCTGCCTCTGCGCGTTATTCTAAAAGTTCTTTGGTGTGGGCCTTTTTTGAGACGAGTGCATCAGATCGCACCGCTGCTATTTGCAACATATGTCTTAAGCGTATCTCACGTGGCCAAAACATCAGCCGCTTGGGCACCACATGCTTGACCAGACATATGTTGACCTGCCATGCAGCTCGTTGGCAAGCGTACCTCAAAGACCCACACCAAAGAACAAAGCGGACCTCTCCTTGCTCCTCATCAGCTGACATCTCCAACCCCACTAGACCTTCAGTCCTCTCTGAAACCTGCTCTGGGAGGAATGAAGGTGTAGAATTAGGTGTGTCACAGCCAAGTGCTTCCGGGAACTCTGCTAGCGGTACACCCACGTCCGATTATAGCAGGCAAATGTCCCTGCCCCAGCTTCTGGACCAGCGAAAGAAGTTCACTTCCAGCCATCCACATGCCCAGCGGTTGAATGCTAGCTTGGCTAAATTGCTAGCACTTCAACTGCTGCCTTTTCAGTTGGTAGACTCAGCCCCCTTCCGTGAGTTTGTACAATGTGCGGTTCCTCAGTGGCAGGTCCCCAAACGCCACTTTTTCTCACGGAAGGCGATTCCGGCTCTCTACCGGCATGTGGAAGGCAATGTCCTTGCCTCGCTGGACAGGGCGGTCAGCGGTAAGGTGCATATTACCGCTGACTCATGGTCCAGCAGGCATGGACAGGGACGTTACCTGTCTTTCACGGCCCATTGGGTCACTCTTCTGGCAGCTGGGAAGGATGCAGGACAAGGTGCAGTAGTGTTGGAGGTTGTTCTGCCACCACGCCTCCAAAATGCTACTATTGGTTGTGACACACTTCTCTCCTCTTCTTCTTCCTCCATGGCCTCTTCCAGTGCTCTGTCCTCAGAACCAGCGGTGCTCCGTAGGCGTTCCAGGGGCTACGCAAGTACGCAGGCAAAACGATGCCATGCCGTGCTTGCTCTGGTTTGTTTGGGGGACAGGAGCCACACTGGGGCGGATGTTTTGTCAGCTCTGCAGGGGCAGGCAGAGAGGTGGTTGACGCCACGCCAGCTTAAGCCAGGAATGGTGGTTTGCGACAATGGCACCAACCTCCTCTCCACCCTCCGACAGGGACAACTGACCCATGTGCCCTGTGTAGCTCACGTCCTTAACCTGGTGGTGCAGCGGTTCTTGGGCAGGTACCCCGGCTTACAGGATGTCCTGAAGCAGGCCAGGAAAGTCTGTGTGCATTTCCGCCAATCATTTAATGCCTGTGCTTGGCTGGCTGAGCTCCAAAAGGAGTTGAACCTGCCCAAGAACCGCCTTATATGTGACATGCCCACCAGATGGAACTCAACATTGGCCATGCTGCAGCGGCTGCACACGCAGCAGAGGGCCATCAATGAGTACCTGTGCGACTACGGCACCAGGACAGGGTCAGGGGAGCTTGGTTTTTTCTCACCACGCCAGTGGGGCATGATCAGGGATGCATGCACTGTCCTGTCACCGTTTGAGGAGGCCACAAGGATGGTGAGCAGTGACAGTGCATGCATCAGTGACACTGTACCTCTTGTCCACCTCTTGGAGCATACGCTGCGTGGAATAATGGACAGGGCACTTGAGGCAGAACAGAGACAGGAAGAGGAGGACTTCCTTGCCTCTCAAGGCCCCCTTTATCCAGACAGTGTTCCTGCTGTGCCACCCATCACACAGGAAGAGGATGAGGAGGAGGAAGAGGAGGAGGAGGATGATTGTGTCAGCATGGAGGTGGAGGCTGGCACTCAGCATCAGCAGCAGCAGCAGCAGCAGCAGCAGTCTTGTAGGGATTATTTACAGTCCCAAGAAACACGTGGACTTGTACGTGGCTGGGAGGAGGTAGCTGCGGATCATGTTGTCCTTAGTGACCCAGAGGACTCCGGACCGAATGCCTCAGCTAACCTATGCTGCATGGCCTCCCTGATCCTGCAAAGCCTGCGGAAGGATCCTCGTATTCTTCGGATCAAGGAGAGGGACCATTACTGGCTGGCCACTCTCCTTGATCCACGGTACAAGAAAACTAGAGTATATGGCAGAGGTTGCAGTGTGGTGGCACCAGCACCAGTGCCTAAGGCCCAATTTTTCTGCCCCTGTTTAACAGGGGCGTTTACAATTTTTGATGCAATGCTTTGCAGCAGGGCTAATTCTTGCAATAAAACTAGAGTATATGGCAGAGGTTGCAGTGTGGTGGCACCAGTACCAGTGCCTAAGGCCCAATTTTTCTGCCCCTGTTTAACAGGGGCGTTTAAGTACAATTTTTGATGCAATGCTTTGCAGCAGGGCTAATTCCTGCAATAAAACTAGAGTATATGGGAGAGGTTGCAGTGTGGTGGCAGTGCAGTGCCTAAGGCCAAATTTTTCTGCCCCTGTTTAACAGGGACATGTAATTACAATTCTTGATATAATATTTCACAGGAGGGCCCCTTCCTGTGCCCACCCAGAGTAACGGTGAGGACTTATAGTGTTGTGGCACCAGCTCCACAACCACCAAAGGTCAATTTTTCTACCACTGTTCAACAATGGCATGTAATCACAATTCTTGATATAATCGTTCACAGCAGGGCGCTCCAGCGCCCACCAAGAGTCACTTTGAGGGCTTACAATGTTGTGGCAAAACCAATACCTTGTTCCGCCATTTCTGCAGAGCATATAGGGCAGGCCCCTACTTTCAAACATCCAACTTACAAACATCTCCTACTTGCAAACGCAAGGAGACAGCAGAAAGTGAGATGAAAAAAGATGGACGACAAAACAAATTATACAGGGGTGATAACCCTTCCCTATGTTTTCCCTATGTTTTCCAAAAAGCTTAAAAAAAAATTTTTTGACTGGAGCTACACTTTAAAAATGTACCAGTTGAAAATTACAAACAGATTCAACTTAACACAACAAACCTACACAGTCCCTGTCTTGTTTGCACCGCCTGTATACTGCTGTTCTGAGTATATAGGGCCTGGGGGCCACACGCATTTCCTTTTTTTAATATGGGTACGGGGTTTCCCTTAATATGCGTACAAGACCTAAAGGGGCTGGTAATGGGCAGGGAGGGCTACCCATGCCATTTTTCTCAATGATTTTCAACCATATTGCAGGAACCAGATATAACATTAAAACCGCAAGCAGTTTTAAATGGTGTTATTTCCGTTTAATGTCATTTTGTGCAGGGACTGTTCTAAACACGGGAAACACGTGGCACTTCACAGGCATACTACAGACACCCCCCAGGCACCATATTTAAAGGAATATTTCACTTTTTTTTTTCACTTTAATCGTCATTAAAATCAGTGCTCCCGCCAAAACGGCCATTTTTAAAAACATTTTAGGCATTGACCCATGTCCCCTGGGGCAGGAGCCAGGTCCCCAAACCCTTTTTAGGACAGTATCTTGCATATTAGCTGTTAAAATTAGCACTTTTCATTTCGAAAGTTCTGGTGCGAACCGAACCCGGGGGGTGTTCGGCTCATCCCTAGTCAGAAGTATACATTATGGCTGAATCAGGTGTAAATGTTACTGCCATCTTTGTTGGGGCCTGATTCAAATTAATGTAACTTTACTGTACAATATTACAGCATTCATGAAAACAGGTGAATAGAGAAAGGCCTAGAAGACACAACAGGATGCCTTTATTATCTTGAGCTGGCAGTCAAAAACAACGTTGAAAGAACACTATCATTTTTTTTTTTTTTTTATATCAATTTGAAATTGATAAATATGTTTCATGCATTTTTTTATTTTTTTTGTTAAATATACACAATCTCCGCCTAACAAATAGGCCTACATGACCAGGGACTCACAAAGCACCATGGGTTAGCTAAAAGGGATACCAGCAAAAGTTTAATAAAGAGATTTACCATAAACACCTGATTGTCAAAAATGTGTTTATCTCTAGCTGGAACCTATAGGTATGGTAGCTTGTTGCACACAGGGCCGTCTTTAATATTGATTGAACCCTGGGCAAAACTTTTCTTGCCCCCCCCCCCCCCCCCATGTAGTTTTGCTCTCCACCTGCTCTGAGACATACAATAAATAGCAGCTAGACTCAAAATCGGTTTACTGAATCAGATCCAGCAGCTATTGCGATTGGTTGCCAGAGGTTACAGTGCATCATTACCGCTCACTGACTGGTTGCTAGAGGTTACACCACACATTACAGCTCACTGGTTAGTTGCTAGAGGTTACAGCACATTATTTCTGCTTGTTGATTGGTTGCTAGAGATTACTGTGGATATGACCTCAGGGGGGCATGATATACATATCAATGCTGCCGGACACCGCTATTTACATATGAATGTCGGTAATTTACATCTAAACACAGGGTCTGCAGGTGAGTCTTCTGTACACAACAATAGGGCAGAGCTGAGCAGCATTAGTAGCAGCATTTCACACTGAGATATCGGGACACAGCACAGGACTAAAACCTCAAAGGGCGAGGGAATTTAAATCAGGATAGTTGGCAAGTATGAGGCAGCTGCTTTGGGCCCCCCAACAATGACAGGGCCCAGGGCAGCTGCCCCTTTTGCCCTGCCTTAAAAATGGCCCTGCTGAGACAGGATTCATGATTTGGTAGCCTTGGTACTTGGTATTCACAACTTGTTAGCCTGGATTCAGCTATCAAAACATTTATGTCCTTATTAGAGAGTGGTTACAGTTCCACTTTAATTTACAGGTTCAAGTTTATACTTTCAAAACATTTAATGAATACATAGCTGGGCTAAAGGGAGATTTATCTTCTGCATACATTTAAAAAGTATATGTAAAAGACATATACAAATATGTTAAATGTGAACAAAAAAGTTTTAAAAACCTTCTGAAAAAAATACTTTTTATATTCATCTGTCTTGCTGCCCATTCCTCAGATATTCTTTGTTCAAAAGCTACAGCCACTGGTGGAATCTAGTCCTACCAACACAATTCTAGGTATGGTGGATGCTTGGTCAATTTTACGTGCTGTGGTTCCATTCGCCAGGCCCTGTGTTCCTATAGCACACAGTAATGATGTAGGAGCTGCCGAATGGAGGAACCATATCACGTGGCAGGGGAACCTCCTGGAAGTAGGTGTGAGGATTCTGCTCCTGAACGGAAGGAAGATCTGAGGATTGGGCAGAAGGACAGTTAGGTATAAAAGGTTTTGTTTTTGCAGGTTTTTTTTTTTTTTAAAGAGCAAAGGGGTCAGATTAATGAATACAAAATTTGAAAAGCAAAGGAGGACTTTGATTATTAGGCCACTAATAATCCCAAAGAGGAAACAGGTACTCCATTAGATAAAATCTAGAATGTATTAGATATTATTAAAAATCATAATGACTAAATACATAAATAAGGAGGAAGTAAAAATATGAGGCATCTTCCCAGATATGTATATATGGCTAGGCAAAGAAAGTGGGAGGCCCATAAATTGTAGTGTATCAGCATATGTGTATACATGCATACATATACACGTTTAGCCAATATGGGATATATGAAGGGCTAGCCACAGGAATCAGAATGCCAACGCCAAAGGATTGATACGTGTTTCGCCAAATGCTTCCTCAGGAGATCCTGTTGGTTCCTAGCCATAGAGGGAAACATAGGATGTCTGATCCACCAAATGAGGGGGGGAGGGGAAAGCAAAAGAAAAGGGAAATGATCGCATCTAACCGGTCCCGGGATAGAGCAAAGAGGAGAAGGAAAAAGAAACCCCTCGTTCATAGGGAGATGGAAAAGACGAAACCCCTCGTTCATAGGGAGATGGAAAAGATGTCAATGATGGATGTCTTTTCCATCTCCCTATGGACGAGGGGTTTCTTTTTCTTTCTCCCCTTTGTTTTGGCAACCGGGATCAGCACATTACGCTATACTGGAGCTTTGATTTTTAAGTTGGACCACCAACACAGGGTTTCATAGCCAGTTGGTGCATATGAATATTGGATCCCTCAGTAGATTGATTGAAAACACCCATTATTCCTAAAGCTACGAGCTGCTTTCTTGAGGTGAAGTGCCCCATACAGCTGTTTAATGCCCCATATAGGCTCTATCCTGGGACTGGTTAGACACAATCATTTCCCTTTTCTTTTGCTTTCCCCTCTCCCCCTCATTTGGTGGATCAGACATCCTATGTTTCCCTCTGTGGCTATGAACCAATAGGACTCCTGAGGAAGCATTTGGCGAAACGCGTAGCAATTCTTTTGGCATTGGCATTCTGATTTCTGTGGCTGGCCCTTCATACACCCCATATCAGATAAACATGTATATGTATGCGTGTATATTCATATGTTGATACACCACAATTTATAGGCCTCCCACTAGGTTTCTTTGCCTAGCTATATATACATATACATGTCCCATATTTTTTACTTCCTTCATGTTAATGTATTTAGTCATTATGATATTTTAATAATATCTAATACATTTCAGATTTTAACTAATTGAGTACCTATTTCCTCATTGAGATTATTAGTGACACAAAGTCCTCTTTTTTGCTTTTCAAATTTTGTATTAATTTGTTTTGGATGTGGTGCCAAAAACCACGGGTTGCATCTCTACATATTTTTCCCAGGCTCAGTTTGAAGGTTAAGACAAAGACACATCAAACAAAAAAATTTACTTCTTCTTTTCTTTGTATCATTCAGTCTGTGCCCCTTCGCCATGTTTTCATGATGGAACGTGCATTGTGGAGAAAACTGGATCCTATATATGTGGCTGTTTAGCTGGGTATACTGGAAGACACTGTGAAAATGGTAAGTTGCTTCTACTTTTTTAATAGCATAAAGCCAGCAATATGTTCCAAGCCAATCCTAGTACAGCATAGTATACTATACAAAATATATAGTGTACTATACATAAGAATCAGAGGAGGCACGCCCTCAGATCACTGAACAAAAAAAATTGGATGTGATAGAAGATCATTTAAATCATACACTTCCTTGCTTGCCAGTGCATTCTAAGAAATCTGGAAGAAAAGGAACACCACATCAGTGGTTGAGAGTCTGATTATTTTTTATTTAATTTGTCACTGTTGTCTTGGACCCTCTAAGTCACTAGGTGAAAGTAGGTCCTAAAAGGGTCAAGGGCTGAGTCTAGGAGCCACCCAGTATTCATTAGCACACCTCACAAGGGATGTTGCAGAAAGATTCCCTTGAATGCATTTGAACTAGTGATAACAACTGGCAGAACCAACGTGAAGCACTGTGGGGTTGATTTACTAATACTGGAGCGTGCAAAATCTGGTGCAGCTGTGCATGGTAGCCCATCAGCTTCTAACGTCAGCTTGTTCAATTAAACTTTGACAAAAGAAACCTGGAAGATGATTGGTTTCTATGCAGAGCTGCACCAGATTTTGCACTTTCGAGTTTTAGTAAATCAACATTATTACCTTGTTACTCTAATGCCAAGGCTATTAAATTGATTGGGGTAAGAAGGAGCAGCACAAGAAGCTTGGCTTGGAGGGAAGGAAGTATGAATCCAGGAATCTGGCTACACCACTTAAGATGGTTTGTGGATGATCAGAGTGAACTTTTCTACAAAGCAAACTGGATAGGCATGTCGGGCGGCCGGTCATGGTGGTCACCGCCTAACACCCCCCCCCCCCCCCCCCCGGGTCTGTCAGTCAGTAGTCAGGGCCCCACACTTACAGTGCTCCAGGCGGCCAAGGGCATCGGCTTCTCTCCAGGCTGTTCTCTCCGGCTGCTTCCTCGCTTCCCCTGCATCTCCTCCCTCCTCCTCCCCTCGTCCAATCCGATCAGATTTCCTTTTGCTCAATGAGCTGACGGGTCTCACGACCCACTTCTTGATTGGCCAGGAGGAGAATCAGTGTTATAATAGCAAATATTAATTTGCTTTTGTAACACAACTGGGTGGGCTTTTGGGCGCAGTGCCCTGCATCCTGAACCCACCCTTTTTTAAAGTCTATTAGAGCCTTCGGCTCTAATCACATGCTTAAAAAAAAAACCCTGTTTCGAATCCATGATTCTGGTGCCCTGCATGTAGATCAGGGGGCCGGATGCATGTATAGGAAGGGCAGCACCTGTGTGCCCCTAATGGATGGGCTGCCACTGGCTGTAGAGCAGGGTTTCTAATCCAGGATTCCTTAGAACTCTAGGGTTCCTCCAGAGGTGGCTAGGGGTTACTTGAGCATTGAGAAATTTCTGCATATCTCTGACACCATTAACCAAAGTTTGGTTGTCTGTACTTTTGTGGATCACAAGAGTGCAGTTCGTTCTTTACTCCTGTGACCCATTTTCAGCAGGCAGTGGGCTGAAGCCCTCTGTCGTCTGACGCCACAGAGCCAATCCAAGCTTGGAAAGGATCACGACCATATGGGGGGGGGGGGGGGGGTGCACAAAGCAGAGAGCCAGGGGCTGATAGTCACCAGCTCTCTGCTTGGGGAGCTGTAAGAACCAAGCAATCGGCAGTGTTAGATCATTCGTTTGTCAGTCTTAGAGGCAGGATGGGGGGGCAGATGCAGTATCGGACCGATACTGCATCCAGCTAGGTAAGTTTGATTCTTAAATAAAAAGAAAACCCATACTTCTCTTTTAAACTCTGGCTTCCTGTAACTTTTAATTAATCATTCTCCCCCTATGTGTCTGTAACTACAAAGTTACAGAGAATGATTAACTTTACTTCACAGTAAAGCAGTGCAAATCATAAGTAGTCAAACGTTTTATGTGGCATATTTTATATACGATCACAGCTTGATAAATTCCCTGCTCTGTAAATAAATGTTGTACAAAACCATTGCAGGTTGTGTGCTGAATGAACAGCAGCTGGATATATATTAGATAAAAGCATCCGACCCTATTGATATGTTGCTTGATGAGCCCCCAACACAAAAGACCCCCAAACTGATTGCAGATACTGCTAAAAAAAAATAACTGGGATTTACTTACAGTACTAAAGGCAAGGGAATTTTCCCCAGTCATGTACAAGGCGGAGGTTGCTGCCTCTGTATCCTTCCATCTTCTGTCAGTACAAGGCACTTTACAGAGACAAGAGCACCATCATGAAGCCTACCTATTTCCGCTGATATGTATTAATAGCCCTGAAAAAGAGGGAGGCAGTTCCCCCCAAATGCGTTTGCTTGATGTGCCTTATTCTTGATTCTCAATAAATGACTGATATCCTTTCATCAAGTGTGGCATGATTCTGGACACCGGGAGCTTCTTTTTTCATATATAAATATCCCTTCTACTGAAGCAACATCAGAGTCGGACCAGTTCAGGTAGAAGCCCAGACTTCCAAAGGGAGTCATAAACCTCCATTTATCCAAGAAACCATCTAATACAGACCAAAATTATCGAATCTGTCCAGTGCAGTCCCTACCTCCAATCAACCAATCACGTACAAGAAAAAAAGAAAAACCGTGTTTTTGCATGCACATGATTGCATGATTAAAATAAGCAGAGCTTCACCTTATTCACTAAGCGCTGGGGAAAATTTCCTTGCAAGGTGCAATTTTCCCTGCAATGTGAACAGTCTATTTGCCTTTAGTAAATAAATCCCACTGCCTCTACAGCTGTATCTGCAGTAAGTTCACCTTAAAGAGGAGTTTCCCTTAAAAAAATAATTCAAAGTCAGTAGCTACAAATACTGCAGCTGCTGACTTTTAGTAATCGGACACTTACCTGTCCCAGGGTCCAGCGATGTGGGGGAACGAAGCCCTGCTCGTCCCCCCCTTCCCTCGGTGGCGCCGACATTGCAACTGTGGGCTTCACAGCCAGCCACCCACTGCTCATGCGCGAGCGGCGCCGCATGCCGTGATTGGCCACGCAGTCATCTGGGAGCTGTCACGTGTCCCAGATGACTGACAGGAGGAAGGGGGCGGAGCTGAGCCCTTCCTGCGCCGAGAGGAAGTGACATCAGGAGTCCAGGCACTGAAGGAGGCAGACTACGAGGGACCCCCTAGCAACAGACATTTAGAGGTGAGTTAAAAAAAAAAAAATCCAAATGTTTTATTTTTGATTTCTTTAGGAATTTTAAGCATTTTTTTATTTTTGTGTGTGGAACACCACTTTAAATTCCAATGTTTCTTTCATAGTCAACAACGGTCAAATTAACCTGCCAAGATATCTACAGTTTGGATATAATTTGCAAATGTTCCCTCAATATGGTTAACAGTACCAGAACAAACATCCTCTGCCAAATTGGCACCAGCCTACAGTTTTGGATACACCCTGCAAATAATCCCTCAATGTGGCTACCAGTGCCAGGGCAAACAGCCAGCCTCTGCCCCTTTGGAATGAGCAGAACCATGCCCAATTGATGTGATGTGGTAGCGAAGGCCATGACAACTACATATGAGGTGCCTTGTGGGTCTTCCACAGGTTCAGGGTTGCCACCATTTTCCAATTTAAAGTTTACCTTTAGACTGCCAAAATCCACATGCCATGGCAAATACTCATTGCACTGCCTGTCTGGGTCTTTTCTCAGGCACAGGACTGCCAAAGAAACCACTGCTCCTTACATTTAGACCAGGGGTCTCAAAACTACGGACCGGGGAACAGATGTGGCCCTATGCTTGACTTTATATGGCTCTTTGGGCACTATTCATCACACTAATATAAGACACTCTTTTGTCCACTAACACCGACAATGGGGAACATTTTCGGCCACTGACATCAACAATGGGACACTATTTCCCCTACTGACACCAACAATGGGGCACTATTCATCCCCCGTATACCAAAGATGGTAAACACAAGCCTGGGAGGAGTATTTGCTGATTTCTTCTAAAGCAGTGCTCTCCAAACTGTGACCTGGGGGCCGGATGTAGCCCTTTGCCTGCCTTTAGCAGGCCCTTGGGGCACTTTTCCACCAACTGACACCAATGATGGAGCACCATTCCCCCTACTGACACCATCAATGGGGTACTATTCTTCTAACTGATGTCTATCAACAAAGGGGCACTGTTCCTCCCATTAAAACCAATAATGGGAGACACTGATGCCGGAACAGTAAACTTGCCCTTTATTTAGAAAGTTTGGAGACCCCAGATTTAGATCACCAACAGCCACTCAGAGGGTTTGGCATCTCTTACCTCCTCTTCTTATAAAACCTCTTGTGTTGCGTATGGAAGATTTGGAGGCTCTATAAGGTTTTCTATTACAGTTGATTGTCATGTGTAAGCGCTGTGAGTGCAGTAATACCTTGTAGATACCTTGTAGCTCAGAAACTGCTAACCCCCATGAGATTCAGCAAGGTCCTTCTCCGCCTGTAGCTCTGAATGTCATTATGTATTCTGTAGGACAGCAGAATCCTGTGACTTGTTTACACAATGCTAGTGATGGATGGCCATGTCACATTAAATATACCGACAATCTGACGGCTTTGGAAGGGTAGGATGAAAGTTTCGTGTGATTTGTCTTTCTGGCACGATGCTGAATACCATCTGGGGATAGCAGGGATCCACAGATATAAGATTGATAGTATTATAGATATACTCTGAAGTATACTCAGCAACAAAATGTTTCCCCAACTGCGGAGCACATGCAATTCTATACCTGCATTGGGCTATAAATTTATAAAGTTATTGGAATAAAATCCACCAAAAATAGATTTTTCAGTATTTGGAAGATGCTGGAGGGTTAAACCATCTGACTCTACTAGTGAGAACTCTCAGCTTCCTGATCCTTCACTCCTGCTGTACCCATTATGAGGGACATCCACTCTCCATTCTGAATTTATATTGTGGAAAATGTAACAAGAGGAGCTGGAGCACACAAAGGTGGTAGGGACCACCCTGGTATTATGACAGGAAGATTGCATTATTGGAGAATCCAAGACAAATATGAAGCCTGCGACTGAGCATGTTAAGGCTAAATGTCAGGCACAATTACATTTAAATATTCTTCTTAATAGACACAAAGTATTAAATTTACTTTGTATGCACTGGAATGCTGGCTGATGGGAGGGTATTTAGGTCATCCCCTATTGGGTCCTCTCGCTCCACTGTGTACAGTTTGGAATCGGACTGTATCCTGGTTGGGGGGCATGGTGGAGTGAGAGACACTAATAGGGGAGGACCTAAATACCCTCTCAGCAGCCACACCAGGTGGAAACTGATAATAGGGATCTGCTGGTTGCTGGGAGACACCTGCTGGTGGACTCTGGAATTACAGCCTTCCAGCCAGGGAACCCCAGCGCCACCAGCAGGTGATCCCAGCCCTGACATGTACATAAAAACCTATACAACCAATGTGACGCTGCGCTGTCCAGAATTAGCAACTAACGCGCTAAACATGGATATCTTTAGCACAAATGTAGTAAAAAAAATGTATAATAAAGTGTAGCGCTGAGTAATAATATTATGGATCTGTGAACCCAAATATTAATAACAAAACAAAAGGAGAGGACAAAAGTTTGTGTTCCCCCCTTACAACATTACACACAACTAAATTAGTGCACAAAATTTGCATAATACATAACAATATAAATGAAGTGAGTGAATATAAAGCAAATATGAAGAAAATTAATATGAAAAGTCCATAGAGAAAAATCCCAAATACAAAGTGAAGATGTCTGAGGGACAATCCAAAGGTGCTTCTTCCAAAGAACTTCACCCAAGTGCTGATACCACCACCTTTAACGGATGCAGGCTTACCAGATATTATTGACCCAAATGAACATATATTCACAGGGTCCCAAGTGCTTGTTGCTACAATTTGGGGCACAGACTTTCAAATCACTGAGCAATTGGTCACACCATGAAGATAGCCTTTCTCCAATTCTTAGACATATGTAATCAGGACCATTAAAAAGAGAT
This sequence comes from Lithobates pipiens, assembly GCF_037356315.1. NCBI lineage: Eukaryota > Metazoa > Chordata > Amphibia > Anura > Ranidae > Lithobates > Lithobates pipiens. The sequence continues at coordinate 231,903,116 of NW_027507686.1, read as the reverse complement.
CTCCGACAGCCAAGTCAACATAGGATAGAAAGATATGGCCAAAATAGCATAATACCGTTTAAAATAAAAATGTATTTAAAAAATATATTAATGAACTCACATTTAAGTAGTCATTCAAGCGCTTATCATAAAAAATTGAGCAGTAGTGGAGTCTGCCCGATGCGTTTCGTCCACTAGGACATCATCTGGGGGGTACTACCACTACTGCTACTCTCCTTTATATAGGGTACACACCATAAAACAGCCAGATTCCATCCCTCTGTGTCACCAGTGCTGACTTCCGGTTTGTGTGCGAAAATGGCCGCTTGGTGTGCGTTCCACGCCTCTATCCCATGCTATAATGATGCGTTCCACCCATGTATTACATATTAATCAAAATGGTAACCCGCTATATAAGCGGATTATATTATGCTAGCATGAATAGGGATCTATATATTTTACGGTGGCGAGAATGAATGCAAGCTGACCTACGGAACATGTACATGTGACATGTACATAGCCTGTACGGAAAGCAGAGCTCTATGAGGGACTCAGCAGGTCTGCCCACTACAGGCTGCCTGCAGAAAATAAAAGAAGGGGGCAGAGATAAAACCAGTCATCCTGCACAAGTTGAGAGAGCATCAGTGACTGACTGGTCTTACTTTTAATCAATTTTTATTGAGGTATCAGCAAGAGTAAAATAACATGGTACAGCGAAAACAGTTATTAGTACTTCAGATGATAAACATTGTGTTCAACATGTGCAACAGATCAATAACATACCTGGTCCTACGTGCATAGTTTGCCCATAGTGTAGCCTTCACCATAACCTGAAGAAGGACAGGACTCCTCAATCCCAACACTCCTAATGGGACCTAACTGTGTTGGGAATAGAGGGGTGTGGTCTCCTCAGAAAGGAGCTCGCTCGTCTGTTGCCCATTTTCTGTTCTGACTGGCTAGCAAGGAACATTTGCTTGGGGGAGACCAGAGCTGTGAGCCCAGTGGAAGATAAATGGAGTTGTCCCCATGGTGTCTTTAAGGCTGCGTACACACGGGCGGATTGTATGGCCTACTTAGTCCGTCATACAATCCGACGGACAGTCCGTCATACTTTCGAATGAACGGACTTGACCACACACGGATGCACAAACTGTCCGTCGAAAGCTTGTGCGATGACGTGTACAGCACGTACGACAGGACTAGAAATAGGAAGTCCAATACACAGCAATGCAACCTTCCGCCGTGTAAATCCTTTCTGAGCATGCGCCATTCTTAGTCCGTCGAACTAGCCTACTCACGAGCGGATTGTCCGCTGAAACCAAAGTATGACGGACAGAATTACGGAAATTCCGAAATACTTAGTACGCCAGACTGCACGCTGAAAAAGTCAGCTGAAGCCCACACACGAGCGGACTGTCCGCTGAAATGTGTTTCGGCGGACTAAGTAGGCCATACAGTCCGCCCGTGTGTACGCGGCCTTAGAGTTCTGCTGCACTTAACATCTGTGACCTATTTAGGACAAAGCCGCACCTAAGGATCAAACTTATATAATAAAGGGATATAGAGGACAGAAAAGATTATAGGGAGGAAAGGGAAAGAGAAAGAGAGACAATGACGTATCGTCAGAAGACGGAGTAGAACTCCCTCCTTTGCACCTAACCAGATGGGGTAGTATGGTCCAGTGTCCCGGAAATATATTTGGCTCAGGGTTCCCAGACAGTGTCATTTCTTTCTACAGTGTCCAAAAGGATGCTGACTGTTTTTTCCTGAGCCATAATCCAGGATATCTTTCTCTTAACTAACAGAAATGAGACCGTGGGCAATTCCAAGCTCAAGCAATTGTTAATTTGGTTCTGAGAAGGATGAACCTAATAAGGTTTTGGGCTAATTTCTTTACCCCAGCGTTGGCAAATTTTAGTAATGCATACTGTGGGGTTTTTGGAACGGGTACATTTTCCTAATAATATGAAAGTTTTTTTTTCCATAGATCCCTGATTTTGGGGCAATACCACTAGACATGTATCATGGAGCCAAAATGTTCACAGTTGTGAAAGCATATGGAGGATGTAGCTCTGTGCCACTCAGTTAGGTTCCATTGTTGTTGTAGGTCATTCTCCCATTCTCGCATGAAGGGAGTTTTGGATTCAGCCCTAGTAAGTGCGTGGTAAATCACTGTTATCCCCCCCTCTGCTCCATGGCCTGACCACACCACAATTCATATTCTGTGATAGATAGAGGATTGTGTATGGAGGCCACTAAAAACCTGATGAAATGGGAGATTTGTTGGAGTCTAAACCTTTCCGACCTTGGCATATCAAGTTTGCTGGTAGAGTGGGCTAAGGTGAGAGGACCCGCTGGGTTAACAAAATCCCTGACTGGTCTTTATTACAGGAAACTCCTGCACAGAGGCAAAGTTTCATACTGAAATATTGCACAGATGTTGAAGAAACATACACCAACGTTCAAGTAAGAACACACATTCCTCTTTACGGTACTGTTAGTCATCTTCAAAGCCCAAACCTATATCGATTTATGAATGCAATTCAGTTTTAAACAGTACATCATGGTCAGCTTCAAAGTCTGTGGGACAGTTTTTTTTTTCCCACCACAATATCTGACTCAGGCTTTTTGCATGACACCTCCAAAGAATTATCAACTATATCTACCGTTAAGTCAAGACCTGATGTAGGGGGGTTTCTTGAACCAAGAAATGGGTTGGCTAATGTTTTTCTACTGCTTGTGACTTTATTGTCAGAAATAAAAGTTATATGGACTTTTGAACTGATCATATGGCAATATGTTCCTTCTGTTCACGTGAACTTCTTGAGTTGGGTGTGTCACCCTCCTGTGGGACTATTCCCTCACTTTGTGTCAGAGCAGCCCGGATCCATTTGACAGAACCACAACCAACCTGTATTTGAAGAAAGCCAGGAATCAGGTCCCTCACCTCTAGTTTATTTTATTTGATAGTTTTATTTGATTGTTCTCTAGCTAAAGGTCTAAGTTGGCCATCGATGGTTTGAAATTTGGTTGGTTCAGCAGGCAATAACAATGTCAATTCATGTGTGGCTATGTTGATCTAACAACTGACTTCAGTTGAACAGGCTTGGAAATTTTTTCCCGATCAGCTGCTACAGCCAATGGGCTGCAGCCGACGATCAATCTATTCTGGCAGTGGAGTGTCCCCGCTGTCAAAATACAATGTCTTGGTACAGAGAATTTCTCTATCCACCTTGATTGTGTGGATGATGGCATCCATTCATCGTTCCGCTGGCTAAACAAAAATAAAAAATGATCCATCTATGGCCAGCTTAAGATTGAAGCACCATCCTGGAAGTTGACCGTCCAGACAAAAATGTATTCCAAAATAGGATAAAAGATTTTAATGCGAGACAACATGTTTTAGGGGAAGAATAATCACCCTTCAGTGGGACTGTAATGATGCCATGTCATTAAAGCTCTGGGGACCTCCTCCTCTATTCTTGGCCAATGGTTTCAACACAAGACTTACATACGAACCTCCAACGCAGGGGACCTCAAATTATTTAAACTAGGGGGCAGTTTACTATTCTTTAAACTAAGGGGGCTGGGCTGTGGCCATTGGGAGTAGAAAAGGTCCTGACGTCAATCTTTGGTGTCAGTGCAGGAATTGTACCCCATCGTTGGTGTCATTGGGAGGATTCATGGCCGATTATTGGTGTCATTGGGCCCAATTGTTGGAATAATGTGGAGGAATTGTGCCCCACCGTTGGTGTCAGTGGGAGTAATAGTGGCCCCATCGTTGATATCAGTGGAAGGAATTGTGCCTCATCATTGGTGTCATTGGGCCCAATTGTTGGTGTGATTGGGTCATTGGGAGGAATTATGCCCCATCGTTGGTGTTATTGGGAGGGATTGGGCCCTTCATGGGTGTTAGAAATGATGCCCCATTGTTGATATCAGTGGATGAATAATGCCCCAAGGGCTGAAAAAAAGCAAGCAAAGGGCCACAGTGTGGAGACCATTGCACTAAAGGATCTTAGTTCCAACAAGATGGAAACCTCTTTGTGCTATAATAAGCCCATATGACTACTATTGGTACTAGTTGTCAGTTGTAGTACATCAGAAAGGCCTGATTATTGTGTTATATTACTGGAACTACATAGAACATTACAATATATATATATATATATATATATATATATATATATATTTATTTTTTATATCTAAATGACATACCTAAACCTGCTCAATACCCATTCATGGAAGGGCTCAGAGGACCTCTGCTGGGATTCTCTTTACAGCTCAATCGCTGAGTCTAATTTAAGTGCCGTGGAGTGACAGAAGGGACAGACCGCGTATGATTGACTTCCTGCACAATTTACCAGGACAGGGAGAAAAGTGTGTCACATTGTTAATGATCAGAGTACATGAACATTTCATGGCCGTTCTATTCATTAATTCCACCATCCAGATGGGTTCCGTCACTCCTTTCTTGGCTCATTATAATTGAATTTTTGATGTGAGTCTTTTTCATGATTCAGAGAATATTCTGTTGCTTCAGAATGGTTTCCGGTGACATGGGTGTCACTTGGGGATTAACTTGAAATCTCTTCTGGCTGTACATTATATTGCAGTATTTGGAGCACTGCAAAGGTTATCATCTATAGGAGTGAGTACGGAGCCATTGTATATTTAGAAATCTCACATATATTCTGCTTCTAGGCGGCTGCAATAGGATTATAGTCTGTCAGCCATACAGGAGGTAAAAAGAACTTGTTAGATTAAAAATGACTCAGTGCTTTATTATGAACATAGCTATTTGATGCAAGCGCCTGATTTGTAGCTCCTTTTAAAGGTAATGAACATTGGTTTTGTTTCATATTTTGTTTATTTATTGTGGTGCTTAAAGAAAATCACATTATTTTAGGTGAAAATTAGCTTATTAACAATTTCAGCCCCGGAAGTATTTACTCCCTTAATGACCATGTCATTTTTTGTGATACGGCACTGCGTCGCTTTAACTGACAATTGCGCGGTCGTGTGACGTTGTACGCAAACAAAATCAATGTCCTTGTTTTCCCACAAATAGAGCTTTCTTTTGGTGGTCAACACTGTTAATTGTTATTGATAGTTATTTTGTTACACTAATGCTGCATACACACACGGTCGGAATTTCCGTCAAAAAAAGTGTGATGGGAGCTTTTGGTCTGATATTCTGACCGTGTGTATGCTCCATCCAACTTTTTCTGTCTGAATTTCCGCCAGCAAAAGATTAAGAGCTGATTCTTTATTTTTCCGATGGAAAAAGTTCTTGACGGAAATTCCGTTTGTTTCTATTCAATTCCGACACACAAAAACCATGCATGCTCGGAAACAATTTGACGCATGCTCGGAAGCATTGAACTTAATTTTCTCGGCTCAACGTATTGTTGTACGTCACCGTGTTCTTGACGGTCGAAAGTACAGAGAACTTTTGTGTGACCGTGTGTATGCAAGACAGCTTGAGCAGAATTCCGTCGGAAAAACCATCCAATACTTTTTTGACGGAAATTGCGCTTGTGTGTACGGGTCATAAGCACAGATACTATTCATTAGAATATATATATATATATATATATATATATATATATATATATATATATATATAGTATCTCACAAAAGTGAGTACACCCCTCACATTTTTTAAAATATTTTATTATATCTTTTCATGTGACAACACTGAAGAAATGACACTTTCCTACAATGTAATGTAGTGAGTGTACAGCTTGTATAACAGTGTAAATTTGCTGTCCCCTCAAAATAACTCAACACACAGCCATTAATGTCTAAACCGCTGGCAACAAAAGTGAGTACACCCCTAAGTGAAAATGTCCAAATGGGCCCAAAGTGTCAATATTTTGTGTGGCCACCATTATTTTCCAGCACTACCTTAAAGAGGAAGTAAACCCTGATGAGTTTACTTCCTCTTTTTTTCCCTGCAAAGGTAAAGCATAATGGACTACTATGCATCGCATAGTAGCCCATTATGTGTCACTTACCTGACACAGGAGCCAGCGAAGTCGCCGTTGTCCCCTGTAGTCCGCCGCATCCATCTTGCCGGTGGCGTCTCGCAGCTCCGCCGCTGTCATTCGGTGAAGCCGCGATGACATCACTCCCGCGCATGCGCACGGGAGTCGACAAATGCGGCAGCTCCATTTTTGGAACTGCCGCGCTCAGTGCCGTAGACAGCGGTGCCCGTTTTTGGGCAAATATCTCCTAAACCATATAGGTTTAGGAGATATTGCTTGGACCTACAGGTAAGCCTTAATCTAGGCTTACCTGTAGGTCAAAGTGGTTTGTAAGGGTTTACAACCACTTTAACCCTCTTGGGCATGGAGTTCACCAGAGCTTCACAGATTGCCACTGGACTCTGTTAGGGTTAATCCTGTGTCTAGGGTGGTCCCTTCAACCTCTCAGACCTTAGATCCAATGTATTGTATAAATTCAGAGCGCTCTGGAATCAATTCTCAAAGGACAAATAAAATCACACACACACCATGGCGTCCTTCGAGAACTAATTGTATTGAGATTTTACAAAGCAAATAATATAGGGTATTTTACGTCATACAGAATAAGACATGCGCAGTAGACATCAAGACGATTACAGCTGGTCAAGACAAAAACGCTATTGTTCTTTGTTCTAAGCTAGCTGAATTAATATAAGAAAAGATACATAATTCCTTCTGTAGCTAAAAGATGCTGAGAAACAGTGTGAAGGTTATAGATAAGTGTGTGAGAACACACGGGTTAGAAGAATCTCATGTTGAGACAGTTATCTGAGAAGTTAAAGGGGTGTTCAAACTGTACATATTGTGAAATGGAAGTTTGTGAATATTAAGATGGCTGACAGAAACAAGATGGATGCTTAGCATAACCTTTCAACCCCCTCTTTAAGTCATGGAATGACTTCTACAGATCCGCAGCCTCCTGAAATCTACGGTTCTTGCTACGTTTGTTATATTCTTTTACATAAAGCTGCAGATATTGTGTATATGCGTGAGAAGGTTGGTCTGGTGTAGTACACTTGCTAATACAAAGTAGAATAAGCTTGAAAATCAAGTAGCCTATCAATCCTAACAATAGTACTATGATAATCATAATCACTATGTCCTTTAACCATGAAAACATTCCACCTAAACCCAAACTAGAAAAGGGGTTCCATCCATAATTACCTATGTCCCTTGCTTGTTTCATTAATTCATTTACCTGTGTTCGGTGTTGACTAATAACATCATAGTAGTCTGGGATTTCCAGGCTGGTATTGTGAAACCATGTACAACATTCATAATCTTGGGTCATTTCGCATAAACCTGTCAGAGCTGCACTCATGCTTTCAATAGCTAATTCGTGTAACTCTAGTTGTCTTCTAATTGCTTTGAGCTCGACATTGAGTAGTCCTATATCTTGGGAGTTTTTTTCCATAACATAATTTATTAGACTAGTGTAGTTATTTAATTTGTCCATCATGGTTATGCCCCATCCTGTCCAGGATGGAAACCATGTCCATGACTTATCTGAAGTAGAAAACATAGGTGGGGCTTCTCTCTTGTATTTATAAGTTAACCTATGTACTGGACTTGAAGTAACTTTTATGTGATGTTCCTGATTCTGGCCTAGGGCTGACATGACTGGTACCAACTGTGCTAAATAACACCATCCTTTCACTCCTGCGGGGATCCATGGGTAACAAATTTTAGCACAGCATACATATGTATTGTTTCCCAATGAAAAACTTCTTAGAGAACTACGTTGGGGCTCAGTTCCAGCCTCAAATGCAGCACTAACAAGTTTACTCACAAGTATCCCAGAGGTTGTGTTCCTGTATGTAGTAAGTTCACTAATGGTGTTGTTAAGCGATTGATTTTTGTAACTACACATATGACCTATGATAATGTTACTGGTGTGGAAGGGAATACCCTTTGAAATGTTAAATACAGACTTGGAACACATACCTATTCCGTTGGATGTATTGCCTAACTGAACACACCACTCGGGTTCATGTGTCTTTCCTAAAGTGTAAAACATAATACTCTGATTGCGGTACCCTTCCGAGACATTCTTAATACTTAAGACTAGAGTATTTTCCAATAATGACTTGAGGTTCAGAGGGACAGCTAAGAGTGGGATTTTAGCAGTTTCTGGGTGCAACTTACTACAAATCCAGCATTTTTCATATCCTGACTTTCTAGCGTAAGCATATTTAAATTTTAACAGTAACATTTTTCCAGAAAAACTTGTTTCTTTGATCAATTCATTAGAGACATCTCTTTTACTGCGATTTCTGAGGTGAAAGTCAGTATGGTTGGTGTGTATTTCGCTTTTACCACATATGAGTTTCAAGGCACCTAAGTCTTCAGGATGAAAAATACAGTTAGTTATTATCCACACTGGGACAAAGATCAGAAGTAGAAACATCACCAGAAGGCAAAAGGCCTTCCCAGAAGTCTGTGGTGAAATGAGTGACATCACTGTCCTTTATGTCTGTGCTTGTCTTTTGAGGACTTAAAACACCTGCTTCACCTCTTTTCAGCCTTTCTTGGATTCCTGGGCTTAGATCAACCTTCTTTACTCTGCTGGCATGGATCCAAGTAGGACTTTCCTCTGTAAGGATGGCGGTCCTGGTGACGGCTACCACTTTGGTCACTGGTCCGAATGGAACCTCTTGCGGCTTTCGACCTTTCTGAAGCCTCTGGACCACAACTTGATCACCGACCTGGAACGGGTGGGTTGGTACCTGTGAAGAAGAAGGAGAGGTGCGAGCAACTCTTCTTTCGACAATATCAAGAGTTTCAATCAGTTTTTTTACATATTCCTCCTGTATTTGTTCCAAATCACCTTTCTCTACCATCAAGGGATGATTAGCCCACGGTGTGGGGAATGGCCTACCCATGAGTACCTCAAAGGGGGAATAACCCGTCACACTGTGAGGGGTCATTCTGATTTCAGCTAATACAGCTGGGAGAACTTTTTTCCACTTGCCAAAATTCCCACCCGTAGCTTTCCTTATCCTGTCTTTAATTGTTCTATTCATTCTTTCTACAATTCCTGAACTCTGTGGATGGTAGGGGAGGTGAAATTTCCAGTCTATTTTTAGTACTTTTACAAGATCTTGGCATATTTTAGCTGTGAAAGCTGGGCCATTGTCTGAATTTATTTGCAATGGACACCCCCATCTAGGAATAATTTCCTGTGTGAGGATCTTCACTACAATTTGTGCGTTTTCATTGTTGGTGACAAAAATTTCGGGCCAGCGTGACATTATGTCCACGATAACCAAAAGATATTGTTGTTTCTTTCCTTCTTTGGGCATATGTGTAAAGTCTATCTGTAAATGGGTAAACGGTGTTGTTGGGTACTCAAGATGTTCATGCTTTGATTTCTTTGGGTTTGTTGGATTGTTCCTAATGCAAGTGACACATCTCCTTACAAAAGCTTTGACTAGATTAGGTAATCCTGCAATGAAAAAATCTGCATCTAGAAGTTCACATGTGGCATGCCATCCCTTGTGACCCAGTCCATGGTATTGTGCAATGAACAGGGGGGCGCTAGCAACAGGAATACACGGCTTCCCCTCTTTGAAGATTAATCCTGTTTTAGGATCCTTTTGTACCATCCCATCACAGTTCCATTGCGCAATATCATCAGGGGTGGCAAAAGCCTGCAGTTCTGTGAGCCAATGTGTCTCTTTCAGGGAACATGGCTGAGGTGTTAGCATGGGCATTTGAATGTTTGCCTTTTGTGTAGATGCAGCTTCTTTAGCTATTCTGTCAGCTAGTGCATTACCTTTGGCTATATCAGTCATTTGGCCTGTATGTGCCTTACAGTGCATGATAGCTAGTTTTGAAGGCAACTGAATTGCATCTAGTAATGCTGTGACTAGGTCAGAGTGTGAGATGCTCTTTCCATCTGCTGCCACATATCCTCTGCGAAGCCATATTACACCATGGTCCCAAACCACACCATGAGCATACCTGGAATCAGTGTAAAGGTTTACCTCTTTTCCTGCAAACAGCTGGCATGCACGGGTTAATGCTATCAATTCAGCAGCTTGTGCAGACTGATAGGGTATTGGATTGGCCTCGAGGACAGTATCCGGCAGTTGGACAACAGCATATCCTGCATGATAGACATTATCACTCGGTCTGCTGCAAGAGCCATCAACAAAAACTGTTTGTGCAGTAGGAATTGGTACTGAAAGCATATCTGCTCTAGGTGAAGTGTCCTGATGTATTGATTGTGTACAGTCATGAGGTGGTGGTAAGTCATCCTGTTCTCCTTTAAGACCTAATAAGGCACTCAAAATTGGAGCTGGGCCAGAGTTTATGTTTGAACTTTTTATTTTCAGGTTTGGATTGGACAGGAGGATGACTTCATACCCACTCAATCTTTGTGCTGACATATGCTGAGTATGTAAAGTTTTGAGGAGTGTGGTAACGCTGTGTGAGGTGTATAAAGTAGTGTTATGGCCCAAGGTAAATGGTGCTGCCAACTCTGCGACCATAGAACAAAAAGCCAACGCTTCAAGCTTCAACGAGACAAGCAGGCATGCCTTGCACCTGTACTGGAACCACCTTTGAGAAAAAAGCTACAGGGCGCAGTCTCCCACCATGTTCCTGGGCCAGTACTCCCGCCATGGTTCTGCAATTTTCCCTAGCAAACAAGTGAAACATTTTGCTAAAATCAGGGAGGCTGAGGCTCGGGCTGGTAACCATTGCACTTTTCAACATGGTAAAAGCATTTATCATTTCATCAGACCATTTTACAATATCAGACATTTCAGAGAGGGTTGCTTGTCTCAATATATTGTCATAGAAAGAGCAGTCAGGTATCCATTGGCGGCAGTAACCAATCATTCCAAGAAAGGTTAGCAGGTCTTTCTTGGTAAGTGGGCGGGGCAGACCCACTATAGCAACAATTCTTTTGTGACTGACTTTCCTAACTCCCGGAGACAGCACAAACCCTAGGTACTCAACCTCCTGTTTACACCATTGTAATTTTTTCTTAGACACTTTGTGACCACACGTATGTAACCATTTCAATAAGGATAGGCTATCAGCTCGGCAGTCCTCCTCTGAAGAACTACAAATCAAAAGATCATCAACATATTGCAACAGTACAGAACCATGAGGGGCAGTCCAAGGCCTGAGGGTGGCTTGGAGTACTATAGAATAGACCACAGGTGAGTCTATATATCCCTGGGGCATTCTACATTCTACTGTCAGTGAAATCATCTGAGACAAAAGGAAAAGCTGGGACACTACCCTCCGGGCCCCATCATTGTTGTTGATTTCCCCATTTGATTGGAAATGTTGGACCTTGTTGGATGGATGCCTGTGGTTGTTGTGTCTGGTTAGGGACAGAGCTGGAATCGAGAGTCTGAGAAGGGGTGGGGTGAGGACACTGACTCACCCAGTGATCCTCAGCACCGCAATTGAAACATCCATTGTTTCTAGAGCGACTCATCACTCTTCCATTTCTGCCTCTAAATCTGCCTCTAAAATTTCCTCTGCCTCTAAAGTTCCCCTTCGTATTCCCTTGGAAATGTTGTGTGGAGACATCTTTCTGTGAAAGAGCTTTGCCAAAGTCAGTTCTAGAAAGTGTTGACCATTCAGTAATCATTTGTTTGACTGGGACCACTAAATGGGGCTTGAGATTACCCAGGAAAGTCTGGATCAATAATGGATCCAAAGTTGTCAGAATGCCCAAACCGGCTTTCTGTCCATCCTGCCATATGGTCCACCTAAGGGTTAACTAGGCATTGCTCCGTTTCATTTTCCTATGAAAGCAAAACAATTTATTTGCTTGACTGCCACCTAGCGGTGCAGACAATCAGACAATTAGGCAATACCTCAACCTAGATTCCTTTAACAAAAACTATCAGTACTGTCCGTGACACTTTTTTGTACTAATACAGCTACAATCACTTCAAGACTGTAACAGAATAAATTTGGAACAAGTTCAAGAGTATTTCAGACATACAATAAACACACAATCTTGCTCATGGAGCTGCCGTTTTGTTTCAGACAAATTTAAACCACAGATGAATTTAACTTGCAATGTACATTAATCTGTTTACCTTTCACAAAATAGCTTTACCCAAATTGTAACTTTATAACCTCCGGGAATACTACTCACCAAGTATGCCTTTTGGTTCTGGAAACAAAATAGCAGTCCACATATACACACTCAGCGCAATTCATTCAGCGTGATACTTTTAAAGCAAAGCAGTTATACAATCATACACAAAGTTTACACAATACATTGATCATCAGTCACCAGTTCTGTACCGAACAGAACGAAAACTCTAGAGTACTCTGTAAATTTTTCCTAGGTCCCCAAAACCTATTCTTCTAAGATCGCCAAGATCTTCTCTTTTAAGGTCACCAAAACCTTTACAAGTGTCCCCAAAACACTATATGACCTCCAAGGTCATGACCGGTCAACTTATGTATACTTATGAGAGGTTCTATAACCCAACAGCAATCTCTGTGGGATGGAAGCCAAGTCACACACCTGACACCTGGACTGCGGCAAGTCAATTTCACTCAATAAGAATAGAATTCACTTACCGAGCCGTTAGTAGCTTTCCAAGTCCGTTAAGGGTTAATATCCATCCCGGGACGAGCTCCCAGTTCTGTTAGGGTTAATCCTGTGTCTAGGGTGGTCCCTTCAACCTCTCAGACCTTAGATCCAATGTATTGTATAAATTCAGAGCGCTCTGGAATCAATTCTCAAAGGACAAATAAAATCACACACACACCATGGCGTCCTTCGAGAACTAATTGTATTGAGATTTTACAAAGCAAATAATATAGGGTATTTTACGTCATACAGAATAAGACATGCGCAGTAGACATCAAGACGATTACAGCTGGTCAAGACAAAAACGCTATTGTTCTTTGTTCTAAGCTAGCTGAATTAATATAAGAAAAGATACATAATTCCTTCTGTAGCTAAAAGATGCTGAGAAACAGTGTGAAGGTTATAGATAAGTGTGTGAGAACACACGGGTTAGAAGAATCTCATGTTGAGACAGTTATCTGAGAAGTTAAAGGGGTGTTCAAACTGTACATATTGTGAAATGGAAGTTTGTGAATATTAAGATGGCTGACAGAAACAAGATGGATGCTTAGCATAACTTTTCAGACTCCTCTTCCACTCCTCCATGATGACATCACAGAGATGGTGGATGTTAGAGACATTTCGTTCCTCTACCTTCCGTTTGAGGATGCCCCACCACAGATTCTCAATAGGGTTTAGGTGTGGAGACCTGCTCGACCAGTCCATCATCTTTACCCTCAGCCTTTTTAGCAAGGCAGTGGTCGTCTTGGAGGTGTGTTTGGGGTCATTATCATGTTGGAATACTGCCCTGTGGCCCAGTCTGCAATGGGAAGGGGCTCATACTCGGCTTCAGTATGTCACAGTACCCCCAACCCCTTCAAGCTCTGCAGCAATGCTGGCAGCACTCATATGTCTATTTCCCAAAGACAACCTCTGGATATGACGCTGAGCATGTGCACTCAACTTCTTTGGTTGACCATGACAAGGCCTGTTCTGAGTGGAACCTGTCCTGTTAAACCGCTGTATTGTCTTGGACACAGTGCTGCAGCTCAGTTTTAGGGTCTTGGCAATCTTCTTATAGCCTAGGCCATCTTTATGTAGAGCAACAATTTTTTTTTTTCAGATCCTCCAAGTCTTTTTCCATGAGGTGCCACGTTGAACTTCCTGTGACCAGTATGAGATAGTGAGAGCGACAACACCAAATTTAGCACACCTGCTCCCCATTCACACCTAAGACCTTGTAACACTAGTCACAAGGCACTGGGGAGGGAAAAATGGCTTATTGGGCTCAATTTGGACATTTTCACTTAGGGGTGTACTCACTTTTGTGGCCAGCGGTTTAGACATTAATGGCTGTGTGTTGAGTTATTTTGAGGGGACAGCAAATGTCCCTGTACAGCTTGTCACTGTTATACAAGTTTTACACTCACTACTTTACATTGTAGCAAAGTGTCATTTCTTCAGTGTTGTCACATGAAAAGATAGAATAAAATATTTACAAAAATGTGAGGGGTGTACTCACTTTTGTGAGATACTGTATATGATATAAAACATCAGTTTTGTATAAATGTTCATAGCTACTTTTTAATGTTCTTCATGTTTCTGGTAAAATAACAACTGTGAGCAATGAAGATAATATCATCATCATGAAGATACATAAACACATATATATATCATATACAGTATCTCACAAAAGTGAGTACTATTTTAGTTAATTATTCAGTTAAATGAAATAATACTAACCCAATCTACTTCAAAATAATTCCAATGTAATGTGTTTTTACATACAAGAAAAGTACATTATAAGTGTGTTGCGTGTTCTGACCTATTTCTGCAGAGCATGTGATTGCATCCAATAGAACTTTACAGAAATGTACTGTAAATGGATTTAAACTCATGTTACTGCACTTATGGGATGAGAGAAAAGTGCATTGTGGGGATTTTAATTGCATGCTGACAGCCAAACTGTTTGCATATGTGATATGCATGAGAATAAGTCACATACAGAATGACACAGAGAATAAAGGTGGAAAGATTAATGCATCTAAAAGGGTTTTACGTATTCTATAAAAATGTTCATTAATATTTGAAAATATTTAAGCGTTGACTGGGCACTAGTGAGTTAATCCCTCATTCCCATTGTATTTGAAATCGTATGACTTGATCTGAAATTGCACAATTTCAAAGCTGCATGTCAGTGCAACATCAGGTGCAGCGACACGCACAGATGTCTATGCAAGTCGCACCTGAAATCGCCAAAAGTAGTGCAGGAACCACTTTTTCAAATCGTTGTGCACTGCAAAGTCGGCGTCGCACCAATTTGAACGCTGCCATTGCTGACAAAAGGGTGCAAATTGTGATGTGAATTGACCAGTCAAATCGCATGACAAGTTGAACCAGTGTGAACGGGATCTAAAGAATTTTTTATTTTTAAATAACAAACAGCTCTATACTTACCTGCTCTGTGCAATGTAATTGCACAGAGCATCCCTGAACCTCCTTTTCTGGGGTCCCCACCAGCACTCCTGGCTCCTCTTCTCTGTCCAGTGTCCCAACGAGAAGCTGCTTCCCATAGGAGCACTCATGCATGCTCACTCCCGAGACTCACTCCTAAGTTGCGTTAGGAATCATCCTTATGCCCTGTACACACAAGCGGATTTTCCGTCAGAAAAGACTTGGATGTTTTTTCCGATGGAACTCTCCTCAAGCTTGGCTTGCATACACACGGTCACACAAAAGTTCTCGGAACTTTCGACCATCAAGAACCCGGTGACGTTCAACACTACGACGAGCCGAGAAAATGAAGTTCAATGCTTGCGAGCATGCGTCGAATTGTTTCCCGAGCATGCGTAGGAATTTGGCATGTCGGAATTTGTACAGACGATCGCATTTTCGGATAGGAACTTTTTCCGACCGAACCGAAAAATTGAGAACCTGCTCTCAATCTTTTGCTGGTGGGAATTCCGCCAGCAAAAGTCCGATGGAGCATACACACGGTCGCATTTTCTGACCAAAAGCTCTCATCGGTCTTTTGCTGGCCAAATTTCCGATCGTGTGTACGGGGCATAAGGCTGTTGCCATAGGAGACAGCATTTCTACACATGCAGATGTGGTGTCTTGCTGGATGCTTTTCCCTGCATGGCTATATACCTGTAGAAGTCTCAGAGTCTGCCAATTAACATTGCAACTACCTTAAGGGTGTCCTGGCCCTAAACCCTCTCTCCCACAGTTCTGTTCAAGAGAAATAAAATCTCTTTGCATTCAAGAAGTGTATGACACCCATGAATCTACAGTATCTTGCACTACACCCACTATGCCTTACAACCCACTCTATACTGAAGGATGTCAGCAGCACTTGGCTCTGGGGGTTCTCATTAGACTAAGGCCCCTTTCACACATGCGGACGATATGTCCGTATTTCATCCATCCGTTTGCGGATGAAATACGGACATACATTCATCCCTATGGGACAGCGGGTGTCTGCGGATGAACATCTGCAGACACCCGCTATTGTCCGCCTCCGCAACAGTCCGATTCTGAAGACGGAGGAAAATCCTATTTTTCTATCCGTCTGCAGAGCGGACTGGGTGAACACGGACAGACCGTCCGTGTTCATCCAATCCCCATAGAGGCGAGCGGAGAGCTGACAGGGCGGTCCCCGCACAGTGTGCGGAGACCGCCCTGTCCGCAGCCGGCTCAGCGGGGACAACGGAGCGATCCCCGCTGAGCGAGCGGATCATCACGGGTCGGTGAAAGGGGCCTAAAGGAGGCCTGGGACCTTGCTACATACCAATAATTGAACACTATTCCTTCCCTTGATATCAACAATGGGGCACTATTCCTCCCAATGATACCAATAACGGGACATTGTTCCTCCAAATGATGGGGCATTGTTTATTCCCATTGATGTTGGGGCTTTTCTACTCACACTGGCCATAGTCCGGTCCCCTCAAAGTTTGGAGACCCCTGCTCTAAACGATTATAACACAACATTGGACCGTGTATGAGATATATTAGCGTAATATAGAGTATTTGTGAATAGAGAGGTTCTAAATGGTTTCTAGTTTTGTAGTTTTACTGTTTCACTCCTGTGTTTTTAGTAATAGAAGAAAAGAGTTGCGTGGATCCAGGACCTCCACTGAACGGATATAGAAAATTATCAGAACAGGAGTTTCAAAGAGTTGGGAATAAAGTGGCGGTGGGGTCCACCATCCATTACTTCTGTAACAACTCCGATGTCCTCAGTGGAAACCAGGAGAGGAAATGCCTGGAAACAGGGCAATGGTCTGGGAAACAACCTGTCTGTATCAAAGGTAAGAGAAAATATTACATTATATAAATAAATTACTGTTTGCGAACTTGCTGGGGACACGTTTACAAATGTAAACGCCGCCCCCCTTCATGCTCCTTCTCTCCTGAGAGTAAATACATTGTGCAGCTTCTGGCTCTCAATTCCAGCTGTCGCTGACTGTTGTGGTCCCCACTGATGATCGGGAACCAGAGCTCTTCCAAATCATTCAATTGCTATGTCAGCCATGGCATAGTGATCACATAGGGGCTTTATTAAAAAATAAGAAAAGCCTTCAGCCTGCAGATGAACCCTGGAATTTAACCAACATGGACATCTGGTCATAAAAGGATTAAAAAAACAGTTATTCGTTTCCAATCTGATGCAAGCTTCAATTAAAGGATAAGTTCATAATAAAAAATGCAAATTTTTTTTGCAGGTAAAATGTGCATTTTTTTCATTTTATTTTCTTTAGAAGCCTGTAAAGCATTGCACCAGCGATCAGAAGATCACTGGTTCCATGCAGGTTTTCTGCAGACCTGACAGTATACAGGCAGGTACACTGACAGGAGCAAATCAATGAACTACCACAGCACTCCCCAGCCATTGTAGTTGATTGAGAACTACAAGCCGACAACCACAAAGGCTTGTGGTTCATTCACACACAGAGCTGTGTGAATATATGATGTGGCCGCGTGCGTGAAGCCCCAGCATGGGCGCGCTGATTTTAAAAGGTGAAAGCTAGTACGGGAAACTTCTTCCCGTACTGCTGCCACAGGGAAAGAGGGCGGTGGGCAGCGGCTTCAGCATTGGGAACACATAACATGTTCCCAAGGGTGAAGTTATCCTTTAAATTACTTTCAGCTCTGCTAAAAAGGTTTGGAGATATTGGGGTTGACTGGGGTTGGGGTTGATTTACTAAAACTGGAGAGTGCAAAATTTTGTAGCCAATCAGCTTCTAACTTCAGCTTGTTCAATGAAGCTTTGACAATAAATCCTGGAAGCTGATTGGTTTCCAGATTTTGCGTGCTTCAGTTTTAGTAAATCATCTGCTATGTTACATGATACGATTTAGGGGCTGTGCCTGGAAGGAGGTTGCTGCATGTTGCAGTCTTCTCCTGACCAATGTGGAATATGTAGGCAGGGAGAAGAAGATAAGGGGGGACTCATTGGCAGGTGATTTGTTGTTTTTTGGGTGTGGGGGTAGGAATTAGAGGTCGACCGATATGGGTTTTTCTCTGGCCGATGCCGATGCCGATATTTAGAAATCATGGCGGCCGATAGCCGATATATGATGCCGATTTTTTTGGGCCGATATGTTAGGCCGATTTTATTTTATTTATTTATTTATTTTTAATCCCCCTTGATCTAACACACCTTTCCCACTGGGGCGTTTTAAGGCGCTTTTGGGCTAAAAATAGCGCCTGTAAAATGGCTCCCCTGCAGTCTGTGTGAAAGGCAGAGTGCTTTCACACTGAGGCGATGCGCTGGCAGGATCTTAAAAAAAAGTCCTGCAAGCAGCACGTTTGGAGTGGTGTATACCGCTCCTCCACCACTCCTGCCCATTGATATGAATAGGCACCACAGCCGAAGCGCATGCAATGCGATTTGGCAGCGGTGCTTCATGGGCGCATTTAACCTCTTCCTTGGCCGCTAGCTGGGTTATATGTGCCCCACAGCCAAATAGCACCGCTAAAATGATGGTAAAGAGCCGCTAAAACTTGCGTTTTACCATCAACGCCTGTCCGCTCCAGTGTGAAAGCGGCCTTCATACGTGATACAGAAAATTTCTTACACTTAAACATTTATTAAACAAAACAAACCTCCAATCAGTTTACTTGTATGTATGATTTAGATAAAAAAAAAAAAAAAAAAAAAATTATATATATATATATATAAAATAAAAACAGGTAGTCAAAACTTTTGGACAAAAAAAAAAAATGGGCTAACTTTACTGTTTTTATTTTATTTTTATTTTTTAAATGGTGTATTTTTTTCCCAAAAAAATGCATTTGAAAGACCTCTGTGCAAATGCCGTGTGACATAAAATATTGCAACAACCGCTATTTTATTCCCTAGGATCTCTGCTAAAAAAATATGTATCCTTTTTTGGGGGGTCTAAGTGATTTTCTGGCAGAAAATACAGGATTTTTTACTTGTAAGCAACAAGTGTCAGAAAAGATTAAGGCTCCATGCACACTGAAGCTCAAAAAAGCTATTTCTGGACGCCAGATTTCTGGCAGAAAACGCTGGTTGAAAAACCTGCTTTTAACAGCGTTTTATACTAGCGTTAATGAGCGTTAATGAGCGTTTTACAGCGTTAGCGTTAATGGGCGTTTTTTATAAAAATACACAGAGGACACTCCAAAAATCCCACAATGCATTGAAAAATAGAATGCCGAACACTAATGAACGAGCGTTAATGAGCGTTAATGAGCGTTAATGAGCGTTTGTCGTTTTTTGCCGCTGAAAAACGGCACTTTGAACGCGAATTTCTGGCGTTCAGAAAAAAGCCCATAAACTCCACTGCTCATTAAAGCTGAAAAACGTCCATGTGTGCATGGACACATAGGCTAACATAGAGTGGAGTTTATGGGCTTTTACAAAAAACGCCCAAACTCCAATAAACTGCAGTTTATCAGCTTCAGTGTGCATGGAGCCTAAGGCCTCATGCACACGAGACGCAGATGAAACCTCTGTTAAAAAAAAGCTGAAACGCGCGTTTAGAAACGCGCGTTTTGCCGCGTTTGCATGTCGCGTTTAGACGCGTTTAGACGCGTTTAGACGCGTTTGCGTTTAGACGCGTTTATAAAGATAACATCATGTAGACCCTCCCCAAGCTCTCAAAGCATTTTTTTTAACTATTTCTGCTATTTTGATCAGAGTGAGCAGCAGCAGCATAGAGAGCAGTTGTACACTTGCATTTGCCGTGTCACTTGCCACGGCACCTGCCACAAGTTGTGGATTGTCCACTTGCCACGTCACTTGCCACAAGTTGGGGATTGTCCACTTGCCACATCACCTGCCACGTCACCTGCCACAAATTGTGGATTGTCCACTTGCCACGTCACTTGCCACATCACCTGCCACGTCACTTGCCACGAGATGTGGATTGTCCACTTTCCACGTCATCTGCCATGCCACCTGCCACAAGCTGTGGATTGTCCACTTGCCACGTCACCAGCCACATCACCTGCCACAAGTTGTGGATTGTCTACTTGCCGCGTCACTTGCCACAAGTTGTGGATTGTCCACTTGCCACGTCACTTGCCACAAGTTGGGGATTGTCCACTTGCCACATCACCTGCCACGTCACCTGCCACAAATTGTGGATTGTCCACTTGCCACGTCACTTGCCACATCACCTGCCACGTCACTTGCCACGAGATGTGGATTGTCCACTTTCCACGTCATCTGCCATGCCACCTGCCACAAGCTGTGGATTGTCCACTTGCCACGTCACCAGCCACATCACCTGCCACAAGTTGTGGATTGTCTACTTGCCGCGTCACTTGCCACATCACCTGCCACGTCACTTGCCACGTCACCTGCCACAAGTTGTGGATTGTTCACTTGCCACGTCACCTGCCACGTCACCTGCCACAAGTTGTGGATTGTCCACTTGCCACGTCACTTGCCACAAGCTGTGGATTGTCCACTTGCCACATCACTTGCCACGTCACCTGCCACATCACTTGCCACGTCACCTGTCACAAGTTTTGGATTGTCCACTTGCCACGTCACTTGCCACGTCAGCTGCCACGTCACTTGCCACGAGATGTGGATTGTCCACTTTCCACGTCATCTGCCATGCCACCTGCCACAAGCTGTGGATTGTCCACTTGACACGTCACCAGCCACATCACCTGCCACAAGTTGTGGATTGTCCACTTGCCACGTGACTTGCCACGTGACTTGCCACATCACCTGCCACGTCACTTGCCACATCACCTGCCACAAGTTGTGGATTGTCTACTTGCCGCGTCACTTGCCACTTCACCTGCCACGTCACTTGCCACGTCACCTGCCACAAGTTGTGGATTGTTCACTTGCCACGTCACCTGCCACAAGTTGTGGATTGTCCACTTGCCACGTCACTTGCCACATGCTGTGGATTGTCCACTTGCCACGTCACCTGCCACGTCACTTGCCACGTCACCTGCCACAAGTTTTGGATTGTCCACTTGCCACGTCAGCTGCCACGTCACTTGCCACATCACCTGCCACGTCACCTGCCACAAGTTGTGGATTGTCCACTTGCCACGTCACTTGCCACATCACCTGCCACGTCACTTGCCACGAGATGTGGATTGTCCACTTGCCATGTCACTTGCCACGTCACCTGCCACGTCACTTGCCACGTCAGCTGCCACGTCACTTGCCACAAGATGTGGATTGTCCACTTGTCACATCACCTGCCACATCACCTGCCACAAGTTGTGGATTGTCCACTTGCCACATCACCTGCCACGTCACCTGCCACAAATTGTGGATTGTCCACTTGCCACGTCACTTGCCACATCACCTGCCACGTCACTTGCCACGAGATGTGGATTGTCCACTTTCCACGTCATCTGCCATGCCACCTGCCACAAGCTGTGGATTGTCCACTTGCCACGTCACCAGCCACATCACCTGCCACAAGTTGTGGATTGTCTACTTGCTGCGTCACTTGCCACATCACCTGCCACGTCACTTGCCACGTCACCTGCCACAAGTTGTGGATTGTTCACTTGCCACGTCACCTGCCACGTCACCTGCCACAAGTTGTGGATTGTCTACTTGCCGCGTCACTTGCCACATCACCTGCCACGTCACTTGCCACGTCACCTGCCACAAGTTGTGGATTGTTCACTTGCCACGTCACCTGCCACGTCACCTGCCACAAGTTGTGGATTGTCCACTTGCCACGTCACTTGCCACAAGCTGTGGATTGTCCACTTGCCACATCACTTGCCACGTCACCTGCCACGTCACTTGCCACGTCACCTGCCACGTCACCTGCCACAAGTTTTGGATTGTCCACTTGCCACGTCACTTGCCACGTCAGCTGCCACGTCACTTGCCACGAGATGTGGATTGTCCACTTTCCACGTCATCTGCCATGCCACCTGCCACAAGCTGTGGATTGTCCACTTGACACGTCACCAGCCACATCACCTGCCACAAGTTGTGGATTGTCCACTTGCCACGTGACTTGCCACATCACCTGCCACGTCACTTGCCACAAGTTGTGGATTGTCTACTTGCCGCGTCACTTGCCACTTCACCTGCCACGTCACCTGCCACAAGTTGTGGATTGTCCACTTGCCACGTCACTTGCCACAAGCTGTGGATTGTCCACTTGCCACATCACTTGCCACGTCACCTGCCACGTCACTTGCCACGTCACCTGCCACAAGTTTTGGATTGTCCACTTGCCACGTCAGCTGCCACGTCACTTGCCACATCACCTGCCACGTCACCTGCCACAAGTTGTGGATTGTCCACTTGCCACGTCACTTGCCACATCACCTGCCACGTCACTTGCCACGAGATGTGGATTGTCCACTTGCCATGTCACTTGCCACGTCACCTGCCACGTCACTTGCCACGTCAGCTGCCACGTCACTTGCCACAAGATGTGGATTGTCCACTTGTCACATCACCTGCCACATCACTTGCCACATCACCTGCCACAAGTTGTGGATTGTCCACTTGCCACGTCACTTGCCACATCACCTGCCACGTCACTTGCCACAAGATGTGGATTGTCCACTTTCCACGTCACCTGCCATGCCATCTGCCACAAGTTGTGGATTGTCCACTTACCACGTCACCAGCCACATCACCTGCCACAAGTTGTGGATTGTCCACTTGCCACACCACTTTCCACGTCACCTGCCACGTCACCTGCCACAAGATGTGGATTGTCCACTTGCCACGTCACCAGCCACATCACCTGCCACAAGTTGTGGATTGTCCACTTGCCACGTCCCTTGCCACGTCCCCTGCCACGTCACCTGCCACAAGTGGATTGTCCACTTGCCACATCACTTGCCACATCACCTGCCACAAGTTGTGGATTGTCCACTTGCCACGTCACCTGACACAAGTTGTGGATTGTCCACTCGCCACGTCACTTGCCACATCCCCTGCCACAAGTGGATTGTCCACTTGCCACATCACTTGCCCCATCACCTGCCACAAGTTGTGGATTGTCCACTTGCCACGTCACCTGACACAAGTTGTGGATTGTCCACTCGCCACGTCACTTGCCACATCACCTTCCACAAGTGGATTGTCCACTTGCCACGTCACTTGCCACGTCCCCTGCCACAAGTGGATTGTCCACTTGCCACGTCACTTGCCACGTCACCTGCCACAAGTTATGGATTGTCCACTTGCCACGTCACATGCCAGTCACCTGCCACAAGTTGTTGATTTTCCACTTGCCATGTCACCTGCCAAGTCACTTGCCGCGTCACCTGCCAGGTCACTTGCCACGTCACCTGCCACAAGTTGTCTATTGTCCACTTTCCACGTCACTTGCCACTTCACCTGCCACGTCACTTGCCACAAGTTGTGGATTGTCCACTTGCCACATCACTTTCCACCTGCCATGTCACTTGCCACAAGTTGTGGATTGTCCACTTGCCACGTCACTTGCCACAAGTTGTGGATTGTCCACTTGCAATTGCAATTGTTTAAAATATTTTTCTAATGGTTTTTCATCATTTGCAATCATTTTTGAGATTTTTAATGTAAAAAAAAAGGTCACCTTTAAAAACGCATATAAACGCAAACGCGGCTAAACGCGGTAGCGGCGTTTTGCCGCGTTTTACCGCGTTTTGCGTCTGAAACGCAGAAATTTTTGTTTCTGAACGCATTTTTTTGCTTCTGGAAAAACGAGATTAAACGCAACTGCATATAAACGGAAAAAAACGAGACTGTGTGCATGGACACATAGGATAACATTGAATGAGTTCAGGTGCAGTTGAAAAAACTGTCCAACTGCATCTGAACGCGCGTTTAACTGCGTCTCGTGTGCATGAGGCTTTAGTCTTTAAATGGTTAAACTGAGAACTTCTACACACAGAGATGATTTCATTCATTCAAGTGTAAACATTGTATCTTTCTGTTCTTTTCTTGGCAGCCTGCCCAGAGTGGAGGAAAGGGTTGCTATGACGACTCAGTCAACTTAGACCATTCTATACAGAAGTCATTTCAAAGTCCCGCTGTAGTTCTAAATCGGCTTTTTATCAGCACAAATCGGCCGGTGCCGATTATTTAAAAAACGGCAAATATCGGCCGATATATCGGCCGGCCGATATATCGGTCGACCTCTAGTAGGAATGCCTCATACAAACAATTTAGCTTGGTGATTTTTTTTTTATCTTTATTGGTTAAGAACATCAAGTATAGTCAACATGTTTCAGCCATTCTCACTTTTTCAAGAATATGAAAAAGGGAGAGGACCTTACAGCGCAGGCGAGAAAGACAAGGCCCCGAACTCTAGCTATAAGATGCCTGTGAAGAAGTAGATTCACCTCCATGGAACTACAAGTCTCACCAGCAGTCTGTAGAAAGAACTCACTCAGCAATACTGTACTCTCTACTGGAATGGGCTGTGAGGCTCTGTCCCGAATCCCCTCCTGATGTCTCCGTCTGGTGAAGATGGCGCCACCGCACTGTGCTGCAACTCCCGATGGACCAAAGTGCAGGGCTTCCAATTGCTCTGAAGCACAGGCCGGTCTGCTTGCTAGCATGGAAAGGCTGTACTCTGAGGTCCCTCAGAGGCCGCAGTCTCTCACTCCTGGTCACACACACCGACCTCCTGCTGGTAAGTGTTAAATGGCGCCCAGAGAGGCTGAAAGCAGGCTGTGCTGGTCGTTTTATCACTGCTCCCAGCAAGCATTGCTGTGTGCTTTGCATTGTCTTTATTGTAGTTCAAGGCTGATCCAGCTTACAGAGTCACCTCCTCCTCCAAACTATAGCTCTCACAATGCTCTGCTGCATTCCTTCTCAGGAATAAGGAAATAATACTAAAAGAGCCTAAAAGAGCCCAGCAGGCACTAGAGGGAGCCAAACTCATTTGAAATAACAACAACTGTAATAACTATAGTAGGAAACCCTTAGCTACATACTCCCCCCATGTGAGCTCTTTGGTCCCCAAAGACATAAAGATTACCCACTTCAGTTTGCTGAAAAGGAAAGAATGAATAATTGATTTTTTTTTTCACTAACCACAATCAAAATCTAGCATATACTGACACACTTCTGGGTTTCTTTGTAACCATCTATACATTCTATCAGTTAGATCAGTCTTTGAACAGGCCAGGGCAATTGCTGTGTCCCACCCATTGGTGTCAGAGGTTAAGGCAGAGTCGCCCCCTACCCAATTAACAGTGGGAGGTGTAGCATCAGGAGCTGATCTGTGAATGGTATGAATCAGTTCTTCAGAGTTCTCTCCTAATGTGTCGTAAGTGGGTATATTGATGCTAGCTACTGGGACATATAATGTTGGGTGTGGAGATTTATTGTTGCTGGGCGGAGTCTATTGTTGGCTTTGGGCAATCTATTTTACTGCTTTTCTTGTTATCATTACCAAATTCCATACAAATTACTTAGCCCTCCAAAATAATACTTCTGTATTCTCTGAAAGGAGCGGTATTGGAAGGTGTGGGGAATGGTGGTTGGTAGAGGATGAAGGATAAAGGTTGGACCTGAAGGGGGAGTACCTGCACCTCGTCTCTAAGAAAAAAGATATATATATATATATATATATATATATATATATATATATATATATATATATATATATATATATATACACATATATATACTGTACATATATATATAGAGAGAGAGAGAGAGACATAAGTGAGTGATGGTGGTCTGACCAGCTCTGGGACTAGAATCTAGAAATAATTGGGTTGTGTTAGTCTTCTTAGGAGACCGGGGCTCTTCCAAGGAAGTATGATCTCAGGCCATCAGGGGAGATCAGGGAGGATAATCCCTCAACTGAGTAGGGACAAGGGAGGTGAAGCCTTGTCACCCGAATACAGAAGTCAGAATACAGAGATTGTGAGTCCTGGCAAAAGGTCAAGGAGCTAAGAAAAACGGTCACTGGTTCAAGGTGGCCAGAGCTTTGGACAGCAGTGAGGAACACTGGGTCCAGTATAGACCCAACGAACAGAAGTCTTCCCATCTGCTACAAGTGTATAGAGTAAGCTGCAAGAGTCAGCATGTGTTCACGTATTCATAGCTTTATATAGAGACATGCCAACCCCTTAATTGGCACAGAGCTGGATAAGGACCACTCCTGTCTTTCCCACTCAGTCTGTCTGACTCCTTTATCCGGATTAAAGATACGCAGACAAATTGGAAGTGGATATTTTCAGTGTAATTCGTTCTTCCTTTCAGTGTAATTGCTGAATATAATCAAAAAAATATGTTCAAGGCTTTGTGTTGTGCCCTCTTCCCTCCCATGGTGGGATTAGGGCTGAATTAAGTGCATTGTTGGGCAGGCATTGTAGATTGCTATGAGCTAAACAAAACAAAAACAAATGATTATATGTTATAAAAAGACTCAAGCATAACATTTTTGAATAAGTCTATATATATATATATATATAAGTTCATTGAGACTTTTTTTAAAAACTGTCTGAGTTGTAAATAAAGTGGTTCTAAAGTCAGAAGGTTTTATTTACCTTAATGCATTCTCTCCAGGTAAAAACCAAATCTTCTGTGTTCTGCTCCAACCCCCCAGCTCCCCATATACTTACCTGTGCCCAGGGGCGTACCTAGAGCATTTGGCACCCGGGGCGGATCCTATATCTGGCACCCCCCCCCCCCCCACCATAAAATTTAAAAACACCCACCGTGTCCCCTGCATACCTCTGCATCCTTCAATATCTTTTTGTCACTACTGTGTACCCCCCCTCTCCACAACTGCACCTCTGGACCCCTTTAAATTACACAGCACCCTGCACCTCTGGACCCCTTTACATTACACAGGACCTTGCACCTAAGGAGCTTTTTACATTACACAGCAGCCTACACCTCTGGACCCCTTTACATTACACAGCAGCCTACACCTCTGGACCCCTTTACATTACACAGCAGCCTGCACCTCTGGACCCCTTTACATTACACAGCAGCCTGCACCTCTGGACCCCTTTACATTACACAGCAGCCTGCACCTCTGGACCCCTTTACATTACACAGCTCTTGTATCTCTGGACCCCTTTACATAACATAGCACCCTGAACCTCCTGACCCCTTTACATTACACAGCGCCCTGCACCTCTGGACCCCTTTACATTACACAGCACCCTGTACCTCTGGACCCCTTTACATTACACAGGACCTTGCACCTAAGGACCTCTTTACATTACACAGCAGCCTGCACCTCTGGACCCCTTTACATTACACAACTCTTGTACCTCTGGACCCCTTTACATAACATAGCACCCTGAACCTCCTGACCCCTTTACATTACACAGCCCTTGTACCTATGGATCTCTTTACATTACACAGCACCCTGAACCTCTGGACCCCTTTACATTACACAGCCCTTGTACCTCTGGACCCCTTTACATTACACAGCACCCTGCACCTCTGCACCCCTTTACATTACACAGCCCCCTCACAGCTCTGGACCCCTACAGTGCAGACCCCCTACAGTGCAGGACCCCCCTACAGTGCAGGACCCCTTCTACAGTGCAGGACCCCCCTACAGTGCAGGACCCCCCTACAGTGCAGGACCCCCCCTACAGTGCAGACCCCTTCTACAGTGCAGGACCCTCTACAGTGTAGGACCCCCCCTACAGTGCAGAACCCCCCTACAGTGCAGAACCCCCCTACAGCGCAGAACCCCCCTACAGTGCAGGACCCCCCTACAGTGCAGACCCCCTACAGTGCAGACCCCCTACAGTGCAGGACCCCCCTACAGTGCAGACCCCCTACAGTGCAGACCCCCTACAGTGCAGGACCCCTTCTACAGTGCAGGACCCCCCTACAGTGCAGGACCCCCCTACAGTGCAGGACCCCCCCACAGTGCAGGACCCCCCCTACAGTGCAGGACCCCCTACAGTGCAGGACCCCCCCTACAGTGCAGACCCCCCTACAGTGCAGGACCCACCACAGTAAAGAACCCCCCTACAGTGCACAGCCTCCCCTAAGGACCCATAGTGTACCTCGAGCCTAAGGCAGCGGCATTGCAGGGGGGAGGTGTGGGCAGCACCCGAGTGAAGTGTCACCTGTCGGCTCAGTGATCCGGGACCCGGCGCAATAATCCCCTTCTCTCTGTGGTCGCGTGACTCACGTCGCGCCGTTCTGATCAGTCTCGGGGAGCGGCTGTCACTCACAGCCGAGCAGAGTGAAGCCGCCTCCCCCTCCTTGTCTACACAGTGCTGTGCATAGAGGAGGGGGAGGCGGCTTCACTCTGCTCGGCTGTGAGTGACAGCCGCTGCCCGAGACTGATCAGAACGGCCACGCGACCACAGAGAGAGAAGGGGATTATTGTGCCGGGTCACTGAGCCAGCTGATGTCACTCCACTCGGGTGCTGCTCGCACCCCCCCCCCCTGCAATGCCGCCCACTGCCAGTGCCTCGGGCTCTCTCTGTGTGGGCTGCGAACCCGAGGCACGGCCCTGTCTGACACTTCAGTTGCGGGGGGGGGGGCGCTGGCCTGACACCCCCCCCAGTGTGTGGCACCCGGGGCGGCACGCACCCCCGCCCCCCCACTTAGTACGCCCCTGCCTGTGCCCAATCTTGATCCAGCGCTGTGTCCTAGAGCAGCATCTCTCTTTGCTCTATCTCTCCTCACTGGACATGGAGGCAGCAGCGGGAGCCAATGACCGAGCCGCGCTGTGTGCGTTAATTGACATCCATCACTCGGCTTGGGATTAAGCCCGCACAAATGCCCCCATAGCAAGCAGTTTACTATGTGGGCACTCGGAAAGTAAGGGGGAGGATCCAGTCACAGCACTGGATAGCCCCTACTGGAGCCAGGAGGAAGGTAAGTATTTACACCTTTCTGTGCACCCCCAGCCATAATGAGCATTTAAACCTTTGCAGTGCAGGGGGCACCACTGCAAGGGTGTTTTTTAGTTTTAATTCCTGGAGTTGTTCTTTCAAGCTCAATTGAGCTACAGTTTAAATTCGCTAAATACATTCCAGGTGCATCAAAATGAAAGGTGCAAAGTCTTATGGTCCATTTTTTTATGGTTCATTTTCTATAGAAGGCAGCTACATCTTGGGTAGAAAAATCTGTCTCCTGCCAGGATGCTGCAGGGAAGGAACCTTGTTCTCTGTGGGGATTCGGGGAAGCAGTATTCTCTCTGTAAAGTTTCAACACATTCCCTGCTAAATCAAAGTTAGATCTCTCCAATCAACTCCAGTTTTGGTTCATTAGGGGACATGCTGGACTTCTGCAGAGATATCCCTGCTTCCCCGCATAGAGCAAGGGACCTTGTTTGATGCATACTGGTAGGGGGCAGGCTTTCCTACTAAGGCTGTGCCTGTCTTTTAACCACTTTCTAACTGGGCTAGAAAAGACAGCTAGAGCAAGCCCACCCAATTCTGGGAGGGCATCTATTGTCCTCTGAGAACCCCGCCCCCCCGGGGCGGTCAGACATAGCTGATCACAGATCGAGGTAGAGAACCAATCACAGCGACCCTTTACCATGTGATCGGCTGTGTCTAATCACACCTCATCATATGTAAACAAATGCCGGTTATCGGTTCCCTGTGACTGGGAACATTTACACTGATGATCAGGACACTGAACATCAGTGCACTGATTATCAATGCAGCCCAATCAGTGCAGCATATCAGTGTCCATCAGTGCAGCATGTCAGTGCCCATCATTGCAGAACACCAGTGTCCATCAGTGCCACCTCATCAGTGCAGCCTAATCAGTGGTCATCAGTGCAGCTTATCAGTGCCAACCAGAGCAGCATATCAATGTCCATTAGTGCTGCAAATCAGTGTCCATCAGTGCAGCACATCAGTGCCGTCTATTAGTGCCCATCAGTGCCTCCTCATCAGTGCCCATCAGTGCAGCTTATCAGTGCCCATCGGTGCCACCCCATCATTGCAGTCTCATCAGTGCCTATCAGTGCAGCCTCATCAGTGTCCATCAGTGCAGCAAATCATTATCCATCAGTGCAGCACATCAGTGCCGCCTATCAGTGCAGCCTCATCAGTGCCCAACAGTGCAGCTTATCAGTGGCCATCAGTGCCACCACATCACTGCAGCCTCATCAGATCAGCCTCATCAGTGCCCATCACTGCAGCCTCATCAGTGTCAATCAATGCAGCCCATCAGTGCCCATCAGTGCAGCTTTATCAGTGCCCATCAGTGCAGCTTTATCAGTGCCCATCAGTGCAGCTTATCAGTGTCCATCAATTCCACCTCATCAGTGCAGCCTCATTAGTGCCAATCAAAGAAGCTTATCAGTGCCCATCAGTGCAGCCTCATCAGTGCCTATTAGTGCAGCCTCAGTAATGCAGCCTCATCAGTGCAGCCACATCAGTGTACATCAGTGAAAAAGAAAAATTACTTATTTGCAAAATTTTATAACATAAACAATGAAAAAGTTGTTGTTTTTTCAACGTTTTCGGTCTTTTTTAGTTTGTTTACCAAAAATGCAAAATGTGCCCAATAGGCAAGTGGTTAGGGAAAATTAATTGTAAGGCTTTGAGCTCCTTTTCTTTTGATACACCTGGAACAATTAAAGCCATTTTTGGACTCTTCCACCTTTGGTCTGCTGCTCGTGGTATTTGTACGTGCATTGATCCAAGGACAGGCTGCTCAGAAAAAGAAAAGGAAATACATGATTGTGACAATTGTTTGAAAATAGTCTTTTTATTTTACCAGCGATGACATTTAACCATTTCTTTGCTTTAGCTTGCCGGGAGCCGAAGATCCCAGACTTGGTGCGTCAGAAAGTCCTTCCCTCCCAGGTTCAGTCCCGGTGAGCTCTCTCAGTGTTTTGTTGTAAGCCGTCTAGATCTCTGCACTAAACATGAAATACATTGTTAGTTGTATCTTAAAAAAAAAAGAGGATTGTGTGTGTTCTGGATAATCCGGCATTATGTCATCCATTTTGTCTCTTGGTTTCTGTATCATGCCATATGTAATCCATCTTGATGCTGTGTAAAGCCGTCAGGGATCGTTATAAGTCACTAACAGATTATACACAACTGTTAACCAAGAAATTCCATGTCACATTTCCATAAGTAAACTAATGAAAAATTAAAATGATATGACCTAATATTATTACTTTAGCCATATAAAGAAAATAAGCAGCAAAATCATTAACCCCTTTTTGGAGCAATTCAGGTAAAGCCTTCTACATTTCCTGGTTGGAGGACATCCAGTATTATATAGCCCTTACCTTCCCAGCCTAATTGCCTCTGGCCTGCCACTTCATTCATTGGATATCAATTCCTTGCAGTCATAATGGCTTGGCATCTGACTGTTACCTAGAGATGTCTGTTTGCGCATACAATCTGTCTGTCAGGACAAGGGCTGTAATTCCAGTGTCCATCAGCGGGTGTCTCCCAGCAGACCAGAGTAATCAGTTTCCTCCTGATGCTGGCTGCTGGTAGGGTATTTAGCTCCTCCCCTACTAAATGACCACTAAGAGGGGAGACCTCCTCACTTTTCTGTTGCATATTTGGGCCAGTGGTTTGCAGGCAGGAAAACAGGGATTTTATGTATCACCTACTCTACGCAAAACTAATAAAAAAAGTTTTGGCTATACATACACTTTAGGGCTCATTTACACTTTCAGCAAATGTTGCCGCTCCTCTGAAAATTGATCCACACTCAAATCACTTTCAGAGGTGTTAAGCGGTGGAGAGGTGATATTTAGCCTCCTCAAAGCCTGTTTTAGCCACTAAATGCCACATTATTGTGCTGCAAAAGCAGTGATTTCCCATTGAGGGGAGTGTAAATGAGCCATAAGGGTTGCGAGTTACATGGTCCTCTATAGCCAGAAGTACCAGATCATTTCTTAAACCTTTTGGTACTGATGGAACACAAATATGCGGCCTCTCAGCGGGTGGGCTTTGGCACTGGACGGTCACAAATTTGCATACTACAGTGCATAAACAGCTCCCAGCACAGTTACCGGCGGCTAACGAAAAGCTCCTGGTCGCTGCTTGCGATTGGGAGCTTTCCGATCAAGTGACAGTTAATCACGGCAGTCACATGATCATAAACCCCGCCTCCCAGCACAGGTTAGGCTGGCCATACACGGCTCAGATTTTGGCTAGTTCCAAGCCCTGCCAACAAGACTCTGGTCCGGCCGCACTCTACAAGACTTGTTTCCGGCCACATCTTGAATATGCCATCCAGTTCTGGGCACCGGTTCTCAGGAAGGATGCACTGGAACTGGAGAGTAGGGATGGGCCGAACGGACCCCTGTTCAGTTTGCACCAGAACTTTTGAACACTGCGAAGTTTCGGACCCAAATAATGAACCCCATTGAAGTCAATGGGACCCGAACGTCAATAATAAAAAGTGCCCATTTTGAAGGCTTAAATGGAATTAATTGGGCATACAATGGTTATAAGGATCCGGGTCCTGCTCTGGGGGACATGCATCAATAAAAAAAGTTTGTGAAAAACGTCATTTTTAAATGAGCAGTGATATTTTTGATTTTTAAGCTGAAAGCATAAAAATGAAAAATTTGTTCCAAAATAGTGCCTGGGGGCTTCCCTTAATCTACCTGAAAAGTGGCAGATTTGTATCATGTCTAGAATCTGCTGCAACAATAATTACATTTATAAA
The DNA here is from genome assembly GCF_037356315.1 of Lithobates pipiens. Taxonomy (NCBI): domain Eukaryota; kingdom Metazoa; phylum Chordata; class Amphibia; order Anura; family Ranidae; genus Lithobates; species Lithobates pipiens. The sequence goes on along the minus strand of NW_027507686.1, from coordinate 231,870,481 downwards.
GCCAAAAAAATGAAATTTTCCCTGCAAGCTGCCTTTATTTTGTTCAGCAACAGGTGGGGACTGGGGAGCCACTGTGTATGATGAGGCCACAATGTAGTGCACTGGGAACAAGATTAGAGATTTTTTGGATACATTCTGGTGTCACTTTGATTTTGGATAGAAGTAACGTGTGTGTAAAAATTGGTCTTTGGATGTGGCAAGCAAGAATTAGCCTGGCTGTAAAAAATTGCAATGATATGCACCTGTCAAACAGGTGCAGAAAAATTGGTCTTTGGGTGTCTGTGGTACCTTCCCACTGTAACCATATAGAGGTACTCTTGATGAAAGCAAAATTGATGCAGAAAAATTGGTCTTTGGGTGTTAATTGTCCCAATATACCAAAAACAATCTTCCAGATGAAATGATTGAACACCCTCAAAGCTAGACAGCATCAAAGACCTGCAGGGATTCCACATCCCAAAAACTCTTATGCCGCGTACACACGCCCGGACTTTTCAACATCAAAAGTCTAACGGAATGATTCCGGCAGACCATTCGATCGTGTGTGGGCTGCAGCGGACTTTTGATTTGCAAAAGTCTGACAGACTTTAGAAATGGAACATGTTTCAAATTTTTCCACCAGAACTCCGCCAGGCCCAGTTCCTACCGAGAAATCCACTCGTGTGTGTGCTAGTCCGACGGACAAAAACCGATGCTAGGGCAGCTATTGGCTACTGGCTATGAACTTCCTTATTCTAGTCCGGTCGTACGTCATCACATTCGAATCCGTCGGACTTTGGTGTGATTGTGTGTGGCCAAGTCCGCTCATTCGCAAAGTCCGTCAGAACTCTGTCAGAACTCCGTCAGAACTCCGTCGAAAGTCTGTCGGACCTAAGTCCGGTCGTGTGTACGCGGCATTAATCGTTGACAGGGGCTTCATAGCTGATAATCCAGGACTGATTCATTATTATAAAAGTCAAACGGTCCACGGAGTCTCAGTGTTCTATGATCAGTAACTAAACCTCCTGCAGCCCTGAATTTTGTTCTGAAAGCACACTGGATGCAGGGCGGTGGAATGCAGGTGGAATTCCCACTGAATTTAAGCCAACCAAGCACTGGCTGTGTATGGCCGCCTGAAATGGCTACAGACTGGTCTGGCCTGCTTTAGTATATCTTGCAACCCTGGGTACGTGCTTAGTAAATGCTGCACCACTCAATTGAAGACATTGGCCAGGAATGGCACATGTGTCAACTTTCCCTGTCAACTTTCCCTGTCTAAGGGCAGATAGGAGGTTTGAACCATTATCGGACACCACCATTCCTGGCTCCAGCTGGCGTGGTGTGAACCACCTCTGGGCCTGTCCCTGCAGAGCTGCAAGAATCTCTGCTCCGGTGTGGTTCCTGTCCACTAAACGCACCAGCTGAAGCACCGCATGGCACCTTTTAGCCTGACTCTGGGAATATCCCTTTAAACGCTTAGGGGGTACCTGATGTTCATAGGACAATTTTGCAGAGGAGGCCATGGAGGTGGCAGAGGAGGGGGAGAAGGAGGGGGAAGAGCTCACCGGTCTGGCATCATCACCACCAGCTGTATGGAGACGTGGGGGCACAACAAGCTGCAGCACTGAGCCCTGTCCTGCATCCTTTCGAGTTGAAAGCAGCATTACCCAGTGTGCTGTGAGCGAAATATATCATCCCTGCCCATGCTTGCTGGACCATATGTCAGCAGTAAGGGGGTTTTCATGGCTGACTGCCTTGCCCAACGATGCCAGAGCATTCCCTTCCACATGATGGTAGAGAGATGGAACGGCCTTATGTGAAAAGTAGTAGCGACTGGGAACCTGCCATTGTGGTACAGCACGTTGTGCAAATTCACGGAAGGGGGCAGAATCCACCCGGCTTTCCTCTGCAGCAGATGGGGCAGAGAAATTAGCTGGCTACAGTCTACAGCTGGTGGTGTCCTGCTAGAAGATGTGCTGGTAGGACCTGGGACACCCTGTGCTATACCATCATCCCTGCCAGTGGAGGCTGCTGAGAGGTAATGACTCTGTATCACAGGGGCAGACTGAAGTGGGTAAGGAGGAGGAGGAAGGACAGATTTTTGCCCCCTTTGTGGGGCTTTTAGGTGATCTTGCAAATGGGCTGAGTGGTTGGACGTTAAATGCCTTGTTAAACATGTGGTACCCAAATGGTTGGTGTTTTTTCCACGTTTGATGTGCCTGAGACACAGCTTGCTGATAGCAACAGTGCAATCTGCTGCAGATGTGCTGAAAAAGGCCCAGACAGATGAGCTTTGGGGAGTGGGCCAGGAGATAACAGCTGCAGAATGTGATGGAATAGGTTGGCTGCTCTCTACTCATTCTTGATGTAGGCCTCCTTGGGGTTGTGCCGCCTCACCTTCAGTTCCCTCCTCTGCTCTATCTGGCACCCAAATCACATCAGTGACCTCATCATCTTCATCCCCTCCATCTTCATCATTGCCACTGGAGACAACTTCAATATGCTGCGGCTTGGGGAACATGAATGCCAATTTGTCTACCAGTGTTCCTGCCTCTCTCTAGGCTCATGTTCCTGTAATCTTCAACCTCAGAACCAACATCTAAATACAGTAATGGCTGAGAATCATCAAGGAGCAAGTGGCTGGTGCTGTGGTAAAATAACTCAGCTGACTCCTCAATGGCTGATGTCAGGGCTATGGCAGGAATAGATGTGGACAAGGAGACAGGGTTATCCACTCTGGCGACTGTAGCGGACTGCACACTTGTCTCTGCTTGCTTGACAGAGGATGAGGAGGATGAGGAAGGTTTAGTAAGCCAGTCCTCCACCTCTTCTGCATAGCTGGATAGCACGGGCAAACTCACTAAACAGGGGAAGTGATGCCCTGCCTGAAGACTGACCACCATGTCCACCTTTGTCTGTGGACACATTTGTTGCTGGCCCCCTTACAGTGCCAAGGGAATGTCTGCCTCTTCTTGTTGTCCTCCCAGACATTATTGGGAGGGGGGGCGGTGTTTATAAGCAAATGTATAGAAGTTGAAATCTGTACATAGATGCACTTGAATCAATGTAAAGAGGTGTTTGGTGCACTTTAATTCGAGAAATCACTACAAACATGCACTCCACGGATACACTATAATATGCTGCAATATAATGCACTAAACGTACAGTGACACACAGAACTATATGGCGTTAAACTGGCAGTAACGCACACAGAACTATATAGCGTTAAACTGGCAGTAACGCACGCAAAACTATATGGCATTAAACTGGCAGTAATGCACAGAGAAGTAAATGGTGTTAAACTGGCAGTAACGCACACAAAACGATATGGAGTTAAACTGGCAGTAATGCGCAAAAAATATGGTGGTAAATTGGCAGTAATGCACACAGAACGATATGTCGTTAAACTGACAGTAACGCACACAAAACTATATGGCGTTAAACTGGCAGTAACGCACACAGAACTATATGGCGTTAAACTGGCAGTAACGCACACAGAAGTAAATGACATTAAACTGGCAGTAACGCACACAGAAGTAAATGGTGTTAAACTGGCAGTAACACACACAGAAGTAAATGGCGTTAAACTGGCAGTAACGCACAAAACTATATGGCGTTAAACTGGCAGTAACGCATACAAAATGATATGGCGTTAAACTGGCAGTAATGGACAGAGAAGTAAATGGTGTTAAACTGGCAATAACGCACACAGAAGTAAATGGGGTTAAACTGGCAGTAACACACAAAACGATATGGCGTTAAACTGGCAGTAACGCACAAAACTATATGGAGTTAAACTGGCAATAACGCACATAGAACAATATGGCGTTAAACTGTCAGTAATGCAGTAACGCACAGAGAAGTAAATGGCGTTAAACTGGCAATAACGCACATAAAACTATATAGCGTTAAACTGTCAGTAACGCACAGAGAAGTAAATGGCGTTAAACTGGCAATAACGTAAACAGAAGTAAATGGCGTTAAACTGACAGTAATGCACAAAACTATATGGCGTTAAGCTGGCAGTAATGCCCACAAAACGATATGGCGTTAAACTGGCATTAACGCACACAAAACGATATGGTGTTAAACTGGCAGTAACGCACGCAAAACTATATGGCATTAAACTGGCAGTAACATACACAAAAGTAAATGGCGTTAAACTGGCAGTAATGCAATCAAATAGACGGTTTTCAATCGTCACTACTACACTGACGCTATCTGAACTGTCCCTACTCTAGTTATACACTAATGTAAAGATTACTGACACGGTCTCACTACACTACAGTGAAACTATCTGAGCTGTCCCTACTCTAGCTGCACACTATGCAAAGCTGAATGATAGCCCTCCTCACTACACTCACACTATCCCTAGACTGACACTAAACTAATATTCTACACTGACAATTGAATAGCAAACTAACTAATAGCACTGAACATAGTCCTGTTCTATCTCTCTCCACACCATAATCACACTGAAATTGTCTGCCATTGAAAGAATACTTTTATACTGTGGAACGGGAATGAGCCATGATTGGATAAAGTCATGATGACAGTGTCATGCTCTATCTTCACTGCTTCAGCCAATCAGCGTTTGCAATGCACTATTCAGCGCCGCAATGCATTGTGGTTGGTTCGGGGGGGGGGGGCGAACAAACGGTCGAACAACCCGTTTGTCTGGATGTCTGTCGAATGTCTGAACAGCAAAAGTTCAGCCCGAACGTATGCTCGGGCCGAACTGTTTGCCCATCCCTACTGGAGAGCATCTAGAGAAGGGCAACAAAGCTAATAACGGGACTGGAGGATCTGATAAGAGAAGTAATATAACCTTAAACTACGTAGAGGGTTCGTTACTGTCAAAGCCTTAAGGATGTGGAATTCTCTTCCTCAAGCAGTGGTATCAGCAGGGAGTGTCGATATTTAAAAAAAAACTATTAGATGGGCACCTTTACGATCACAACATACAGGGATAAACAATGTACTATTGACATAAACACAAGCACATGCCCCACAGGTTGAACTGGATGGACTGGTGTCTTTTTTCAATCTCACTATGTAACACCATCCAGCTTGACAAACGTCAATTGAAAAATCAAAAGAGCTGGGCTGAAAAAAGTCCACCAGACCATGTCTGCGGTAAGTCAGATGCAGTCACTGTATGGGTATTCTGACAGCCATGGTTGCTGGCTTTCAGAATACCCAAACAGTGACTGCATCTGGCAGAGGGAATCTCAAACATCTACGCTAGTTAGCATAGATGGGGAATTTATAGATTTCTCTTCTTCAGCCCAATGTATGGCCAGCTTTACTTCTGACAGCTGAACAAGGCGATGGATGAATAAGGGAAAGGTGAGCATGTGCAGCTGGGAAGGAGGGCATTAAAGTGAACCTGTTGGCTTGGCCTGTATGGCATGTAAAATACTTCTATGCGTCTGGTGGAAACCTTTGTGGAAAAAAATATTTTCCATAAACTCTGAAGTGATTGAGGCCGCGTACACACGGGCGGACTGTTCGCCCAACTTTGTCCGCTGAACAGTGTTTGGGCGGACAGTCCGCTCGTGTGTGGGCTTTCAGCGGACAGTTTCAGCGGACAGTTAGACGAACAAGGTTTTTCGGAAATTCCGTAAAACTGTCCGCTGAAACCTTGTTTGAGCGAACAGTCCGCCCGTGTGTAGGCTTGTTCGTCAAACTAAGTTCCGCGCATACTCAAAGGATTTACACGCCGAAAGTTATAATGCAGTGTATAGGACGTCGTATTTTTCGTCCCGTCGTACGTGCCGTTCACGTCATCGCGCACGGTTTCAGCAAACTATTCGTTCGTCGTGTGTGGGCATGTCCGTCCATGCTAATTTTGAGCGGACTGTTTGCCGAAACTGTTGGACGGACAAAGTTGGGCGAACAGTCCGCGCGTGTGTGCGCGGCCTCAGTTGCTTAGTTATGTTCGAGGTCTCTGCTGTTATGTTTGATCCTAGACGGTTGGTGGGAGTCTTTGAAGGCAATTTTGCAGGTCTGAGAATATGACTTAGTTGAAGGTTTCTCATGAAATATGTCTTTTGTTTGTAATCAGGGAGACTCCACTACACCAGCTATACTCCAGTTCATTCACAAAGGAGAAGAGTGACATCTACCCAACCAAGAAGCCGGCTCTTCCACCTGGAGAACTTCCTCAGGGCTACCACCATCTTCACACACAGCTGCAGTATGAGTGTGCATCTCAATTTTACAAACGCACAGGGAGCAGCAGGAGGACCTGTCTGAAAACTGGGAAGTGGAGTGGGCGAGCACCATCTTGTATCCCTGGTATGTGCTTTGTGTTATCTCGGAATTTAACCTTGTTGAAATATAAGAGGGCTCTGACACGCATAATTATCAGCCTTTTTTTTGGTTGGTGGTGGAAAGATCTTTCCCAAGATTATGGATTGCCATTCCATACACACATTGCATTCTCTATATATTCCTATTGGGAACCCAGCAAGGGTTGGTTGGCATTAAAGCTTGACAAAGACACAAATAGGATATGTTCCAGCCTCAGCCTGGAAGGTAGGAAGCAACAGTTGGAGTAAGTAGGAAGTTGGTGTGCTCAAAAGTTTTAATGAATAAGTAAATACTGCAATGCCAAGCAGTGCCAGGACAAGGTCAACCAGTGCTCAGTGTAAAGGTACCCCCATCAAACACAATGACCTAGCTGACCGTTCCCTGACCCTGTTCCTTCCTTGCTGCTCCTGTGTCCATTTTCTCCTCCAGGTCTCACTTTATGCTTGCCAAATTTCAATTTTTTTTAACCGAATGTGCAAAGTGAGTTTGTATCTTTTACATAAAAAAAGCGAAATGGTCGATTTTTCCTTCTATTGCATAATTTAGTTTTTTTTTATATCTTTCTTTACAGTTTGTGGGAAGCTGGGGAATTTCACCGTCTCGCGGATATCTGAAATGCGTTGGCCATGGCAGGCCGCCCTGTACCGTCGCTCTAACGGGGTGAAAGGTGCCAACCTGAGGAAGGGCACCTGGGTGCTGGTGTGCAGCGGGGCTCTGCTAAACGAGCGCACGGCGGTGATCGCTGCTCACTGCGTGACAGACCTGGGCAAGAGCACCATTATCAAGGTGTCAGATCTGAAAGTGGTGATGGGAAAATTCTACAGAGACGACGAGCGTGAAGAAAAGAGCCAGCAGCATCTGCATGTCAGTAACTATGGCAACTGGGAGCGGGAATGTATATGGGATGGGGAGCATCATTCCCATAGGATGCAGGCTGTGTTCACAGATCTCTGTATGGAACAATAGAGGTGGTGGACTCTGTTAATGGTTTGCTGCTCTGTGTTTAAATGGTGGCTCTTCCCAAAAGACTCTCTCCCCATCGCAGCAAAATTAAAGCATTACTCACACGAGGATACCTGGTCAGTCCTACTCCTAACCATTAAATATACGATTTGGTGAAGAGTAGGGCCAGATTTAGACCTTGGGGAAACCGGGACACTTCAGGTTCGGGGGGGCCCCTTAGACGCAGAATTGGTTTACATTCTCAATGACAGTCACACAATTTTAAAATGCATTTCACAACATCATTCTGAGGTTATGCGTACACACACACTATGTGTGGTTCGCCTGAGCTGGCAAAATTAATTTTTTAAGGAAAATAATTAAATAAAAAAAAGATATATATATATATAACATTCCAGAGTAAAAGCTTTTACAGATGATGGCCAGCAAATATTACTTTTCAAGATACATTTTATAAAAGGAAGTAATTATATTATTATTATTTTTTTTTTTATTAATTCATATACGTTTTATATTGTTTTATATTATTTTTGTCTGGCCCAATGACACCAATGATGGTGCGCATTTCCTCCCAATGACACCAATGATGGGGCACAATTCCTCCCACTGACACCAGTAACGGGGCACAATTCTTCCCACTGATACCAATGATGCACAGTTCCCCCCAATAACACCAACAATGGGGCCTAATGACTCAGTGATGGGATCCAATTCCTACCAATGATGGGGCACAATTCCGCCCAATGACACCAATGACGAGGCACAATTCCTCCCAATAACAAAAACGATGGGGATAAAGTTCCTCCCAATGACACCAATGATGGAGCACAGTTCCTATGATGGGGTCCAATGATACCAATGGCGGGGCACAATTCTAACCAATCACACCAGTGATGAGGCACTATCCCTAACAATGACAATTATGGGGCACAATTCCTACAAATGACACAGATGGGTCACAGTTCCTCCCAATGACACCAACAATGGGGCTCAATGACACCAATGACAGGGTACAATTCCTACCAACGACACCAATGATGGGGCACAATTATACCCAATGATGCAAACGATGGTGCACTATTCCTACCAATGATGGGGCACAATTCCTACAAATGACACCAACAATGGGACACAACTCCTCGCAATAACATCAACAATGAAGCCCAATGACACCAATGATGGGAAACAATTCCTACCAATGACACCAACAATGGGGGACAAATCCTCTCACTGACCCAGAAGATGGGGTATTGTTTACTCCAATTGATGCTGGGAAATTTTCTAATCCCAATGGCCACTGTTGGGCCTCCCTAAAGTCTGAAGGACAGTAAACTGGCCCTTTGTTTAGAAAATTTGGAGACCCCTGCTCTAAGTTCTCCCTGCAGTTAATTGGTTTACTGATCTCTTTCTGTGTTTTTGTTTTTCAGATCTCCGCTATCATTGTGCACCCCAATTATGATCCCATTCTACTGGATTCCGACATAGCGGTCATCAAACTCCTGGACAAGGCCCGCGTCAGCGACCACGTGCAACCGGTTTGCCTCACCTCATCGCCAGAACTTGACTCTTCCACCCTGGACACCAGGATCGTCACAAGTGGTTGGAGGATTCTCTCTGACCCCAAGGCACCAGGTTACAAGAACGAGACGCTTCGCGCTGGTCTTGTCTTGCCAGTGGACTCGCTACTGTGTGAGCAGCAGTATGAGGAGAATGGCATAGCCATCAGCGTGACAGAAAGCATGTTTTGTGCCAAGCAGGTACCAGGAGCGCCTATTCACATCTGCCCTTCCGAGACTGGTGGTATTGCTACCGTGTTACTGCCGGGAACTGTATCCTCTGAGAGCAGATGGCACCTTATGGGACTGGTCAGCTGGGGTTATGATAAAACCTGCCACCAAGACTTGTACACAGGCTACACCAAAGCTGGCACCTTTAAGGAATGGCTTGAAAAAAATATGAAGTAGACTCTGAGATTAAAGGGACTTGGTGATTGGTCGTGGGATGTCCAAAGACTAGGAACTAGGGACTCCGTCCCATATTTATGTATTTATACCCACAACACATTAATCTTCATCTCATCTCATTTTAGATAACCTGGTCTTCACAACATTCTGAAATTTGCAGGGGAATTCCTGGTTTTACCTACAAACACACATTATATTAGGAATATACAGTACATTTTGTTCCAAGAGTTTTGGTGCAGTGTTGGCATCATTTTGCTTGTGTGCTAGAGAAAGCAGGTACATGAAGGGTCACTTAGACAATGGTCAATGTTCCTGACATACTGAGATGCTTGTAAAGCAATCAACTAGCTTCCAAGAGGCCACTTACATCTCTCTACTCATTGGTGGCCCTCATGGCAAGGGTAAAATCATTAAAAATAATCTTTACTTTTTACTTTGGTCATATGTGATTTTCTACAAGTATGGAACTAAAAATCAAAAACTGCCACAGAGATGCATTGTACATTGTTCTGGGTATTAGAGAATTCAAATTGAAGCGCCACACCACTGACAAGAGGTCCAGATACAACTTTATTCCATTAAAAGTCAGGGGTACAATCCCAAAAAAAAGTAGCCAACCTGTTTCAGGGGGTCTAAGCACCCCCTTCATCAGGGCATGACTGGCAACAATGTGAACAAACCAGAAGCACCGCCCGGTTTAGTAGCTGATAATGCCTGTGCTTGTAGTTCACACTGGAAAAAATACAATTGTAGGTCCAGTTCACTTCTGGTTTGAAGGGGTTGCTTGGACCCTCAAAATGTGTTGGCCACTTTTTTGGATTGTATCCCTGACATTTAATGGAATAAAGTTGTATCTGAACCTCTTAGTGGTGTAGCACTTCAATTTCAATTCTCGCACAATTACATGCGGGCGTTACCTAGGGTGGTCTACATGCAAACTTAGTATGCTTAGGAAGACCCACTCCTCCAGACTGACAATTGCAAACCAGGAAATTTTTGCATTTGCATAACTCCACCCAAAAGCCTACCCACTCCTTACATCAGGACTGGGGGTTCTTGAGAAGAGTACTGAAGCAGGGTGCTGTGATGTTTCCTGACAGCTTCTCTCACCGGCCATGATCTTTCTGCATTGCACCGAGAAGCACAGAGACCCAGTGATGATATCACTGGCTCTAAGACAGGGCTTGACAAATTTGCTTTGAATCTAGGACCAAGCTAAAAAGTTAGGAGCTGGTTTGTGTGTGTGCATAGCAATATGTAACCTGTGCATCACAATCAATGTTTTCATGCGTAGGTCCACCGACACGTGCATTTACATTTGGATGTGCGCATATGGGGGGCTCAATTTTTTTGGGGGGGGGAGGGGGGGGGTTATGTGCTTGGATGTAACGTTATTGTTTTACAATTTAAATAAAATAATAATTTTTTTACTTAACTTTTTTTCATCCCATAGGAGACAAAAAGTCCCCTATGCGATTATTTTATGGTGACATGTTCTCTTTAATGAGACATGCAGGGTCAAAAGAACCCTGGATGCCTCATCTGTGCTCCACTGAATCTAATGCAGTGCAGATTACACTGCATTACATTCTTTCCCAGCCATGCTGGTAGGACATCTGTAAACAGGGACCCAGAAGTGACGTCATACACGTTATTTCTAGGTCAGGAACAAGATAAGGAGGAAAGCAGACATGTGTTCGCTGTCCTCCCTCTCCTCTACCCTGCGGCACCCCCTATGCAGGTCACATGCCCAAATATGGGCAAGTGGAGCCCAAATACATAGTGGGGGGCATGCCCGGGTGGGCGGGCAATTTACCCGCTTGTGTGGTAGCAATCGAGCGGCAGTGGAGCTGCCCAAATGCTTCCACCTGACAAGTGAGGGCAAGCAGCAGGGCTAAATGTTGAACAACTCTACCTGCCTGGTGCCCAGGACTTCATGTCCCAGGTGCGGGCGATGCAAATTGTGCATCATTGCAAAAGTGAGTGGGCTGACAAATGCCCAGGTGCCAGGAAACAATTTCTAGTCGCCATGGTGACCTGGTACTTGAGATTTGTCGAATCCTGCTCTAAGATCAGGTATATATTTGTGACGAACCCTTGTCCTCAACAGGACTATGGCAGCCGTAAATGCTTCCTTTGTCCAGAACCAGCACTATCCAAGACCCTTTAGCTCAACCAACTCTCATTATTCAAGCACATGTTACAACAGATATATAACTCAGGAAACAATCCCCCCTCCCTTTGGAATTCAGGCCAGGGTAAACTGTCCAATCAGCAAGGAGGGCTGTTGGAGGAACCCCCCCTCCACAGAGATACACATCCCATAATATACTTTTCTTCCACGGCAGACAAACACAATGGAATACAACTACACCCCAAACGATCCCAGCAAAGAGTCCACAACAGCATGAGACAACACACAATATATACATATATACAACATTCCAGTATGGTTGTACAGTGAGTCCGACTAGCACAGATCATAGTGGTGTTCTCAGTTATCCTGTGCCCCTAATGGACACAGGGTTATTTACACATAAGGGGGGGTGAGGAAGCTGGACATGGAGTTTCCAGAGCTCTCCTAGGTAGTCTGAGTCGCACAAACCCCCCACCCAAAGTGACTCCGGGAGCTCCTGTGGTAGTGGATGGGACTTTGGACTCCACTGGCACAACCTCAAAAATTGGTGCAGCACTGAGACAGGAGGATGTCAGCCATGCTTTTACAAGCACTGGAGGATTTTCACCTACCAAAAGTGGATGGGACTTCAGTCTCCACTTGTATATCCCAGGGATGTTGGGCAGTCGGCCCAGATCCCAAACAGCATGATGGAGTGAGCCCAGTCACCCTGTCTTCTCTCCAGCGGCTGAAAGGAATCCACGGAGAAGGGCTAGTCCACACCTCTCCCCAGTGGTGGGTATGTTCTCTGAGAGAGGCAGAGGTTGGCTGGGTGAGTAATGCTATGTTTGGTATAATTTATTTGGGGTACTGTGTGGATACCGGCATTGGGGGACTGGAACTACTGACTAATTTTGGAGTCAACTCATGTGGGGCCTCCTCCTGTGTTAGTCTCCTGCCGAAAGGGGAGATGTGTGACGGGAGTCACTTTGGGCGAGGGGTTTGTGCAACTCAGCTTACCTTGGAGAGCTCTGGAAACTGAGTCCAGCTTCCCCTCTTATGTGTAAATCACCCTGTGTCCATTAGGGGCATAGGTTGACTGAGAACCCCATTATGATCTGTTCTAATTGGACTCGCTGTAGTTGTATTCCATTGTGTCTGTCTGCCTTGGAATAAAAGTATATTATGGGATGTGTATCTCTGTAGGGGGAGGGAGGGGTTCCTCCAACACCTCTCCTTGCTGATTAGACAGTTTATATCTGTTGTAACATGTTCTTGAATAAAGAGAGTTTGATGTTTTTCACCCTACACTGAGTTACAGCTGGTGACTGGATGAGCTAAAGGGTCTTGGATAATGCTGGCTCTGGACAAAGGAAGCATTTACGTCAGACATAGTCCTGTTGAGCACAAGGGTTCATTACAGTATTGAAAATGGAAACATTTTTTTAAAATTCCATTATTTAATTCATGAAGGACCAGGGAAGACAAAATATAAGCGGATACAATTTCAGCTTTAAAGTGTACATAAACCCTGACACTAAAATCGAAACAAATAATCACGTTAATGTCATTTTTAAAGTAATTCAAACTATTTCAGCCTTTAGTAAAATAATAGCTGGTGATCCTTTCATAAAGGTCCCTGTTGGGACACTTCCTGTCATAGGGTGACAACATTCTGTCATTGTGTTCTAGTTGTGCTCCTGCTTACGTGGGCTTTCAATGGAACCAACAAGTTGTAGGCTAACACACATTAGGCAGGTATGGTCCACTGTTGTCACCATGGTGGTGGAGTGCATGCAGACAGGACATGGTTGCAAAGAGGCTGCTGGAGACCTGCAGCATGGGTATGCATTAGTGCTGGTTCACACAGGGGCGACTCAGATCTGACTTCAAGTCGCCCCAAGTCACCTCAGGTCGCACAACATGTAGAATTCAATGTAAGTGAATGAGAGCTGTCTTAATGCACACTACTGAAGTCGCTCCGACTTCAGAAAAGGTTCCTGTACTACTTCAATCCGACTTGTAAGCGACTGGTACCCATTGATTTCAATGGAGGTCGCCTCCAAGTCGGATCTCCGTCTATACGGAGGCGACTCTCAGAGAATTATCAGCTCTCAAAAGGAGTTCCCCCCTGAGAGCTCATTCTCTGATTGGCCACGGCAAGTCGCCTGGCCTGGGGCGACTTAAAGTAGTGTTGTAAGTCGTGTCCAAGTCACGTCCAAGTCACGTCCAAGTTGCCTCCAAAAGTCGTGTTGCCCCTGTGTGAACCGAGCCTTACAGGATGAAAAACAGATGAAAACAAGTTTTAATTTAACAATATGACAATTTCTTAAGATACAGTATATATGATACTTTAGCAAACCAAATACCATTCAGTTAGGGTTTATTTATACTTTAACAAGTTTTTTTTCTTCACTAGTGCAGGTTACTGCATTGGAAACTACGGGCACTTCAAAGAAAATGCCAAATCAAAAAATAAATGTAAATCAAAAATAAAGATGTATTAACACCATGCCATTTTATCCTTCCTGACAATCAGAACAAGAAGTCATATTATTTGTAGAACTTGAGAAACTGATATATGCATCAAACTACTTATAAGGCCCCCAAAGTTTAACTGGTTGTCCATCAGTGATGTAGTCTTAAAAGTAACATTTACTCACAAAGGCTATCATCGACAACGTCTCTTTCTCCAAATGCTAGTTGCCTATGTGTCATATTGACCCTCTGGCTTTAGTACTTTGAGCCACTAACCTAGCCTTTCTGAACCAGGATTTCATGGAATTCTAGGTTTACTCCAGTGGGTGCTCCTCCAACAGCAATGTTGCCTCTCATAATCAATCATTGACACCAATGATCTTTTTTAGCTATCTGCAAGGGGGGCATTCTTCCCACTGACCCCAGATGTGAGGAGCATTGTTCCCACTGTTCAGCAATGTAAGGAGCATCCCCCCCCCCCCCCCCGACCACCAATGTATGGACCATTCCACAGTACCCAGTGATCACCAACATAAGGAGCATTCTATCTACTGACCACCAATGTAAGGAGCATTCTTTCCACTGACCAGCAATGTAAGGAATATTCTTACTACGAATATCAGGAGCATTCTTACCACTGACCACTAATGTAAGGAGTAGTGATGGACGAACTTCCGACGGGACGTTTCGCGAAAGCGAAATGCGAACGGACCCAAACGTTCGCGAAACCGAACGTTCGCCGCGGGCCCCATTGACTTCAATGGGAGGCGAACTTTGCAAACCTTCATGTCGAATTTGCGGCCACGTGGTAATTATTAGGGGGTAAAACGTAGTCCCACCATCTGGACAATGACATAATACATGTATGAGGTGAATTTGGGATCGATAACTACAAGCATTTTTATTTTATTTGGGAAATTGTTCTAACAATTCAGGACTATGGAGCTAATGAAGGCAATGGAGGAGAGGGAAGGTCAGGGACCAGGGTAGGCAAAGAAGAGGGTGCAGGAGATGATCACCAGCAGCGTGACATACCGGAATGACACATGCACCGTGATAGAGGCATCTGACAGCAGCACCGTAATACAGAGCACTGACAGCAGCACCGTGACATACAGCGCTGACAGCAGCACCGTGACATACAGCGCTGACAGCAGCACCGTGACATACAGCGCTGACAGCAGCACCGTGACATACAGCGCTGACAGCAGCACCGTGACATACAGCGCTGACAGCAGCACCGTGACATACAGCGCTGACAGCAGCACCGTGACATACAGCGCTGACAGCAGCACCGTGACATACAGCACTGACAGCAGCACCGTAAGCAGCCCCAGGAGGAAGTCAGCACAGCACAGGGATGGTGTGATCCCCTCATAATAAGAACCCCCAGGAGGAAGTCAGCACAGCACAGGGATAGTGTGATCCCTTCATAATAAGAACCCCCAGGAGGAAGTCAGCACAGCACAGGGATATCATAAGCAGCCCCAGTAGAAATATGACACCGCTCAACCTCTTCAAAGAGGAGGGTAGGGGCATATAGTACGGTGTGCTTTTTTGGGTCAAGGAAGTGAGCAGACTGTACGTCAGTCCCTATACCGCTGAAGGACTGCTGCAGTATAGGGCAGCGGTCAGCAGTGGTGCACGTCAACCCTATCTATTGTGGACCGATAGCGGTCCTTACAGAACAGCAGACTGTACCGCACTCAAGCCTATGTACCGTAGCACCCTATACCAAGTTACCAGTCCTTATAAGAACTTTTGTGGAACAAGTGAGTTGTGAATGTTTAGCAGACTGCAGCAGAAGGGCAGCAGTCAAGTATAATATCCTTTCTATATTTGGAAGAAAGAATATTATACATGTACAAGCCTATTACTGTACCACTGATACCAGTCCTGAAAAGAACCTTTGTGGAACTAATAATAACAGCAAGTCTTTAAAATTACCCTCACTGCCTGACAACACTGCTTCCTTCCTGTCCCTATACAAATTGGCAAAAAAAGAGAACGATTAGTGGTTACTGGAACAGCTCTTTTGTGGACCTTGATAGTAACAGCTAATGATGATGATGATGATGATGATGATGAAAGACTAATCTGGCTGTCCCTGTAGCATACACCGTCCTTTCCCTTTCTCTAAACTAACAAAAGACACTCAGGCTGCTGCAAGAATCAGCAGCACAGCAAACCTATCAACACCTAACACCTATACCAGTCCTGAAAAGAACTTTTGTGTACCAAATAGCTAGTGGTTTATCTCTCCCTACTCCACACAGGAACCTGTCCCTATCGTAACAGAAGAAAGAATGTAAAATGGCCACCGGATCGGGTGTATTTATAGGTTAGGGGGAATGTCCAAGTGTCCATGTGCTGTCATGTCTCAATTGGCTGTCCTGTATCACATGATAAACGTGTCACCAAAGGTTAAAGTTCTTGTATACATTAAACACGTAAGTCCGCCGCGGCGAACGACGGAAAAAGGCGTTCGAACGTGCGGACCGCGAATGTCGGAAATTCGCCGCGAAACGACCGCCGGGCGAAACGTTCGTCCATCACTAGTAAGGAGCATTCTTTCAATTTACCACCAATGTAAGGAGCATTCTTCCCACTGAACACCAATGTAAGGAGCATTCTTCCCACTGAGATGTAGCTTTAATAAATATTGGCAGGGGTTCCCTGAGACCTGAAGGTTATTTTAAGGTCCATGCTAAAAAGGTTAAGAACCTGACAAGGACTTTTGACTTTTCTTCAACTTTTACAACCTGCATATTTTTTCTGGGTCAGCTACTCACAAAGCATTAAAAGCAGAGGGTTAGCACAAAAGTCAGCCAACTAGCATTTTCAAAAGGAGGTCAGCTACGGTCACCACCATCCAGGAAACATTTACTTTAAAATACCCAGAGAAAAAAGGATTGGAAGAAATGAATGTTTCTGGCACTGTGTAAAGGGTATTTCTTAAAGTTGTTTCAGATGCTGATTGGAGTTGCAGTTGGTTGCAGTTTTTCGTCTTGTAGTGACTTAGGATTCAGCAATGATACCTGGCTCTCGCACAGAAGGTCAACGCTTCCTGAAGTGCCAGTTTTTGCGCAGGCTTAAGCTTAAGATTTCCAATCAATGGTGTGGGG
Organism: Lithobates pipiens; assembly: GCF_037356315.1. Lineage (NCBI taxonomy): Eukaryota > Metazoa > Chordata > Amphibia > Anura > Ranidae > Lithobates > Lithobates pipiens. The sequence goes on along the minus strand of NW_027507686.1, from coordinate 231,853,541 downwards.
TTCAGCGCCAGGAAGGTATTAGCAATCTTACTTCCAGGTATAGCTCACTTTTAAGTGACAAAGTGCATTCCCTTGACCAGGGGCATTGCTAGACCCTGCCACCCAGGGCACATTTCCCAGGTCTTTTACACAGCACCCCGGGTTGCCTTTGAGGAGATGATACATTCTATGCATTTGTATCACAGACCCCGAATCAGTCTGGCAGTTTTTGTCCCAGGTTCTATTTCCTGTGAGGTACATGCCAGCCAGGCACACAGCAGCTTCGCAGCCTCACAACACAAGAAGCTGGCAGTGCATGTCTTTTTGTAGTTTAATGCTCATTAAACTTGGTAAGGCTGCAGGGTAAGCTTTGGTATAATCCAAAGTTAGTGTGCAGAGGACACTTTCTGGCTATAACGGAACTCTTCAGGGTGAACCCCCTTTGTGTCTAGGTGAACATACAGCTCAGAAAGCTCTAATGCATAAGCAATCATAAGCCAGCAACTCTGGAACGGTCTATGCAAGGGTTAGCAAGGATAGTCACTAGAATCTATCTCAGGTCTTTACTCACTGTGCCCTGCGTACTTGGGCGCCTTCTTCCAGTACCAGCTAGATTCTGTACTGTGAGCCTCCAGGCCAAATCTTTAGTGGGCTTCCTCCAAACTGCTCCCAGCTATTTCAGAAATAGGTCTCTGCTCTCCCTGAGCTGGAAACGTGTTGGCTTCCTGACCTCAGCTAAGTGACCCAGAGGGCTATAGCCCTCCAGGCTAAGTCTTCTCTGCCAAGACCAGGCCCAGCCTGTATACACACTCCAGCCTCCTACTGGTCATTCTTCCTCCCAGGAATTGGCTGAGGTTGTATGAATATGCAAGTCCCAGGTCTTCCTCTTCCAACCCACTAAATTCTAGAACTCCTTAGTAAGCAAGAGGAAGCAGTTGAACTTGCAACCAGCAGAACTCAGAGCAGTAAAAAGCAATCAAACTCTGCTCCACTGGCTACACAGGAGCAAAAAACTCAATTTGCCTTAAAGTGGAGTTACGCTTAAAAAAAATAAAAAAATGAAAAGTCAGCAGCTACAAATACTGCAGCTGCTGACTTAATAATCGGACACTTACCTGTCCCAGGGTCCAGCGATATGGTGGAACGAAGCCCCGCTCGTGTCCCCCTCCTCTCTGCGGCGCCGGTATTGTCATTGTGGGCACCCGGCTGTGGCTTCACAGTCGGTGCCCCGGGAGGAAGTGGAAGCTGGGACCCTCTAAAAAGAGAGTTTCCTCTCCCCCTCCAAAATAATTACATGCCAAATGTGGCATGTCAGGGGGTCAACTTCCCTTAAAGCAGAAGTTACATTTTTGGGTGGAACTCCGCTTTAATCCTACTAGCAACCTAACTGGGAGGGTGCTACACACTGTACAGTTTTGAAACATTGTATAATGTTTCTACTTTTCAAATCATCCATTGAATATTTTGCTTTCATATGACATTACAGTTTTTAGCCCAATTAATTTTTGTTCCGTTACAAACATTGGATTAGTCTTATGCCGCATACACACGACCGGACTTTTTCGAGGGACTAGGTCCGACGGTCTTTCCGACGGACTTTCGGCGGAGTTCTGACGGACTTTCCGAATGAACGGACTTGGCCACACACAATCACACCAAAGTCTGACGGATTCGAACGTGATGACGTACGACCGGACTAGAATAAGGAAGTTCATAACCAGTAGCCGATAGCTGCCCTAGCGACGGGTTTTTGTCCGTCGACTAGTATATACACAAACGTATTTCTCGGTCCGGTGGAGTTCCGGTGGGAAAATTTAAAACATGTTCTATTTCTAAAGTCCGCCGGATTTTTGGCAAGCAAAGGTCTGATGGAGCCCACACAAGATCGAATTGTCCGACGGACTCGTTTCGTCGGACCTTTGCTGTCAAAAAGTCCAGTCGTGTGTGCGTGGCATTAGATTTGATCCAAAGTAGTATCCTACAAACCACTTAACATTTTAATCTGTGTGCCCAGAGGTGCTCCTGGTCTATTAGGACTCTAGAAACGCCCGTGCCCTTGACTTCAATGCATTTCACCAAAATTAGTGCCAATTGTTCAAAATCTCCTGATTTCACCAAAAGTTTGGGAAAAGTTTGGGAAAAAAAACAAAACTCTGTTGCGCTCATTCCTAATCTTTGATGTTATTTTTGTTATTTGTAGGTCTAAAAATATAAGACAAGGAGACTTTTTTGCAAACTTTTTTTGCTTCTTGGGTGGGAAAAGTCTGAATGGCAATTCTAAAAACTAAATCTTTTTACTTTTATTATCCTGCTTATGGGAAACTCTCCAACACTTCAGAATTCTGACATCTTCTGGCTCTTCCCTCCATCCATATGTTCTTTGGATTATAAAACTGGGTCAATAATATTCATCTGCCCCCAAGGAAGACAGCTGCCAGCATCCTTCTGGCTACAGCAAATCTTTTCCTGGCAGTGGAGAGTGCACTCGGAATACTTACAACCCTACCTCGCAAAGGATCTGAAACAGAACTCATGTGACATGGGGTGACTTGTGTCAGTTATGTACGGGAGAATTTATACACTGCTGGAACCCATGACTGGGTGCTTGGAGGCCCCCGTGCAAGTCATTTCTGAAGTTCCTGTGAGATTACACCTCCTTCGCCCATGTAACATCAGATATGATGGAGGGATACCTGTGCTGGGAGAAGTGCATGAACTGACCTGAAAATGCTTGTTGACTGGCTGTCATGTTGATGCAATGGATATAGCTTTTGGCCTGAAACAAGCATGCAGCAAGTGGGGTCAGAAATTGCACATGAGTGCGTATTTGTTCTGGGTCAGTGACCCAAAAAGGTCTAAGGTGACTGAGTCAGGTGGCTAAATTGATGTATATGGGGGAAAATATTTTATTTTCTGTACTTTTACGATGTTGCTCGATTACAAAGCGCTTGTACATAGGTGTATTTATATCAGTTCTTATACCAGAGGAGCTTGCAATCTAATCACTCTAGCAGTTACCAGAGATCAGCAATATCACTGACAGTGCAGCCTATCCAATCACCAGAGACCACACAGATCACTGACAATGCAGACTATCCATTCACCAGAGACCACACAGATCACTGACAATGCAGCCTATCCAATCACCAGAGACCATGCAGATCACTGACAATGCAGACTATCCATTCACCAGAGACCACACATATCACTAACATTACAGCCTATCCATTCCCATGTGACCCGTGAGACTGTTCCATTGTCCATGGCCGTAAGGGCTCTTCACCATGATATAATCCAATTCCAGGTTATTTCCTCGCCTGAGTTTCCGCTGGTTATCCTTGGTTACAGAGGCACAACCCCTCTTTTGATCGGCTCTATGCTAAGGTTCTCTCCTGGTCGCCACAATGCAGTAAGACATGCTTCCAGACGATAGCCAAGGTCCTGTGCACCTCTTCACGCTTCTCCCTGCGAAAATCGCAATACTCCAGGGGTTCCCTCACTTTAGAGGGATTTCCTCTCACTTCCTGTTCTTTGTCTATAGGAGAGGAGGTGAAGGAAAATCTCTACACTGGGACATATAACCCTCCCATACTCTTTTTCCTTTAGTCCTTTAACCATTTCCCGACCAGCCGCTGTCATTATACTGTGGCAGGTTGGCTCGTTCCCACAAATCGCGTGCTCCCATTGGCCAGCGGGGGAGCCAATCAGCGGGTGGGGCGGACTCGCTGTCCGCTGGCCACCCGCGATTGTTCCCTGCAGTGACAGAACGGGGATCTGCCTGTGTAAACAAGGCAAAACTCCATTCTGACAGGGGAGATCATACAGATCCTGTGCTTTCTGCTATGCAGGAAGACGGATCTGTGTGTTTCCCCAGGCAGTTATCCCCCATACAGTTAGAAAACACAGTGAGGGAACACATTTAACCCTTTGATCGCCCCTGATGTTAACCCCTTCCCTGCCAGTGTCATTAGTACAATAACAGTGCATATTTTTAGCACTGATTACTGTAATGTCTCTGGTTCCCAAAAAATGTCAGTTATGTGTCCGATCTGTCCTCCCCAATGTAGCAGTTCTGCTAAAAATCACAGATCGCCGCCATTACTAGTACAAAAAAATAATAAAAATGCCGTAAATCTATCCCCTATTTTCTAGACGCGCTAACTTTTGCGCAAACTAGTCAATATACATTCATTGCAAATTTTTTGGCCGAAAATATGTAGCAGAATCCATATCGGCCTAAACTGATGAATAAAGTTGTTTTTTTTTAAGTTTTTTTTTTTTTGGAAATGTTTTATAGCAGAAAGTAAAAAAATTTAATTTGTCTTTTTTCGAAATTGTCGCTCTTTTTTTGTTTATAGCACACACAAAAAAAAAGCAGAGGTGATCAAATACCACCAAAAGAAAGCTCTATTTGTGGGAAAAAGAAGCACATCAATTTTGTTTGGGTACAATGTCGCACGACCGCGCAATTGTCAGTTAAAGCGACGCAGTGCCGTATCGGAAAAAAATGGCCTGGTCAGGAAGGGGGTAAATCCTTCCGGGGCTGAAGTGGTTAAGCAGCGCAATGAGAAAAGTGGTTTTCTCCAGGACCTGGCAATTGTCTGTTTTGCTGCAGTAAAGGCATCCAAAACTCGGATTTGTTATGGTGAAACACAATCATTTCATTTGGATTTAAAATGAGACGTTTTTATGATCTCACGTGCCTTTAGCGAAGGATGACTTGTATCCTTAGAAATAAATAATAACATCGACCACTAGGTGCCGCTCTCAGCACAGTAATGAGCCCCCCCCCCCCCCCCCCTTACCCTACAATAGCCAGACTCGGCCGTCTGCAAATTTTTATTATAAGCCCAGCGCTTTAGCAACCTATACATCAGCCTCACTTTATTAAATTGCTTAACAAGATCAGTAGAACCTCGGAAAGCCCATCACGGCTGTTTGATTCTTCTTATTTCTTCCTACACAGTTCTAATCCCTCAGATCAGGCCATTTGGTGAATGGGACCATTTTCTCGCCTTTTAAACAAATCTCTGTAGATTATTGTGAAATGAAAACGCGCAGAGATGTAAATGTCACAAGAACAAAATCCCTTCCTGTTGAGCATTAAAGCGTCTTTATTCTCCGATAAAGATCTTTCTCGTTTAATTACTTGTCCCGTTGTCAGACAAGCTGGGAATTCTGATTGGCTGGGCGACTTTATTTGCTTTCCGGATCATTTCTCTCGTTTTAAGGCCTTGCGCACATTGGCATCATGTTTTTTGGTATTTGGTATTTTTTCTGCCAGTGTCTTTTTGCCCAGAAAAAAATAAGATTGGAATGTGTAAAAACATGTCTGTTTACATCGCATAAGCAGTTAAACCCACGCTGAGCAGACCACGAAAAGCAATTTTTTTCTTGACTTGGTAATCAGATCTCAGTGTTTCTATTGGAAGAGGTTCTGACTGGTTCTGTTGCTTTTGGATCCGTTCACCAATGTTTGCTTTATGTGCCTGAACTCTCAGTTTTTGAAGCTAGTGTGTATGGGACCGTATCGCATAGCTCCCAATTGTCCCTGATTTGGAGGGACTGTCCCTGATTTTTAACAAAGTCCCTCTGTCCCTCATTCCTCCTCATTTGTCCCTCATTTTGGTCTGATCTCTATAGTTGTATAAAAAGTTCACTTTTTATCTTTTAAAAAGTGTTTCCCAGTGCTAAACCTTTCATCCAAATTCTAAGTTGTTGCATTTGTAAATTACAAAAGCCAACATAAAGGACTGGTGGTGGTAAAAATAAAGCACTGGGTTGCACTTTTTTTTTTTGTAGAATTCTCCATTAAGGGGGAGTGGCAGGGGGCATGTCCTATGCCTACATACTTTTACTAATAGGTGTCCCTCATTCCCATCTCAAAAAGTTGGGTGGTATGCCGTACTGGGAAGGGTTCAGAATATACGGCTTCATACACATGTCTACGAATGGTAATATAGCGAACAATATTATAGCTCTCAACTATCCTTGATTTGGAGGCACTGTCCCTGATTTGGAGAAATGTCCCTCTGGCCCTCCAAAATGTCCCTCTGGCCCTCCTTCCCCCTCATTTGTCCCTCATTTTGGTCTGATCTATATAGTTGTATAAAAAATGCACTTTTTATCTTTCAAAAAAGTGTTTCCCAGCGCTAAACCTTTCATTAAAATTATAAATTGCTGCATTTGTAAATTTTAAAAGCCAATATAAAGGAATAGTAGTGGTAAAAAAAAAAAGTCCCTTGTGGATTTAATTAACCTTTTTTTTGGGTTAATTCTCCTTTAAGGGGGTGTGCCAGGGGGCGTGTCCTATGCCTACATACATTTGCTAGTAGGTGTCCCTCATTCCCATCTCAAAATGTTGGGAGGTATGACAATATGACTGTCTCTTCTCTGCCAAGAGTGACAGGTGCAGCATACTGCTGCCGCCAACCTGTACAAATCAATGGCAGACAGCAAGCAACTGTGCACATATACGAGGTATGTCTATTGAATAACGAGACTGCGATCCCACCTAGTAAACAAAGCAGTCTAAACCGGTTATAACTGGTGACCTTGAACATGTTTGATGCATGACAAGCAGCAGCACTCTAGAATGTTCAGTTGATTGTGAGTCGCCATTTAGTTTGGTTGTGTTTTCTGTAGTGTGCCGAAAAAATGCTGAGTTTAAAAGTTGAACAACGTGTCAATTTGAAGATTTTTGTAAAATTTCACAAAACACCAACAGAATGTTTTCAAATGCTTACTACAGCTTATGGGAATGACGGCCTGTCTCGTGCGCGTGTGTTTGAGTGGCACAAAAGAATCTTGCGAGGGACGTGAGAATGAATTCCCAAAAGTTAAATCAGTGCTTAAAGGGACACGTTTTGTGTCAGTTGATGCAAATGGCAGATGTGTTGAAATAGCTGACAGAAATGTATTTTCTCCATGCCTTCGACCAGTGGAAAACAAGACTGCAGCAATGTATTAGTGCATATGGGGAATATATTAAAGGGGACAAGCATTCAATTTGGAACACATATAAACAATGGTGAGTTATTTAATCAGTCTCGTTATTTAGTAGACACGCCTCGTGCGTGCAAATCTGAGTGGCTACATGCATACAGGGCCATATCCATGGACAGTCAGTGTACAGGGAGGCACATAGGGTCCTGTACACATGTAGCTGTTTGGATATGCATTCAGCTGTCACCTGTCATCGAATCTCTACAGGCTGACAGGTGGTGGTCATACACTGCACCTAGCACACCCAGCAAAGAAAATATGGCTATATGGCCATTTACGGTGAAGCCTAAGATGACTGTAGTGTATAGGAGAGCATTTTCCCATAATGCTCTGAGAGCATGAAATGGATCATCTAAATCAATGTTGGTCAATGTTGTTTCATAAATGTGGTCCATGACATCTTCAAAGGGACTGCAGACATGCTACAAGAGATAGTCAGAGACTGCAGCCATACTACAAGAGATGATCAGAGACTGCAGCCATCCTACAAGAGATGGTCAGAGACTGCAGCCATCCTACAAGAGATGGTCAGAGACTGCGGACATGATACAAGAGGTGGTCAGAGACTGCGGACACGATACAAGAGGTGGTCAGAGACTGACAATCTCTTGTATTATGTCTACAGTCTTTGACCATCTCTTGTAGCATGTTTGCAGTCTCTGACCATCTCTTGTATCGTGTCTGCAGTCTCTGACCATCTCTTGTATTATGTCTGCAGTCTCTGACCATCTCTTGTATCATGTCTGCAGTCTCTGAACATCTCTTGTAGCATAGCTGCAGAGACTGCAGACACAATACAAGAGATGGTCAGAGACTGCAGACATACTACAACAGATGGGAAGACACTGTGGACATGATATAAGAGATGGTCAGAGACTGCAGACATGATACAAGAGGTGGTCAGAGACTGACCATCTCTTGTATTATGTCTGCAGTCTCTGACCATATCTTGTAGCATGTTAGCAGTCTCTGGCCATCTCTTGTATCGTGTCTGCAGTCTCTGACCATCTCTTGTATTATGTCTGCAGTCTCTGACCATCTCTTGTATCATGTCTGCAGTCTCTGAACATCTCTTGTAGCATGGCTGCAGAGACTGCAGACACAATACAAGAGATGGTCAGAGACTGCAGACATACTACAACAGATGGGAAGAGACTGTGGACATGATACAAGAGATGGTCAGAGACTGCAGACATGATACAAGAGATGGTCAGAGAATACAGACATGATACAAGAGATGGTCAAAGACTGCAGACATGATACAAGAGATGGTCAGAGACTGCAGACATGATACAAGAGATGATCAGAGACTGCAGACATGATACAAGAGATGGTCAGAGACTGCATACATGATACAAGAGATGGTCAGAGAATATAGACATGATATAAGAGATGGTCAGAGACTGCAGACATGATACAAGAGATGGTCAGAGAATACAGACATGATATAAGAGATGGTCAGAGACTGCATATATGATACAAGAGATGGTCAGAGATTATAGACATGATATAAGAGATGGTCAGAGAATACAGACCTGATACAAGAGATGGTCAGAGACTGCATACATGATACGAGAGATGGTCAAAGAACATAGACATGATACAAGAGATAGTCAGAGACTGCAGACATGATACAAGAGATGGTCAAAGACTTTAGACTTGTTATAAGAAATGGTAAAAGAATAGAGCTAAAGAAAATGATCAAAGATTGCAGGCATACTACAATAAAGGGCAAAGCATGCAGACACGCTGCATGAAAATGGTTGGAAACTAAGAATACAGGCTACAGAAACAAGGGACACATTACTAAGAAAACTGCTAGAGATCACTGCCATTACAATCCTTTTACAGACAAATACAAAATATAAGAAAAATAAGAATTTTTACTCTTACCGTAAAAACGGTTTCTTGAAATTCATTAAGGGACACAGGATCAGCAGTAAATCATAGACAATTCTGCAGTATAACCAATTGTCTATGATTTATTACTGATCTTGTCTCCCATAAGAAGCGATAAAGAAAAAACTCTCAAAGAAATGTAGGAAAGTTTAAAGAAAGAAACCAAATCATTTAGCTAGTAAAAATAATTTTAATGAACATTTTCCTCCACTGTCCCTGAGTAAGCAGTGAGGCTGCTAGGGTCATAGGATGAGCACCAGGTGTCTAAATGCTTGCTGTGTTTGCTATTATAGCCAATACTCATATAGTTACATAGTTACATAGTATGTGAGGTTGAAAAAAAGACACAAATCCATCAAGTCCAACCTAAGTGCCCGTTCACACTACCGCGACTTGTCAGGCGACTTGGTCGCCTGACAAGTCGCGCTCCGTTCTGTACTATGAAACCGTTCTAATAGGAGCGACTCAAGTCGCTCCGACTTAGAAAAAGGTTCCTGTACTATTTTTGGGGCGACTTCAGGCGACTTGCATTGACTTCTATACAGTCGTCGTTTTGCAAGTCGCTGCTGAAGTCGTGTGCAGGTCGCGTCTGTGAGTCGCGCTGCAAGTCGTGTCGCCCCTGTGTGAACGGGCTCTAAGTGTGTGATTATATGTCAGTATTACATTGTATATCCCTGTATGTTGCGGTCGTTACCCCCCACTGAGACCACCGCCTGTGGAAGGGAATTCCACATCCTTGCCGCTCTTACAGTAAAGAACTTTCTATGTAGTTTAAGGTTAAACCTCTTTTCTTCTAATTTTAATGAGTGGCCACGTGTCTTGTTAAACTCCCTCCCTCAAAAAAGTTTTATCCCTATTGTGGGGTCACCAGTACGGTTTTTATAAATTGAAATCATATCCCCTCTCAAGCATCTCTTCTCCAGAGAGAATAAGTTCAGTGCTCGCAACCTTTCCTCATAACTTATATCCTCCAGACCCTTTATTCGTTTTGTTGCCCTTCTTTGTACTCGCTCCATTTCCAGTACATCCTTCCTACTGGTGCCCAGAACTGGACAGCATACTTCAGGTGCGGCCGGACCAGAGTCTTGTAGAGCAGGAGAATTATCGTTTTGCCCTGCTTAGCTTAGTATTGTCCGTTGAACTTTATCCCATCCTCCAGGTCATTTATGAATAAATTAAATAGAATTGGTCCCAGCACAGAACCCTGGGGGACCCCACTACCCACCCTGACCATTCCCCATTTATCACCACCCTCTGAACTCGCCCTTGTAGCCAGTTTTCAATCCATGTACTCACCCAATGGTCCATGTCAAAGGACCTTATTTTGTACAGTAACCGTTTGTGGGCAACTGTGCCAAATGCTTTTGCAAAATCCAGATACATCACGTCAATGGGCCTTCCTTTATCTAGATGGCAACTCACCTACTCATAGAAGGTTAGTAGATTGGTTTTGCTCCTATCATGGATATCAGCCAACAAGAAATGTAATGAACTGGTGCAGATCATATAAAAAAAGCTTGTCAGGCTACAATCTGCTACAGCATAATGCCAACCGATCGCTCACAGGACGCTAACTCACTGTGACCAAAACTAAACCAGGTAATGGAAGCTAGCCTGAAAAGAACTTTGTTCCATGTATTGTCCCAGGACAGAAAGTACTGAAGCCAATGGATCAGCGTGACAGACAGGCATTTTCAGTGATCAAAGCCACTGCTTTAGTGATTTCTCAGTGGAGGTTTTCTTTAATAGGTAAGGTCCATAGTTGTCCCCAGTTATCAAGAGGCTTGTGGGAAAAATCATCTTAGGCAGTCAGTGCTGCCTTCCAGCCAGGGCCATGTTTAATATTGATTGGACCCCGGGCAAAAATTTTCTTGAGCCCCCCATGCAATTTCACTCATCACCTGCTCTGAGACATACAGTAAATAGCGGCTAGACTTAAAATCAGTTTACTATATTAGATCAGGCAGCAATTGCGATTGGTTGCCAGCTGTTACAGCATATCATTATTGCTTACTGACTGGTTGCTAGAGGTTACAGCACACATTAAAGCTCACTGATTAGTTGCTAGAGGTTACAGCAAATGATTTCTGCTTATTAATTGGTTTCTAGAGATTACTGTACAGTAATACTGCTCACTGATTGGTTGCTAGAGGTTACAGCACATCATCTCCTCATTGCAGGGGGGGGCATGATATACATATGAATGCCACCTTTATTTACATATCAATGCCGCTGGCCGCAGCTGTTTACTTATGAATGCCGCCGCTATTTACATATGAACGCCGGTTATTTACATGTAAACACAGGTCTGCAGGTGAGTCATCTGTACACAACAATAGGGCAGAGCTGGGCAGCATTAGCACCAGCACTTCAAACTGAGATATTGGGACACAGCACAGGATTAAAACTTCAAGAGACAAGGTAATTTAAACTGATATAGTTGGCAAGTATGAGGTAGCTCCTTTGTGCCCCACAACAATGACAGGGCCCAGGGCAGCTGCCCCTTTTGCCATGCCTTAAAGACGGCCCTGCTTCCAGCAACCAGTCAGCTGCTCCCTTTCCGTCTTTCAGTGCAGAATTGCTGAATGAATGGACAATTCTGGTTGGTTCCTATGGAGCACAAAGTTTGATACAGATGTCAAGTGTTTTGATCCAAAGATAGAATGGAGCTGGCTACCCAATGTCATCCATAAAGGTAAATCTTTATTGGCTACATGATGGAGTACAGCAAATATGACTCAAATGCATCCAGCTAGAGAGCCTTGCTCATAGCATGTGTTTTGATAAATGGCATTAAATGCAATTCACTTGTAAAAGGACAAAAAATAAATGATCTATTGTTTATATCAATGAATCAGATATTAAAGACATTTTCTTGAGCTGTTGAAAAGTGAACGATTGGTTGCTAGGTGTGATATCACCATTGTTCTGGTCCTATAAATGTGTTGTGATGTCTTTGTTTAGAGCCTATCCATCACATTTTTTATTTTTGAAAATTTCCTATTTACGCCAAAGATGTTTGCATAGGCAATGATTCCCATAAGTTGCCTTTGTTGACCATGAGAGGCCTACAGTTAATAGGCCATACACTTTGTTTTTGTAGCAGATCCTTTATAATTTAAAGCATGATTGGATTCAGTTAAATAATCCACCAATTATCCACCACAATCTTCCAGTTTCAATCACTCCCCATTTTCCAGTGAACACACAGCAGTGGGACTCAAACTACCAAAAGGTTGGGAGAAATGTTTCTTCTATACAGTATATTTCAGTCACAATTTCAATCATTTTGGTTGCTTGACACTGGGAAGTGAAAAGATGATAAGCAGATTGTTGGGGTGTGTGCAATTCCATGCAATCAAGTTTTTAGTGAAAAACTGGTGGTGTATTGACAGGAAACTGCTCAGGATTTGCCTTTTTTGAATATGGGGACTGATATTGGGAGTTGTTGAGTTGACCCTAATGGCATTGCCAAGTGTGTGCCCAACATAAGTGATAGCACAATCAGCTGCCCAGTAATACAAGTTATCTTTTTTTAGTTCACATCATTGGAGCCCTATGCTTGAATGCTATGCAGGAGATCTTTCCCTATTGCTTGAACACAGAACAGGGGATAAAGGGTCTTCTGCCATTGCTTGAACTCAGAGTATGGGACTGAAGGTCTTCTGCCATTGCTTGAACACTGAATGGGGGGCTGAGAGTCTTATGTCTTTGCTTACACACTAAGTAAGGTGATTTACGGTCTCCTGCTTTGCTTGAACAATTAACAGGGGATTAAGTATCTTCTGCTATTGCTTGGTTACTAAGCAGGAATTGAGGGTCTTCTGCTATTGCTTGAACACTGAGTAGGGTAATAGAGGGTTTTCTGCCATTGCCATGGAGTAGGAGATTCAGGGCCTTATTGCTCAAACATGGAGTAAGAGATTCAGGCCAATCACAGCGCAGGCAGCGAGGAGAGCCATAATTGGCCACAGGCAGGATGCCTGAGGCCAATTATAGCTCAGGGGGTGTAGTACACGGCCACACTATATAAGGCCACCAGCACAGCGGCCTTGTGTAGTGTGTTCCGGCGTGCAGGGAAAGAGCTAGATAGGCAGAGACAGTGTGTTCTTTTCTCAGGCATCTTAATGTTAAAATGGTATTGTGTGCCTCCAGCACAGTATACACCTGTATCTACCCTTTATTGCTGTTTTTCTCTAATACAGGCATCTGCAGGAGTTAGTGGGTGTTGTGTGCCTCCAGCACAGCACAGTATACACCTGTATTTACCCTTTATTGCTGGTGTTCTCTAATACAGCCATCTGCAGGAGTTAGTGGGTGTTGTGTGCCTCCAGCACAGCACAGTATACATCTGTATCTACCCTTCATTGTTGGTGTTCTCTAATACAGGCATCTGCAGGAGTTAGTGGGTGTTGTGTGCCTCCAGCACAGCACAGTATACACCTGTATCTACCTTTCATTGTTGGTGTTCTCTAATACAGGCATCTGCAGGAGTTAAAGTGGGTATTGCTGGTGTCGTCTGTTGCATATCTTGCATATTAGCCTTTAAAATTAGCACTTTTGATTTCGAATGTTCGAGTCCTATAGACTTTAATCGGGTTCTAAAGTTCGTGCGAATTTTCAGTCCGTTCGAAGGTTCTGGTGCGTACCGAACCGAGGGGTGTTCGGATCATCCCTATTTGTGACCCCCAGTACATTGTGGGAGCATCTAAGGATAGAAAGATCATCCCTACACCTCTCAGTCTCTGTTGCCTCTTGCATTATCAATGGCTACAACCTCAATTACTTTCTCATTACCTTTCCTTGTCATATGTCAGTTTTTTAATTATTTCCTCTATGTATGGAATTTCTTATAGAATCCAAACATTACAATTTATTTCAGCTATACAAAATCCAAAAAGTAAAATTTCTTTTGAGATTAAGAAATGGGTCCTAAACTATGATATATGAGTTGCAGTTCTTCTGGTATCCAAAACTCAGCATTGTAATAAAACCTCCAAATCATTAGATCAGTTAGTCCAAACCCCTATGATGAGGCCTAGGCTAAATTTTGATGTAAAGCGCACAAATGGCAAAGCTTAACCTAATTTTGGTTAATGTTCAGTATATCCCCCATCTGACCATATTTATTTAAATATATAATTATAAATAATAATAAATAATTTTAAATATAAAAATATCAATTGTACACTTGCCACTTTATCTCTTTTCAAATGGTTTATACTCTTTTTCAGTTATAAGCGATTCTCTCTAAAAATTGGCCTATGAAATATTTTAAATTAAAGAGAACAAATGAAAAAATGTAACCTTATTCTGATTCATGTATAACCCCCATCTGACCATATTTATTCAAATATGAATCGCATACTTATCACTATATTTTTCTTCAAATGGCTTAAAATATTCTGCAGTTATAATTGATTCCGTGTTTAAATCCCCACTAATTTGGTATAAATAATCTATGATTTAAAGAAAACAAATGGCAAAATGTAACATTAATCTGGTTTATATATATCCCTCATCTGAGCGTATTTATTCAAATATCAATTGTACACTTATCACTTCTTTCTTTTTCAGTGTATAATTGTGTTCAGTTTTTATTTGAGTTTCTGTATAAAAGTTACAATATCATAAAATTTTGGTAAGATAAATTTTAATATAAAAAGAAAAATGGCAAATTTGAAATCTCCTTCTGGTTTACATCCACCCCTCCCCCCTTCCCTTTTCCAACCACACGGCTGTATTTATTAAGATATCAATCATACATTTGTCCCTTTTTGTGCAACGGTCTATAATTTTTTGGGGTTTTCATCAATGCTTTGTATAAAACACCGATCTATGGGTATTTTCTATCTGATTCTATTTAAATTTTATTTTTATTTATTTTTTCCCTAAACAAGAACCATAATTTTCTCATCATCAAAGATAGCACATCAATAGTTGCGTACGATTGGCATTCATTGCTATACGATTCCAAGTCTAATGTAAGGACGGCTTCACTGGCAGACAGAGAATACCCAGCTCACAGCGAGCCCTCTACAGCTATGTGTAAAGGAAGGCTGAGGATTTAAAAGAGTAACAACAGCGAGTGATGTCAGCTCTGCCTAAAATAGAGAGGGATAGACTGCAAATCCACAGCTAGGGGACTTAAAGCTTTCAATCCCTCTGTAGCCAGCAGCAGGTCAACACATACAGCTCCTGAAAGAGGAGAAAGCAAAAGATCAAAGCTAGCCCACGAGTCCACCTCCCCCCCCTCCCCACCTTTTGTTTTGCCCCCCCTGGCATCAGCCAGCAAGAGCTCACTACTTCACCAGGGGTGGCAGTGCAAGCCCTTGAGTCATTTCAGGTCTGGATGCTGGAGAGGCATTGAACTGCAGACAGGTGCTCAGCTCTGCCGGTTCCTCGTCCCCTTGCTTGGGTTTTTGGTTGGAACTCTGAGGATTATTCCAAGCATCTTATGTCACCATTGACGGACTTCCCGAAGATTTTTTAAAGTGACCCAATCCCACGGGCTTGCTGGAGAAAATTGAAGAATCTACGGCGCCATGACGACCAATGAAAGGTGAGTTTCCATCGTCTAGGGTCTGTAACATGGTACCTTATTTTTAATTTTTTTTCCTTCCATCAATCAATGGGTGTTTTTGATTTTTTTTTTTCTGATGGCCCTGATTTGCCTTGGTCAAGGCACTTTAATGGCTTTATTGTTGGGGATAGGGATGCGGAGATCAGAGATGGCAGGGGGCACTCGTAGCAAATTAAGGGGCTTTTGTTGTCAACAGCTGTTCACATTCATTATGTATCAGGCGAACAAAAGACCCTGAGCTTGTAACTGGGGGGGTTTGTGTATGGTTGCCTCTAGCCGGAGCTCCATTGACACTATGGGGTCTACTGATAGGCTGACTTATTGTTGTTTTTTTTTCATCAAGTCGTCAATACACTTGTTCTTGGACTGCTTGCAAGGATTCGTTCATTGTTCCCCATCAGGAGAAAAAATAAATAAAGAAATCAGTGCCGTTCAGCTGAGACAGCAACTTGCACTCAGCTGCTTATTTAAATATAAGAATACACAGAAGAAGCAGTCATTCAGTCATAAGGTTGAACGACTTTCCTTTTTGAAAGAAACCCGATTACAACCAGACATTTTTGCATAACAATGAGGTATCTTTTTTAACATTGGATGAGCATCTGTGATTTGAAGAAGTGGCTTGGAGAAGCCACCAAACGTCTTCAGCATGACAGAACAAGTCCAGTTGAATGTGTCCAACTAATACTAGAAATCTGTGTTCCAACTAATTGTTCAAGACACCCCAAAATTCCAACTTGTCCAATGAACTATACGATCATTGTGTTCCAATTTCCTATTGGAACGCTTATGTGGTCGAATGGTCCTCTAGGACAGTTGGCATTGTTTATATCATATTAAAAAAAAGGGATCATGCATTGGGGCTTGGATTGCTGATGGGTCTTTGTGATGGTGTTCTGATTTCCTCTTGGAACGCTTAGGTGGTCAAATGGTCCTCTAGGACAGTTGGTATAGTTTATATCTTATAAAAAACAAAGGGATCGCGCATTGGGGCTTTGATTGCTGATGGGTCTTTGTGATGGTGTTCCAAATTCCTCTTGGAACTCTTATGTGGTCGAATGGTCCTCTAGGACAGTTGGTATAGTTTAAATCTTAAGAAAAAAAGAAAAGAGAGGGGGATCGTGCATTGGGGCTTGGATTGTTGGTGGGTCTTTGTGATGCTCTTGTAACAATTACCGTGTAGCTATGATGCCATTACGTTTTTTGTTGACTAGTTTTAATTTGGCATTTGTATGGGTGTCGTGAAAGTGCGGTTACATGCACAGAATTTCCAGAAAGCTGAGAATTGATCTGCAATTGATGCTATAATTAGGATCACTCAGTCCATGCATGGCTGGTCACAATGGGGGTTATTTACTAAAACTGGAGAGTGCAAAATCTGGTGCAACTATGCATAGGAACCAATCAGTTTCCTTTTATTTATTTTTTTGCCAAAGCTTAATTAATAAGCTGAAGTTAGAAGCTGATTGGCTACCAGCTGCAACAGATTCTGAGTGCTCCAGTCTTAGTAAATCTCCCCCAATACTGCCAAAAAAATCACACCGTGATACTTTGTAACCATGCACTAAGCTGGAGGGCTTATTCAATGTGACAGTGCAAAGGACAGTTAGGATGTGCAGTGCAATAACCAGTGATAACCAATCAGAATTTATCCTTTTATTGCATTGTCAGAAATCAGGTTCTTAGAACCATCACTGCTCTTTGTCTTGTTGGCTAAGCTTAAACATTCACTAAAGCTGCCATAATTCAATGATCTTTTTAAACAGACAGTTTCCCATTTGCTGAACCACTGGCTTCAGAAATTTTGCAGCATTGAATAAAAAAAAAAAAAAAAAAAGATTAACTGACAAATATCCAAAACAGAAATCACAAATTAAAACTGAGGCTGGAACAGGCAATCGATACACTCATGGGCAGATCCTGCGGTTGCCATGGCGATTTGCGGTCTCTTGACAGCTTATGAATAAATTCAAAGATCTTATTAATAACTGAAATTCTCACCACATCAATAATTGACGTTTAACACAATTTTCATCTTCGGGGTCAGGCTCGTCTGCGGTTTCCCTAATTGTAAAATAATGTCTTCATTTGATGTTGGCAGCCGTTGGCTCATTGAGTATTCTCAGCTTGTGGCAGCTCGGCGAAGTCTCCAGAGAGCGTCTCGAAAGATCGTTCCTAGATTAATACTTTCTACCATTGCAATCTCAGTGATTGAATTACTTTTTACCAACAGATAGAGCATGTCCCTTGGGACTTCGAGGTGGCAAAGGGCCACAGTTGATGAGCCTTTTAAACGCCGCTTCACTAGAGGGGGTGGTAGGACGGGCGTCTGGTCCCATATTATTTGTCAGCTCATTTTAAATGCCTCAGAGTCATTTTGCAGTTTGCAAGGGGCTGAGTGATATAAGAGGACCCTCTGTTATACGAATGAAGGAAGACTTTGGCAAATGCTATATTTTGAACTAACATACATAAGTCTTCCATTATCCTCATCTTGCTCCTGTACATGTTAAAAAAAAAAAGGGACTCATGTGCTTTACAATCTAGGAACTGCTATTGCTAAATTGTTATTAAAAGTGCAGGTTCCAGGGCTGTTACCTGTTGCTGGCTTCATTGCCTAGAAGGCAACACACATGCAGTGTGGCGCACATGGCAGCAGGGTGTAGTGCAGCACCTTACAAGGAGTAACATGGTAGTGCATGCGTTACAAGGAGTAACATGGTAGTGCATGCGTTACAAGGAGTAACATGGTAGTGCATTGCTTTACAAGGGGTAACATGGTAGTGCAGTGCGTTACAAGGGGTAACATGGTAGTGCAGTGCGTTACAAGGGGTAGCATGGTAGTGCATGCGTTACAAGGAGTAACATGGTAGTGCATGCGTTACAAGAAGTAACATGGTAGTGCATTGCTTTATAAGGGGTAACATGGTAGTGCATTGCTTTACAAGGGGTAACATGGTAGTGCAGTGCGTTACAAGGGGTAGCATGGTAGTGCAATGTGTTACAAGTAGTAGCATTGTAGAGCATTGCGTTACAAGAGGTAACATGGTAGTACACTGTGTTACAAGAAGTAACATGGTAGTGCACTGCTTTACAAGGGGTAACATGGTAGTGCATTGCATTACAAAGGGTAACAAGGGGTAACACAATAATAAAAAGTGTAAGCTCTTAACAAAGAAAAGCTGGTCCAGGGACTCAGATAGGCCAATTCCCTGGAATCGAAGTGCGTAATGACGTCACAAGCGTTGGCTCCTCCCTACGCGTTTCGTCACATTCGGCGTAATTAGGGGCAAGGACAGTTGTACTTGTAGTTGTATCTGCACTAATCAGTCTCGCCTACAACCACAGCCCTTTCTACTCCAAAACTTTGCACACCTTCTGTTTTGATGTGCCTGGAATGTATTTAGGTGATTCCAATTGAAAGTTTAGTTGTGCATTAATACAGGACCAAATTAAATCTCTGCCTAGGCTTTAGCTTTAAATAGAAAATCCGATGAGTCTTTGATATTTTTCAGTTTGTTTAAGTGGAAAGGTGAAATAGTATTTTAGTGACATTTTATAATACATTTATGGATAAAGCTAGTTAGAACAATGAGGCCAGACTCACATTGGTACATTGCAGTGATACGCGCAGTAGCATACATTATGCGTGTTGGTGCGCTGTGATGTCATTTATTCTAAATAGTACCCCAATGAATTTTGCCAATGGACAAGCATTGCAGGGCATCAGGTTCTTTGGGGTGAGCAACCAAAATGCTACTTTTGGGTGAATTTTGATGAATTAGACAGCCCATTCAAATAAATGGCCAGCCTTAAAGCAACACATTTTAATTTGCAACATTATGTGACTTACACGACCAGTGATTGTTATTATACAGGATAGATATTGGGCCAACAGTTTACACATCGCTTTACAATATAAAAAAGGAGATAGTACAAGTACAATTACAATAAAATTACAAGAGGTCTTATATGGAGGATAGCTATTATTCACAATGGTAAAAACAAAAAAAAACAAAAACAGAAAAAAAACTAATTTTAAAGCCAGTAGATTGGTTCATTCCCAGAATAGCCCGGAGTGTTACAAAGTCATACTCTTCTTAAATGTTATTGATCGGGAAAATCATGCAAGTATAAAATCATTGTCATCATTTTTTTGCCCACTGCAGGCACTATAGGCTCAACTCACAAAGCTAGACACCAAAATAAGAATTTTTCAAAAAAAAAAAATAAAGTGACAGTTATTTTCAGCCAATCAGATTTGAAATTTTCAGTCACATGGCTGTAAATAAATGTCCTAATTTTTGCATAAAGCTTTGCAAATTGAGCCAGATCTCACTATATCCTGAAAATAAATGATGCTCCCTTTTAGATTTCTTGTACAATGTTCCTTTAGATTTACAAAAAACAATACAATATGAGTTCAAACCTAAACAAAACTTTCAAATTGTATCCAATCAGGCCATTGCATTACATAAAACAAATGGTAACGACTAAGCTCACGTGAAGTGTGTGAAACGCGACTACCCAGCGTTCTGATGCCTGTAATTTTTGGAATGAACAAATAAAGAGGATTTTGATCTACAGTGGCCATAATTTCATTGTGAGCCAAGGCAAGGATCTGCTGGATCATTAGGCTTCCTCACCTACCCTGGAGCGGCAGGTTTTCTTTTTTCCATTGCACTACATAGTTGAAGGTAAATCTAAAGAAAATTGTACAGAAATTTTACAAGAAAATTGTATAATGTATCACCAGCTTAAGCCCGGCCATAGTTGGTCCAAATCTTGGCTGGATCAGCAGGGACCAGCCAAGATTCGAGACATTGTATGATTGTACCCATTTCGATTGTTGTACGACTTAGGTACAACCAGCATGCCGGATTTTACATGTGAGTATCACCAGAATAAATGAACATAATGACAGAGACAAACGACAGTCGAAGATAAAGTGCTAACATCTCCTAACCTCCCTAGTCCCTTACTTTAGACCTTTGGCTGCACCGTTATACCTGTTCAAGTTAAAGTCCAATACTAGTTGAGTCCATGTCTGGAATATAGCTCTGTTTTCAGCATGATACTGGCGATTCAGACTTTGGTAAAGGCATTGAGCACGGCTGGCAAAGTGGACCAGGCCTAACCCAAGCTCCTTCTCTTTCCCCTTGCTTCACTCTGCACCATGTCTCTCGCTGAGTACGGGCCTCCATGTATTTTATATCACACAGGACAAAAATTTACCAAGAAAACACAGAATTATAGTTAAACCCTAACTTCCTGCTGGGGCAGCAGTAAAAACAACAGTAAAACCTCGGATTGCGAGTAGCGCAGTTTACGAGCGTTTCGCAATACAAGCTGTTTTAAAAAAAAATCCTGACTCAGTTTGGGAGCGTTATCTCGCAAGAGAAGCAGGATTCAAGCCTCTGGGGTGTGCAGTACTGTATATGGCAAGAGGTGTGAGGCGCCGGTGACGCTCGTAGACGTTCAGAAAAACTCAGTTCCCAAGTGTCTTCCAACAGTTCCCGAGTGTCTCCAAGCATCTCTGAGTGACTCCGAGTGGTTTCTGAGTGTCTCCCAATGTCTCCGGTGCACCCCCACCTCTGGCCCCATGCGGTACTGTGTATACTAGCAGTGATACTGGAACAAATTATCTGAGTTCCCATTGATTCCTATGGGGAAACTCGCTTTGATATACGAGTACAAGCACTCTTCTGGAACAGATTATGCTCATAATCCAAGGTACTACTGTACCTGCATACAAGTTTACTAATGGCTTACCCTAAATGTGACTTTTTCCCCTTTTTTTCACCTCGTGAACCTGCCAAGAACACCCTTCCTGTCCTAGGCTGAAAACATACCTTGCCATACTGTACCTATGGAAAAGCAGCTTTGTCACCTTAGGAGAAGACTAAAGAACCCCCCCCCCCTCCCCCACACCACTCATCTCCATAACCTTGGGGAGGGGTTCTGTCATCCACAGAGGTGGCCTGGGCAGGGTTAATACGACTTTTTGGGATATTCATGATCACTGGATTTCTGGCAGGATCAGTATTTGTAACAGATATAACAAAATGTTTTCAATGTTGTATTTAACGGACCAAAAAGCAGCAAATTAGAGAAGTTCATTGCCAGGCTTTCCACTTTAACCTTTGAGTTAGCCCCTAAAGCAAATTTGTATTTTGCTAATACTGCACCAAGTATCAAGTGCACTATATAGGAGGCACCATAGGCAGGTTTTATTCCTCTTCCCTCCACTGCCAGGTATGGGAGAACCCCTAACATTCCCGCTTTGCTCGAGTCTCAGTACTTGTACATGGTGGAAGGGAGGAGATTCCTAAATTTTTTATGGAGATTCAACTTTCAGAAAATCAAAACTTGCTCAAAACTTCTGAATTTACCTGGCTGCAAATGGGGCAGAGGGATAACCGGAGAACGCTTATGGCATAGCCCACCACTGTCCATTTCTTGGATTGATAGGCCCTCTTCTGAAACCCAATATTCTATCCTTTTTTTCCATTTAGAGTGTTCCTCTATCTGATCTGATATATAAATCTCGCTATATAATTATACTATGGGGTAGATTTACTAAAACTTGAGCACTCAGAATCTGTTGCAGCTGTGCATGGTAGCCAATCAGCTTCTAACTTCAGCTTGTTCAATTAAGCTTTGGCAATAAAACATGCAAGCTGATTGGCTCCTATGCCGTGTTGCACCAGATTTTGCACTTGTCGGTTTTAGTAAATCTACCCCTATGTATCTGTCAAAAAGTTTTACATTGACTTAGTACTCAGCATTTATGCCTTGAAGCACTGGGATCCTTGGTTTGAATTGCAGCCAGGACACTATGTGCATAGGGTTTGCATGTTGTCTTTGTACTTGCATGGGTTTCCTCCAACGTTCAAAAGACATGCTGGTAGGGTAATTGGCTCCTGTCTAAATTGGACCCAGTATATATCTGTGGGTCCAAAAAAAAATCTCCACAGCAGACCAGGTAACACTCCATTGAGAGGCTTATGCAGCTCTGATACTAATTTCAGGCATGGAGCCACAGAAAATTGTGGTACTGAAGACCACAACTTGGTCATGGTCCTGGGATGGGATGGGAAGTATTACATTACACTAAACTTTTCATCCATCTTCTAACTGCATTTGTTATTTTTGCACTCAACTATGAAAAGAAAAAATCTAGTGATAAAAAACATCAACTGGTTTAACTGATCATTGCTTTCATTTGAATTCTTACTGGTCCAGGTAATGCGTCAAGGGGTGGGGTGTGCCTTGCCTTCATACTTTGCGCCAAAAGGTTTCTCTCTTTCTGTCGAAAAAAGTTTGGAGATTCCCCTATGACTCCTTATATTAAGGACACCTCTTAGCCCTTGTACACACGGTCGGAGATTCCATCGGAATGTTTCCTATCGGAGCGTTTTGTCGGATAATCCGACTGTGTGTGGTCTGCATCGGACTGTTTCCGTCGGAATATCCGCCGGACCAACTTTTCCAACTTAGCGGAAATATTTTCCGACAAAATGCTCCGATTAGACATACTCCGATCATGTGTAGCCTACTCCGACGGACAAAGTGCCACTCCGACGGACAAAGTGCCACGCATGCTCAGATGAAATTCCTAGACCAAAGCTATTGGCTACTAGCCTGAACGTAGTCCCGTCGTAACGAAATAACGTCATCATGTTATGTACGATCGGATTTTCCGACAACTTAGTCCGACCGTGTGTATGCAACATCACTTCCGGACCTCGTCCGGAATTCATCTGTCGGAATAACTCCGACGGATTTGGTTGTCGGAATCTCCGACCGTGTGTACAAGGGCTAACTTTGCCTAGTATGGTTTCAGCAATGTGATGTCTGCAAGCCCCCTTGCTGGTGCCAGCATCTTTTTCAGGTCCTGCCCAGTTTTGCCATCTTCGGCCATCTTGATTGGCCGGATCGAGGTGACATAACCCCCAAACATGTGCATGAAAGCTCATTTATCCCCGCAAAGAAGCATGCCGAGAATAAAATGGGTAGCTCATGTACATGCTACAGAAACTTGCGAGAAGGAAGGTAAGAAGGACTTACTGTAGAACAGACATTCCTACTGGCAAGGTTTTTTTTCTTTCTTTCAAGCTAAAGTTCGACTTAAAGCCCAAGTCTGGGCAACTAAAAAAAGTGCTTGTTTATGTCTAGGGGAACAATAAAAGATTTACTTACGCAATTTTCCGCCCCTCTCCACAGCTAGACTGGTTCCCATAGATTTTTCTCTCCCATGCTACATCATTCTAGGATCCTGAGGAACGTGAGTACACTGAGGGACAGTCCACCACCAGATCGCAGAGGAGCGCCATCTGCTGGAGGAACTGTGCTAGAAGGTGTTGCGGGGGATTTCAAATCAGACCCCCTCCAGTACAAATCCGATCCCCTCCTGAAGTACCCCCCAGCACATATTCTCTTACCCCCCCCATCCCTCCTCCAGATGTCAATCCTTATTACCAATCAGATGTTTATGTTTGTATATTAGCCCCTGAAGAAGGTGGAGTTAATTTTCCCCTTAAACGCATTGGCTCAATTTATACATTCTTTACTTTTAATAAACAATTGTTATCCTCTCATCAAGTGTGACATTACTCCTGACACTGGGCATGCCTCTCTCCTCATTCATGTATTTTCCCTGCTGAAGCAACATTGCTGTTGTACCAGTAAGGCAGCAGCCCATACCTCCAAAGGGAGTTAAACACCACCACTCATCCATGGAACCACCTAAGGCTCCATGTACACTGGCAGCTCCTAAGTCGAGTTTAGGAGCCTTTGGCATTTTTTTTGCCAAACCTCTTAAACTCAACTCCATAAAAGCCTATGGGGTTGATTTACTCAAGACAAATAGACTGTGCACTTTCTAAAGCGCATCTGCGTTCTGGAAGAACAGTTGCTCCAAAGTCTAGTAAATGAGCAGAAGCTCTGCTGACTTCCATCATCCAATCACGTGCAAGCAAAAATGCATTTCTTTTATATTTTCCTTACACATGGCACTGGTTAGGTATTCTTTGTAAAGTGAAGCTTTACCACATTTACTAAGCTCTGGAGCAACTGTACTTGGAGAGTGCAACTGTCTATTTGCCTTTAGTAAATCCACCCCAATGTGTCCATGCGCACATAGGCTTTTAGTAGAGTTTAGAGCTGTTGTAAGGTGAGGTTAAGGCCTCACGCACACTGGACGAATTAAAACCGCCAGTAGCATTAGCTGTAGAATGTTGTGTTAAAAAGTATACTTCTACACAGGGGCGGACTGACCATTGGGCCACTCGGGCACTGCCTGAGGGCCCCGTGCCACTAGGGGGCCCCATCAGGGTTGCCAGCCTCAGTAAAACCAGGGAAAGTATGTAAAAATCTGTGTTTTTTTTTACATCTTTCTCTGAAATGTCCCTTACCGACATCCTTTTGGTCTAAAAATCCTTAGATTATAGCTACCCCACCTCTCCAGTACCTTTTCAGCCAATAGAAACATGTCCGTGTATACTGTGTGATTGTATACTGTGTGTGTGTGTTTGTGTATACTGTGTGGCCCCATAATGTCTGATTGCCTGGGGGCCCCATAATCTCCTATTGCACGGGGGCCTCATGAGTTGTCAGTCTGCCCCTGCTTCTACAAAAGATTGAGGCTCAAAAACACCCAAACACCGGATAGCCACGTTTTGCTGCGTTTTTCAGCTTTAGAACATTTTTTTACAGCTGAAAAACTCCTTTTCAAATGCAGTAGTTCTGGGTCTATTTACAGCCTAAAAATGCCCCTGCCAAAAACATGCTGATAACAGCCTATGTGTGCATGGACACGTAGGCTAACATGCTGGGGAGTTTACTGAGTGCAGAAAAAAAACGCCTGACGCCCAAAACAGCAACTGTAAAAACGCCCAATGTGCATGAGGCCTTTAGGAATGTCTTGACTGCCGGCCACGTTTTGCGTTTTTGCCACGTTTTTCCGTGGTCAGTGTAGGCAAGTGTACAAGTAGACTAATATCGACTGCAAACAATTTAACCAGTCCAGCGTGGTTTCTAGCCCAAATTAAAGCGGTTGTATAGTAAAAAATTTAACTTTGATCTACAGTTAAGCCTATAATAATAATAACGCCTATAATAAGGCTTACCTATAGGTAAAAATAATATCTCCTAAACCTGTATGGTTTAGGAGATATTCCCCTCGCAATGAGCCGCTGACTTCAGCAGCGTTTGTGCATTGGGGATTCTCGGCTGCAAGTTTGGCACACGCCAGACCCAGCCTGGAAGAAATCTCTCACACGCATGCGCAGGAGCGGCCGGAGCCGCGATACCCATAAGACACGCAGAGGGAACATGTCGGCTCCCTCGGCATGGACCGGGTGAGATGCCGGCGCCTTGTTCTAAGGTAAGTATTTCATAATGAGCTAGTATGCGGCATTCTAGCTCATTATGCCTTTTCCCTTACTGGTATAAAAAAAAAAGTCAGCGGGTTTGTTTACTCCCGCTTTAACCACTTACAGGGGAAAGCTTCTAGTAATGCTAGTGATGCTTTTATGTAGGATGTTCCACTCCCACCGAATTGTTGGTAAATGTTCGGGTGCTCATCCGTATTGTCCCAACAGCCAAGGTTTAGTCCAAACTTGTGTTCAGACAGAACCTAAAGATTAATGTAAGCTGAGATCAACGTGTGCTGAGATGTCAGCACAGGATCAGTTGATCCATCTTTTCCTTTTTGGTGCAAAAGAGCAACGGCCATGTGCCATATGCAACCAGTCAATCAGATATCACTTCTTAACTGATGAATCTTAAATCCTATTGGCTACCACAATTAATGCACCATCAATGCTCTTTGCAAAAAGACCCACAATGATAAGACGGGCCTGGTGGGGGAAGATAAAACATACGAAGATACAAGGAGACATATGTTCCGGCCTCTATAGGTACGCAGCTAAGGAGATCGCTCTTTTAGTTGAGCGCCTGGAGCTGAGAAGATCAATGGAGTGCTGTCAAATCCCAAATCCCGAACTTCAAAGCTTGTCAATGGACAGCTCCTCCTTTCCCCACAATGTGTCACCAGAGAGAGGTGACATTTCAAAGCCACCACCTCCGTATACCTTGGGAAGGCCTAGAACACAATAATTTATACATCAAACGGGTGACTGAAGCTAGCAATATTAACGGCTCATGCATATTGCCAATCAAGGTGTCAGGGATGGCTGGGGAAATAAAGCCTGAACATACAAAGTTTAAAGGGAAACAACATTACACACCAGAAAATTAAAAAGAACAAACAATAGATCCTTTCCACGTGTTTATACTTTTTGTTTTCAGGATTCTCTGCGTGCATTAAATGAGTTGCACAACGCATTACTGGATTTTGGCTACATTTCACTGAATCTCAAATACTCATAGTTACATAGTTAGTCAGGTTGAAAAAAGAGTCCATCTAGTTCAACAATAAAAAAAAGCACAAAAAAACACACAAATCGAAGACCTCCATAACTAGAGGAGGCAAAAAAAAACAAAAAAAACTCAGTTTCACGCATTGAGCTACTTCAACAAAATATTCTACTCTTTTGTTTTTCCCCTTTTTTAGGGTGGGTTGATATGTTTTGGGTATCTTATTTTCTTTTATATAGCATTTCCATAAAAGAAAAAAAAAAAATGAAAGCAACGAAGTTAATGAGTAACTGTTTTTGACACAAGACAATGGTAGTAGAAAGGAGCTTACCCTCAGGAGCCATTTAAAGCCAATTCCACCCTGGAAAACCACCTTAAAGCACCTTAACCCCTTCCCACCGAGCGTACGCAGATGTGCGTACTCGGCTTCCGGGGGGTATACTGGGATGATGCCCGCACCTGTAGGCATCATCCCGGTACCGTTTTTTACAGCGGGCGATTGGCTATCCAGCCATAACAACCGAAGCGGCTAAAAGCCGCTCGGCTGTTATGCCGGAGGAGCGGGAGGGGACGTCCCCCCTCCCGCCGCCTCCCGCCGCTGTTACCGGTGCTCCCGTTCAATTGGGAGTACCGATTGCACATCCGATGCCTCCGGCTGCTGGGGAGGAACTGAGAGGATTACGGCTTCATTCCAGTCTCCTAATAGTAAACACGGAAGCAACGTCATGATGTCACTTCCCATTTACTTGGCTGCCAAATGCACCGGTTTTAAAAAAATATACAGTATTCAGAATCGCCGTTTTCGGCGATCTGAATACTTTGAAGTGTAAAGGAGGGATCGGGGGTCACATTCCTTGTGACAGCAATAAAAGTGATCAAATTTTTTATTTTTTTTTAAAAACAATTTATTAATTTTAAAATAAATAAAATAAAGGAAAAAAAAAAACATTTTAAAGGGCCCGCCGTCCCCGCGAGCTCGGGAAGCAAAGAAAACGCATACAGAAGTCGCGCCCGCATATGTTAAAGGGCGCGACTCTGTAACGCTAACCTGGTAACCGTAAAAAATAAAATAATTTAAAGCGTCGCCTATTGAGATTTTTAGGTACCATAATTTGTCGTCATTCCACGAGTGCGTGCAATTATAAAGTGTGACATGTTTGGTATCTATTTACTCGGCGTAACATTATCTTTCACATTATGCAAAAAAATTGGGCTAATTTTACTGTTTGATTTTTTTTTAATTCATGAAAGTGTCCCTTTTCCCAAAAAGTTGCGTTTAAAACACCACTGCGCAAATACCGTGTGACATAAAATATTGCAACAATCACCGTTTTATTCTCTAGAGTCTCTGCTAATATATATATATATATATATAATGTTTGGGGGTTCCAAGTAATTTTCTAGCAAAAAATATGGATTTTAACTTGTAAACACCAAATGCCACAAATAGGCTTAGTCATGAAAGGGTTAAAGGTTGAGTTCCCCTTTACAAGAAAATAGATAATGTTTCTTTTTTTTTAAATGTGAACTTAGCCTTTAATTGTGTCTTCCCTGTTGACTCATTTTGACAAACTCCCGAAATGTTGGGTATATGAAAACTCTCAATTTTTCTTATTACTACTGGTGGAGTGAATGATAAAAAAATGCATACCTTCAGTAAAAAACACCTGCCCAAATTGTTAGCCTATAGGGAAATAAAGGCAACTGAATTTATCTGCAAATTTCCATTTTTCCTGTGAAAGTCTTCCTTGGCCCCAATCCAGGAGCCTACATGTTGGTTGGTGGACCCACCTATCACTTTGAAGGGTCAGTAAGAGGAAGGGGGGCATGATTAAGCATGGAAATATCAAGATCTTAACCTAAATTCAGCCATGTATACCACTGCCTCTACAGACTGTGACCCTATGCTTACCTTTATCCAACCCTTGGGACATTATTCCTCCAACTAACATCAATGATGGAGCACCATTCCTCCCACTGATGCCATCCATGGGTCACTATTCCTCCCATTGACACCAACGATGGGGCACTATTCCTCCCACTGATACCAACAATCTGGCACTAATTCTCTTGCTAAAACAAGTGATGGACATTATTTACTCCCACTGATGGCAGGGCATTTTCTACTCCCGCTGGCCACAGTCTGGCCCTGCCAGAGCTTGAACGACAGTAAAGTGCGGAGACCTCTGGTTTATACTAAAGGTCTTCTCTAATTATATTATACATTTTTTTAATCCTACACTTAGTTTGCCCAGATGAAAGTTTTAGACAAATACAGTAACCCCATGTACTCAGAAAGATAAATAAAAACAATTATTTTGCCTAATTATTGCAAAATTTGCCATTGTACCAGAAAATATGACATGCTTGGAAGCTTGAAAATAGGTGCTCTAGGACCTTATTGGGGCCAGGGCCCAAAAAAATCTTCCATATTCTCCCATGCCCCAACAGTAAAAAATAAATAAATAAATATAGGAATATAAAATGTATTGAAATGCTGGAAGGCACTGAATGGGTATGGATGTCACCAGTGAGGGTGATGGTGGTTGTGGAATGTGTAAAGTAGGGGATTCAGCAACAGACTTGTTGGCCCTGTCGAATATTAGGTTTCTTTAGGGAGCTGGGGAGCACTGTGAGACACTGTTGGAGATTGGGAGCACTATGGCAGCAAGCTGAGGGGCACTGTGGTAGGCTGGGGGGCACCGTGAAAGGATGGGGGGGGGCAGTGTGAGGGCTGAGGGCTCTCCGCTGGCCTAGGGGCACTGTGGGTCACTATGGGAGGTTGGGGTTACTATGGAAGCCAGGAAGCACTGTAGAAAGTTAGGGATCTGCAGCTGGCTGGAGGCCTGGGAGAAGGGAGGCCAAATCCTGACAGTGAGCCATGGTCGAGTAGTTGAGAACCACAGCACTAGGACATTGGTTCTTAACCTTAGTATGACCTTAAAAAAATTAGAGGAATTTAAAATACATATTTAAAATTTACTAAAAAGGGAGAATAACACCCAAAGCATTGTTGTCAATAGGACTGTTACCCCTAAGGGAGAATACAGCTCATTATTTCTTTGGTGTCAGATAGATAGTGGCTCAGAAAAGTGATTATCCCCTCAAATCATTGGGAGAAGAGCCCCTCAGATCATTGGTGTCAGTGGATTAGTGGGTCTCAGGGGAGAATGCCCCTCCCCCAAAAAAAACATTGGTGTCAGTGCGATAGTGAACTTCAGAAAAAAGCGATCTTTTAAATCATTAGTATCAGTGGGATCCTGATCCCCAGGGGAGAAGAATCCCTTAGATCAGGGGTCTCCAAACTTTCTAAACAAAGGGCCAGTTTAATGTCCTTCAGACTGTCACCAGTGGAAGTGGAAATTTCAAAAAGCATCAGTGGGAGTAAATAGTGCCACATTTGGTATTAGGGCAAGGAATAGTGCCCCATCGTTGGTGTCAGTGGGAGGAATAGTGCCCCATTATTGGTGTCATTGGGGGGGAATAGTACCCCATCATGGGAGAAATAGTGCCTCATCATTGGTATCAATGGAATCGTGTCCCATTGATGATGTCATTAGGAGAAATGATGTCCTATAGTTGATGTCAGTTGGCAGAATAGTTTCTCGTATCAGTAAAAGGAATAGTGCTACAAGGGCCTAATAAAGGCAAGAAAGGGGTTGCATCAGTGGAATAGCGGGCCTCACAATAGTGGAGAATGGCCCCCAAATCACTGATGTCAGTGAGCCGCAGATGAAGAATGATGATCCAGCATGCTGCCCGCCAGTTCCCCATCTATTGACATCCTTCTGTGTGGAGGTGCATCAGTGGCAGAACTATTTCAGGTCCACTGGATGCAGATCAAGCTGCCCACAGAGTAATTTAATTCATAAATGGTAGTAGTAATATCCTGGCTTTTTTAATGCATTAATGCATTGGGGTACCATTGAAAGCAAATGGCATTGCAGCACAGCACACTTTAGTGCAGTACAAGCTTTGTGACAATGCGTTTGTGTGAATGAGCCCTCTGATTTTTGTTTTTTTTATTTGGGAGTGGTAGTGACTGTGGGATTGGGAAGAATTGTTATAACTTTCCGTCTCCCCAATGTAAAAATTCCTATAGTCGCCCACACCTCTGAGCAATGCAATAATAACAAATGTATTTGATCAATATCTGGCTTCACTACTGTCAGCCTATGGACACAGAGTGGCAATCTGGCTACTAAGGCATCAGCCAGAGTGGCTCGGTTGCCTGATGATACACTATATTACCAACAGTATTGGGACGCCTGCCTTTACACACACATGAAATGCAATGGCATCTTAGTCCATAGGGTTCAATATTGGGTTGGCCCACCCTTTAACAGCTTCAACTCTTCTGGGAAGGCCGTCCACAAGGTTTAGGATTGTGTCTTTGGGAATGTTTGACCGTTCTTCCAGAAGCGCATTTGTGAGGTCAAGCGCTGATGTGGACGAGAAGTGGGAATACAAGAAATTGTGAATGCAGCCACACAGATATATCACAATGTACAGCTACAATGTATTTTTCGAAAAAGCTCAACCTTTAGCCCTTGTTCACATTGAAGTGACTTGTCATGCGATTTGGAAGGCAAATCGCATGACAAGTCGCAGCCTATTCCTGGCAATGGCACCATTCTCATCAGTGCGGCTCTGTCTTTGCGGCACAGCACCGATAATTCCTGCACTACTTTTGCCGATTTCGAGTGCGACCTCCATAGACATCTGTGCATGAAGCCGCACAGATGTCTTTCAAGTCGGACTTGACAATGCAGCTTTGAAATCGCGCGAGTTCAGATGAAGTTGCACGATTTCAAAGCCATGTTCAGTGTGAACGAGGGCTTAATCATTAACCACTCAAGTTCTGGAAGATTTTACCCCCTTATGACCAGGCCGTTTTTTGCTATTCAGCAATTTTCTTGAGGGGGCAGCTATGAGGCAGGAAGTGAGGGGAACTCTCTTCAATGGGACACAGATGACAAAAAAATAAATAAACTGACATAGATTATAACCCTCCGTTACCCATCTCAGCGCTGACCCCCCTTCATGACCAGGACATGTTTTGCTATTCAGCACTGCGCCACTTTAACTGGCTATTGCGCAGCCATGCAACACTGTACCCAAACAATATTTATATAATTTTTTTTTGTTACACAAATAGGGCTTTCTTTACGTGGTATTTGATCACCACTGCGTTTTTTATTTTATATTATATAAAAGAAAAAATACAGAAAATATATATAAAAAAAGTTTACTTTCTGTTATAAACCAGATCCAATAAAATATATATATATTTTCTTAAAAAATGTAGGCCAAAATGTACTCTGCTGTATGTCTTGGGTAAAAAAAAAAGAAATCCCAATAAGTGTATACAGTATCTCACAAAAGTGAGTACACCTCTCACATTTTTGTAAATATTTTATCATATCTTTTCATGTGAGAACACTGAAGAAATGACACTTTGCTACATTGTAAAGTAGTGAGTGTACAGCTTGTATACATTTTCTGCTCCCTCAAAATAACTCAACACACAGCTATTAATGTCTAAACCCTTGACAACAAATGTGAGTACACCCCAAAGTGAAAATGTCCAAATTGGGCTCAATTAGCCATTTTTTTAACCTCCCCGGTGTCATGCGGCTCGTTAGTGTTACAAGGTCTCAGGTGTGAATGGGGGGCAGGTGTGTTAAATTTGGTGTTATCCCTCTAACACTCTGATACTGGTCACTGGAAGTTCAGCATGGCATCTCATGGCAAAGAACTCTCTGAAGATCTGAAAAAGTTATTGTTGCTCTACCTTAAGATGGCCTAGGCCAGTGATGGCGAACCTTGGCACCCCAGATGTTTTGGAACTACATTTCCCATGATGCTCAACTACACTGCAGAGTGCATGAGCATTATGGGAAATGTAGTTCCAAAACATCTGGGGTGCCAAGGTTCGCCATCACTGGCCTAGGCTATAATAAGACTACCAAGACCCTAAAACTAAGCTGCAGCACTGTGGGCAAGACCATACAGCGGTTGAACAGGACAGGTTCCACTCAGAACAGACCTCGCCATGGTCGACCAAGTCATATCCAGAGGTTGTCTTTGGGAAATAGACATATGAGTGCTGCCAGCATTGCTGCTTAGGTTGGAGGGGTGGGGGGGTCAGCCTGTCAGTGCTCAGACCATACGACGCACACTGCATCAAATTGGTCTGCATGGCTGTTGTTCCAGAAGGAAGCCTCTTCTAAAGATGATACACAGGAAAGCCTAAAAGTTTGCTGAAGACAAGCAGACTAAGGACATGGACAGGGCTGGACTGGGACAAAAATTTGGCCCTGGACTTCATCCAGACCGGCCCACTTTAATTTTGCAAACACGCAAAAAACAGTATATAAACTGTATGCAATTGCACAAAAAAGCCTCTAGAGAGCCCCCCTTACATCAGGGTCCCCAGAGAGCCTCCCCTTACATCAGGGTCCCCATATAGCCTTCCCCTTACATCAGGGTCCCCAGAGAGCCCCTCTTACATCAGAGTCCCCAGAGATCATCAGCCTTACATCAGGGTCCCTAGAGAGCCAACCCCTTACATCTGAGTCCCCACAGAGCCCCCCCTTACATCCGGGGTCCACAGAGAGCCTCTCTCTTATATCAGGTTCCCCAGAGAGCCCCTGGCTTACATCAGGGTCCCCAGAGAGCCCCTCCTTACATCTGGGTCACCAGAAAGAGGGCAGGTAGTGGGTCGGGACCCTGTGGTTGGGGACTCCTGGACTGACTTGGGGCTATGGGCCCTAGATTCAGGGCTATAGCCCCAAAAGTCCCCAACCCAGCGATGCCACTGGCTTTCAATGAAACTGGCCCACTGAGCCATCGGCCCACCGGGAAACTCCCTATAGTCCCTATGGCCAGTACATGCCTGGACATGGATTACTGAAACCATATCCTGTGGTCTGATGAGACCAAGATAAACTTATTTGGTTCAGATGGTGTCAAGTGTGTGTGGCGGCAACCAGGTGAGGAGTACAAAGACAAGTGTGTTTTGCTTATAGTCAATCATGGTGGTGGGAGTTTCATGGTCTGGAGCTGCATGAGTGCTGCCGGCACTAGGGAGCTACAGTTCATTGAGGGAACCATGAATGCCAACATGTACGACCGTGATGTCGTCGTGGAGGGGAAGAGGACTCCAGTGGTGGCCTGTGAAGCTCTAGTGAACTCCATGCCCAAGAGGGTTAACGAAGTGCTGGAAAATAATGGTGGCCACACAAAATATTGATGCTTTGGGCCCAATTTGGCCATTTTCACTTAGGGGTGTACTCATTTTTGTTGCCAGTGGTTTAGACATTAATGGCTGTGTGTTGAGTTATTTTGAGAGGACAGTAAATTTACACTGTTATACAAGCTGTACACTCACTACTTTACATTGTAGCAGTGTGCCATTTCTTCAGTGATGTCACATGAAAAGATAGAATTAAATATTTACAAAAATGTGAGGGGTGTACTGACTTTTGTAAGATACTGTATATATTGGTTTGCATGAAAATTATTGCATCTACAAACTAAGGTATATAGAGCCCTCTGATTCCTCCTGTATTGAACTATATTGTAACTGTACTGTCTGCCCTCATCTTGTAAACCACTGCGCAGACTGTTGGTACTATATAAATCTTGTATAATAATAATAATATTCTGGAATTATTATTTTATATTTATACTACTAATGGTGGTGGCGGTGACTAGCGACTTGTAATGGGGCTGTGATGGGCAGTCAGTCACTAACTGGCACTGAGTGGGAACTGACTAACTGCCACTGACATTACCAGTGACATTAATGAATGAATGAATGAAATACTTGTATAGCGCACAATGCGAACTGAATCGCCTCTAGGCGCTGTGGCGAGCTTTGGTCATCTGCTAAAAGAGGAAGGTCTTGAGTTTTTTCCTAAAAGCCAGGTGATTTTCTTCCAGGCGGATGTTGATTGGTAGAGCATTCCATAGCCGAGGCCCTTGGACAGCGAATCTCCGATCCCCCTTGGATTTATGCCGGGCTTTGGGCACGAGGAGGAGGTTTTTGTTGGCTGATCGAAGACTGCGGTTTGGTGTGTAATGATTTATTTTCTCCATTAGGTATTGCGGAGCTTCTCTATGCACGCATTTGTGGGTGAGGCAAAGGGTCTTGAACATGATCCGATTTTTTACGGTTAGCCAATGTAAGCTCCTCAGTGAAGGAGAAATGGATTCCCAGGGTTTTTTTCCTGTTATCAGCCTTGCCGCCGTGTTTTGGATCAGTTGTAATCGCGCAAGTTGATATTGTGGTAATCCTATGTAAAGTGAGTTTGCGTAGTCCAGTCGTGAATTAATGATTGTTCCAACTACCACTGCTTTGTCATTCTTTGGGATAAAAGGGAGGAGTCTGCGAAGCATGCGCAGCAGATGGTGAGATCGACTGACTACAGATCCTATTTGCGCATCCATTGACATTTGTGCGTCTAAAATAACCCCGAGACTCTTCGCTTTGGTCTTTGGGGAGATAGTCTGCCCAAAGACGGTTGGTGGAGACCAGGAGGTTTTGGTTGCGGGCTTATGATTTGGGTGTAAGATAAGAAGCTCTGTCTTTGATTCGTTCAGCTGGAGGGAGTTGGTGGTCATCCAGTCCTCTATTGATTTGAGGCAGTTTTCAAGTTGTTGTTGGTGATCTTTTTTTCCATTGATCCGGAAATAAAGTTGCGTGTCGTCAGCGTAAGAGTGGAAGCAGAGATCTGAGCATCTGATGATTTGGAGAAGTGGGCGAATGTAAATGTTGAAGAGAACGGGTGATAAAGGAGAGCCTTGAGGGACTCCGCAGGTGACTGCCCGAGTTTCGGAGAGGAATTTTCCTAGTTTCACTGTCTGTGACCGATTTCCTAGGAAGGACGCGAACCATTGGAGATCTATGTCTTGGACTCCGGCTACTTCTGTGAGTCGGGCGAGTAGAGTATTGTGATCTACTGTATCAAACACTGCACTTAGGTCTAGCAGTACGAGGAGACACGGCTCTACAGTGATACAGTGATCAGTAATAATACTAAACACTGTCACTGTACTAATGACACTGGGAAGGAGTTAACATCTATGGCAATCAAGGGGTTAATGCCTTAAGCCCAGAAACAGGCAGTGACGTGCCAGTACATCGATTTGCCTGCTCAGGCTGCCCGTCTGCAGTACATTGCGAGCGGGCAGTCCACAAGTAGTTACTCTATCGAAAATGAAATAAAAAAAAGTTTGCCTTTAGTTCTACTACTTTTAATAACGTTTTTGTGCCTGGTGATCAGCTTTAACCACTTGCCGACCGCAGTTATACCATACCTCCCAACTTTCAGCAACCTCCCAAAGGCCTCTGACCCCATGGTACCTGGAGCCCTTGTGAAGGAAGTACTCTATGTTCTCCTCAAAAATGTTGGCTTGTTGTCTTGAACTTGACTAAAGAAATATTCTGGGACACCAAAACTTATTGGTGTTGAAAATCCTGGACTTGAATGGATTATAAGCTGTGGAGTAGGATGACTCCCTGTAAGCCCTTGTACACACGGTCGGACATTCCGACAAAAAAATCCATCGGATTTTGTCCGACGGATTTTGTCCGAAACATACACACAGCATACACACAGTCGGACAAAGTTGTCGGAAAATCCGATCGTTCAGAACGTGATGACGTTTTTTCGTTACGACGGGACTACGTTCAGGCTTGTAGCCAATAGCTTTGGTCTAGGAATTTGATCTGAGCATGCGTGGCACTTTGTCCGATCGGAATTCTCTACAAACGATCGGACAAAGTCCGATCGGATCATGTTGTCGGAAAGTTTTATAGCCCAGCTCTAAAACTTTGTTGGTCGGATATCCAACGGAAACAGTCCGATGGAGCCCACACACGGTCGGATTATCCGACAACGCGGTCCGATCGGACATTTTCCGTCAGAATGTCCGACCGTGTGTACAAGGGCTTAGTGTTCACATTGAGAAGTTAGCAGTCAGTAAATATGCAGATTTTAAACTTTCTCCAACCTACTAAAAAATAATTCTTCTTGTTGTCACTTTCTTTGTTGAGGGGATTTTTCCTCATTTCTTGTCCCTCTGACCCCATGGCACCAGGACAGATAATGGAATCTGCCCAGTAAGGACATAAGGCAGATATAAACCCAACAGAGGTTCTAATGACGCGTACACGTGGCTGACCAGACTTTTTCGACCGACTAGGTCCGACGGAACGAATCCATTGGATATTCCGATCTAGTATGGGCTCCAGCTGACTTTTTTTCCCCAAAAGTCAGACGGACCTAGAAATAAAACATGTTTCAAATCTTTCCGACGGACTTGAGTCTGGTTGAAAAATCCATTCATCTGTATGCTAGTCCAACGGATGAAAACCGACGCTAGGGCAGCTATTGGCTACTGGCTATGAACTTCCTTATTCTAGTCCAGTCGTACGTCATCACGTTCGAATCCGTCGGACTTTGGTGTGCTTGTGTGTGGCCAAGTCCGTTCGGAAAGTCCGTCAGAACTCCGCCGAAAGTCTGTCGGGAAGACCATCGGACCTAGTCCCTCGAAAAGTCAGGTCGTATGTACGCAGCATAACTCTTCCCTACTTTATCCAAACCAAGGAAGAAAAAACCTGGAGTTGGACTTTTTAAACTATTTCAGCCAAAAATAGCAAGATAACAAAACCAGCTTTTGCTGCAATAACATCCTCAATTCAGATTTTTCCCCTGCGGTACTTTTCCTATGCTGCTAGATGTCCTCAGTCAGATGGCTGTTGTATCATGGCCACGTGATAGTTTATGTTTTTTAGGGTTTTTATTTGATATGTGCAAGGAGAGATCACAGACGAACTTATAAATATACATTTATTAAATATAATGACAGATACAGATAAAATTAGGAAAATATAACAAGAATCCTTAACTAAAGATGCTGTTTCGCCATGGAGTCCCCCATAATGGTGTGGCATAGGTGACCATAGACGCATGCATAACACAGCTCTGACACGAGACTAAAGTCTTACAAGTTTTGGCTGTGGAAATAAAGAACTTGAATGTAAGAAAAAAGCCAGAACAAAGTGGGCTCGGCCACATCCTGGTCAGTTAACAGTGACATTCCTTTAGTGTAAGGTAAAGCCATGCTTATATCCTTATATGGCCTCCTTAACCAAGATTTGGAGGCTTAAAATTCATTGTGAGCCACAATATGAGCCAACAATAATAAGGAAATATAAAATATACAAGTTCCCCATCAATGGCCAGCATAAATCAACCCACTTCCTGTGAGATCAGGCCATCCCGGACATGCCCCACCCTGTGACTGGACAGTGAACAGAGAGGCAGCACAGTGAAAAGCTCATCTCTTTGCGACTTTGCTCTCTCTTCCTGTCAACATGAACTGATTGGCTGCTTGTGCTGCTTCTTCCTCTCATACTGCAGCTTGGTTAATACCAGGTCATATCCAGATATTTACACTGCTCACATATAAAATATTATAGTTCATGGTATGTTAATGGTTATAGCGTTGCATTAATTGTGTTATTTACATCTGCCTGGAGTTCCCCTTTAATTCCTTGTTAGTTTCAGGCATGTGATGTCCTTCCTCCGTGAGTGTTGGAGATGTACACATGCTTTCCTTCCCAGAATAGTTGTAGTATTGGCATGTGGATGAAAAGGAGGTGAGCATCCCGGCCTTTCACTATCACTTGCAATCTTGTATATCCCTTAGGAGTGAGCTTAGTACCACCGCATGACACTAAGCACTTAGCAAAAGATTTAACTCATTGCTGGCAATTTCTTCATTTGCACTCCACTCATTTCAACTAAAGCTGTTGTACTCAGGTACTTGCAGTGTAACGTCAGGAAAAAAATAAAATAATCAAGCTATGTATATGGTAAAACCCAACTCCAGCATGCAATGGCGTCACTGGGGGGGGGGGCAGAGGGGGCCCTGACCCCCCCAACATTATGCTGTGCCCCGCCATGTGCCCCCCCCCCCCAATTATTTTTTTTATTTTTTTAACAAAAAGGCAATGTCTTTTAGTTTACATTCGTAGGGGATGCGCCACATCTTACTCAGGCCACCGCTGGAGTAACACAGTCTCTATTGAGAGGGAGAGCGTCCCCAGTCAGCTCCTGCGGTTGATTCCTCCCCCCTCCCTCTGTTCGCATAATGCGAATGCTCAGACAACCACGGCCGCCCTATCTGCTCCTTCCCCTGCATCCTCATTGGCAGGGAGAAGAGCGAGTTGCAGGAAGGACTCCACCAGGACTCTCAGTTACTGAAAAAACAGACTGATTTCTCCTGTCCTTAGGATAGGAGAACCAGCCTATAAATTCCAAGAGATGCCAGACCAGCATTGTCAATAGCAGGGGCAGGACAGCAAGAGGAGGCTGGGGAACCCCACAGTGGCAGAACAACAGGGTCCGGTGGCAAGACAACCTTTGCAACCCTGATAGTTCTTCCACTGCTTTGGACTTTATATTTTCTTGGTATGCTTGACATATACCTCTTGTTTTCTGCCACAATACAATAGGAAGGGAGCTCACTGCAGAACATGTGAAAGGGCCCGTTGTGGGATCGTAGTAAAGGGCCCCAGGATATATATATATATATATATATATATATATATATATAAATAAATTGCATTTTATAGTTGCCCCCCTACTTTTGTCCCTGTCCCCCCATGTGCCCCCCCTAAATATGAAAGCTGGAGACGCCACTGCCACAGATAGGTACCAGCCATAGAGACTGGGTACTTTTCTGGGGGTTCTGGCCTGGACTTGTGACTGTGTGTGGCTTTTTCAGCTTTGTTACTTCTTGGGGAGCACCTAATGGCACCTACCAGTCTCCAGGACAGCTCTCCTACTCAGTCCCAACACTATTGTTGGATTTGGTCACAGAGCAACAAAGACCAATACTAACTTGCATAGCAAAGTTTTTTTTCACCAAAATCCAAGGTTTGTCTTAAAGGGTTAGTTCATGGAAAACTGGATAGTTTTCCCTTCTCATAGGCCTACTTCTCCATAGGCTATCCCCTCTTCAGTCTATCATGAATGCTTCTGGCAGACTCATCTGTCTTACCAAACACTCAGTGTTTGCCATCCATCTCCGCCAATCCCTACACTGGCTTCTGATTGTCCAGAAAATTAGATTAAACACTAACTACAACATACAAAGCCATTCACATCTGTGCCCCAAGCTACATCACCAATCTTGTCTCCAAATATCGCCCAAACCGTCCTCTACGTTCCGCTTTTATGCTCTCAAGCTCCCTTGTCTCCTCCTCCCTTGCTCGTCTCCAGGACTTATTCAGAGCATCTCCCATCCTCTGGAACTCGCTACCTCAATCTGTCCAGCTAGCTCTTACTCTGGCTGCGTTTAGGCGATCTCTGAAAACTCACCTTGTCAAGGAAGCCTATCACGCCACCCAACTAATCTTTTATTACTTCCATCAGCTCATCCCCCACAGTTATAACCTTTTGTACCACTCAACCCTCCCTCTCAGACTTTGAGCTCTTCTGAGCAGGGCCCTCTTGTATTTTATTGTATTGTAACTGTACTGTCTCCCTTTTATATTGTAAAGCGCTGCATAAACTGTTGGTGCTATCAGCTAATGCCTGTACTGCTACAGAGATGGCCATGGCTTCCTCCTTAGAGACCCTCCGTAATAAAATTTACAGGCATTGTGTGCCGGCTCGTCCAAGTACATCAATATTACGTACTTCACTCTCCCTGTTTAACCACTTCAATACTGGGCACTTTCACCCCCTTCCTGCCCAGGCCATTTTTAGCTTTTAGCACTGTCACACTTTGAATGACAATTGCGCAGTCATGCAACACTGTACTCAAATTAATTTATCATTTTTTTCACACAAATAGAGCTTTCTTTTGATGGTATGTGATCAGCGGTATGTGATCAGCTCCTTCACTATTGTGCGCTGATGAGACTGCACTGATAAGCACTAATGAAGTGGCACTAATGGACACTGATGAGGCGACGCTGATGAGGAGGCACCAATGGGCACTGATA
Organism: Lithobates pipiens; assembly: GCF_037356315.1. Lineage (NCBI taxonomy): Eukaryota > Metazoa > Chordata > Amphibia > Anura > Ranidae > Lithobates > Lithobates pipiens. The sequence continues at coordinate 231,812,667 of NW_027507686.1, read as the reverse complement.
GGCAGCATTGATAGGTCGGCAATCGGTTAATGCATGCCGTAGAATGGGTGTACCAACCTGTGTCCATTTTTTGCCCCTTTGCTTCACTGTGCCCAGGACAACTTCCCCTCCTGCCCACCCCTCATCCCGACCCTGTACTTTAAGACCATTATTTAGGAGAGCCACTCAACCAACCTGCATGTCTTTGGAGAGTGGAAGGAAAGCCATGCAAGCACAATGGAAACGCCATATAGATAGTGTCCTGGCCAGTAGCATTGGATGATGGGTCTCAGGAGTCAGGACCCGCTTTCTGATTGGCCGAGAGGCGAATTAGGAAGACAATATTGAATATTAATACGCTATTGTCACACAACTGGGTGTGCTCTGCGCTCTTTTTGAAGCCAATTAGAGCCTCTAATCATGTACTTCTGCATGTAGATTAGGGGCCGGACGCGTGGATTAGGGGAGCGGCGCCCCTTCTCCTTATATGGACGGGCCACCACTGCTGGCCAGGACTTTAATAAAGGACCACAGTGCTGCAAGGAAGAAGTGCTAACCACTGAGCCACTGTGACGCCCATGGTGCACTGGTTATGACTATTATGATGGACTTCCACTCTGTTAGCTTGATTCGTTTTATTTTTTTATCATTAACCACTTAAAGTGGAGGGCCACCCAAAAAAAAATGCATTAATAAAATAAAAAATAAAAAAAATGTTTCACTTACCTGAAACGCTGTTACTAGGCAGTCTTCCTACTCTGCCTCTTCCTATTCCGCTGCACTTCCTCCTCTTGGTGAGCGGCCCCATTGCCTTCTGGGACATGTGTGTGTCCCAGAAAACAACGGGGCCATTCACAAAGCGCCGCGCGACTCGCGCATGCGCAGTAAGAAACGGGCAGTGAAGCCACAAGTCTCCACTGCCTGTTTCCCTTCGTTAGGATGGAGGCGCCGATGGACGGATCAGCCTCAGGGTGGCCGACATAGCGGGATCATTGGACAGGTAAGTGTTCTTATTAAAAGTCAGCAGCTACAGTGTTTGTAGCTGCTGACTTTTAAAAAAAAATAATAGCGGCCGGAACACCCCTTTAAGGACCGAGCCTCTTTTTTAGATGTGTTGTTTACAAGTTAAAAAAAAAATTCTGCTAGAAAATTACTTAGAACCCCCAAACATTATACATTTTTTTTCTAACACCCTAGAGAATAAAATGGCAGTCGTTGCAATACTTTCTGTCACACCGTATTTGCACAGCAGTCTTACAAGCGCACTTTTTAAAAAAAATACACTTTTTTGAATTAAAAAATAAGACAACAGTAAAGCCCAATTTTTTTTTATATTGCGAAAGATAATGTTACACCAAGTAAACTGATACCCAACATGTCACGCTTCAAAATGGCGCCCGCTTGTGGAATGGCGACAAACTTTTACCCTTAAAAATATCCATAGGCGACATTTAAAAAATTCTACAGGTTGCATGTTTTAAGTTACAGAGGAGCTTTGGAGCTAGAATTATTGCTCTTGCTCTACCGACCGCGGCGATACCTCACATGTGTGGTTTGAACACCGTTTTCATATGCAGGCGATACTCACGTATTCACTTCTGCGTGTGAGCTCGGTGGGACGGGGCGCGTTTAAAAATGTTTTCTTGCTTATTTATTTTACCTTTTATTTTTTATTTTTACACTGTTTTTTTTTTTTTTTTTTTTTTAAATGTGTCACTTTTATTCCTATTACTAGGAATGTAAACATCCCTTGTAATAGAAAAAAAAGCATGACAGGAACTCTTAAATATGAGATTTGGGGTCAAAAAAACCTCCCATCTCATATTTACACTAAAATACAATAAAAAAGAAAATAAAAATGTTATCATTTAAAAAAATGGCCCTTTAAGAGCTATGGGCGGAAGTGAAGTTTTGACGTCGCTCCTGCCCTGCAATGATATGGAGATGGCTGGGGGCCATCTTTCCCTCACTCGTCTCCATGTACAGCCATGGGAAGGACCCGATCGCCTCCGCTGCTGCCGATGGCTCTGGTAAGTGGCGAAGGGCCCCGGATTGTGGCGGGGGGGGGCCTCTCTCACCGCCGATAAAAGTGATCTTCCCGTGAATCTGCCACAGAGACCACTTTTATCTTGTACTGGACCACCAGCTGAAAACGGTGATAGCGGGGTTTAGGCAGCTAGCTGCTGCCATAACAAGGATATCCCTCAAAGTGAGGACGTACATCGGCGTGCGGCGGTCCGGAAGTGGTTAAGAATCCAACAGGAGAGGTGGGGACACCCAAATCTCCCCCCCCGGCGGACAGGAAAAGAGTTGTAAATTATGACTGGCGGTCTCACTGTTGGAATATGCAAGCCATAATAAGATGCCAGGGACTGACTAAGCCCACTAGTCTCCATCTACAGTAATACCTTGGATCACGAGCATAATTAGTTCCAGAAACATGCTTGTAATCCCAAGTACTTGTATATCAAAGTGAATGATATTAATATTTCCCCATAAGAAATAATGGAAACTCAAATGATTCATTCCACAACCATTTCTTCATAAGTCCTTCAGTTTATAGTCCATATAAAAAGATTATAGCAATGTGATAGGTTGCGTAACCATAAAATGTCCATCCACAAATAGAAGCCTCCACAAGGGGATTAGAAGCAAAATCCAGCAGGAGCTCCAGAGTATAAAAGAGAAGAGAGGCGCCTCTAAGTGTAGCAATATGGTTACATTTAATGAAGGTACAACATTTAGCAACTCACATGGTTGATCATTAAAAGAGGCACATCTCAGTATGCAGGCATCCGGGGTAAAGCTGTCCACATAGACCATCCTCCTAATCTCCGGCTCTCACCACTGTCAGTCTGCAATCGTGACCAGGAAGACTACCCTGCAGTAGAGCGATCTGAAAGCGAGGCTTGAAGCGCTCGTGGAGCGCAGCCTGGAAGGGACGACATTGATGGCGGTGCTGAGGACGGTCTACTCTATATGGACAGCTTTACCACAGATGCCTGCATACTTAGATGTGCCGCTTTTAATCATCAACCATGTGAGTTGCCAAATGTTATACCTTCATTAAATCTAACCATATTGCTACACTTAGAGGCGCCTCTCTTCTCTTTTATACTCATTTGTGACATGACACTACTTGTATATCAAGACATCGATTGTATATCAAGTCAAAATTTACAAAAACAAATGTTGATTGTCTTTCAAAACGCTCTCAAACCAAGTTACTCTCAAGCCAAGGTTTTACCGTATAGCTAAAATATCACTCACGATCGGAATGACCCTTTAAGACTTATCCTTTAACTGATCCTCTGTGTCTGGCTCTTACTATTATTATCCATTGTAGTTACACAAGTCTCTGCAACGGCCCAAAACAGAGCGGCGGCCAGAAAGAACCTCTTAATCCCAACAGAGGGCAGCATGCACCAACCTATAGAGGACAGATGGCGACTGATTCCACTTCATTTCAGAATCTCTTGTGGGTTCCCAGCTGCTAATTAAGAAACACAGACGATTCTCCGAGACAGCGGGGGGGGGGGGGGGGGGGGGTTGGGGATTCACTAAGGCTCGCGTGAAATACATTCCTGCAAAAATGTGCGCACTTTGCAGATTTCTGTCGGTAGAACGCGGTACAATTTCCCGTGTACATTTGTTTGATCTATTAGCATCATATGCAACATGATTTTCGGTTTTGCAACGCTTGTAAGTGCGTTTTATTTTTGGACACCTTGCAAGTCCCGTAACGTAGGTTGTGCTAATTGGCTCTGCCGCTAGTTAAATGAGTTGTACAAAAGCAGCGCCTGTAAAGAAAAGGGTTAATGCTTTCCCATCCCGCACCACTGTTCTGCCCTGTTTTGAAGAAATATGGTGGCTGAGGGATCTTCAGCATTTAAAGTTGAATTCCAGGCAGATATAAAAGACCCACAACTCTGTATTCACCAATACATAACTAAATGTATGTTTTAACCACTTCCCGTCTGCCGTATGCAGAATGATGGCCGCAAGGTGGTTGCATTATTCTGACTGGGCATCATATGACGTCCAGTAGGATAAGCCGCGAGGGCGCGCAGAGCGGCGATCGGTGGTGCAGTAAGTCGCTCTGACACACCGCACCTCTGATCTAGGTAAAGAGCCTATGACGTAGGCTCTTTACCATGTGATCAGCTGTGTCCAATCATAACATCCCTTGTAATAGAAATAAGGATAGTAGATCCTCTTTATAAAGAGATCTAGGGAAAAAAAACAAAATCTCTTCTTTACCTTTAAAAGCAAAAGATCATACATTTTATTTTTATTTTTTGATCTTTTGCTTTAACCACTTCAGCCCCAAAGGGTTTTACCCCCTTAAAGCGGAGTTCCGCTGGAATTTTTTTTTTTTTTAAGTCAGCAGCTACAAAAAAGTGTAGCTGCTGACTTCTTACCACTTAAGCCCCGGACCATTTGGCTGGCCAAAGACCAGAGCTTTTTTTGCGATTCGGCACTGCGTCCCTTTAACTTTTACATGTCTTCCAAACAAAATTGATGTCCCTTTTTCCCCACAAATAGAGCTTTCTTTTGGTGGTATTTGATCACCTCTGCGGTTTTTATTTTTTGCGCTATAAACAAAAAGCAGAGAAGTGAAAAAAAGAAAATAAGAAAGAAAGGAGACACTAATACAGAAAAAAAAAAAACAAAGGATCTATCACATTTACAATTTACATAAATACAATGATATATATAGATCGTCTGATGGATGTACTCTCACCCCAAGAAAGTGATTAAGGTTCCAAATGGTCCTCAGGGCCCACCAAGAGGTCCAATGAGGTGTCAGTGTGATATATGTCATATGGCACAATGAAACCTTATTGGACCTCTTGGTGGGCCCTGAGGACCATTTGGAACCTTAATCACTTTCTTGGGGTGAGAGTACATCCATCAGACGATCTATATATCATTGTATTTATGTAAATTATAAATGTGATAGATCCTTTGGGGGGTTTTTTTCTGTATTAGTGTCTCCTTTCTTATTTTCTTTTTTTTCCCCGTTCTCTGCTCATTTGGATTTATTAAAATGTATAATTTATTTATTTTCCTGACATTGTATTAAGGTCCTACAAAAGCTCCAGAAGAAGCCACGATTGTGGAGAAACATGTAGAGGCAACAAACTTTTGCATTGTGACCGCATGACTTTTCGTGCTCTAGTTTTAAATATTCTTGTCTTTTCTAACCATGCTTGTTTAAATAAAGTTATGAAATTTGTAATATTAATTTGATTCGATTTTTTGCACCTCCCAATTTGTGTTTCTTGGTACTCTTTGAATATATTTAGAAGAGGTGGTCCTTCATAAGAATTCTCCGGCCTCTAGTATCAAATTGACTTGTCTACGGTCCTGATAGGGGTTCTAACCCATCCCTTCTCTATCTTTTCTTCTCTAAAGTTTAGGCTTCTCATACTCCTTCAGATACCTTTCTATTGCTGGCAAAATGATATTTTATTGTAAAAGATTGCACCCGACGCCAAAAGCATCTTGCAAAACGGAAAAATCCTTCCCAATTGTTAGCTCCCCTCAGAGACGCTCATTTTTAGCTAATCCAATTTCAAACAAGAAGCATAATTAGGAAGTCATTTCCATTTTCCTCATAAAGCGATATAAATCCACTAAACTGGCAAAGCTTCATGATTCGGCTAATGATCATCAGAAAAGGAAAAATGGTCAAGACGTCTTGTTTGTTCTGCTATCATTCATTCCCATGCTTCGCGAATCTTTAAAAGGCAAGTATGGCCAAAGCTTTTTTGGCCACTCCAGGCTCTGAAAGCATTCTGGTCACAGGGGGTGTGACAGGTGTGCCTGGGCACACCCTAATCACTCTGTGCAGTGCTGATTCCCCCTACTGCCTGGGCTCCACCCCCCCCCCCCCCCCCAGAGTGCTGCTGGACTCCCACCTCTCCCACTGGGTCCTGCAGGGATGTTTCAGGATGGAGAGTGGGTGAAGTGGCTAATCAATATGTTATTTACCGACCCCTTCCTTTTCTAAATGAACACACTCACTCACTGTGTTAAATCATAACTCAAGCATAGTAAACTGGGCTTCTGCTTGTGAATGAATAGGAAGCCGCTCAGCACAGAGCACTCCCCATTCATTCACTGTCCCATTTTGCTGAAGCTGCAGAGAAAGTTATGTGTGTTTGAGCTTTGGGGTGCACACCCTAATGCAATAGGCTGTACATACCTGATCATATTATCGGGATCCACCCGGATACCTGATTAACAGCTGGCTCTGGCTTTTTAGCGTGCCTCTGAGAGCCTGAGCCGGCCGCTCGCTCCCCCACCACAGACAGGTGCTCCAGTGAGTGCTGGAGGGGCAAAGCAGAGAGCGGTGACTGGCGGGCACTGAACTCTGCTCCATGAAAAACGAAACCTGAGCAATCAGTGGTCATGTGAGGCGTTTTTCTTCTTGTTACATTGGTAACCTGTACAAAATCGCACTAAAAACGCAGTAGAAATCACTGTAAAAACTGGCAACTTTAAAAAAAGCTCAGGTGTGAATGCAGCCTTAACGTTGACCAATATAATGGGGGCTAAAGCATGCATGCATCATACATTCCAGGAGGGTAACAGCTGGGGAACCAATAGATCTGGGTGTTCTGGTAGATCTTAGCCCTTGTGCAGACGGTCGGACATTCCGACAACCAAATCCATCGGATTTTGTCCGACGGATTTTGTCCAAAACTGGTGTTGCATACATACGGTTGGACTAAGTTGTCGGAAAATCCGATCATTCAGAACGTGTTGACGTTTTTTCATTACGACGAGATTACGTTCAGGCTTGTAGCCAATAGCTTTGGTCTAGGAATTTGATCTGAGCATGCGTGGCACTTTGTCCAATCGGAATTCTCTACAAACGATCGGACAAAGTCTGATCAGATCATGTTGTCGGAAAATTTTACAGCCCAGCTCTAAAACTTTGTTGGTCGGATATTCCGACGGAAACAGTCTGATGGAGCCCACACACGGTCGGATTATCCGACAACATGGTGCGATTTGACATTTTCCGTCGGAATGTCCGACCGCGTATACAAGGGCTTAGATCTAATAATAGCATGCAGTGCCAAAGTGCAGTTTCTAAAGCTAGCAAAATACTTTCTGAAGAGGTATGGACTCCAGAGAGATATACCGGTACATCATTTTGCCCCCCTGTACAAATCATTAGGAAGACCTCATCTGGAATATGAAGTTCAGTTGGGCACCAGTTCGCAAAAAAGCATGTCGGAAGAACTGGAGAATGCTCTGGATCCACTATGGCTATAGGGTTCTGTAGATGGCGGGTTTCTATTTATTTATTCTATTTATTATTTTTTTCTATTGGTGGAACTAGATGGACTTGAGTCTTTTTTCAACCTAACTATGCCAGATATAATGCTTTTTTTCATATATGTATATCACTGGTATACAGTATTCAAATGTTTAGCTGGAGTTCAATTTCAAGAAAGATTTGTTTTCACAAATATGGTCTCAGTGCTGAAATACAGAAGAAGACTTCCTGATATAATATTTAACATTTGCAACATGAGTTCCTCACAATTCCATCACCTCACCTCACCTGCCAAACTAGTTACTTATCACTCTGTGTATTGCATTCACAATACATTTACCACTGATAACACATCCCGGGGAATGTGTGATGGGTGACAATTGCTGGATATGGCTTTTTGTGCTCACAATGAAAGATATATTTTACCAATTTAAAGCAGAAGCAGACTTATAGATTAAATATAGCAAGTAAAAGAACTATATCATTTTATTTTCCTTATGCCGCATACACACGACCGGACTTTTCGACGGACTTGGTCCGGCAGACTGGAATCCGTCAGACAATTAGATCGTGTGTGGGCTCCAGTGGACTTTTTCTTCCCAAAAGTCCGGCGGACCTAGAAATAAAACTTGCTTCAAATCTTTCCGATGGACTCGAGTCCGGTCGAAAAATCCGGTTGTCTGTGTGCTAGTCCGACGGACTAAAACCGACGATAGGGCAGCTATTGGCTACTGGCTATGAACTTCCTTATTCTACATCATCACATTCGAATCCGTCAGATTTTTGGAATGATCGTGTGTGGCCGTTTGTTGTTGTTAGTCTGGCGGACCTCAGCTGCAGAGTCCGTCGGATTGTCCGCCAGACCAAGTCCGGTCGTGTGTACGCGACATTAGTTGCATTTAGAATTATAGTTCTATTTTTTTTACATTTACAATTGGTTAAATATGGATTATATGAAAATAATTCTTGTAAACCATTTCGGTGGCATTAGCAATGTGTTGTTCTTAAAACCTTATTCATTCAGTAGAGCCTGGGTTCCTAGCCTGAATTTTCCATACACATTGGGGGGTATGGAAACCAAATCATAGGGGTATGGGAGTGGTTCTCTGAATAAAAAAAAAAAAAAAAGACACAATGGGGGTTATTTAAGGAAAATAAAAAAAAGCATTTTAGCTTGCACATGATTGGATGATAGAAATCAGCAGAGCTTCCACTCATTTCAGATCTACCCCTTAGATTTCGAGCGACTGCACTTCCAAGTGCACTTGTAGTGCAAAGTGGATTTGCCTTTGGTAAATAACCCACCAATATTTCTTGTAATAATGCAATAGGCTGCGCATACCTATGACTTCAGTGCATTTACAACACCCTGTCCCCAAACACTTACTAAAAAAATGGATTTGGTATCACTGTGTTATAATTGACTTGAAAATCAAGACATCAAATTACACAGTCTATTCACAGCATTATAGTAAATTAGTAAAAAAAAAAAAAGTGACGAAAAACAAGTTGGAGTGCACCACCCATTGGTAAATGTTAAGCCTCATACACACAATTGGACTTTGCACAAACGTTCCTGTCCCATGGACTTTTGTACAAAGAGCGTTGGCCGTAAGTTTGTATTGCATACACACAATCTGACTTTTTAGGCAACAAACACGAACGTACTGATGACACTTCAAAAGAGGATGTTCAATTACTCCAGCGCCACCTTTGGTCAACTTCTGTATTGTCGTCTGATCTTTTGCATTGGTTCTGAGCATGCGTGTTTGTACTTTGTACAAAAGTCCGATGGTTTTGTGTACCCACGATCAGACTTTGCTCCATCGGACTTCTGTTGTCAAAAAGTTTGTCCGTTCGCACAGCCAACAAAAGTCAGATGAAAACCGAAAAAGTTTGTCCGATGGAGTGTACACACAGTCGGATGTTGCTCCAAAACAGCTAATTTGCATGTTTGTTGTCAAAAAGTCCGGCCGTGTGTACGGGCCTTTAGATAGGATATATTCAAGTCCAGTATTTTGAATTTGCTTGACCTAAATAAATAAAAAAATAAATAAATAAATAAAAAATGAAATAAAATTTTCATCCTGAACAGAAATAAATTTAAAAAAATATATATTTAAAGAATGTAGATTTCCGTCTCGCCTGTGGTAAGCCCTGGTTGTGTAAGCACTATCATCAACCTATTAATGGTTGCGTCACAGACCTATAATCCCCCTACATCCCCTGCCTCCCGCTAACTGCCAGGTGAGCATAGTATGTTCTATAACAGAGCTATAGATCTCAATTAGGCAGCCCGATACACAGAAAACGTATATGAAGCCATACAGCTTAAGTGGCAGCCATGATGAATGTGTTATGCTTTGTGCTGATACCTGGATTTTCTCCAGTTTTAGGGCATGGGCTGTCTTTCAAAGATAAATGGCTTATTGTTTCTAAAGGCGGCATACACAGTACACCCTACAACACGCAACTGACAGCTAGAGATGTGCGGTGGGGAAAAAATAACGAGACTGCAGGGTTTCCTCTCAGCGTTTTGCTCGGTCAGCAGAATTCCGCTCTATTTTACTCAACAAAGGTGATCCAAATGTGCCAATAAATAACGGACTGATTTTAGAAGACGATTAAATTATGCTTGGTATTTAAATCATGGTCAGAACGTTATTTCAGGGGTATTTATTCCTTGATTCTCTTCTGAAGTACAATGTAATATTCTTTAAATGGAAAGTATTCACATGGCAATATTGGAATAAAAATGAGGTGCATTGCTCCACCACTATCCTACATTTGGGAATATACCTCTTTATTATTAGATTTTTATGTAAGTGTTAAAATGGTGCAGGAATTAATGCATGGTGCAGTTAAAAATGCAGGATTCAGAGGTGTGCTATGTACAGATTTCAGGGGTGCGCTATGCACCAAATGCAGGATTCAGGGGTGTGCTATGTACAGAGTTCAGGGGTGCGCTATGTACAGAGTTCAGGGGTGCGCTATGTACAGAGTTCAGGGGTGCGCTATGTACAGAGTTCAGGGGTGCGCTATGTACTAAGTGCAGGATTCAAGGGTGCGCTATGTACAGGGTTTAGGGGTGCGCTATGTACAGGGTTTAGGGATGCGCTATGTACCAAGTGCAGGATTCAGGGGTGCGCTATGTACAGATTGCAGAGTTCAGGGGTGCACTATGTACCAAATGCAGGATTCAGAGGTGTGCTATGTACAGAGTTCAGGGGTGTGCTATGTACTAAGTACAGGGTTCATGGATGCGCTATGTACAGGGTTCATGGATGCGCTATGTACAGGGTTCATGGATGCGCTATGTACCAAGTGCAGGATTCAGGGGTGCGCTATGTACCAAGTGCAGGATTCAGGGGTGCGCTATGTACCAAGTGCAGGATTCAGGGGTGCTCTATGTACCAAGTGCAGGATTCAGGGGTGCGCTATGTACCAAATGCAGGATTCAGAGGTGTGCTATGTACAGAGTTCAGAGTGCACTATGTAAGAAGTGCAGGATTCAGGGGTGCATTCACAATACATTTACCACTGATAACACATCCCGGGGAATGTGTGATGGGTGACAATTGCTGGATATGGCTTTTTGTGCTCACAATGATAGATATATTTTACCAATTTAAAGCAGAAGCAGACTTATAGATTAAATATAGCAAGTAAAAGAACTATATCATTTTATTTTCCTTATGCCGCATACACACGACTGGACTTTTCGACGGACTTGGTTTGGCAGACTGGAATCCGTCGGACAATTAGATCGTGTGTGGGCTCCAGCGGACTTTTTCTTCCCAAAAGTCCGGCGGACCTAGAAATAAAACTTGCTTCAAATCTTTCCGATGGACTCGAGTCTGGTCGAAAAATCCGGTTGTCTGTGTGCTAGTCCGACGGACTAAAACCGACGCTAGGGCAGCTATTGGCTACTGGCTATGAACTTCCTTATTCTACATCATCACATTCGAATCCGTCAGATTTTTGGAATGATCGTGTGTGGCCGTTTGTTGTTGTTAGTCTGGCGGACCTCAGCTGCAGAGTCCGTCGGATTGTCCGCCGGACCAAGTCCGGTCGTGTGTACGCGACATTAGTTGCATTTAGAATTATAGTTGTATTTTTTTTACATTTCCAATTGGTTAAATATGGATTATCATTATATATTATATGATCATCCTCCCAACCAGGATAGGCCCCACTGGGAAGCGGCTAGGAACACACAGGAGCCCCCAAATTTCAAATATGTCTTCTCAGATTAAAGACGTTCATGGCAATGTATTTATAAACATCTGACTGTACCGCCAGATCTCCAATATATAGCACATGGCGCAGCTGTGTCACTGATGCAACTGTGAACCTGATGTAACACTGTGACAGGTGCAGGAAATCAGGACATGCTTGTCTTCATGTACTGGAAGCCTTTACCACAAGAATGAGAAGAGTGCAATGATACAGCTGTCAGTAAACTGAGTATACCATACGGGACACTTCAGTCTGTCCAGTTGGTAAGTGGCACTCTGAACAAGCACTGCCCCCCAATCAGCTATAATGGTCACCCATGGGATGTCTATATCTTTAACCTGTAGGCCCCTAGTGCCCAACATGCAGCCTGGGAGCCATGTGGCACTCTTTCCCACGTATTGTGTGGCCCTTGGAGCCCCTGCACACAGCAGTCTTTGTTTTTCTTACCTAGGTGCATACTCAAGACAAGTGAAAGAAAAATATTCTTTAGATTGGATTCTATCAGGTAAATGGCCAGGCTTATTTCTTTCGTACTATCTGACTTTTTTTTTTCTTTGTATGTTTTTGTATCATTCAATCTTTTATATTGGCCTTGTTGTAAAACAAATAATTTATAAAGGGGTATTTTTTGTAAAAAGGGTATTAAAGCAGAACTTCAGTCATGTTTTCATCTTTCCATCTATGAAATCTTTTGCCCTTGTTGTTTTAACTTTGGATAGTAAAACATTTTTTTTCTGCCAGTAAATACCTTATACAGCCCACTTCCTGTTTCTTGTCTGGTCATTAGCCTAGGCTTATGACATCATGCACAGCTCTCTCTCTCACTCTCGTGAGAGTTTGTCGGATGGTGGGGGAGTCATTAGAGGGCCAATGAGATCTACAGAGCTGGAGCTGTGTCTGTGACAGGAAGCAGCTTCAGTTAAAATGGCTGCAGCCAGACTCAGTGGAGGGGGATTTCTGCAGCATATTTGGCAAGTACAGAATCACAGTGTATATAAAATAATATGCAAAGTGTCCCCGAATAGAAGAAGCAGCCGGCAACTTCATAACATCAAGCGTATTTATTTTCACGCCTTCATAGTGAGTACAGTCAGCAGCAGACTAGTTTCGGCGATAAGCAGCACAGCACTCATGTATGTTAAAAAGAATGAACATTTATACATAAAAGACTGTCCCATACAATCAGAAGGTCATCAATGTAGCGACCATAACTAATTGTAGAACCGGCACATGGGTTGTATTGGGAGAAGAGAAAGGTCTCCTCCCACCAGCCCATGTACAGGTTCGCCAGGGATGATGAAAAATGGACCCCCATCGAAGCTCCCCTACATTGCAGATAAAAAACCCTTGTCACATGTGGTTTGCACTGCATTGCAGTGCGAATCAAATGCGATCTCATACCACGCAGTAGTGTGGGCCGGCCCTGCATGTGCACTAACTTTTATGTATAGTCTTTATATTTCACATCAAGCAACATGATTTTTTAATCTATACATTTTTTTCATTAACCACTTAAGGACCGCCTCACGCCGATATATACGTCGGCCGAATGGCACGGCTGGGCACAAGCACGTACAGGTAGGTTGCCCTTTAAGTGCCCAGCGCGTGGGTCACGTGTGCACTGCTGGCGGCGCACTCGCAACCCGGTGGCACACTCGCAACCCGGTCCTGAGCTCCGTGAACATGGCCGCGGGACCCGCGGACCCGATTGTCGCCGGTGTCCTGCGAACGGGTCACAGAGCTGAAGAACAGGGAGAGGTAAGTGTAAACAAACCTCTCCCCGTGCTTCCTACTGAGCCTGTCACTGATCGTCTGTTCCCTGTCATAGGGAAAGACGATCAGTGACATCACACTCCCAGCCACGCCCCCTACAGTAAAAAAAACACACACACATTTAAGCCCTACACTGCCCCCTAGTGGTTAACCCCTTCACTGCCAGCAACATTTTTACAGTAATCAGTGCATGCACTGATCGCTTTATTAATGGCAATGGTCCCAAAATGTGTCAAAATTGTCCGACGTGTCCGCCATAATGTCGCAATCACAATAAAAACCACAGATCGCCGCCATTACTAGTAAAAAAAAAATATTAATAAAGATGCCATAAAACGATCCCCTATTTTGTAGACGTTATAAATTTTGCGCAAACCAATCAATAAACGCTTATTGTGATTTTTTTAACCAAAAATATGTAGAAGAATGTGTATCGGCCTAAAAAAAAAAAAAATTTTATATATTTTTTTCAGGGATATTATTATAGCAAAAAGTAAAAAATATTGAATTTTTTCAAAATTGTTGCTCTATTTTTGTTTATAGCGCAAAAAATAAAAACCGTAGAGGTGATCAAATACCACCAAAAGAAAGATATATTTGTGAGAAAAAAAGGATGCTTTTTTTGTTTGGGAGCCACGTCGTACGACCGCGCAATTGTCAGCTAAAGCGACGCAGTGCCGAATCGCAAAAAGGGGCTTGGTCCTTTAGCTGAATATTGGTCCGGGGCTTAAGTGGTTAAAGATTCTCTTATTGAGCATTTGATATACGTTTCTCTTCACATGTCAAGATAGTCTTTGTATTTTTTGTATCTCAAGTGTGTATTATAGCTAGACTTTTTGCTTCTCATTTGTCATCTACACATCTGTTGACAATTTGTAACCAATCACCTGACTTGAACTGAACACTCTGTTGATTGGAGAGGAGGAGTAGTCATGTGATAGTCTTTTATGTATAAATGTTCATGCTTTTTACATAGCTCCCAACTGTCCCTGATTTGGATCAATGTCCCTCTGTCCCTCATTTTGGTCTGATCCATATAGTTGTATATAAAATGCACTTTTTATCTATCAAAAAGTGTTTCCCAGTGCTAAACCTTTCATCTGATTTCTAAATTGCCGCATTTGTAAATTCCAAATGCCAATATAAATGAATAGTAGTGGGGAAATAAAACACTTGTGGGTTTAACCAATCTTGTTTTTTTGTACAATTCTCCTTTAAGGAGGCACGGCAAAGGGGTGTGTCCTATGCCTGCATACTTTTGCTGATAGGTGTCCCTCATTCCCATCAAAAAGTTGGGAAGTATGTTTTTAACATACATGCGTGCTTTGAACAAGGCTTATTGCCGAAACTATTCTGCTGCTGACTGTATTCACTGTGTGGCGATCTTACCAGGAAGTGGGAGCAGGTACCTGTCAAAACCAGGACTTGTCGTTCTATGGTGGCAACTGTGCAGGCCTGCTCATGAGCCGCCCTGTCTGCATCTATTGACACAGACTTAATGGCTTGGCCCTGCCCCCTGCTACCTCGTCACAGCATTAAGTAAGTATAAGTTGCACAGAAGGTTTTTTTTTTACCTTAAAGTGGTTGTAAAACCTCACATATACCCAGTGAAGTGAACAGTCTCAGGTGATACTCAGAGATGAAGCAAATCATCCTACATAAGTTTTACTTGTACATCTGCTGTCTTCCCCTTTATACACCCTTTGAGAAGTGTAGATCATGTTAAAAATCTTTCTTCATCTGCCAGCAGTACATAGGGGTGGGCAGGGAGACTTGACTTACACGGTCTGAAAGCTGATTGGAGGAAATGGACACCCCCCTTCTCCAGGCAGAAGAACGAAGGAACATGCAGAGCTGTATTCTGAATAGACAAGATCAGTGCTTATCTCCCTCTAAGCTCCCTCCCAGTCACAAGATTTTAGCTCATGTTATCTCATGTGTTGGAAAATTTGTCAGAAGTGACTCATGCTGATAATAGAGGAACAAAGCACCAGAGAGAAACGACACTAAGGCCGCGTACACACGCGCGGACTGTTCGCCCAACTTTGTCCGTCCAACAGTTTCGGCAAACAGTCCGCTCAAACTTAGCATGGACGGACATGGCCACACACGACGGACGAACAGTTTGCTGAAACCGTGCGCGATGACGTGAACGGCACGTACGACGGGACGAAAAATACGACGTCCTATACACTGCATTATAGCTTTCGGCGTGAAAATCCTTTCTGAGCATGCGCGCAACTTTGTTTGACGAACAAGCCTACACACGAGCGGACTGTTCGCTGAAACAAGGTTTCAGCGGACAGTTTTACGGAATTTCCGAAAAACCTTGTCCGTCAAACTGTCCGCTGAAACTGTCCGCTGAAAGCCCACACACGAGCGGACTGTCCGCCCAAACACTGTTCAGCGGAAAAAGTTGGGCGAACAGTCCGCGCGTGTGTACGCGGCCTTAGAGCTTTGGAGAGAGACAAGTAAACACAACAGATATATGTGCTTAGTTCAAATTTTACTGTACTTTAATGCATTGAAAAAAAAATAAATTTCTACAAAAATCAAGACATTGACACAGTGTTTGAAATTAGTTGAGTACATGATGAAGCCACCATCAAATGGTCTGACAAGCTATTTTTATACTTTCTTCCCGAACCTTCAAAAGACGTTCTACAGGTGAAAATCTAGCATCACTCTCTTGATTTCCAGTAGACAAATGAGCATTTAGGAAGTGAAGAGAAGATGAGCATGTGCAGCTGGTGGGGCTGCCAATGAAGTGAACCTGTTGATTTGCCCTGTATGAGCAAAGCATATACCCATATATTACCAAAAGTATTGGGACACCTGCCTCTACACACACATTAACTTTAATGGCATCCCAGTCTTAGTCTGTTGGGTTCAATATTGAGTTGGCCCACCCTTTGCAGCTATAACAGCTTCAACTCTTCTGGGAAGGCCGTCCTCAAGGTTTAGGAGTGTGTCTATGGGAATGTTTGTCCATTCTTTTTACAGAAGCGCATTGGTGAGGTCAGGCATTAATGCGGACGAGAAAGTCTGGCTCACAGTCTCCACTCTAATTAATCCCAAAGTTGTCCTATGGTGTTGAGGTCAGAGCTCTGTGCAGACCAGTCCACCCCAAACTTGCTCATCCATGTATTTATGGACCTTTTTTTGCACTAGTCCAAATCATTTGGTGGAGGGGGGATTATGGTGTGGGTTTCTCTTTCAAGGGTTGGGCTTGGCCCCTTAATTCCAGTGGAGAGAATTCTTAAGGTGTCAGCATACTAAGACATTTTGGACAATTTCATACTCCTAGCTTTGTGGGGACCGTTTGGGGATGGGCCCTTCCTGTTCCAACATGACTGTGCACCAGTTCACAAAGCAAGGTCCATAAAGACATGCATGAGTGAGTTTGGGGTGGAGGAACTTGACTGACCTTCACAGAGCCCTGAACACCTTTGGGATGATTTAGAGCAGGGGACTGCGAGCCAGGCCTTCTCATCCACATCAGTGCCTGACCTCACAAATGCGCTTCTGGAAGAATGGTCATACATTCCCATAGACACACTCCTAAACCTTGTGGACAGCCTTCCCAGAAGAGTTGAAGCTGTTATAGCTGCAAAGGGTGGGCCAACTCAATACTGAACCCTACGGACTAAGACTGGGATGCCATTAAAGTTCATGTGCGTGTAAAGGCAGATAGCTCAATACTTTTGGTAATATAGTGTATATAGTTTAATTTGCCCCTTAACTCTTATCCCCCTCTTTAAGCAATCTGGTCAGAAAAACACATTTAGAAAAAAAAAAGCTCCCCATGTAAAAGAAGACAGTAAATTCCCCCTTGCCCATGCTACGCAGCACTGCTCTACTGAAGAAATACCTTCCTCTGAAGTCTCCTGAGAAACTGACCCCGGGTCCCCTGTCCCTTTTGCTGATTGATATATACGTTGGTTGGTGGAAGAACCACTGTGCAATGGGAGACCAGCCAATCGACACACAGGGTCTCTTCAAAGTAAAAAAAAAAAAATTCAAAAACTATGTTCAGTAGTCTGAAGCAGCACAGCACTCATGTATGTTAAAAAGAATCAACATTTATACATAAAAGACTGTCCCATACAATCAGAAGGTCATCAATGTAGCGACCATAACTAATTGTAGAGCCTGCACATGGGTTGTATTGGGAGAAGAGAAAGGTCTCCTCCAACCAGCCCATGTACAGGTTCACCAGGGATGATGAAAACTGGACCCCCATCGAAGCTCCCCTACATTGCAGATAAAAAACTCGATCAATCATAAAATAATTATGGCTAAGCAGAAATTCAACTGCAATAATTATAAACTTTCTCAAATTGGTGTCATAAGTGCTGTAGCATGTCAGATGATGTTCTATGGCAGGGGTAGGGAACCTTGGCTCTCCAGCTGTTTTGAAACTACAAATCCCATCATGCCTCTGCCTCTAGGAGTCATGCCTGTGATTGTTAGGGTCTTGCAATGTCTCATGGGACTTGTAGTTTCAAAACAGCTGGAGAGCCAAGGTTCCCTACCTGTGTTCTATGGCTTTAACCGCAAGATTGTGTGGAATACAGGAATATATATGTCTAAGCACTTTAAGTATGAACATAATGGCAATATGGCATCCTTCTCGTACTCAGGGTTGAAAAGAGTTAAATTATCCTCACATGGGGGGGGGGGGGGGGGATCCACCATGCACTTCTTTTATGTGAAGTTTGGTGGATTTTCCACCTACAGACAAGGGCACCTGTGGGAATGAACCATCGCTACGATGTGGACCTTTTTATGAAATAAGTGTTATAAAGAGTCCTGGAGCAATGGACATTGTATTATGCCCATGGCTTGTGATACACTTTTGGGTCTACTTCACACTGCTGCGATGCGGGAGCCCTGCGAATGCACTGTTTTCGCAACTGCACTGTTTCCGCATCGCACCAACTCACACGGCAGTTTGTGCTGCCGTATGCAAACTGCAGGGGAGTGCCAATACTCAGCTAGCGGCACCCCCATTTCAGCTTGCGTGTCACACTGCGGGCTGTCAGTTCGGGCACGAATTGGATCGCTTGGGTCCTGTGCATTTCTGGAGTCGCATCGCACAGATGTCACGTTTGCACTGCATTGCAGTGCGAATCAAATGCGATCTCATACTACGCAGTAGTGTGGGCCGGCCCTGCATGTGCACTAACTTTTATGTATAGTCTTTATATTTCACATCAAGCAACATGATTTTTTAATCTATACATTTTTTTCATTAACCACTTAAGGACCGCCTCACGCCGATATATATGTCGGCCGAATGGCACGGCTGGGCACAAGCACGTACAGGTAGGTTGCCCTTTAATTGCCCAGCCGTGGGTCACGCGTGCACTGCTGGCGGTGCACTCGCAACCCGGTGGCGCACTGACAACCCGGTCCTGAGCTCCGTGAATGTGGCCGCGGGAGCCGCGGACCTGATCGCCGCCGGTGTCCCGCGAACGGGTCACAGAGCTGAAGAACAGGGAGAGGTAAGTGTAAACAAACCTCTCCCCGTGCTTCCTACTGAGCCTGTCACTGATCGTCTGTTCCCTGTCATAGGGAAAGACAATCAGTGACATCACACTCCAAGCCACGCCCCCTACAGTAAAAAAACACACACACACTTAAGCCCTACACTGCCCCCTAGTGGTTAACCCCTTCACTGCCAGCAACATTTTTACAGTAATCAGTGCATTTTTAATCGCACTGATCGCTTTATTAATGGCAATGGTCCCAAAAATGTGTCAAAATTGTCGGACGTTACCGCCATAATGTCGCAATCACAATAAAAACCACAGATCGCCGCCATTACTAGTAAAAAAAAAAAATATTAATAAAGATGCCATAAAACTATCCCCTATTTTGTAGACGTTATAAATTTTGCGCAAACCAATCAATAAACGCTTATTGTGATTTTTCTAACCAAAAATATGCAGAAGAATGTGTATCGGCCTAAAAAAAAAAAAATTTTATATATTTTTTTCGGAGATATTATTATAGCAAAAAGTAAAAAATATTGCATTTTTTCAAAATTGTTGCTCTATTTTTGTTTATAGCGCAAAAAATAAAAACCGTAGAGGTGATCAAATACCACCAAAAGAAAGATATATTTGTGAGAAAAAAAGGACGCCAATTTTGTTTGGGAGCCACGTCGTACGACCGCGCAATTGTCAGCTAAAGCGACGCAGCGCCGAATCGCAAAAAGGTGCTTGGTCCTTTAGCTGAATATTGGTCCGGGGCTTAAGTGGTTAAAGATTCTCTTATTGAGCTTTTGATATACGTTTCTCTTCACATGTCAAGATAGTCTTTGTATTTTTTGTATCTCAAGTGTGTATTATAGCTAGACTTTTTGCTTCTCATTTGTCATCTACACATCTGTTGACAATTTGTAACCAATCACCTGACTTGAACTGAACACTCTGTTGATTGGAGAGGAGGAGTAGTCATGTGATAGTCTTTTATGTATAAATGTTCATGCTTTTTACATAGCTCCCAACTGTCCCTGATTTGGATCAATGTCCCTCTGTCCCTCATTTTGGTCTGATCCATATAGTTGTATATAAAATGCACTTTTTATCTATCAAAAAGTGTTTCCCAGTGCTAAACCTTTCATCTGATTTCTAAATTGCCGCATTTGTAAATTCCAAATAGTGATGGACGAACTTCCGACGGGACGTTTCGCGAAAGCGAAATGCGAACGGACCCAAACGTTCGCGAAACCGAACGTTCGCCGCGGGCCCCATTGACTTCAATGGGAGGCGAACTTTGCAAACCTTCATGTCGAATTTGCGGCCACGTGGTAATTATTAGGGGGTAAAACGTAGTCCCACCATCTGGACAATGACATAATACATGTATGAGGTGAATTTGGGATCGATAACTACAAGCATTTTTATTTTATTTGGGAAATTGTTCTAACAATTCAGGACTATGGAGCTAATGAAGGCAATGGAGGAGAGGGAAGGTCAGGGACCAGGGTAGGCAAAGAAGAGGGTGCAGGAGATGATCACCAGCAGCGTGACATACCGGAATGACACATGCACCGTGATAGAGGCATCTGACAGCAGCACCGTAATACAGAGCACTGACAGCAGCACCGTGACATACAGCGCTGACAGCAGCACCGTGACATACAGCGCTGACAGCAGCACCGTGACATACAACGCTGACAGCAGCACCGTGACATACAGCGCTGACAGCAGCACCGTGACATACAGCGCTGACAGCAGCACCGTGACATACAGCGCTGACAGCAGCACCGTGACATACAGCGCTGACAGCAGCACCGTGACATACAGAGCTGACAGCAGCACCGTGACATACAGCACTGACAGCAGCACCGTAAGCAGCCCCAGGAGGAAGTCAGCACAGCACAGGGATGGTGTGATCCCCTCATAATAAGAACCCCCAGGAGGAAGTCAGCACAGCACAGGGATAGTGTGATCCCTTCATAATAAGAACCCCCAGGAGGAAGTCAGCACAGCACAGGGATATCATAAGCAGCCCCAGTAGAAATATGACACCGCTCAACCTCTTCAAAGAGGAGGGTAGGGGCATATAGTACGGTGTGCTTTTTTGGGTCAAGGAAGTGAGCCAAATGAATTAAGAAGGTCTGTGTGCTTGATTAAAAAAATAGTTTATAGACATATACATGGTCTACTGGTCACATGTGTTGAATTCCTCCGAGATCCATGCCTCATTCATTTTTAGAAATGTGAGGTAGTTAACACTGTGGTGAGCTAGGCGAGTACGCTTATCGGTCACAATCCCCCCTGCTGCGCTGAACGTCCTTTCGGACAGGACACTGGATGAGGGGCAAGCCAACAGTTCGATTGCAAATTGGGCAAGCTCTGGCCAGAGGTCAAGCCTGCCCACCCAGTAGTCTAGGGGTTCATCACTCCTCAGAGCGTCCACATCGGCCGTTAACCCAATGTAGTCGGACACCTGACGGTCTAGGCGTTCCCTGATGCTGGATCCGGATGACACCTGTCGATGGGTCGGCTGAAAGAATGACCTCATATCCGAAGTCACCAACACATCTTCAAACCGGCCTCTTCTTGCAGGCGCTGTTGGATTGGTACCCGCAAATCCTTCTCTGGGAGTGGGAATTGCTCCTCTGCCAGCGCACGCAAAAGCAGAATGCAGCATTTCTCGAAGCAAGGCCTGGAAGTGCTGCATTCTGACAGCCCTCTGCGACGGCGGTAACATTTCCGCCATTTTGTGTTTGTACCGGGGGTCTAAGTACGTTGCCACCCAGTACTGGTCCTTGACCCTCATGCTTTTTATACGGGGGTCCCTATTAAAACACTGGAGCATGAAGGCCCCCATTTGCACTAAAGTGGAAGCGGTGTGGTGGCCTGGCTCCTGCTCATCATCCAGGATAATGTCGTCCTCTTCATTCTCCTCTCCCCATCCTCGCACAACAGGGATCCCAGAAAGGTTTAAAGCATGCTCTTCTTGCTCCTGCTCATCCGCCCCGGCACCATCCTCCTCTGACTCCTCATCAGACTCCTGTTGTTGACTTGTCTCAGATAGAGTAGCCCCCCCTGGGAATTCATCCAGCATTGCGACTTCCTCATCTTCCCGCTCCTGCTCCTCCACAGCCTGATCAATGACACGACGCAATGCACGCTCCAGAAAGAAGGCATAAGGTACCATGTCACTGATGGCGCCATGGCTGCGACTGACCAGTTTGGTGATCTCCTCAAATGGCCGCAGAAGTCTGCATGTGTCGCGCATGAGCAGCCACTGGCGCGGTGAAAAAAAACCCAGCTCCCCAGAACCGTTTCTTTCGCAGAGTTCATACAGGTAGACGTTAACTGCACGTTTCTGCTGGAGCAGCCTATCAAGCATATAGAAGGTTGAGTTCCATCGCGTCGGGCAATCGCAAATAAGACGTCTGACCGGCAGATGGTGTCGCCGCTGAATGTCAGCAAGGCGAGCCATGGCCGTGTAAGATCTTCTGAAATGGGCCGAGATTTTCCTTGCCTGCCGCAAGATGTCCTGGACCCCAGGGTATTTGACAAGGAATCGCTGCACGACCAAGTTTAAGACGTGTGCCATGCACGGCACGTGCGTGATTTTGCCCTGTTTCAATGCGCTAAGCAGATTGGCACCGTTGTCACACACCACTTTACCAACTGTCAAATTGAGCGGTGTTAGCCACTCATCTGCCTGTGAACGCAAAGCTGAAAGGAGTGCCGGGCCAGTGTGGCTCTTTGCTTCCAGGCACAACAGACGCAGCACGGCATGGCAACGTCTCACCTGGCATGTGGAATAGGTTCTGGGGAGCTTGGGCGGTGCAGTGGAAGAGACGCTAGCAGCGGAAAAGGAGGAGGCAGCTGAGGAGGAGAGGGAGGAGGATGGAGTAGGAGGAGGAGAAGAAGAGTCAGGCCTGCATGCAATCCGTGGCGGTAAAACCAAATCTACACGGGTGCCACGGGTTACATGCTTGACGGCCGTCAGAAGGTTCACCCAGTGGGCAGTAAAACTGATATACCTTCCCTGCCCGTGTTTGCTAGACCACGTGTCTGTGGTCAGATGTATCTTGGCACCGACACTGTGTGCCAGAGATACATTCACTTGCCGCTGAACATGGCCATATAGCTCTGGGATGCCCTTCTCTGAGAAATACTTCCTTCCTGGGACCTTCCATTGTGGTGTTCCAATGGCCACAAATTTGCGAAAGGCCTCCGAGTCCACCAGTTTATATGGCAGTAGTTGGCGGGCTATGAGTTCTGACAAGCCAGCCGCCAACCGTTGGGCAAGAGGGTTATCCGGCGTCATCATTTTTTTACGCTCAAACATTAGGCCCACGGAAGCCTGCCTTTTTGCAGAAAAATGTGAGCTTGGCGTGATGGAAGGTGGAGTGGAGGACAATTGTGAGGAGAGAGGAGAAGGAGAAGTAGAAGACGAGGCTGGACGGTGAGAGCCTGCAGTGTGGCTTTGTGTGTTCCGTTGCTCCCACTGGGCTCGGTGATGGCTGCTCATGTGCCTTCTTAAGGCGGTCGTCCCTAGGTGAGTATTGGGCTTACCGCGACTAACGCGTTGACTGCAAAGATTGCAGATGGCAACGCTATTGTCAGCAGCGGACACGTTAAAAAAAGCCCACACTGCGGAGCCATGTGCCGGTGTCCTGGGAGCGCCAGATGTGACCGTACATGGTCGATGACTCGCTCCTGATACATTTGCAGTCTGCTTTGTCCCTGCTGTGCAATGTAAGTCATTGCTGCTTCTCCTCCCTATCTGCTGGTCCATATCTCCCTCTGAACTCCCCTCCTCTTCCTCTCTTGTGGGCACCCACGTGACATCACTAGACACGTCATCATCAACGTCACCTTCCCCACCGCTATAAGTAGAGATCTCGGAGTAGGCAGCAACACCGGGGACCAACCTCCTCCTTGGGCTGATCTGGGTACTGGCGTCAGACTGCTGAGTAGCGCTTGTTGCTACCTCCTCTTCCTGATCCAATACCAAGAGTGGCTGCGCATCAGAAATGTCCTCTTGATATGGATCGGAAAATAATTCCAGTGACTCAAGCGGAAGGTATGTGGTGGTGGTGGTGGTGGTCGTGTTGTTGGTGGTAGTGTCTTTGGGGGTGCACATAGCAGAGAGTGAAGAAGAGGGTGCAGATCGAGAGGATGAGGAGGGTGCAGAAGAGTAAGGCTGAGCGAGCCACTCAACCAAGTCTGGTGCATCCTTTAAAGTAATTGAACGCACCTTCTGCAACTTCCCACTTTGGCTCAAGCCTGTTGCTCCTGCCCTACCCCTACCACCCCTGCGGAAGGGCCTGCCTCTTCCTCTGCCTGTCATTTTTTAAATGACCCTGTGACAAAACTCTTAGTCCCTATACCGATGAAGGACTGCTGCAGTATAGGGCAGCGGTCAGCAGTGGTGCACGTCAACCCTATCTATTGTGGACCGATAGCGGTCCTTACAGAACAGCAGACTGTACCGCACTCAAGCCTATGTACCGTAGCACCCTATACCAAGTTACCAGTCCTTATAAGAACTTTTGTGGACCAAGCAGGTTGTGTATTAGTGTTTAGCAGACTGTACGTCAGTCCCTATACCGCTGAAGGACTGCTGCAGTATAGGGCAGCGGTCAGCAGTGGTGCACGTCAACCCTATCTATTGTGGACCGATAGCGGTCCTTACAGAACAGCAGACTGTACCGCACTCAAGCCTATGTACCGTAGCACCCTATACCAAGTTACCAGTCCTTATAAGAACTTTTGTGGACCAAGCAGGTTGTGTATTAGTGTTTAGCAGACTGTACGTCAGTCCCTATACCGCTGAAGGACTGCTGCAGTATAGGGCAGCGGTCAGCAGTGGTGCACGTCAACCCTATCTATTGTGGACCGATAGCGGTCCTTACAGAACAGCAGACTGTACCGCACTCAAGCCTATGTACCGTAGCACCCTATACCAAGTTACCAGTCCTTATAAGAACTTTTGTGGAACAAGCAGGTTGTGTGTTAGTGATTAGCAGACTGTACGTCAGTCCCTATACCGCTGAAGGACTGCTGCAGTATAGGTGAGCGGTCAGCAGTGGTGCACGTCAACCCTATCTATTGTGGACCTATAGCGGTCCTTACAGAACAGCAGACTGTACCGCACTCAAGCCTATGTACCGTAGCACCCTATACCAAGTTACCAGTCCTTATAAGAACTTTTGTGGACCAAGCAGGTTGTGTATTAGTGTTTAGCAGACTGTACGTCAGTCCCTATACCGCTGAAGGACTGCTGCAGTATAGGTGAGCGGTCAGCAGTGGTGCACGTCAACCCTATCTATTGTGGACCGATAGCGGTCCTTACAGAACAGCAGACTGTACCGCACTCAAGCCTATGTACCGTAGCACCCTATACCAAGTTACCAGTCCTTATAAGAACTTTTGTGGACCAAGCAGGTTGTGTATTAGTGTTTAGCAGACTGTACGTCAGTCCCTATACCGCTGAAGGACTGCTGCAGTATAGGGCAGCGGTCAGCAGTGGTGCACGTCAACCCTATCTATTGTGGACCGATAGCGGTCCTTACAGAACAGCAGACTGTACCGCACTCAAGCCTATGTACCGTAGCACCCTATACCAAGTTACCAGTCCTTATAAGAACTTTTGTGGACCAAGCAGGTTGTGTATTAGTGTTTAGCAGACTGTACGTCAGTCCCTATACCGCTGAAGGACTGCTGCAGTATAGGGCAGCGGTCAGCAGTGGTGCACGTCAACCCTATCTATTGTGGACCGATAGCGGTCCTTACAGAACAGCAGACTGTACCGCACTCAAGCCTATGTACCGTAGCACCCTATACCAAGTTACCAGTCCTTATAAGAACTTTTGTGGAACAAGCAGGTTGTGTGTTAGTGATTAGCAGACTGTACGTCAGTCCCTATACCGCTGAAGGACTGCTGCAGTATAGGTGAGCGGTCAGCAGTGGTGCACGTCAACCCTATCTATTGTGGACCGATAGCGGTCCTTACAGAACAGCAGACTGTACCGCACTCAAGCCTATGTACCGTAGCACCCTATACCAAGTTACCAGTCCTTATAAGAACTTTTGTGGACCAAGCAGGTTGTGTATTAGTGTTTAGCAGACTGTACGTCAGTCCCTATACCGCTGAAGGACTGCTGCAGTATAGGGCAGCGGTCAGCAGTGGTGCACGTCAACCCTATCTATTGTGGACCGATAGCGGTCCTTACAGAACAGCAGACTGTACCGCACTCAAGCCTATGTACCGTAGCACCCTATACCAAGTTACCAGTCCTTATAAGAACTTTTGTGGAACAAGCAGGTTGTGTGTTAGTGATTAGCAGACTGTACGTCAGTCCCTATACCGCTGAAGGACTGCTGCAGTATAGGTGAGCGGTCAGCAGTGGTGCACGTCAACCCTATCTATTGTGGACCTATAGCGGTCCTTACAGAACAGCAGACTGTACCGCACTCAAGCCTATGTACCGTAGCACCCTATACCAAGTTACCAGTCCTTATAAGAACTTTTGTGGACCAAGCAGGTTGTGTATTAGTGTTTAGCAGACTGTACGTCAGTCCCTATACCGCTGAAGGACTGCTGCAGTATAGGGCAGCGGTCAGCAGTGGTGCACGTCAACCCTATCTATTGTGGACCGATAGCGGTCCTTACAGAACAGCAGACTGTACCGCACTCAAGCCTATGTACCGTAGCACCCTATACCAAGTTACCAGTCCTTATAAGAACTTTTGTGGACCAAGCAGGTTGTGTATTAGTGTTTAGCAGACTGTACGTCAGTCCCTATACCGCTGAAGGACTGCTGCAGTATAGGGCAGCGGTCAGCAGTGGTGCACGTCAACCCTATCTATTGTGGACCGATAGCGGTCCTTACAGAACAGCAGACTGTACCGCACTCAAGCCTATGTACCGTAGCACCCTATACCAAGTTACCAGTCCTTATAAGAACTTTTGTGGAACAAGCAGGTTGTGTGTTAGTGATTAGCAGACTGTACGTCAGTCCCTATACCGCTGAAGGACTGCTGCAGTATAGGTGAGCGGTCAGCAGTGGTGCACGTCAACCCTATCTATTGTGGACCGATAGCGGTCCTTACAGAACAGCAGACTGTACCGCACTCAAGCCTATGTACCGTAGCACCCTATACCAAGTTACCAGTCCTTATAAGAACTTTTGTGGACCAAGCAGGTTGTGTATTAGTGTTTAGCAGACTGTACGTCAGTCCCTATACCGCTGAAGGACTGCTGCAGTATAGGGCAGCGGTCAGCAGTGGTGCACGTCAACCCTATCTATTGTGGACCGATAGCGGTCCTTACAGAACAGCAGACTGTACCGCACTCAAGCCTATGTACCGTAGCACCCTATACCAAGTTACCAGTCCTTATAAGAACTTTTGTGGAACAAGCAGGTTGTGTGTTAGTGATTAGCAGACTGTACGTCAGTCCCTATACCGCTGAAGGACTGCTGCAGTATAGGTGAGCGGTCAGCAGTGGTGCACGTCAACCCTATCTATTGTGGACCGATAGCGGTCCTTACAGAACAGCAGACTGTACCGCACTCAAGCCTATGTACCGTAGCACCCTATACCAAGTTACCAGTCCTTATAAGAACTTTTGTGGAACAAGTGAGTTGTGAATGTTTAGCAGACTGCAGCAGAAGGGCAGCAGTCAAGTATAATATCCTTTCTATATTTGGAAGAAAGAATATTATACATGTACAAGCCTATTACTGTACCACTGATACCAGTCCTGAAAAGAACCTTTGTGGAACTAATAATAACAGCAAGTCTTTAAAATTACCCTCACTGCCTGACAACACTGCTTCCTTCCTGTCCCTATACAAATTGGCAAAAAAAGAGAACGATTAGTGGTTACTGGAACAGCTCTTTTGTGGACCTTGATAGTAACAGCTAATGATGATGATGATGATGATGATGATGAAAGACTAATCTGGCTGTCCCTGTAGCATACACCGTCCTTTCCCTTTCTCTAAACTAACAAAAGACACTCAGGCTGCTGCAAGAATCAGCAGCACAGCAAACCTATCAACACCTAACACCTATACCAGTCCTGAAAAGAACTTTTGTGTACCAAATAGCTAGTGGTTTATCTCTCCCTACTCCACACAGGAACCTGTCCCTATCGTAACAGAAGAAAGAATGTAAAATGGCCACCGGATCGGGTGTATTTATAGGTTAGGGGGAATGTACAAGTGTCCATGTGCTGTCATGTCTCAATTGGCTGTCCTGTATCACATGATAAACGTGTCACCAAAGGTTAAAGTTCTTGTATACATTAAACACGTAAGTCCGCCGCGGCGAACGACGGAAAAAGGCGTTCGAACGTGCGGACCGCGAATGTCGGAAATTCGCCGCGAAACGACCGCCGGGCGAACCGTTCGGCCATCACTAATTCCAAATGCCAATATAAATGAATAGTAGTGGGGAAATAAAACACTTGTGGGTTTAACCAATCTTGTTTTTTTGTACAATTCTCCTTTAAGGAGGCACGGCAAAGGGGTGTGTCCTATGCCTGCATACTTTTGCTGATAGGTGTCCCTCATTCCCATCAAAAAGTTGGGAAGTATGTTTTTAACATACATGCGTGCTTTGAACAAGGCTTATTGCCGAAACTATTCTGCTGCTGACTGTATTCACTGTGTGGCGATCTTACCAGGAAGTGGGAGCAGGTACCTGTCAAAACCAGGACTTGTCGTTCTATGGTGGCAACTGTGCAGGCCTGCTCATGAGCCGCCCTGTCTGCATCTATTGACACAGACTTAATGGCTTGGCCCTGACCCCTGCTACCTCGTCACAGCATTAAGTAAGTATAAGTTGCACAGAAGGTTTTTTTTTTACCTTAAAGTGGTTGTAAAACCTCACATATACCCAGTGAAGTGAACAGTCTCAGGTGATACTCAGAGATGAAGCAAATCATCCTACATAAGTTTTACTTGTACATCTGCTGTCTTCCCCTTTATACACCCTTTGAGAAGTGTAGATCATGTTAAAAATCTTTCTTCATCTGCCAGCAGTACATAGGGGTGGGCAGGGAGACTTGACTTACACGGTCTGAAAGCTGATTGGAGGAAATGGACACCCCCCTTCTCCAGGCAGAAGAACGAAGGAACATGCAGAGCTGTATTCTGAATAGACAAGATCAGTGCTTATCTCCCTCTAAGCTCCCTCCCAGTCACAAGATTTTAGCTCATGTTATCTCATGTGTTGGAAAATTTGTCAGAAGTGACTCATGCTGATAATAGAGGAACAAAGCACCAGAGAGAAACGACACTAAGGCCGCGTACACACGCGCGGACTGTTCGCCCAACTTTGTCCGTCCAACAGTTTCGGCAAACAGTCCGCTCAAACTTAGCATGGACGGACATGGCCACACACGACGGACGAACAGTTTGCTGAAACCGTGCGCGATGACGTGAACGGCACGTACGACGGGACGAAAAATACGACGTCCTATACACTGCATTATAGCTTTCGGCGTGAAAATCCTTTCTGAGCATGCGCGCAACTTTGTTTGACGAACAAGCCTACACATGAGCGGACTGTTCGCTGAAACAAGGTTTCAGCGGACAGTTTTACGGAATTTCCGAAAAACCTTGTTCAGCGGACTGTTCGCTGAAACTGTCCGCTGAAAGCCCACACACAAGCGGACTGTCCGCCCAAACACTGTTCAGCGGACAAAGTTGGGCGAACAGTCTGCGCGTGTGTACGCGGCCTTAGAGCTTTGGAGAGAGACAAGTAAACACAACAGATATATGTGCTTAGTTCAAATTTTACTGTACTTTAATGCATTGAATGCATTACTGTAAAAAATATTAAGGCTTTAGAACCACTTTAAACATAATGTAATGTTTTTTTTTAATAATAAATATACAACCTGAATAGAAATATGTTCCTGGAAGTCAGATTGAGCGCCACCACACTAGTACATTAACAGCCTTTAACACATGTCCAATTAGCCACATATTTCTCAGCTGTCCCTATAAGATCTCATCTACTGGCCTCCTTCTTTATTGATCTAGCCATGAGATACACTTTTATCGGCTCAGCATCAATCACCCACAACCCAATATCGCATGAAATATCACCCCACCTCTATTTCAAGCCCCAAGGCTCCTTAGAGGTCAGGAGGTTAAACAAGCAATCTGCAGCTTGTACAGCAATTCATCAGAACACATCTGTCATGAGAATCACTTATTGATTGCTTCATTATTTATAAAAAGGCCCGGGTCATGAATGGCAAATGAGGATCCCAATTATCAATAAAGACTACCTCAAAACACAAGTCACCCAGTGTCCAGTACCAGTTCCTAGGTAGTAGTTCCTAGGTAATACAGGTTCTCTTACCTATTTCACTCCATCAAGATAAGCAAAACTGTAGATTCTCAAAGAAGGATAATTCCAGATATAGTAAACGCTTTATATTATAAGTAGTCATTCTTCTAAAATGAAAAAGGACTTGGAGCTTACATGGGGCTAAACCTGGCTCATAAAATGTTGTTGGAATATTGTTGTTTTCAGAACATTCATTTGATTACCTAAGAGTTAAAGGGGAAAATTCGCCCATTGGCTTTGACCAGAGCGATTCAAAAATGGAAGGCCAAGGATGGAAAATTTTTGTTCACTGTAATGGGAACACATGCATTTCTAATTGCTGAATATGCTCGCGAAGGAGAAAAAACTGTATCAAGTCTTATGTGCATGTACTTGTCAAAAAAAAAAACATTTCTACAAAAATCAAGACATTGACACAGTGTTTGAAATTAGTTGAGTACATGATGAAGCCACCATCAAATGGTCTGACAAGCTATTTTTATACTTTCTTCCCGAACGTTCAAAAGACGTTCTACAGGTGAAAATCTAGCATCACTCTCTTTATTTCCAGCAGACAAATGAGCATTTAGGAAGTGAAGAGAAGATGAGCATGTGCAGCTGGTGGGGCTGCCAATGAAATGAACCTGTTGATTTGCCCTGTATGAGCAAAGCATATACCCATATATTACCAAAAGTATTGGGAGGCCTGCCTCTACACACACATTAACTTTAATGGCATCCCAGTCTTAGTCCGTTGGGTTCAATATTGAGTTGGCTCACCCTTTGCAGCTATAACAGCTTCAACTCTTCTGGGAAGGCTGTACACAAGGTTTAGGAGTGTGTCTATGGGAATGTTTGTCCATTCTTTTTACAGAAGCGCATTGGTGAGGTCAGGCATTAATGCGGACGAGAAAGTCTGGCTCACAGTCTCCGCTCTAATTAGTCCCAAAGTTGTCCTATCATGTTGAGGTCAGAACTCTGTGCAGACCAGTCCACCCCAAACTTGCTCATCCATGTCTATGGACCTTTTTTTGCACTAGTCCAAATCATTTGGTGGAGGGGGGATTATGGTGTGGGTTTCTTTTTCAAGGGTTGGGCTTGCCCCCTTAATTCCAGTGGAAGGAATTATTAAGGTGTCAGCATACCAAGACATTTTGGACAATTTCATGCTCCTAGCTTTGTGGGAACAGTTTGGGAATGGGCCCTTCCTGTTCCAACATAACTGCGCACCAGTTCACAAAGCAAGGTCCATAAAGACATGCATGAGTGAGTTTGGGGTGGAGGAACTTGACTGACCTTCACAGAGCCCTGAACACCTTTGGGATTAATTAGAGCAGGGGACTGCGAGCCAGGCCTTCTTGTCCACATCAGTGCCTGACCTCACAAATGCGCTTCTGGAAGAATGGTCATACATTCCCATAGACACACTCCTAAACCTTGTGGACAGCCTTCCCAGAAGAGTTGAAGCTGTTATAGCTGCAAAGGGTGGGCCAACTCAATATTGAACCCTACGGACTAAGACTGGGATGCCATTAAAGTTCATGTGCGTGTAAAGGCAGATAGCTCAATACTTTTGGTAATATAGTGTATATAGTTTAATTTGCCCCTTAACTCTTACCCCCCTCTTTAAGCAATCTGGTCAGAAAAATACATTTAGAAAAAAAAAGCTCCCCATGTAAAAGAAGACAGTAAATTTCCCCTTGCCCATGCTACGCAGCACTGCTCTACTGAAGAAATACCTTCCTCTGAAGTCTCCTGAGAAACTGACCCCGGGTCCCCTGTCCCTTTTGCTGATTGATATATACGTTGGTTGGTGGAAGAACCATTGTGCAATGGGAGACCAGCCAATCGACACACAGGGTCTCTTCAAAGTAAAAAAAAAAAAAAATCAAAAAATATGTTCAGTAGTCTGAACATCCTTAAGATTCCGAGGCCTAGAAGAAGGGTGAACACATCAAGCTATTCACAGCATAGTTAATACATTTACTCAAGCATGTATAAAATATGTTTAAATGTATTGTTGTAAATTTAAAAGAAAGACTTAAAAGAAATTAACGATTTGTTTCATCCACATAAACATAAAAAAAAATATATATACAATACACCCATAGTTAAAATACATGTAATACACACTCTAGAATGTCTATAAAAATAGTAGTGAAACAAAAGAAGGGAAAAAAACATACATAAAACAAAAAGACACACAACGGTCCTTTTAAATGAGCTCAATAAGGTTTACAACACTGCAGTACAGAACTGGTTAATAGACAGTAAAATGCAATGCTTTGGAAGGCTGAACCCAGAGCAACAATATGTGACAACTTCACGTGTCACAATGTGACAGCTGTGCAAAGAAGGGCTGACAGCCTTTACTGTCACATCTACACATCCATTTGGGCAAATGAAGTTAAATGAGGGACATAAAATTCTGATTACTTCCCATTCCAGCCTTTAATAGTGTAAGCGTCACCCATTAATGTCTAGCTCACAGCACTGGGCAATGCATGTTTTATATATACTGTATATGTATGTATGAATATATATATATATATATATATATATATATTGTATCATCAGAAAACATTTTTATAATCTCCAAGTATCCGTCTGTCTCTATAGACATACTCATCTACTATACTAAATGTAATTCTGACCGTAAATGCTGTTACAGACATGGTAATAGTAGAGATGGGGGCATATAGGCAGCCACCCATTATGTAGCTTTATAGTGGGTCCTCAGCCAACTATGAAGGTCTTGTGGCTCCCTAAGGACAATGCTAGTTGAAAATGAAAAGCTTTGTCAATTGGTTTTAAGGACCATTTGGTTTCCTTCACTGGTGTATCTGTAGAAACGCAACCATGGGTCTTAAAAACAACAACCTCCCTATAGAAACATATGGATCATTTGGATCCCTTAGGACAGTGGTCTCCAAACTGCAGCCCTGGGGACAGATGCCCCTTTGCTTGCCTTTATCCGGCCCTTGGGGTACTATTCCTCCCAGTGACACCAACGGTGAGGCACTATCCCTCTCACGGACACCAATGATGGGGTACTATTCCTCCCACTGACACCAACAATGGGGCTTTCACACTGGAGCGGTGCGCTGGCAGGACCTTTGAGGCGCTTTAGGAGTGGTGTATACAATGCTCCCTGCCCACTTTGCCAGCGCTTTTATCCCTTTTTCGGCCGCTAGCGAGGGTTAAAAGCGCTGCTAAAACAACGGTAAAGTGCCGCTAAAAATAGTGCCGCAGTGTGAAAGTTCCCTCATTATTCATTATTCATAAATAATAATTTAAAAAACTATAATAATGGTTAGTAATTAAATTATATATAATAGAAAATACGAAAAATTTCATTATCCATATGTTTTTTGTTCTTTCGGATTTTTCGTTCTTATTTTTGGATTTTCCCCCCTCCGTGACTCTTCCATCAAAATCAATAATGCAGCCATCAGTCCCTCCCCTCACTCCAGGGTTCTCGGGTGTAATCTTATGCCACCTACACACGACCGGACTTTTCAACAGCAAAGGTCAGACAGAGCGAATCCGTCGGACAATTCGATTGTGTGTGGGCTCCAGCTTTGCTGTCCAAAAATCTGACGGACTTTAGAAATAGAACATGTTTCAAATTTTTTCGCCGGAACTCCGCCGGATCCAGTTCCTATCGAGAAATCCGCTCGTGTGTATGCTAGTCCGACGGATGAAAACCGACGCGAGGGCAGCTATTGGCTACTGGCTATGAACTTCCTTTATTCTAGTCCAGTCGTACGTCATCACGTTCAAATCCGTCGGACTTTGGTGTGATTGTGTGTGGCCAAGTCCGTTCATTCGGAAAGTCCATCGGAACTCCGCCGAAAGTCTATCGGAAAGACCGTCGGACCTAGTCCGTCAAAAAGTCTGCTCGTGTGTACATGGCATTAGACTCTGACTTTTCTGACTCATTTCAGCCCCAAGTGCAATCGTTGTCAAAAGTTTGTAGAATTCACCTCTTTAACATCTCTTAAATTTGCCCCTTTTTAACAAATGAAACCACCACGCTCCGCATTCACTCCCTTGTTATCTCTCGCCTTGACTATTGCAACTCCCTTCTCGTTGGCCTGCCTCTCCATAGGCTCCTCCCCTCTTCAGTCTATCGTGAATTCTGCTGCCAGACTTATCCACCTTACCAACCCCTCAGCGTCTGCCAACCCTCTCCTCCAATCCCTACACTGGCTCCCAATCAGCCAGCGAATTAAATTCAAAATACTCACCACAACATACAATGCCATTCACAACTCTGCCCCGAGCTACAACTCCAATCTCGTCTCCAAATATTACCAAAATCATCCTCTCCGCTCTTCTCAAGACCTCCTACTCTCAAGCTCTCTCGTCTCTTCCTCCCATGCTCGTCTCCAGGATTTCTCCAGAGAATCTCCCATCCTCTGGAACTCGCTAGCTCCACTGGTCTGGCCATCCCCTACTCTTGCTACCTTCAGGCGATCCCTGAAAACTCATCTCTTCAGGGAAGCCCATCACGTCTCCAACTAATCTTCTACCACTTCCATCAGCTCATTCCCCACAGTTACAACCTTTTGTACCACCTGCCCCACCCTATTAGATTGTAAGCTCTTCTGAGCAGGGCCCTCTTAATCCTCTTGTATTTTATTGTATTGTAACTGTATTGTCTCCTTTAATATTGTAAAGCGCTGCGTAAACTGTTGGCGCTATATAAATCCTTTATAATAATAATAATTTTCAGATTTTTGTTCTTATTTTCAGATTTTCGTTTTTTCAGATTTTCTGATTTTTGCTCTTATTTTCGTTGTTTTCGAATTTTGGTTCTTTCTGATTTTCGTTTTTATTTTCGTTCTTTGTGAATTTATGATTTTCGTTCTTATTTTCGTTCTTGGTGAATTTATGATTTTCATTCTTTTGAATTTTCCTTCTTTCTGATTTTCAGATTTTCGTTCTTTCGAATTTTCCTTCTTTTAGATTTTTTTTTTTTTTTTTTAATTATTAGTCAAATAGTCTATTGTTCAATCGAATGCTTCCAAATAAATGAATATGCTGAATTTTGATGAAAAACTAATTTGGAACAAAACGAATTGCACATGTCTACCCAGAATGCTTTTTTTTCTCAACAAAAGTGAAGTTACTCTTTAAAGCGGGGTTCCACCCTAAAGTGGAACCTCCGCTGATCGGATCCCTCCCCCCCTCCGGTGTCACAATTGGCACCTTTCAGGGGGGAGGGGGGTGGAGATACCTGTCAAAGACAGGTATTTACACCCACTTCTGGGCATAGATTCCCGTGGGAGTCTACGCCATTTCCTGTCCTGCCGCGCTGTCTGCTGGGACACACACGGGTCTCAGAGACAGCGCGGAGAATTCCTATTGCGCTGCGCATGCGCAGTAGGGAACCGGGAAGTGAAGCCGATTCGCTTCACTTCCTGATTCCCTCACCTAGAATGGTGGTGGCAGCAGCCGAGAGCCGAGCGATCGATCGGCCTCGGCTGCCGGCATCGCTGGAACCCGGGACAGGCAAGTGTCCATTTATTAAAAGTCAGCAGCTGTAGTATTTATAGCTGCTGGCTTTTAATATTTATTTTTTTGGTGGAATCCCTCTTTAAGGTTGTATTTGTAGCAGATGTAGAACACTCACTATTTGGCACTCATTTTGAAACCTTTCAGCAATGCCATTGTGAAGGTATGTGCTCAATTATATTTAGTAAATAAATATTTTCTTTAATGATTTTTTTATTTAACCTGGGGTGTAATGCAAAGAGTGTAAAGAAATGTCGATTGCCTATAGTGGTTGTAACCTGTTCTAAATTATTCTTACTCATTCTTTTATTGCTTGCCAAGTCAGTTTTGGCAGAATGTTCATTGCCGACATCACAGCTGCTGCTCTCGTGATCATTCACTATGGGCTCTCGGCTCTGCCCATACAAGAATCTGCTTGCATCTAATTACAAGGAACACTCATCGATGCATTTCTATAATTACCAGTTTTACCAGCTTCAGTACATGACCCATCAAGTATTGTCTGATACCATGTCCCCGCAACCAGTCTTCAAGACAAAGCCTATATCTCCGAATGAATGTACAATTTCATACATGACTGTATTTAGAACAGGCACTGCCCATGGCATATGTAGTGAAATGTTGTCTTGCAAATGTAAAAGGAAATAACATACTTTAAAGTGGAACTTTAGTGAGAAAATGAAGTCCCGCTAGATGATGTCAGGTTGTCCCCTTTTGCAGGTATAGCTATGTAAAACATTAAAAATAAGTGCCTATACTGTTTAAATGAAAGTAATATATTGGCGTTGATTTACCAAAACTAGAGAGCGCAAAGTTTGGTGCAGCTGTGCATAGCAGCCAATCAGCTTATAATTTCAGTTTGTTCAATTAAGCTTTTACAAAAAAAAAAAAAAACCCTGGAAGCTGATTGGTTTTTATGCAGAGCTGCACCAGATTTTGAACTTTCTAGTTACAAAAAATCAACCCTGTTGTCTCACCCTGCTCTGCATATGCTCAGTTGCTCTCTATTTTTAGGCAATGTGCCAAAACTGTTGAGGCCAATTTGCTGACAGCTTACAGATTTACTGCTGCTCAGGGGCTCTGGGCTTCATTAAAATGGCGGCCTCCAGCAAGAAGACACAGGAGCAATGTTGGAGGCAATTTACAGCGCACGCTAATTTTGGTAGCATAATTATTAATGTGGAATGTACGTGCCTTGTTCCACTGTACATAAACAGTGGGGGTGGGAGCTTTGTTGTTCTAAGTCGACGTATCGGTACATCGCTCAGAACGAGTGCCAGTGTGTGGCCATGCAGCGGCGTGATCCTGTGATGGTTGTAAATCAAACACAGATTGGGATATGGGCGCTGTGATTGGCCCTCCAAACTGCAGCCAGTGCTGACAACTCTGCGTGTAAGTGATGATTTTACACAGAGCTGTCACAGATCACACAGACTACAGCCATCCCCACACATAGTAGACCAAGCACCACTGTCCCAGTCCCATGAACATCTGTCCAAGTGTCCCCATCAACATCTGTACTGGTGCACAAAACATCCACCACAGTGCCCCATCAACTTCTGTACCAGTGCACAAAACATCTGTCACAGTGCCCCATCAACATCTTTACCAGTGCAAAAAACATCTGTCACAGCGCCCCATCAACATCCGTACCAGTGCACAAAACATCTGTTATGGTGCCCCATCAACTTCTGTACCAGTGCACAAAACATCTGTTATGGTGCCCCATCAACTTCTGTACCAGTGCACAAAACATCTGTCACAGCGCCCCATCAACATCCGTACCAGTGCACAAAACATCTGTTATGGTGCCCCATCAACTTCTGTACCAGTGCACAAAACATCTGTCACTGTACCCCATCAACATCTGTACCAGTGCAAAAAACATTTCTCACAGCGCCCCATCAACATCCGTACCAGTGCACAAAACAACAAAACATCTGTCATAGTGCCCCATCAACATCTGTACCAGTGCACAAAAGATCCGCCACAGCGCCCCATCATCATCTGTACCAGTGCACAAAACATCTGCAATAGTGTTTCACTGTGACATCAACGTCTGTCAGAGTCTGCCGGTGGACAATCAACATCTGTCATAGTGTACAAGTGCACAAAAACATCCGTAATTGTAACACCAATAAATAAATAAAAAATGTAAAGTGTCCCGAGATGCAACCCCCCCCGGCCATGCTCGCATGCAAAGGCGAACACACACATTGGTCCCATAGGCCCATAGGCTTTCGTAAAATGGCTATCGCACCACACATGTGAGAAATCGTTGCGAACATCAGAGTGAGAGCAATAATTCTAGCACCAGACCTCCTGTGTAACTCTAAACTGGGAAGTAATAAAGGCTAATAAAGCATTGCCTATGGAGATCTAAAAATACAGAAATTTAGCTCCATTGCACAAGCATGCGCAATTTAGAAGTGTGACGTCTTTGTCATCTGTTTACCCGGTGCAACGCCATATTTTATGTTTTACCAAATACCTTTGGGTATTATATTGTCTCTATGTGCATTGTAATTTGTAAAAATGTGTTAGAAAAACTGCTGCGCAAATACTGTGTGACATAAAAATTAGCAAAACCCACCATTTTATTCTTTAGGGCCTCTACTACACACATATATCATTTTTGGGGGTTCTAAGTAATTTTCTAGCAAAAATACATATTTTTACTTGTAAACAAAAAGTGTCTGAATAAAGTCTTGTCTTAAAGTGGTTGTAAACCCTTACAAATAGGGTTGCCACCTGTCCAGGATTCACCCGGACAGTTCGGGTTTGGAATCATGTGTCCAGGTTTCAGACTGTCTGAAACCCGGACAC
This sequence comes from Lithobates pipiens, assembly GCF_037356315.1. Lineage (NCBI taxonomy): Eukaryota > Metazoa > Chordata > Amphibia > Anura > Ranidae > Lithobates > Lithobates pipiens. The sequence continues at coordinate 231,774,207 of NW_027507686.1, read as the reverse complement.
ATTATTTAGACTGGACTATGGTTTCCCAGCAGGGTTTCTGGCTGCAGTTTTCACTGCTGAGAGTGTCTGTTACACTGTCTTTCACACTGCCAAAGCCACCACTAACAAACCATACCCTCCACCCCCCCACCAACACATAGAGACGGGAGAAGAGAGAGGGCTTGATCTGCACCTCTTCCCCCCCATCCCTACCCCTCTGTGTCTGCCCACACTCCAATCCCCGGTGCTGTGCCTCAGAAAAGGAAAGTTGAGGCTGGAAATTTGAAGTCCAGCAGCCTCAGATCCATCTGAATGAGAGGTGCAGACTGCCAAGGGGTGAGTGAGCTCACCATCCATCCCTGTCTCTGAATGAAGTCTCCCCCCTTCCCTCTCCTTCCTCAGAGAGAGTACACTAAGTCAAATCAGGGTTCTCAGAGCACCCCTTACATCAGAGTTACCCTTTACACCAGTGTTTCCCCTTACAGCAGAGTCCTCTCTGTACATCAGAGTACTCAGTGTTCCCCCATTAATCGGGGTTCACAGAGCATTCCTTATGTCAGAGTCCCCAGAGTTCAGAGGTCTGTGGACTCTGATGTAAAAGAGGACTTTTGTTATTAACTTATATACATATGATTAGAAATGTTATTTAGTAGCAAAATATATGTATAGCTTATACTATAAAAAAGAAATTTCTGTGGGCCACAAAACTGTTCGGGTTTGACTTGAAGAAAAGGTGGCAACCCTACTTACAAACCACTTTGACCTACAGGTAAGCCTAGATTAAGGCTTACCTGTAGGTCCAAGAAATATCTCCTAAACCTACACGGTTTAGGAGATATTTCGCATGCACCGCAGACAGCGGCGCGCAGGCGCACTGAGCGTGCCACTGTCAACGGCGATATGCCGCCAGTGACGGCTCCCGTGCGCATGCACCTGAGTGACGTCATCGTGGCTTCGTCGAATGACAGCGGCGGAGCAGCGAGACCCACCGAGAAGATGGATGCGCCGGACTACAGGGGACAGCGGTGACTTCGCTGGCTCCTGTGTCAGGTAAGTGACACATAATGGACTACTATGCGATGCATAGTAGCCCATTATGCTTTACCTTTGCAGGGAATGAAAGAGGAAGTAAACCCATCAGGGTTTACTTCCTCTTTAAAGTAGATAATGACCGAAGGTGCTTCTGGATGCCTGTTTGTTTGTTTTTTTGTTTTTTTATAATACCGATGTAGTATGTTTGGATTTAAGACTAGTTTACTTTAATATTACTTCAGCCGCTGTAGGCCACAGAAACAATGGGGGCACCTAATAAATCAGCCCACCCTATAAAATAGGTGCCTAAATAGGTGGATGGTCAATGTGCGCAGGACACAGGTTCTCTTAGGTATGATGATCTCTGGATCTCCTATGGGATGTAATTAGTGTAGCGGCGTAGCTGATATTCCCAAATGAACTGAAATGATCCCAAGGTGGGAGAAAAAATAGACACTAGAAAACAAGTGCAGCTGTTGTATGGTGATGTTAGTTTGGATGACGCTGAGTGCAGCGAGAGGTGGAGAGAAAGACTCTGCAGAGGAGAGGTAGACAACAAAAATTGATATGTGGAATCGTAAAGAATTTCCTGGTACATGGAGTGCACACTAGAACAACCATCATAGTTCTGTTTTAGAAGCCTCCTTGGATCATGAGGGGGATCCAAATACGCAACCAAAGGTCAGTAGATCCAAAAATTTTATAGATCCTGTTTGTGTGTCATAATCCTTTAATTTATTTTACTAATATGCCAGTAATTATAAAAGGTCATTTCACCCAGGTTTTATATTTTAGTATAAGTGCAGCCTACCCAGCTTCTTTAGCTTCATAAAAGTCTCAGATGTTCCAAACGTGAGATTTCCCAACCATCTTTCTTAACTTTCTTCCTGTCTACCTGGAAGTTTTAGGTGTCCCCCCCCCCCACCTCTTGGGGTTCCAGCTCTTACTGTTAAATTCCCCATAATATAAAATCCATTAAAAATCAATAAGGCAGAGCAGGAGCTCTCATAATGATCATCCCAGGCAACCATTGAGGAATCCAAATATTGATGGCGCCCCACAAGTAGAGGCAAGAGCTAGCAACAAAGGGAGTGGTGGAGCCAAGTGGTCGCATGACAAGCAGCCTATTACTTTTGCCACTGTTGATAATTGCCTGTACACTGGAATTTGCCATCATTGTCTATATACTATGCCAGCATCCTACAAAATAGTCATTGCAACCTGTTTTAGCCCTTGTACACACGGTCGGAGATTCCGTCAGAATGTGTCCGATCGGAGCATTTTGTCGGATATTCCGACTGTGTGTGGTCTGCATCGGACTGTTTCCATCAGAATATCCGTCGGACCAACTTTTCCAACTTGCCGGAAATATTTTCCAACAAAATGCTCCGATCGGACATACTCCGATCATGTGTAGAGAATTCCGATCGGACAAAGTGCCACGCATGCTCAGATCAAATTCCTACATCAAAGCTATTGGCTACTAGCCTGAACATAGTCCCGTCGTAACGAAATAACGTCATCACGCTCTGAACGATCTGATTTTCCGACAACTTCGTCCGACCGTGTGTATAAAACAGTTTCGGACAAAATCCGTCGGACAAAATCCGACGGATTTGGTTGTCGGAATCTCCGACCGCGTGTACAAGGGCTTAATGTTCCACCTTTCACTTCTACTCCAATTAAAAGCCCTGAACATCCTTGTCGCTCTTGAGGGTGGCCAACTCTGACAAAAACCATGAAGAAGGGGACATAGTAAATTCTCAAAAGGCGTTTTCTGTGGTTACAATTAAATAAATAATCTTTGAATAAGAACCACTGGATCTAGGGGAGGACATAGAGGATGAGGACTGGAGGTGTGGTCCCTTTTGACCTACAAGGATATTATGAACATTGCTCTTGCAGAAGCGGACTTTAAAGAACTTTCTAGATGTTATCTGATCTGATGGGGGAAACTCTCATATGATGGGAAGACCTCTGATGTGATGAGAGGACCTCTAATGTGATGAGGGGAACTCTGATGTGATGGAGGACCTCTGATGTGATGGGAGGACCTTTGATGTGATGGGGGAACTCTGATGAGATGGGAGGACCTCTCATGTTATGGGGGACCTCTGATGTGATGGGGGTCCTTGATGTGATGGGAGAACCTCTCGTGTGATGGGGGGAACTCTCCCTGCCCCTCCACAGCTCAGCGCTCCAGTGAGCATGGAGGAGCAGAGCAGGAGAGCTCCGGCATGACAGGCAGCAGCTCTCCAAAGGGGGAGGTGAGAGAACCGAGCCATCGGCAGTGTTCGGTGGCTTAGTTCTCAGTTAGGAGGCAGCGGGTGGGGGGGGAGGGGGGATTGCAGCATCAGCCTGATTCTGCATCCACATAGATAAGTATGAATTTACAGAAGAAAAAAAAAACATACTTCTCATTTAAAGGTTAACCTCCAAATACCCACATTCAATAGAATAACACAAATAAGGGCAAACACGTAAAAAGGGGAAAATCACATATAAATGACTTTCAATTAAACACTACAATAATAGTTCATTAAAAAAAAAACTACACTCTACTTATAAACAGTCGAATTATATAGGTGTAAAAATGCTCGATATTTGCATTTTTGCTGGCGACCTTTAATTGTTCATGTATGTAAAACAGACAAATGTGCAGCAGCGGGGGTTTTTAAACTGTACACTACATTTATCCCACTTATTTTATATTGATTTCTCCATTAAGCCATGTATTCACCTCTGTGACCAAGCTGCAGTTTACCATAGGAATATCTCAATAGTATGGATTGCCCTAAATAACAGAAGCAAATGGCCCACTGAAAAAATAGGTGGAAAAATATAATAATTTTATATTGACGTATAATGATTTTCTCGGGGGTTCATTGCAGGACACAATTCTTTACATGTAGGTATATATTGACACTGTAGGAAAAGAGATTTTATCTCCAAGTACGGAAAGGTTTCTTCACAGTAAGAACTGTGAAAATGTAGAATAGACTCCCTCAAGAGCTAGATCTGTCCAGCTCAGTGGATTGTTTAAAGAAAGGCCGGGATTCTTTCCTAAATGTACATAATATAACAGGATACTAACATTCATAGGTAAAGTTGATCCAGGTAATATCCAATTGCCTCGGGGCATCAGGAAAGCATATTTTCGTCTGGAGCAAAAGGGATCATGCTTTATGGATCAACTGTGGGTATTGGATAGTGTATATGGAGGTTTTCTAATTGTGTGTGTTGTTTTTTTTTTTCCTTTGCTGGTTAAATGGGATGGGCTTGTGTCTTTTTTCAACCAGATTAACTACAAGACTATGTAACTATGCAAATAAAAAAATGGAGCCAGCTCCCTCTAGTGGCTGCACACATGCACCTGCAGAAAAAGAGCTCAGTTTTAACTTTGTGTCCTGAAGAAGTAGAACATGTTTCCCAAGCTCTGTTGGATCTGGACATAGGGCCAGTTTCGACTGGCTTTTGTTCACAACTGCTTATCTCCCCAAGTCTACAAGAAATGCAAAGGTAGCTTATAGCAGGTTAGAAGGAGGTCAACCTATAGGTGGGACCTAGGCCCAGGGTATCCAATCAAAGACAGACACACGCACACACAGTTCTTGATGTTGTAATATATCTTGTAGATTGTATACAGGTTAACAGTAATGAAAGAAGACAGTTTTTATAGGCACTGATAAGAGGTAATATAGCAGTTGCAATTTATACATTGTCATGTTGTCACCAGTCTTGGACCTGTATTCCCATAGGACGGGTTCTGCCAGAGGGGTCTTAGTTTGCAGGGTGTTGGGATGACCCTATAATGCTGCTGTGAAGAGCCATACATTGCTGGTCCAGATACTGGAGTGCTTCCTTAGAAACAAGCATTGTCTTGGAGTTGACCCTACTCGCCAAGAACCTTTCCCTGTGCTATACACTCTTCATAACCAGTGGGGTCTCTGTCCCTGACAAGCATGCCCAAATGATTTGGGTACCCTAATATATAGGGTCCCAGACCAAGATTGCTGCCAGTGATCCCGAGAGGTTGCAGCTTCCAATCAGACAGCTCTCTCCTCAGAGATACTGACAAAGTCCCAAGGAGGACAATTGCCCTAAAAAACTCTTCTCCATCTGTAATAATGGCACAATGCCAACCTACAGAATGGAGGGGGACCTGGACCTGCCTACAAACTTCACTTGTCATTAAATTTTGAATGATCTCAGGTGCATATTACATTGATGTCTAAAACATGCATTTAATCAAGCATTTACTGGCAGTTTTGTGTCTTGTTTTTTTGTTTTATTACTGACTTGCTGTTTCCATGGGGGGTCGGGGGACGGTTTACTTACGTTGGCTTTAAAAAATAAGGTTAATCCATAATGTATACTGTTATTTTCAATACAATGGTTTTGTATTCAGGACTATGAGCACGTTGACACATATCCTTAGCTGCACCCAGCCATCGATAAAGACATTGTTCATATTCCATGTGCATGGCAGATGAATTCTTTTTCGAAAAAGCAATTTATTTTCCTCTAAACACCAGCCAGCACACAGCCTCTGCCATTTCTAACAAGCTCACATCGGTAAAAAGAGTTGGATGTTTTGTATAAATGTGTAATGCACATGCCAGCTGTGATCTGGAACATATGGAGGTAGAAAGGGCTTTGTATTGTGTTAGCACAGGTGATAAATCTAGCAAATGATAAGATTTGAGATGGCAGAAAATGATTAACACCAATAGGATAACCTGTGTTTCAGAAAGCAGTAAGTTCTATCCATAGATTTTATAGGACGTTTTTAAAACTTGGTTAGTGTTTGAATAAGCAATCATGGTCCGCGTTGCACCTTTGGATGTCCATCAGAATGTTGGTCGCATTTATGAAGCTTGGTGGCTTGGTGGCCATGAAGCTTGGTGCTCTTCAAGAGAAGATACTAATCCCCCCTTCCATCTAGGGGCCGCCATTGGAAATCATGGGTTCCTGTACAGCCTATCTAACAAGTCCACCTTGCCACTGCCCTGATGTGGTTGCTGGAGAGGTGTTGTGTGAATGGTGGTCACACTGAGATACCCATACACAGCAAGGCTGTCATGAGCGGCTCCTCTTTATGCCGCGTACACATGACCAGACTTTTCGACAGACTTGGACAATCCGATGGACTTTGCAGCTGAGGTCCGCCGAACTGTCAAACGAATGGACTTGGCCACACGCGATCACTCCAAAAGTCCGAAGGATTCGAACGTGATGACGTAGAATAAGGAAGTTCATAGCCAGTAGCCAATAGCTGCCCTAGCGTCGGACTAGCACACAGACGACCGGATTTTTTGTCCAGACTCGAGTCCGTAGGAAAGATTTGAAGCAAGTTTTATTTCTAGGTCCGCCGGACTTTTGGGAAGAAAAAGTCTGCTGGAGCCCACACACGATCGAATTGTCCGACAGATACCAGTCCGCGGGACCAAGGCCATTGAAAAGTCTGGTCGTGTGTATGCGGCATTACTCTCCAGGCAGCTTTTGCTTCTTCCTGTATTTTCTATACTGCTGCTTCTTGCTTTACACGGAGCTGCCTCAATTGAACTGTACCTGGATCACATATGGACTACTCCTAATGGACTCTGTTTCCTATGAGCCATTTTTTTAAATGATTGTTTATCAATTGCTTCCCCTTTTGCTTTTATACTGATTGTATGATTAAGTGCCCTCAATATCCATCCTCTCACTTTTCATTGTCCAAGGAGTGAATGGAACACCTCTGCTGACCCAAAGGGGCCTGGTTTGGAAGTACTGCCTAGACCCAAAGTACTTCCAAACCAGACCCAAAGGGGCCTGGTTTTGAAGGTTTTGAAGTACTGCCTAGACCGCCCCCCCCCCATCGATGGTAATGCTCTCCATTCTTTGCTCACACCACCCACCTCGCCATCTCTTCTACCAGTATGCACTGATGGCACGCGCACTGCACTTGTCAAACAGCTGGCATCTCTCCTGCACTGGTGACATGCCTACCAGTCACACATTTCAATGCAATAACCCAGCCCAAAGCCCAATGACACAGGCCCACGGTCATCTTGCTAGAGCCCCAACACCATTCCTTATTCTCTCAGAGAGCACTATAATCTCAAGTGTCAAGCAGTATCTGACTTTAGGGGGAGTATTGACATCACTCCCTCAGTCATGACAGTATGTGGGCCTTGAAACTGGCACAATGATTGGGGCAGTGCAATATTGGAGGAAGTTCCTTTTTTCTTTATTACAGGTACTTATATAGCACCATCAATTTATGTATATATAATGCATTGACATCAGTCCCTGCCCTCCAGGAGCTTACAATCTAAGGTTCCTAACTCACACATACATACACATACTAGGGCCGATTTAGACAGGTGTCAATTAACCCACCAGCATGACTTCGGAGTGTGGGAGGAAACCCATGCAGGCTCAGGGAGAATATGCAGACTCCATGCAGGTATTGCCATGGTTTGGATTCAATCCAATGACCCAGGGGTGGACTGACCATTCGGCCACTCGGGCACTGCCCGAGGGCCCCAGGCCACTAGGGGGCCCCATCAGGGTTGCCAGCCTCAGTAAAACCAGGGACAGTATGTAAAAATTTGTGTTTTCTGTTACATCTGTCTCTGAAATGTCCCTTACCGACATTCTTTTGGTCTAAAAATCCTGAGATTATAGCTGCCCCACCTCTCCAGTACCTTCTCAGCCAATAGAAACCTGTCTGTGTATACTGTGTGTATATGTATGTGATTGTATACTGTGTGTGTGTATACTGTGTGGCCCCATAATCTCTGATTGACTGGGGGACCCATAATCTCCTATTGCCCGGGGGCCCCATAAGTTGTCAGTCCGCCCCTGCAATGACCCTAGTGCTGCTAAGCGATAGTGCCAACCACTTAGCCATTATGCTGCCCAGGCTTCCTCATACACAGAAGCACTGGGTGTTGTTGCTGGTTGTGAAGGAGTGGTGGGAAAATGTTGACCATGTGACTATTAATGGATCAAGGGGCCCTTTGCCGAGACTCTTGCATTGTCTGTTCGCCCTGAATGGGCATGCTGACAGTGTCTCTTTAAATAGCCATGTATTCAGATTGTTCCAGTATATAGATGAAGCTACAGAGCAGAAGATGTCTAAAATTCTTGAATTCCAGACCACACAGAGCTGAGTTTTTCTCCTCGTCACATGCCAATAAGGATTGGTGGAGAAGTAAAGGACAGGAAGGGAACATGTCACCCAGGCTGGAGACTCATTTCCCCCCTCTGGTGATAAATTGGTGTATACAGGGGTCCCTGTGCTCTTTGAATTCCCTTCTTGGCTGAGGCTGAACATCTTTATTTATCCTGCTGCAGCTGCCCTGAATGTTGGAGATTGATGGTGGCCCAGGCTGTCCTCTACCAGCTCATATATCTCTTTAATGCATTCCTGCCTGGTGACATTTGTATATTTGTTATTCAGAAAGAGGGCACAGAAAGGTTTATGGCCTGTCTACGTACAGCCATTGGATGCATCGAAAGAAAGAGAGGAAGTAAAGTGATAGCAATACAAAACCTTCAACAGTTTTCTCCAGCATGCTCGGGTTCCTTAGGTTTCTCTTTTTTTGCTCTATTTTCGATGTGGCCACTTACTTGTTTCCTTCTCCCTGGAAAATTCTTATCTTCTTTACGTGAAAAGCGCCAGAGCGCTAAAAACATACAAATATTTATGAAGGTTAAAGCAGAACTAAACTTTATATGAGCATCACATACTGAAATCTGTATTAAATTCTGCTGCTGCCAGACGTATCCACCTTACCAACCGCTCAGTGTCTGCCAACCCTCTCCTCCAATCCCTACACTGGCTCCCAATCAGCCAGCGAATTAAATTCAAAATACTAACCACAACATACAAAGCCATTCACAAATCTGCCCCGAGCTTCATCTCCAATCTCGTCTCCAAATATCACCCAAATAGTCCTCTCCGCTCTTCTCAAAACCTCCTAATCTCAACCTCTCTCGTCTCCTCCTCCCATGCTCCTCTCCAGGATTTCTCCAGAGCCTCTCCCATCCTCTGGAACTCGCTACCTCCACTGGATTGGCTATCCCCTACTCTTGCTACCTTCAGGCAATCCCTGAAAACTCAACTCTTCAGGGAAGCCTATCATGTCTCCAACTAATCTCCTACCACTTCCATCAGCTCATTCCCCACAGTTTAAAGTGGCTGTAAACCCTTACAAACCACTTTGACCTACAGGTAAGCCTAGATTAAGGCTTACCTGTAGGTCCAAGAAATATCTCCTAAACCGACACAGTTTAGAAGAAATGTATTAAGTCACAGCTGTCTACGGCGCATGCGCCGTAGACAGCTGTGACTTAGTAGTTAGTTAGCCGTTAGTGGCAGCTCCCGTGCGCATGCGCGGGAGTGACGTCATCGCTGCTCCGGCGCTGTGAGTGGCCGGAGCAGCGATACCTGGAAGAAGATGGACGCTCCGGACTACAGGGGACAGCGGTGACATCGCTGGCTCCTGTGTCAGGTAAGTGACACATAATGGGCTACTATGCGATGCATAGTAGCCCATTATGCTTTACCTTTGCAGGGAGACAAAGAGGAAGTAAATTCATCAGGGTTTACTTCCTCTTTAACCTTTTGTACCAACTGCCCCACCCTACTAGATTGTAAGCTCTTCTGAGCAGGGCCCTCTTAATCCTCTTGTATTTTATTGTATTGTAACTGTATTGTCTCCTTTTATATTGTAAAGCGCTGTGTAAATTGTTGGCGCTATATAAATCCTGAATAATAATAATACATTTAAATATTGAAAGCAAACTCCCCCATCCATCCATGTCTCCATGCTTTAATTTGTTATGAAATCACTTTGAAAAAAAAAAAAACCCTATAATTTCTAGCTGTGGCCATCTTGAGTAACTGAAGATGATTCTTTTAGCATTCACTTCCTGGAATCCATCTGCTTTTAACTCAGGCATGCAGGTAGGAAGGTGTACTTAGCAGAGAAAGCCCCTCCTCCAGATGAAATAAAAAAAAAAGGAAGACTTCTACCATGTATGACATCATTTTGGCCTAGGCCCAAAACCCGGAAGCAACTGAAATGTAAAAAAAAGTTTAAAACAAACATAATATACCTTCCAATCTATTTACTACTGCTAGGATTAAGGATTAAAAATAGCTAATGTTGATTGATAGAATTTAGCTCCTCATGTATCTAAAGCCAACTTTTTAGTTTTGGCTATGGTAGAAAAGGGTTAGAATCCCTGTCAGGTTTATTAATTGGGAAAGATGTTTTTTTTATATACAGTATATGTATTTAGCATTATTTTCATTATTAACCACTTCAGCCCCGGAAAGGATTTACCCCCTTCCTGACCAGAGAATTTTTTGCGATTCGGCACTGCGTCGATTTAGCTGACGTGCAACGTGGCTCCCAAACAAAATTGACATCCTTTTTTCCCCACAAATACAGTTTTCTTTGGTGGTATTTGATCACCTCTGTGTTTTTTTTAGTTTTTGCGCTATAAACAAAAAAAGAGCGACAATTTTGAAAAAAAAAAAGCTATATTTTTACTTTTTGCTATAATAAATATCCCCCAAAAATATATAAAAAAACAAAATTCTTCCACAGCTTAGGCCTAAACTACAAAAACTATAGCTGCTGACTTGTAGCCTCCCTGGTGCTATGATTATGTCAGATTTTTGAATCTCAAAGCGGGACAATTGTTTTGCATATAAATTTGTTTTTTTATATTGTAGCCCTGAAATTCTTAGAAATAACGCACTTAAATCTGTCCAAACTAGTAGACAGAAGTTTGAAACACTAAATCATAAATTATAATATAATAAATAACTATAAATAATTATAAAAAAATAATAATATAATAATAACAAAATTGGTCTAAAACCACGTTTGATGTAAAGGGACACTTTTTTGTTGATATGGACATTCTCCAGTTTCCAGGCAGAAAGAACAGTATATATAATATAAAACTGCATGCAGGGCACTGGACAAAGCACTGGGGACAAAAGGGAAGTGAAATGATTTGATACAGTAATGTAATCTTAGAGAATACAGTGTACTGTATGTGTTGTGTTTTTTGAATTTGCTGCCAGGCTCTGCCCCCCTCATGCGTCACGACGCTTGCAGGGAATGGAGCCCGGACCACAGAGCATCGGACAGATGATCTGGCAGAGGACACAGCGAGGGGACATCGCAGGATCCTGGTGATATGGTAAGTACATTGTACCAGGATTCTGCAGTGGCTCAGGGTTACCGCTAATGGTACTGAAATGTAACCCTGAGCCACTTTCAGGAATACCACCAGGAGGGCCAAAACACAGCCACTCACCTTCTCAAGATCCAGTGGTGTGCTCACCCCAGTCGGTCTCACCTGCTGCCTTCGGTCCCTGGCGCCGGCACCTTCACTATGGGCACCCGGCTGTGACAGCCAGCCGCGTTCCCACTGCGAGTCGCGCTGTGAATCGTGGATGATGGATGCAGTCTTCTGGGTAACATATTACATTATACACTCTGTTGCAAATTTAACTTGAAGTTTCCATGTTCCAGCACTTACAGTTTTGCATGCTCCCTTCTCTCTGAAGCAGACAGTACTCATTCAAAAAACATTTAGTGTGCTTGCACACTGAGGCGTTGGGGGGCGCCGGCGATAAATTTCACTATGACCATGTACCCTGCCAATGGCAACCTGTTTGCAAAGCCAAGGCATTTCAGGGCTATAATTTCACCCGCTCAATACTTGAAATTGAAACAATGTATGCAGACTCAAAAATTAATGTATAGTTGAGTGTCAAGATAATGTATAACACCAACCAGCTGGGCAAACCCACTCACCAGTTCTCCTCTTCAACATTTACATCCGCCCACTCCTCCAAATCATTAGATGTTCAGACCTCTGCTTTCACTCATACGCTGACGACACGCAACTTTACTTCCGTATCACTGGACAAAAAGATCACCACCAACAATTAGAAAACTGCCTCAATTCAGTAGAAGACTGGATGACCACCAACTCCCTCAAACTCAACAAATCAAAGACAGAGCTTCTTATCCTTCACCCAAATCATAATTCCGTAACCAAAACCTCCTGGACACCACCCACCGTCTTTGGGCAGACCATCTCCCCAAAGGCCAAGAGTCTCGGGGTTATTTTAGACTGTCAATGGATGCACAAATAGGAGCAGTAGTCAGTGGATCTCACCATCTGCTACGCATGCTACACAGACTCATCCCTTTTATCCCAAAGAATGACAAAGCAGTGGTAGTTGGAACAATCATTAATTCACGACTGGACTATGCAAACCTGCTTTACATAGGATTACCACAATATCAACTTGCGCAATTACAACTGATCCAAAACACGGCGGCAAGGCTGATAACAGGAAAAAAACCTGAGGAGCTTACATTGGCTAACCATAAAAAATCGGATCACATTCAAGACCCTTTGCCTCACCCACAAATGCGTGCATAGAGAAGCTCCTCAATACCTAGCTGAGAAAATAATTCATTACACACCAAACCGCAGTCTTCGATCAGCCAACAAAAACCTCCTCCTCGTGCCCAAATCCCGATACAAATCTAAGGGTGATCGGAGATTCACTGTCCAAGGGCCTCGGCTATGGAATGCTCTACCAATCAAAATCCGCCTGGAAGAAAATCACCTGGCTTTTAGGAAAAAACTCAAGACCTTCCTCTTCTAGCTGATGTTTAAAGCTCGTCACAGCGCCTTGAGGCGATTCAGTTCGCGTTGTGCCCTATACAAATATTTCATTCATTCATTCACTATTAGAACACCTATCGACTGTACAATGATTTTTTTATTTCATTTTCTTCAAGTTCTGATAAAAGGGGAAAAAAATTGCAGCCCCCCGAAAGGCCTTGACATTGTAAACAGTTTGTCATTGACCTAAACTTATATCTGGACCGGAACATTACAAGGTGGTGCATCAATTCTAGATTACTCAGGGGTGCCCCTATATATTTAAATGTAGTGCTGCTGTAGTAATAGTTCTGTTTTCTGTAGGTTTTCCCCTAAGTTCCAGGCTTTAGCCTGCTTTTGGGGATTGCCCCTGGAAATAGTGCAAGAAGGACCAATAGCCTGAGGTATCAATATTTATGACTTCCTGGCCACATGCTAGAAGGTTTGGTGCCAGTGGGGCATGTTGGAAGGGGGGGTATAAATATTAGTGGGAACCTCCCGGAAGCTCTTTTGCCTCCCGGGCTTTGCCTGGGGAGGATGTGTGTTCAGTTGTTGCTGCCTGGGGTAGACACGTGCTTGAAGACGGAAGGCCTGAGTTTGGGGCCTGAAAGTTTGCCCTGCCTGGCCGGAGGATATAGGTGAAGCTGGATAGGAGCATGAGGGAGGAACTTCATCTGCCAGAGAGTGTTCTGAAGGGCAAAGGGAATACTTGAACACTGCAGGAAGTTTGGTGGCTCATCCAGAGGATTGGTGGAAAAACTGATAACCTTTTCAAAAGAGACTGCACCCATTTCTTTCCACTCCACTAACAGTCAAGAATCCAACTCTGATAAGCAATGCTAGGCCAACAAGCCACTTGATGGTCCCTGTGTGCCTCCAGGGGGTGAGTGGTGCTTCAACTGAATCAGGATGTGGTGGGAAATTTTCCAGTGGGCAGCCCTTTGGAAGCGCCGTAACATGGGCATTTTTAATCCCTTTTTGCCCGCTAGCAGGGGTTTGAAAGTTCCCCCGCTAGAGGCCAAAAAGTGCTGCTTAAATAGTGGTAAAGCGCCGCTAAAACAAGCGATGCTTTACTGCTAACGCATGGACGGCCCCAGTGTGAAAAGGATCTTAATGACGAGGAGAGGGAGCAAGCTCTGAAAAATGTATTTGCGGTATCCTCATCCTCCTCACAGCGTTTGACTCATTCGTAGATCCCATTATACTCCTTTAAAGTTACATTCCTGGAGCAAAGCAACCACATCAAATTTTGATGATACAGGTACACTTATACATATGCTGTGCCCATTTCCTAAACTGCATCTCTACTGGTCATGTGTATTTGATACTTTAAATTCCTTTTGTTTTACACAGGTTCATTTTGATCCAAAATAGCATTGTTAGGGATTGTATCTGAAGGCACTCTATCAGCTGAAATGCATGTGATGTGGTTGAGATCTTTGTATATGGCTCGTAAACTTATATTATAAAAATGGATATAAAACTATCCGCCAACAATAAATCAATGCGTTGAAGTGGTCAATCTTATTTGAAGACAGGAGGAATTGACATATAAACATAGGAGGAGTCCTAAAAAATTTGTGAAAATCTGCTACTGGTGGCTAGTTTCCTATGTGAGCAGTCAGCACATAGCTCCAGCCAATGGGTGTCTTCAGGAGACTTCAGTGTCCAACTTTAAATATATTTTTTAACCACTTGCCGACCGCCTCCTGTACATTTACGTTGGCGCTTTGAAGAGGGATATCTCGGTAATGGCAGCAGCTGCTGCCACAACAGAGATATCCATCTTTTCAGGAGCCGGTTGTGTTTATGATAATGGTGATCTCTGTGGCAGATTCGCCGCGAGATCACCGTTATCGGTGGTGGGAGAAGGGCCCCCCTCCCACTGCTCACCCGCGCCCTCTGCCGCTGCCGACGGCTCCGGTAAGGTCCTCTCAGTGCCTGGGTATGGAGATGAGTGAGGGGAAGATGGCCCCCACTCATCTCCATACCATAGCAGGGCGGAAGTGACGTCAAAATTTCACTTCCGCGCATAGCTCTTAAAGGGAGATTTTTTCAAAGTAATTTTTTCGCATGCCACTTTTTTTTTTTTTGTCCAAATATGAGATCTGAGGACCTGCCATGCTTTTTTCTATTACAAGGGATGTTTACATTTCTTGTAATATAAATAAAAGTGATCCAGATTTTTTTTTTAAAACAGTGAAAAAAGTAATAAAATGAAGAAAAATAAATAAGACATTTTTTTTTTTTAAGCGATCTGTCCCGACGAGCTCGCGTGCAGAAGTGAACACATACGTGCGTAGCGCCCGCATATGAAAACGGTGGTCAAACCACGCATGGGAGGTATTGTCGCGATCGGTAGAGTGAGAGCAATAATTCTAGCCCTAGACCTCCTCTATAACTGACAACTGGCAACCTGTAGAATTTTTAAAACGTCGCCTATGGAGATTTTTGAGGGTAAAAGTTTGATGCCATTCCACGAGCAGGCGCAATTTTGAAGCGTGACATGTTGGAAATCAATTTACTTGGCATAACATAATTTTTCTCAATATAAAAAAAAATTGGACTAAATTTACTGTTGTCTTATTTTTTTTATTCAAAAAAATGATTTTTTTCCAAAAAAAGTAAGACCGATGCGCAAATACGATGTGAAAAAAAGTATTGCATTGACCGCCATTTTATTCTCTAGGGGTTCCTCCAGAGGTTGTAGGGGTTCCTTGAGCTGTGGCTGATGAACCATCTTTTTGATGATGCCTACAGTGTTCAAGGTTCAGCATCACTTAGCAAAGCCAGCAGCATGACACCAAATATCTTTTTAGCTGTCTTTAAGGGTGGCATTCGGAGCACCACTTTAAAGGGAACATTATTCCTATTGGTCACCAGTATCTGGGGCATTGTTCCTATTGACCCCTGATAAATTGGTTTTAGTAAGGCTTCCTCGAGACCTGAAAATACTTTTTGGGGTTTCTCTTGGGTTAAAAGGTTGAGCAAGCCTGCTCCAGGGTGTTAGAAAATATATATAATGTTTGGGGGTTCTAAGTAATTTTCTAGCAAAAAAATATGTTTTAAACATGTAAACACCTAAATTCCAAAACAAGGCTAGTCCTTTTAATAACTATTTAACAAATATAAATACAAACACACGTGTACTTGGAATAAGCGTCAGCCATGTCCCTCTATATCCACCTTTCTCAACTTTTTATCCCAAAGGAACAGTTTTCAGGTCTCGGGAACCTCTGCTAAAATCAATCTATTGGTGGCCAATGGCCCTTACAATGGTGGCTACTAGGAAGAATACGCCTTTTACATTGGTGGTCAGAATGCCACCCTCTACCCGCTTCCAATAACATCAACCATTGAGTTCATGCAACTGGCTCTGTCAAGTAGCACTAACCCTGAAACTATACAAGCACCAACCCACAGGAGGTCAAACAGCTACAGCTCAAGGATCCTCTAGCAACCTCTTGAGGAACCCTAGGGCTCCATGGAACCATGGTTGACAATGGCTGTTCTAAATGATCTTGAGTTATCACACCCAGTATACACTGTGCTCTCATTTCCCAACAACAGGAAAGTTTGCTGTTTGTCCTTGTATAATGTCTTGTAGAGCAAATTGGGTTAAGAGAGGAAAAGATTAATCCTCCTAAACATACACCGCATCCTGTATGACAGAATGGCCTGCAAATGTCGCCGCATATTGTCAGTTATTGGGATTTCTCCACTGAAACGTCTCAAGCAGATGGCGCGAATCCTGTGCCATACTGCACACACAGCAGAGGGGAGCATCTGCCAGGGAGGATAAAAGGCGTACGCTAAGCCTTGAGACCCAAATAAAGCGCCTCATGAGATTCCTTAACGCTGGGCTTCGCTCTCATAATCCTTTCAATGCAGTCCGAGCCCCGGCCTGAGACGCAAAGACGTCTGAAGGTGTAAGAGGCAGAGATTATTGGTCCAACAGTCTCGCACAGGGCCTTGTGCATCTCTGTGCCTCCTGACCTGTTCTCTGTAGTGACTAATCATGTGCCTTCTTTGATATTTGGAGTGCCGAATCGGAGAAGAGGACAGAAAATCTGATTGGCTGTTTTATGTAAAAAGAAAGAAAATACATTTTGGGAAAGTTGTAGTATCTAGGTTCTTTGAGACAGAAATGCCATTTGTTGATTTTGCTTAGAGAGTTAGTGATTTTATATAGTACATATTATTTATAAAGCATTTGTCTTTTAAAAAAGCAATATAGTAAACAATATATAATATAATATAATGTAATTTTATATAATACAATACAATATAATCGAAAGAAAATCCCAGTGGCTTAGTGGTATCTCTATCAAGCATCTGAGACGCTGCTCTCCCAACCCATCTTGTGTGCAGTGTTATACGGCCTCAGCCAGCTCTGTTGTACTGACCATGCAACTTTTACTGCTTCTTCCCCTCTTTCTCTCAGCATTAAAATATGTGCCCACTTATAGCCATTTTTCACCAAGTGGGTTCTTACACGGGTCACCTTTTGTAGCATGCAGGCAAGTGTGAACGGCCTTAAAGAGAGAGGTAAAACCGTCCAGCTGAGTCACTGTTTTACCTCCCCCAACTGCCCTCCTGAGCACAGACATACAGCTGTTCAGGGCTGTACATGTGCAATGGTAAAGATGTTGTGCAAAACTCTACCCATGCAAGTCTTTTTTTTTATCTCAAAAAGAAGTTTATTGAGATCATACAACAATAAACAAACAGACCTCCGTTCCATAGATGTTACAATTCGCAAGGCTATACAACAAACCAATATTCAGTATTTGTCACATCATCACAAAAGTGGTTTTGTTTTTGTTTTATTTTTCAAAAACCCACTCCGGCAGTAGTATAACCTGTTAATCTAGCACCATCTTCCACACCGATACCTCTAGCAATCAGAACTCCAATTATCCCACAAAAGTCTGTTCAGAATTACTGGTAGGTGTACTGGGGAATGGGGATAAGCCTTGCGTGTCCAACCAAGGAGACCAAACCACCTGGTACATTCCCGAGCAGCCTTTGTGTTGGAAAATATATTTTTCTAAATGTAATGTGTTTCCCATTTGGACTACCCACTCCTTCCAGGAGGTCCATTGACTTCCAGTGTCTAAGAATCAGAATACAGGCCTGAAACAGAGCCCTGGCTAAAGCTTGTTTAGTGACTTCCTCTACCTGGAGATCATCCACAATACCCAATAGACAAAGTTTGGGATTTTGGATCAACTGGAGACACCCTACCAAGAGTATCCACTAACTTCCTCCAATATATATGTATATATGATCTCTTAAGAACCTGGTACACATAGGGTCATCTCTCTTCCCCATTTTGAATAGCCTCTCAGGTGTTAGGTGGAAGTAGTATATATAATTGTGATAGCCGCTGTGTGACAATAAGGGAACACAACTACACAGCCTGCATGGCCTCCTCCCCCTGCTCCTCTCCAAAAGGTCCCACATCCTGCTCCCATCTATGTTCAGCTTTGGAAGGAAAATCCTTCAAGAAAATGAGCAGCAGCATGTAATAGCTCCTGGATATAAAACCCCGGTATATTTCCACCTACGACATAGTTAAAGATTGGGGTAGGAGACATTACCCATATGTCTTCTCCTAGCTGTGCCTTAATGGTGTGTTGCAGTTGCAAATAGTAAAAGTGCATCGATTGTGTGAGATTGTACTTAATTCATAAAATGGGGAAGGGACGTAGTTTACCGTTATTAAATATGTAAGACAGATGTGTTATACCATACTGTTAAAACTTAGCACTGTATTGTAAAGGCTTCAACTCCGTGTAATGCTCATTGCCCCATATAGGGCTAAATCTGAAACCCGATGACCTCCTTGTACCTGCCTTACCTTGTTCTAGACGTTTTGCATAAGGGCAAAAGTGTGAAAAACCTTACTGGGCTTACTAAAAGTTTAGGGCCTCCAGTCTCATGGGAATACTCTTTACCCCGTAACATAATACAATATATGAGTGGTGGGATCTACCCTGGCATCTTATGGAAGCATGGTGCGAGCAATATGTTGCAGCCATGCCACCAAGTAATATAGCCATGGGTTAGGCAAGGCTAGACCACCCCCTTCCTTCGACCTTTGGAGTTGTTCCAGCTTGATACATGGAGGTTTAGTGTGCCAAATAAATTATCTGAATATGGAGGTAATAACTGAATATTTTTAGAGGAATAACTATCAGGGAGTTGTGTAAGATATACAACTGTGGCATTTTTAGAGGAATAACCATCGGGGAATTGTGTAAGATATACAACTGTGGCATGAAATCATCTTTATAAGGTTAATTTTCCCACTAATGAAAGCTTAAGTCTAGCCCACATCTTAGTCTTGTCAGTTATACGAGTTAGCAGAGATGACAAATTTAGATACAGGTAGTCAAGTGGGCTTGAAGTAATTTGTATTCCCAGATATTTAAATTGGGATGAAACATGGATATTATGTAGATCTGATGCTGGACTACCAGGGATCCCATCTGGGAGCATCATAGATGATTTGGACCAATTAATTGTGAGACCTGAATATTTATGACTGACATTGCCTCCTGGAGTGAAGCGGCAGTGTCTCCAGTAGGAGCATGGTGTCATCGGCATAGAGCATAAACTTGGTCTTGAGTATTTCCATATTTAAAGCCACAGATGGATGGACTGGACCGGATCATAGCCGTCAAGGGATATGGCAAAAAGTAGAGGGGACAACGGGCATCCCTGACGGGTACTTCTGCTCAAGGAAAAGGTGTGTGAAATGCCGCCTGCTTCTCTAATTGCTGTTTGGGGGGAACTATACAGCAGTTGTACCCAGAAAAAGAATGTTGGCCCATTCCCAAACTTAACCAATACTGCCCATAGAAATTGCCATTTAATGCTGTCAAACCCATGTAAGTCTTTAGGGCCATGCCACAACCACCCCCCCCCCCCCCTCATGCTTTGCACACGGTTGCGGAGCAGTGGTGTGGCATTTATAGGGTTAAGTCAGGCAGTGAGGAGGTGATCCAGCAGCCTCAGCTCCCTTATGTCGGAGAAGAGCTGCAACAGGGGAAAAGATGGAGTACTGACAAGAGATGGGCCATGGGAGCCTATAGGTGACATGGCTGGGTAGGAAAGGGTTAGATGATGCTGCATGTCCTCCAGCTAGGAAAAGAAATAAGCTCTGTTTTACCGGGGATTTTTTTTTTCATTATTTACCCGAGTCAATTTAATTTTTTTCATTATTTTTCCTAGTCTTACATAACATGACAGGTCTATATTAGAGATGTCTGTAGAGATCTCTGACTGATAAACTTGTCATTACTCCAGCCTTGTTTACACACAACAAAACACAATCAAATAAGGATTACATTTAATGAATGGCAGGAATGTGTGACAAAGGTAAGGTTGTACCCCAGGGCCCGTATAGCACTCTTTTTCTCCAAATAAGCGTTTTCTGATTGTTAATGGAGCGGTGACCCTATTCTAGCCTCATGTAATTCCTAATAACTCCCTCCCCCCCATGTCTCATTCACCCCTTGAGAGGACAAAAATAAATCCAATTCATTCTTGCAGAACGAGACTTGGCAAGCCATTCGATTCAGATGGGCAGACGCAGCCAAGCAACAAAATTGGCTGATCTGGCTGAATTTAATCAGTCGGTGAAATGAAATTACAAGTATCACTTGTTACAAAGAACAGACAGGCTCCTGTGATATCAACCTTCCAGCCCAGACTGGCAATCTGTACAATTAGGTGTTTGCCAAAAATGGTTGGATAGAGGTTCTATTTTAGAAAAACAGTTTGGACTTTCCTTTGACACTTGTAGACTTTACTCGTTCATAGGTGCTCATTCCTTGCTGCCTTGGTGCTGACACCAGTCTCCATCAGGAACTTATTGTGCTTGTACTATGGGACTTGTAAGCCATTCCTAGGTGAAGACACCAGAATAAAACCAGGCTCCTTTAATACTGACCTTCTAGTTCTGGCTGGCAATCTGTACACTTTGGTGCTTGCCAAAAAGAGTTGGACGGAGATTCTATGCGTAGCAAAATTTAGGCTCTCCGACACTTGTTGGTTTTAATTGTTCACATATGTTCATGCCTTCCTGCCCTGGTGCTGGTCGGGTCTCTATAAAAAACTAATTGAGCTTGTACTATGGGACTTAGGAGCCATTTCCTAGGTGAAGATGCCAGAATAAAACCAGGCTCCAGTTATTTCTACCTTCTGGTTCAGACTGGCAATCCGTACATTCAGATGTTTGCCGAAAGGAGTTGGACAGAGATTCTGTGTGTAACAAAGTTTCGGGTACTCTTTGACACGGGTTGGTTTTAATCATTCATACGTGTTCATGCTTTCCTGCTGTGGTGCTGAGACCAGACTCTATCAGGAACTTATCGAGAGTGTTGAGCCCCTGGGTACTCATCCACTGGCCTACTCATCTGCATCCACAGCCCTACAGAGCGGGTTCGTTGGCCATCATCTGTGGCAGCAGCCATACAGAGCAGGTTCACCAGAGCTCAAGCCATTGTTCCTTAAGGGGCCCTCTGCTGCTGGAACCCACCACTGAAGAGCTGCATTGGGGAGAGAGTTACCAACCCACCAAACATTCTACACCACAAAACCCAGCAAGAGTTCAGTTACACAGTTTGTCATCAGACTCCTTAGACCTTACCGTACTTATGCGGCATACCACTGAGCAGTGCCACATCGCCTGTTCTGGATTACCTAACAGCTCACGTTCACTTAACCCCTTAGTGAAATTGTTTCTTGCTCTTTTAATTGCAGTTAAGCCTCATTCAAGTTATTCTTGCCAGAGCTCTTCCTCAAATCCACATCTTCTTGATCAGAGAGTATCTGGAAGTCACTCAGCATCACGATTGGTACACCATCGAAAGGGCCCCAACCACGCTGGCAGAAATAACTATTTTTTTCTCATTTATTTGAGATTTTCCCTCCCTGTTTCAAAGTATTTGCAAAACTCCACCTTTCTGATCACTGAAGCCTGCAGGCAGACTTGGACCTAGCAGTATCACTCCAGGCCTACAATGTATACTATTCATTCCTGGCTGCCCTTATGATACTCTAGGTGACTCTGTAGTTTAAAGCTGGTTGGTAATGTCTGGACCCAGTCACTCACCAATATCCTGTATTTTCATGTATTGCTACAATTGTTATTCATTTCACCTTTTATTCTCACCTGCCTTTACCCACTTTATTTTATGCCAATATATTAAGTTTGTCTTACTAATTGGTCTGGTGCGTGCTTTCTTTAACCACTTCAGACCAGGAATATTTTACCCCCATCCTGACCAGTCCATTTGTAGCGCTACGGCACTGTGTTGCTTTAACTAACAATTGCAAGGTTGTGCAACGCTGTACCCAAATAAAATTTATATATATTTTTACCCACAAATAGAGCTTTCTTTTGGTGGTATTTGATCAATAAACAAAAAAACAGACAATTTTGAAAAAAAAATTTTTTTTTACTTTCTGCTATAAAACACATCCAATAAAAAAAATGTCAAAAAATGAATTTCTTCATCAATTTAGGCCAATATGTATTCTGCTACATGTTTTTGGTAAAAAAAATCCCAATAAGCGTATATTGATTGGTTTGCGCAAAAGTTATAGCGTCTACAAACTATGGGATATATTTTTGAACTTTAAATTTTTTATTGTTTTTACTAGTAATGGCACTGATCAGCGATTTTTAGCGAGAATGCGACATTGCGAAAGACAATTCTCACACTAAGTGACACTTTTTGGGGACCAGTGACACCAATACAGTGATCAGTGCTAAAAAAAAATGCACTGTCACTGTATAAATGACACTGGCAGGGAAATGGTTAACATCAGGGGCGATCAAAGGGTTAAGTGTGTTCCTAGGAAGTGCTTTATAACTGCGGGGGGGGGGGGGGTGCTGTGACTGTAGGAAAATAGAGATCCCTGTTTTTGCTGAAACAGAAACACAAGATCTCCATCTTCCTCCCTCACAGAATGGCAGTCTGCCTTGTTTACATAGGCAGGCGGCCACTCTGCCTCTCTTGTGAACGGCGGGTCTCGGCTGCTCTCAGACACAATTTAGCCTTCCTAAAGGGAGGCTGAATTGTGTTAAGGCAGCCCAATCAAACAAATGGACTGGCAATGCACCAAAATTCCCATGAAAATGGGCATGTACCTTTTTTTGGCAAATTAGCCACCATGACAACAGCACCCCCAGTGGGTTTAATGTTGTTTCTAGTAATAATAGTATGATCGTTATGGGATAGGCATCCAATAGGATCGCCTGACGCTTTGGCTAAACGGGAAACAGGTTTCATGAGCTGCCTCCTGATATGTGGGGAGGAGCTTTAGTGTGAAAATATCAAAAATGTATTCACTATTAATGGGTGGGCTCGGAGCGCAATGCTCTGCACTCTGAGGTCAGCCTTTTTTGTAGCCTATTACAGCCTCTGGCTCTAATCAGGTGCTTCAAAAAACATCACCTCCCACATTGGAAATCAAAGTGTGGTGCTCTAATATGTAGATCAGGGGGCCGAGTGCATGTATAGGGGAGGTGGCCCCGTGCACGCTCTATGGACAGGCCGCAGCTGGTCCAGTAGCCAGGGGATGGAAGAGGTGTCTTGTGGCATGGTGCGATGTGACACTGTGCTCCTGGATGATGTTACCGTAACCACGAAAGCAGAAGTCTGGGACCAAAGATGTGGATGCTGCTTTAACCAGCATGGAACACAAATAGGATATGTTGCTGTGGCAACGCATTTCACTTGCATGATTGATTACCATAATCAAATGCCAAGCACCCAGCACTAGTTTAAAAAAAACTAATTTAGATGGCCACTGGTGGCCTGTAAAACTAGTCCAATCGTAATCCAAAATTACATAATGGTATGCAATTCGTTAAGGCCATTAAGGCACAAGGATCCAAATTTATAAATCCAAAAATTCTCCCTCCTTTGCCTTTCGTTTTCTGTCAATGTTCCCTTAGGAATGGCTTTAATTGCCATAACCTCCAGACAACAAATATCTTTATTATGTGCCTGAAGGAAATGGCATGGGACACTATGTTCATCACAGCCTTTTTGGATAAATCTACAGTGTTCCCCTATTCGTTTCCACATTGTGCGTGTTGTACAGCCCACATATAGTAGGTTGCAGGGACACCTAAGAACATAGATCACAAATTCAGTCGAACATGTAATACAATGTTTGATCTGGGAGATATTGCCCTGGTTTTCAGTGATGGTGGAACACCTATGTGATATACATTGGAATGTTAGAAATCCTATTTTCTGCACTGAAATACCCCTGTTCTGTTGTCAAATTAGGATATAATGTCTGAGATGGGCCTCTTTTTAGTAGACTGTAATTTACTCGGGGCCAGGATGTTTTTTTTTATAGTTCGTGCCCTCCTGAAGATGACCTGAGGAGCGGGTGACAAGACGGAACCTAAACTCTGGTCCAACCTTAGAATATTATAATATTTACAAATTATATTGGAGATTGATCTGTATTGATCATTGTAAGACATGATGAACCTTACTGCATTAGGATTCTTATTTGGTGATGTGGTTTTACTTCTCTTGGAAAAGGGTTTGGTGTGCATATTGAAAGCCTCTTGTATCGGCCCCAGAGGATAGCCTTTTTCGAGGAATTTTTGTGCCATTAATGCTCCCTGTGCTATATAGTCCTCCTCTTTGGAACAATTCCTCCTCAGTCTATTACATTGGCTACTAGGGATATTTTTTTGCATGTTGGATGGTGGCAGCTTGAGAAATGGAGGTAAGAATTGCCACCAGTGGGTTTAACGTGGTTTCTAGTAATAATTGTATGATTGTTACGGGATAGAACTAAATCCTGGGCGATGAAATGCCAGGTACCATCAAGTAAGGTAATGCGCATGTTCTTCAACAAACTGCACTGGAATGTGAATGGGCCTTATATCAGAGATTATTTTATTATTTTCTTCCCTTCCTGTCTGAGATAACATCATAATTGGGATTCTTCTTCACTCCTATGTAAGACTAAAAATAACTTTTTGGATGGTGTGGATTTTCATTTCAAATAATTTGTAAAGAGATATCTATATTATAAGGATGGATTAGGAAATTTTGAACAGTGTGTGTTTTTTTTTTTAATGCTACTCATGTATTTCCTTGAATTTTCCTTGATTTCAGACTCTTCTAATTGTAGCAATCTCTAGTGTACTACCAGTGTGAGAGTAGGTAAAACATAGTTTGGCACAGGGTAACCCTGAGCCATGGAATTTGGGTCAGGGTTCACTAAAGTTCAGGGCTGGATGACTCATGCAGGCAGCTCTCTGGTGCCTCCCCCTGGTTCTAGAATGTTGGAAAATGTTCTAGAAATTAGAGGGCAGAGGCTAGGAGGGTTGTCTTGCATATTTAGGGGAATTTAGCCAATCCCCGGGTGTTGGGCCTGGCAGGGGACTAAGTGAGCCCTTAAATATGTTTGAGTCATGCCAGCAGGGGAGGGTGGAAGATGGAAATGCAGTGCTGAGGGAGACTGTTGGTGGCCCTCGAGGGACCCCTGCAAGGGAGGGGCTCTACCTAGGGCTGGGACTGGAAGAATCCTGCCACAGAAGAAGTTGTAAGGAGGCTTTTCTGAGAAGCAGCGGGAGCAAGGAGAGGACAGTGTGAGTGACATCCAAGTGCTTACCCCCCCCCAATAAAACATAAAAATAAAGTTCAAGGACTGTTCACTGAGTCTGGATTAAAGCAGAAGTTGTTGTGTGACTGGCTGTGCAGCAGTGGGGAACCCTGTCATCTGCAACCCCTACTGGGGGATAGTGCTATGTAATCAAATGAACTCAGGCTTGGAGAGTGAGGGTTGGTACTCAGGGCCAGTCAGTTGCCCTGCATGCCCAGGTGCTGACATGCAGCTCTCTGCATCAGTCCACCCCACTACATCTGGTCTCTATTTTGGTGATCTGGGAACCTATTTTTGATAGATGAGAACAATTCTTATACATACCCACTGTAGCCTCCTTACCTTACTGTCTCCCATACAGAAATTCAGATGTAGAAATAATTCTCAGGGCTAGGAAGTTTCTCCTAGACAGATCTTATGTGAATCACAGCATATACTATATTGCCAAAAGTAGCTGAAACAACCCTTTGTTCAGTTCACAGCAGAACTCACGAACAGAGGAAAAGTTCTAACCCGAACGGCGAAACCCCATTTAAGCCTATGGGAGCCAAACAAGAAAAATAAAATGTGCCTATTTTGAAGGCTTATATGCAAGTTATTGGCCATAAAAGGGGTATGGGGGTCCGGGTACTGCCCTAAGGGTCATGTATCAATGTATACATTTTTTTTTAAAACAATCATTTTTGCAGGAGCAGTGATTTTAATGATGCTTAAAGCGTAACTCCACTTTTGTTTCGTACTCTAGTTGATCTATGTACATTGCAAGGATTTTAACAACCATTGTTGCAGATTCCTACCTTTTGTTAATCTAAAGAAATCCATGTGTGTTTGCGCCTCAGTGCTGAAGGGGTCTAATAGGAGTGGTTTCATAATCATCTATCAGCTGTGGCAGCTGCAGAGCACTAATAAGGAAAGCTGTTATGTTTGCATTTCTTTAGACGTGCTCCTATTGGAAATAGCTCACCAAAAATTGCATTTTTGTTGCAGGGGATGCCTGAAGTCTGACTTGTATCTTAGGCAGACTTCTGGGAAAATTGGTAAGCCAATCACACAAGCAGGAAATTATGTTTCTGGGGAGTGGTCAATACACATTCAGTGTACAGAACAACTTCATATAGCCATATTGCTTTGGATTTATATAAAATTACAGCGGCTGCAGATTGAAAAGGAAAGGTCATTTGTAATAACATTCAATTACAATATAACTTGTATGGCAATTGTATATGCTATATTATTTCTTCTTTGCAATTTTTTATCCCACAAAAGGAGAGTTACCCTTTAAAGTGCAGCAATACAGATGAAAAAAACCTTTAAATATAGTGCCTAGGGGGTCCCCTTAGTCAAATCACATTTAAATTGACTCCCAGTTACAATTGCCAGTACCTGGCTATTGAAAAAAATTTAAGAAACAAATGGCGTGGGGTCGCCACTACCAGTCCTTACCAGACCCAGAGGGTGTGGTTTGGATTTTAAGGGGAACCCTACATAAAAAAAAAAAACGGTGTGGGGTCCTCCCCAAAATCCATACCAGACCATTATCCGAGCACAAAGTCTGGTAGGCGAGCCCCCCCCCCTTCTGAACCATACCAGGCCACATGCCCTCAACATGGGGGGGTGGTGGGTGCTTTGGGGCGGGGGATGGCTCTGCCCACCCCCACCCCAAAGCACCTTGTCCCCATGTTGAAGGCCTTTTCCCCACAACTCTGGAATGTGGTAGTGGGGGTCTGCGGGCAGGGGGGCTTATCGGAATCTGGAAACCCTCCATGTGAATGAGTATGAGGTACATTCAACAAAAAGCGTCAAAAAGTAATAAAAACACAGCGCCAGTTTTTGACATTTCCTATTAAAAAATAAAAAAATTGTGTCCCCTGATTTAAATCTATCGTCAATCCCATCGCCCACCAGACCAGTGCATGCTGGGTCGGTGCCCTCACAAGGGGTGGTGCCACCAGGTGACATAGCCAGGTGGCCCCACTCTTACCTATATAAGAACTGTAAAATAGTGGAGCCTGCAGTATGCAGCCAGCCTTTATAGACGGTAGGAGCTTTTTTTTTCTTATTTTGGGTACGGTGGGCAGCATGATTGACGGTGTATTTACATTGGGGGACACTTTTTTTTTTTTAATAAAGAAATTGTCAAAAATTGTCTCTATGTTAAGGGCATGTCGCTTGCTCATCCTTCCCCCTCCTTCCTGACCTGCCAGGCTGCATGCTCGGATAAGGGTCTGGTATGTATTTTGGGGGGGGGGGGGGCGCCATTTTATTTTCTAATTTTAAATACTTTTTCTTTACCGGCATTTTTTTTCATTATTATTATTCAGTTTTCAGCAGGGAAGCCCATAGACAGTTTCTGACTCACCAGTTATTAAGGAGAGGGGCCGGGAAGCCAACTGTGGCATCCTTAACAATCAATTTTACTGTGCCCTAATTGGGCCAAGCCTTGTCCAGCCAAGAATGCACTGTGCAGCATGCAGTGCATTGCAGGGCATTCGGCGGGGTGAATACCTGCCGAACACAATGCAAATTTGTGTGTTTCCCAAAAGGTGCGAGCAGCCAATGTTCAGCCCGAACTGATGCTCGGGCCGAACCGTTCGCCCAACTCTACCCAAAAGTATTGGGACACCTTGCCTTTATACGCACATAAACTTTAATGGTATCCCAGTCCGTAGACTTCAATATTGAGTTGGCCTACCCTTTGCAGCTATAACAACTTCAACTCTTCTGGGAAGGCTGTCCACAAGGTTTAGGAGTGTGTCTATGGGAATGTTTGACCATTCTTCCAGAAGTGCATTTGTGACCTTATTCCCAAAGATGTTCTATCAGGTTGAGGTCAGGACTCTGTGCAGGCCAGTCAAGTTCCTCCACTCCAAACTCGCTCATCCATGTCTTTATGGACCCTGCTTTGTGCACTGGTGCGCAGTCATGTTGGAACAGGAAGGGGCCATCCCCAAACTGTTCCCACAAATTTGGGAGTATGAAATTTTCCAAAATGTCTTCATATGCTGACTGCTTAAGAGTTCCCTTCACTAGAACTAAGAGGCCAAGTCCAACCCCTGAAAAACAACCCCACACCATAATCCCCCCTTCACCAAACTTTACACTTGGCACAATGCAGTCAGGCAAGTACCATTCTCCTGACAACCACCAAACCCAGACACTTCCAGCAGATTGCCAGACAGAGAAGTGTGATTTGTCACTCTAGAGAACACGTCTCCATGGCTCTAGAGTCCAGTGGCGGTGTGCTTTACACCACTGCCTTTGTACTTGGTGATGGAAGGCTTTGGATACAGCTGCTTGGCCATGGAAGCCCATTCCATGAAGTGCTCTACGCACTGTTGTTGTGCTAAGCTGAAGGCCACACAAAGTTTGGAGGTCTGTAGCTATTGACTCTGCAGACAGTTGGCGACTTCTGCACACTGTGCGCTTCAGCATGCACTGACCACACTCTGTCATTTTACGTGGCCTGTCAGTTCGTGGCTGAGCTGCTGTTGTTCCCAGTTGCCTCCGCTTTGTTATAATATCAATAACAGTAGACTGTGGAATATTTAGTAGCAAGGACATTTTACAGATGGATTTATTGCACAGGTGGCAACCTATCACAGTACCATGGTTGAATTCACTGAGCTCCTTAGAGCAACTCATTCTTTCACAAATGTTTGTAGAAGCCATCTGCATGCCTCGGTGATTGATTTTATACACCCATGGCCATGGAGGTGATTGGAACACCTGAATCCAATGATTTGGAGGGGTATCCCAAAACTTTTGGCATTATAGTGTACATCAAAAGATCAGAAGGCTAAGGCTGGGTTCACACTAATAGACATGTGCACTGACAAAAAAATTAGTTCATTTTCGTTTTAGTTTCATTAGTTTGTTCGATTTTTTCGGAAATTTGGAAATTCGCAAAATCAAAAATTCAGAAATTAGAAAATTCGGAATTTGTAAATTTTGGGAATTTTCACATTTCAATTTTTCGGAATTCCTAATTTCCGAATTTCGAATTTTCAGATTTACGAATTTTCAATTTTCCGAATTTGTGATTTTCGGATTTCCGAATTTTCAAATTTTCGGATTTACGAATTTCCGGATTTTTGATTTTCTAAATTTCCCATTTCCGAATTTCCGAATTTTGGATTTTCAGAACTCCGAATTTCCGAATTTTCGGATTTTCGGAATTTGAGAATTCAAAGATTTGAAAGTCAAAAAAATTTTAAAATCTGAAAAAAAGAAAGAAAATCAGTTTAATTAATAACTAACTATTAAATTAACGAGTGTGAATTTATCCAAAGTTACAAATTATCTGAAATAACAAATGCCACATCGAAACAAATAGAACGGAACAAATTAATAATAAATAATTAATAATAAATAATTAATAATAATTAAAAGGTTTTATTATTATTATTAGATCGTTACGTTCCATTTGGTTAGATGCGGCATTCGTTACTTCGGATAAATTCGTACTCGTTACATTCACTAACAGACAAATTTGAAAGGGAATTCCAATACCTATAATTTAATAGTTAGTTATTATTTAGAATTAAAAAGATTTTCTTTCTCTTTTTCTGATTTTTGAATTTTTGAATTTCGGAATTTCCGAAAATTCGGAATTCCGAAAT
This sequence comes from Lithobates pipiens, assembly GCF_037356315.1. Classification (NCBI taxonomy): domain Eukaryota; kingdom Metazoa; phylum Chordata; class Amphibia; order Anura; family Ranidae; genus Lithobates; species Lithobates pipiens. The sequence continues at coordinate 231,744,226 of NW_027507686.1, read as the reverse complement.
TTGGAAATTCGGAAATTCAGAAATCCGAAAGTCTGAAAATCCGAAAGGCAACAATATAATTAGAGTTTAATTTATCATATTAATGGAATCCTGCAGGAAGAAATATACCAGGCAGCCATTTTTCCTTCTAAAAATACTAGTTGCCTGGCTGTTTTTTCTTTCTATATAAGTCGCTGGAACGAGCATGATTAGAAAATCAAAGTGAAGTCAAATCTCTTGATCTGCACACTCAGCTCAGTGCCTTAAATTTAAGCCATTGGATCAGCATGACAGTTACTAGCCACTAGAGACCAAGGATGGCAGCCTTCAGATTGTCTCAGAACGGGTTTCCCTTAGTTGTCACAGAGAAATTGTTCTAGTACTGACTAGAGATATAGTAAGAGATTTTTACAAATTAAGCAGATTAACTGTCACTGAGCACATGTGGGCCTGGAGTGTCTGTAGGAGTATGGAGGGGACATTGAAGTATAAGCACTTTTAAGAAAGAGGGAAAGAGAGATAAATAATATAATAAAAGAGAGGGAGAAAGAGAATTAGAGAGGGAAAGAGAGTGAGAATGAGAGAGGAAAAGAGAGAGAGAGAATGAGAAGGAAAGAGAGAACGAGAGAGGAAAAAAGAGAGAGCGAGAAGGAGAGAGGCAAAGAAAGAGAGAGAGAGAGAGAGAACAAGAGAGGGAAAGAGAATGAGAGAGGGAAAGAAAGAGAGAGAGAATGAGAAAGAATTAGGGAAAGAAAAAGAAAGAGAGAGAGAGAGGGAACGAATGAGAGAGAGGGAGAGAGAGAGAATGAAAGAGGGAAAGAGAGAGAGAGAGAGAGAGAGAATGAAAGAGGGAAAGAGAGAGAGAGAATGAGAAAGGGAAAGAAAGAGAGAGAATGATACAGGGAAAGAGAATGAGAGAGGGAAAGAATTAGGGAAAGAAAAAGAAAAAGAGAGAGAATGAGAGGGAATGAGAGAGGGGGGAGAAAGAGAGAGAGAGAATGAGAAAGGGAAAGAATTAGGGAAAGAAAGTGACGGGGGGGGGGGAGGAGACAGAGAATGAGAGGGAACGAGAGAGAGAGTGAGAGAGGCAAAGAAAGAGAGAGAGAATGAGAGAGGGAAATAATTAGGGAAAGAAAGAGAGAGGGGGGAGAGAGAGAATGAGAGAGGGAAAGAGAGCGAGAGAAGGAAAGAAATAGAGAGTGAGAGAATGAGAGAGGGAAAGAAAGAGAGAGCAAGAAAAAAGAAGGAAAGGAAAGAAGGAAGGAAGGAAGGAAGGAAGGGGAATGCAGGAAGGAAGGAAGGAAAGAATTACTGCTTAAAGCGGGAGTTCCGCCGTTTTTTTTTTCTTTCTAAAAAGCCAGCAGCTACAAATACTGCAGCTGCTGACTTTTAAAATAAGGACACTTACCTGCCCAGCGCGCCCGCGATGTCGGCACCCGAAGCCGATCTCTCGATCGTCTCTCGGGTGCTGCCGCCGCCATCTTGGGTGGGGGAATCAGGAAGTGGAGCCTTGCGGCTTCATTTCCCGGTTCCCTACTGTGCATGCGCGAGTCGCGCTGCGCAATAAGGATGGTCCCCGCCGTCTCTGGGATCCGTGTGTTTCCCAGCAGACAACGGGGGACCCGCAGGAAGTGGCGTAAATATCCGCAGATTCTGAAGATATCTATGCCGAAAGTGGGTGCAGATACCTGTACTGTACAGGTATCTGCACCCCCCTCCCCCCTGAAAGGTGACAATTGTGGCGCCGGAGGGGGGGGAGGTTTCCAATGAGCCGAACTTCCACTTTAGGTTGGAGCTCCGATTTAATATATAAGCACATTTGAAAGAGAGGGAAAGAAAGAGAAAGAAAAAGAATGATCGTGGTAAAGAGAGAGAGAATGAGAGAGTGGGAAAGAAAGAGAGCAGGAAGGAGAAAGGGGATGAAAGAGGGAAAGAAAGAAAGAGAGGGAGAGAGAGAGAGAATGAGAGAGGGAAAGAGAATGAGAGAGGGAAAGAGAATGAGAGAGGGAAAAAAGAGAGAGCAAGAATAAAGAGGGAAAGGAAGGAAGGGGAATGCATGAAGGAAGGAAAGAGTTACTGTTTAATATATAAGCACTTTTGAGAGAGAGGGAAACAAAGAGAGAGAAAAATAATGATTGTGGTAAAGAGAGATAGGATGAGAGAGTAGGAAAGAAAGAGAGCAGGAACGAGAGAGGGGATGAAAGAGAGAGCAAGAATGAGAGAGAGAAAGAAATATGTAACGAGAAAGGGAAATGAAAGGAATTACTGTCCAGACTATAGCAAAAATACTTTATGAAGAATGGCAGCAGAGATATACATTTTGAGGTACAACAGCGATTTCTCATAATCTCTCCTTGAGGAGGCATTGTTGTAGAGCAAAACATGTGAGGGCTTTATCTGTGCTGTGGTTATTTAAAGGAGCTTTGCAATAGCCTGGAGTGTGCTAATCCTTTCCCACTACTATTTAAGGTGAGAGATAACCTGGAAATGAATTGAATAGACTGTTTATGTAGGCTGTTGCCATACACACTTTCCACTATATGGTTGATGTGCCCACATTTTCCCGAGTTGGACCAGCACCCGTATATTTGTAGTGACCTCAGTGTTGCATAGTTGTAGTGTCTTATCCCACACCTGGGGTCCCCAAATTCCTTAATTAATCAACTCTGTTCATGAATTTCAGAATGTTAACAGGCCTCCAAACATTTTTTGAGTTTGAGGTGGGTGTACTCACACACTGTCCAACAGAGTTTGAGGCGAATGTACTCAGTGGCTCTACAATAGAGTTGGAGGTGGGTGTACTCTTTGGCTCATCAACATAGTTAGAGGTGGATGTACTAACTGTCTCACCAACAAAGTTTGTGGTGTATGTACTCCCTGGCTTACCAATAGAGTTGGAGGTAGGTGTACTGACTGGATCACCTACAGAGTTTGAAGTAGGTGTACTGACTGGCTCACCTACAGAGTTTTAGGTAGGTATACTCACTGGCTCACCAACAGAGTTTAAGGTAAGTGTAATCACTGGCCCACCGAAAGAATTTGAGGTGTACTCACTGGTTGACCAACAGAGTTATAGTTGGGTATATTCACTGCCTCACCAACAAGGTTTTTGGTGTGTGTACTCAATAGCTGACCAACAGAGTGTGAAGTGTGAGAGTACTCACAGTCCTGGAAATGAGCACACATGTATATCTTTCCTATTAGCTAATGGACATAGACACACAACACAAAGTACATGGGCCAGTCACAACGCAGGGTTGATATAGGCAACTCAAGTCCACTCTTGCTGGTGGCTGACAATCCAACCCTAAGTAACATGGTCTCAACATTAGCCATCCTACCTTCAGGTCTAGGGACTGGCATGGAGCTCTAAAGAGACCCCAAAAGATGAACTGACCCAGACAACATTCCATCATTTATTGACTATGTTTTGACCTCCAGACTTTTACTGACCCCAGCCATTTTATCCATCTCTTGGATAGTCCCATCAAGCCTTAGCCCTTGTACACACGGTCAGAGAATCTGTCGGAATGAGTCTTATCGGACCGTGTCGTCAGATAATCCGACTGTGTGTGGTATGCATCGGACTGATTCCGTCCGAATCTCCGTCCGACCCAATTTTCCAACATGTTGGAAATATTTCCCGACCAACTGGGCCGGACGGACCTAATCCGATCATGTGTAGAGCATTTTCATCGGACCAAGTGCCACGCATGCTCAGATCAAATTCCTACATCAAAGCTATTGGCTACTAGCCTGAATGTAGTCCCATCGTAACGAAATAACGTCATCACGTTCTGAATGATTGGATTTTTTGCCAACTTGGCCCGACCGTGTGTATGCAACAGTTTCGGACACAATCCGTCGGACTAAATCCGACGGGCAAAATCCAACGGATTTGGTTGCCAAAATCTCCGACCGTGTGTACGTGGGCTAAGTGTTCAGTACTGACCATTTTGGAGAATTCTGCCCTACATAGTCGTTAGTAAATTTGAAGGAGACCGTTGAATCAGATTTTGATGTGTGTGGTCAAGTTAATACAATCAATGTACACCAGCCAATTTCCACTCTGCTCAGTGGAATCATTACCAACTGCACCCCGCCATACTCATTTGGCATAGACTTGGCCTATAAATCCCCCGTCCAATGAAGGGACACAAGTTCACTAAGCTGTATAAATACAAGAAATAAATAATAAGTATGTTATTCTGGAACCTTGACAAATGAAGGCTTTGTTTTGCCAGTTTAGTCTTCCATATGCCAAGTCCCACACCGAGCTCTGCCAGGCAAGACACTTTCCCAAATTAGCCCAACTACCACCTCTCACAGGTCGGCGGAGAAGCTAACAGTCCCGGCTGCGTCACACACCATATCACCTCTCCCTATAAATAACGCAACTGACAGAAGCTATAATTGTCTTTTTTTCTTTTTTTTTTCGTTTCTATGGTAATCGCTAAACTGTGCGCGGCAGATGTTCGCCGCTTGCAAATTAAATTAAGCAAAATAACTCAAACTGTTGTTTACTGGCAAGCGTCCGCTCCTTTGAGCTTCCAGTTCATCTGTGTCCCCGCGCTGATTAATATAAATCAAGGCAGCCTCAAAAGCGTTGAGGTTTTTCAGCGGATGAATTTGTGAAATTCGTTCAACGTCCTGGACGAGAAGTAGCTGTTTGCGTAGAGGGAGGTATGTGTTTTTCCGGGAGCTGTCCGCCGGTCTCCAGGAGATAGCATGACCCACGATTATAAGAAGAGGCAGGCAGATGTTACACAGATTACAATAAGTCACAACGCATTAATGGAAATGTCACAGAAACCTACAATATTTATAAAATGGATTTCCTTGAGTAATCCTCAATAATTCTCTCAGCATTAGAGAGAAACTAAACCGGATAGCTATGGTGTAGGTGTGGTTGAATCCCACCAGTGGTTAAAGTATATCCATAGCCCTTTTATTAATTTGGATAGGAAGGGGTAAGAAAGGTATTAAAAAAAAGTTTGAAGGACCATTCCATCTTCTGTGTCCTCCTTTGCAGCTGCCTGCCAGTCAGTTTTAAAGGTTGTATGACACTCAGCATCATCCAACCCACTTCCTATGAGTCCAGGGTGTCATGGACCCGCCCCCATTTAGGGAGGCATCATCACACAGCCTGTGCTTGTAATATTCCTGGAATGAGGGGTGCTCACACATCTAAGTGCTGCTCAGTCCGGAAATAAGGTGCACTCACTACTACTGCTGGAGAAGAAGAGGGAGGACCTGTGTTGTCACTGGATCGACCAGAGGACTGCATGAATAAAATATGTATAAAGCCAAAAAATTGTGGTAAGACTTCAAGGAAGGAAGGTGGGGGGATGGGATAAGTTAGAGTTCTGATTTAAAGCTTAAAAGTGTTCTGTTTCAGATGCCATTTTATGCGTTGATATCATAGGCGTGCACAAGGGTGTCCTTTTCTGAATGAACACAGTGAGTGATCAGTACAGATCATTCACTGTGTTCGTTTATAACTATATTTACGGTGCTTCCGTTTAAGAATGAACAGGAAGGCTGTGTAAAGCTCTTCCTGTCCATGCATTATGTGCAGTTGAGGCTGCAGAAAGGAACTGGGGAATGTGTTTCCTTAGTAGCTTTCTCTGTTTCAAAAGTGAGACTTCAGGGGTCTTTTTAGACCCTTGATATTTACCCAAGGCCCCCTCAAAAAGCATTGTGAAAAAAAACAAAAAACATTACAACAAAAAATATAAAAAAAATTACAAATAATTAAAAGTGTAAAAGAAAAAATATTAAAAAAATAAGGGCTCATTCACACCAGTTCTCTGCATGTGTATATACATATACACACTCATGCCACACCTGCATGTGTGTTTGAGCTTTGGGGTGCACGCCCTATAGCAATAGGCTGCTCACACCTATGATTGACATACTTCCTTAGACCTAGAACAGTGGGAGTGACCAAATTGCACTACCAGTGGGAGGATCTTAAAGGGGCAATAAATACCAGGAGTGCGTTATATACAGAGTTCAGTGATTCACTATGTACAGATTGCAGAGTTCAGGGGTGCACAATGTACCAAGCGCAGGATTCAGGGGTGCGCTATGTACAGAGTTCAGGGATGCGCTATGTACAGAGTTCAGGGGTGCGCTATGTACAGAGTTCAGGGGTGCGCTATGTACAGAGTTCAGGGATGCGCTATGTACAGAGTTCAGGGGTGCGCTATGTACAGAGTTCAGGGGTGCGCTATGTACAGAGTTCAGGGGTGCGCTATGTACAGAGTTCAGGGGTGCGCTATGTACAGAGTTCAGGGGTGCGCTATGTACAGAGTTCAGGGGTGCGCTATGTACAGAGTTCAGGGTGCGCTATGTACCAATCGCAGGATTCAGGGGTGCACAATGTACAGAGTGCAGAGTTCAGGGGTTTGCTACGTACAGAGTGCAGAGTTCAGGAGTACAATGTGTACTGAGTGCAGGGTTGAGGAGTGTGCTACATACAGACTGCAGGATGTAGGAGTGTGCAGGGTTCTGGCTGAAAAAAATACCCTGAGTGCAGGGCCGGACTGGCCTACCGTGATACTGGGAAATTTCCCAGTAGGGCGCATATCCTGGGGGTGCCATCGCAGATCGCTGCCATTACTAGTAAAAAAGAAATAATAACAAAAATGCTATAAATCTAGCCCCTACTTTATAGACGCTATAACTTTTGCGCAAACCAATCAATATACGCTTATTGTGATTTTTTTTAACCAAAAATAAGTGGCAGCACAGTGGTGTAGTGGTTAGCACTCTCACCTAGCAGTAAGAAGGGTCACTGGTTCAAATCCCAACCATGACACTACCTGCCTGGAGTTTGCATGTTCTCTCTGTGCCTGTGTGTTTCCTCCCACAATCCAAAGACATGCAGGTAAGTTAATTGGCTTCTGTCCAAAATTTGCCCTAGTATATAAATGGGGACCTTGGATTGTGGGCTCCCTGAGGGTAGGGACCAATGTGAGTGTGTAATGTACAGGGGTAGGAACAATTGGAGACACTCACTCAGGATGGACTGGTGTCTTTATTCAACTTTACAAACTATGAAACTATGTAGAAGAATACATATCGGCCAGCAAAAAGTACAAAATATCATTGATTTTTTTTTAATTGTTGCTCTTTTTTGTTTATAGCGCAAAAAATAAAAAAAAATGCAGAGGCGATCAAATACAACCAAAAGAAATCTCTATTTGTGGGAAAAAAAGTACGTCAATTGTGTTTGGGGTGCAACATCGCACGACTGCGCAATTGTCAGTTAAAGCAACGCAGTGCCAAATCGTTAAAAAAAAATGGCCCCGGTCATTCTGCAGCCAAATCTTCCGGGGCTGAAGTGCCTAAAAAGAAGACGTTTAGAAATGCTACATATTCTATTTAAAGAGGAAGTAAACCCTGGTGAGTTTACTTCCTCTTTCATTCCCTGTAAAGGCAAAGCATAATGGACTACTATGCATCGCATAGTAGTCCATTATGTGTCACTTACCTGACACAGGAGCCAGCGATGTCACCGCTGTCCCCTGTAGTTCCGAGCGTCCATCTTCTTGGTGTGTCTCCGTGGGTCTCGCTGCTCCGGCGCTGTGATTCGCCGGAGCAGCGATGACGTCACTCCCGCGCATGCGCACGGGAGCCGAGACTCGCGGCATTGCCGTCATCGACGATGCCCCGCTCAGTGCGCCTGCGCGCCGTTGTCTACGGCGCATGCGCCGTAGATAGTGGTGCCCGTCTTCGGGCAAATATCTCCTAAACCGTATAGGTTTGGGAGATATTTCTTGGACCTACAGGTAAGCCTTAATCTAGGCTTACCTGTAGGTCAAAGTGGTTTGTAAGGGTTTACAACCACTTTAAAGGAATACATTGCATGAAAAGCTAAAAGGACAATTAAACTGTGTACAACTCACCAGTCTTCAGATTCATACACTCATAGCTTTAATCAACCATAACAATGTGATTGTAGCCATATCAGTGCAATTGTGACAGAGAAAATTGAGTACTGTCCGTGATATTTTTTTTATTTGCACTAACATACAATTTTTCAGGACAAGCTTTCGGGGTATGTCCCCTTGTTCAAGGTCCAAACAGTACTGATTTACAAATTTTTAAGCAGAATGTAAAAAAAAAAAAAAAAAAAAAAGAAACACATCTCTGAGGGAAAGGAGAGAGAAAATAGAAAAAACAAACAAACAAACACATACAAATCAATGGCAATAAAGATAGCAGCAGAGTTAAGTAAGATAAGACAGAGGGAGAGCTATAGAATGGAGTGGGGATGCTAGTCACAGAGGGGGCCGTAAAACTTTAGTATAATGGGTAAGGAAACCTATATCTAAATTCAGGCCATTATTTTTTGTGTCAAAAAGAATTAGCATTCTTAGTTCAAAGGTTTTCCTTTCCTGGATAGTTCTGAAATTCACTTTGAGGTCTTTGAGTTCTTCTATAGTGTGATCCGGTTGTGAGAGTAGTGATGTCTCACCATGTTCCTTGATGGTATGTCTGTGTAAATTCATGACTAGGGTAGCCAGATACCATACTTCCGTACTACCCAAACCATACATGCATAGACATACTCTACTTACTTTATATAATAAAGACACCGACACCTGCTGGATGTAAATGGCCTGTCTGGTCTTTATTAACAATAAACCAAAACTATCAACTTTATTGAAACTTCTGAAACTATATTATACTTATAACCATATATTTCAAAATATATCTATTCCAGCTCATCCAGATAATTAGTTGCAGATCCCTGATGACCCACTTCTCTTTTGAGCCTGTAATCCCATTTCTGTTGGCATTCGTCCCCAGCTGCCAACTCGCCTCTGGGACTTGCCAACTGATCGAAGACCCCCAACTTATTAACCCGTCAGTCTGGCCAACCGCCAGACCACCCGGGAGGACTCCATACCTGTGATGGGTCCTAACTTTATCAATACCTTGTCTTAAACTGGGTAACTGCTTATCTGCCGTCAAGGACCCAACCGCAACCCAGCTATCCACAAACCACCACCCCAACCCTACCTATATTAGGGCGGGCGGGCGGGAACGTCTCTCCTATCCTGCTGACTTCGGACTGCTGACTTTCCTACACTCCCTTTCCAACACTATCTCCTATACTCCACCCCTCCAATCAATACTCCAGTCAGGTAAGCCCCTTACTCACTCAACCACACCTATTACCTTCTCATCCCAGTAAGACTTGCACCCTGTCATGTCTGCACTACGCTTACATTTCACTGCAGCTGCGTGCATGTCTTCCACGCTTGCAACTTCTGTCCTGTTTCACCAACAAAAGATCCTTTGCTGCACCTTTTGCATTGGATGAGGTACACAACATTACTGGAGGAACAGTTGTAAGATCCCATGATATTGAAGGTCCCATTTGTGTGTGTGACACTTTTGGATAGATTGATCTGGTTGCATAGTTTGCCGCGTGTTTTTATTGCAGGGTTTGCTTCCATTATTTGTGACTTCATAATCAGAGTAAAGTTTCCTGCTGATTAGTTTGTGTCTGAGGTTGGGTGGTTGTCTAAAAGCCAATAATGGGGGTTGTTGGAATATTCCTCTGAAACTCTGAAAGGAATGTTCCAACAACCAGTCTTCCCATAATGCATTCTAACCACAGCATAGCTATGATTATCATTAATACACCTCCCATTCGCTGTATTTCTCATCGGGGTATATCATTCAGGATGTATATTCTCTCTACTCACTGGCAGGTTCTCATATGAGGGAAGGGGGGGGGGGGTTTCCAGGGGAAGAGGAGGGGAATGGATACTCTCCGGATTGGGAGTGTGTGTTGTATTCTAAAGTACTTGGCGTGGCCGCCGCTTAGATAGTGTGGCACACACGCCGCAATGTAACCAGGAAGTGCGGGTAGATTTGCTCTCCACCCACCACTTCCGGTAACAGCAAACGTCACTTCCGCCCCTCTGATACTTCCGGTTTGAGGTAATTTCTGGCACAGCAGTTTAGTATAGACAAGCTTGCGGTGGCTAATACACTGAGTCCTTCTCCCTCTAGTGGTTCGGTGGGCTATTACAGATGGACCAATAGTACCACTCACGCACACACACTTTGGGGTGTTTGGGGGTGGCCCTTTCCTGTTCCAACGTGACTGCACACCAGTGCACGAAGCAAGGTCCATAAAGACATGGATGAGCAGGTTTTGAGTGGAGGAAATTGACTGGCCTACACAGGGTCCTGACCTCAACCTGGTAGAGGATCTTTGGGATGAATTAGAGCGCAGACTGCGAGCCAGGCCTTCTTGTTCAACATCAGTGCCTGACCTCACGAATTTGCTTATGGAAGAATGGTCAAAAATTCCCATAGACACACTCCTAAACCTTGTGGACAGCCTTCCCAGAAGAGTTGAAGCTGTTATAGCTGCAAAGGGTGGGCCAACTCAATATTGAACCCTACAGACTAAGACTGGGATGCCATTAACGTTCATGTGCATCCCAATACTTTTAAAAAACAAATTCAGGCGCCTTTAGACCATAAAGTATGTATTAATAAAAACACATAGTAACTTACATCTAGGTAAACAAGGAAGGGTACATCTGTGGGTATAAGCTCTGTGAGGCATCCATCACACTGGTCAGTAGAAGGTACTTGTACACTGACACTGACTGCACTGGTGTGCAGTCATGTTGGAACAGGAAGGGGCCATCCCCAAAGTGTGTGTGTGTGTCTGAGGCACCTGCATTTGTTTTTTCTTGCATATCTTGGAGACCGTTTCTCCTTCCCTGCTAAGGCTGGCCCTGAATCAATAGACTATTTTTAGGCTGCATAGCAGCCTAATGGCCACTTAGACTTCAGTCCTATAGGATCTGTTTAAATATCAGCGCACAAGTATATTTTTTTGTCCCAATACTTTTGGCAGTATAGTGTATCTTGATAGGACCTTAGGTCCTTTTTGGGGGTCTTTATTTCTTCTTTTTTTTTTTTTAATGGATAGGACTTTTTTTTAGATTGGGGATGTTCAAAACAAAGCATTCACTTTTCTTGACCATACTTTCTTGGAGCTGCCCTTGTTCATAGGACGCGGCTGCATCATACCTCCCAACTTTCTGAGATGGGAACAAGGGACACCTATTAGCAAAAGTATGTAGACATAGGACACACACCCCTGCCACACCCCGCTTAAAGGAGACATGTACAAAAAAATTATTGGTTAAACCCACAAGTGCTTTTTTACCACTACTATTCAATTGTAATGGCTTTTGGAAATTACAAATGCAGCAATTTAGAAGTTGGATAATAGGTTTAGCATTGGGAAACACTTTTTGATAGATAAGTAGTGCATTTTATATACAACTAAATAGATCAGACTAAAATGATGAACAAATAAGGAGGAAAGAGGGACAGAGGGACATTGTTTCAAATGAGGCACAGTCCCTCGAAATCAGGCACAGTTGGGAGCTATGGTTAAAATAAAAGTTAGGCATACACTGGTTAGACCTATTAACTACTTATGTCATTGTAATTGGGCTGTTTGAAGTGGAATGCCGTTGTTAAGGTAGCAGATAGTTGCCACAACCCCGGTATCCTCTTCAACAGTGGGCGGTCCACTTTCAGATAAAAATGGTATCTGTGGAGGATTCGCCACAAGATCACTTTTATCAGGGGCTGGAGAGGGTGCCCGCCCCTCTCCGGTCGACTCTGCCGCTTACCGGAGCAGCAGAGACTATCTGGCCCTCTCTCCCCTGAGGCTGGATGCCGAGTGAGGGTAAGATGGCCCCCACTCGGCTCCATACCACTGAATGGCAGAAGCAACGTCTTAAAGGGGAAAAAATACATTTTTGTATTGCATTTTAGTGTAAATCTGAGATCTGAGGTCTTTTTGACCCCAGATCTCACATTAAAGAGGTCCTGTCATGTTTTTCTTCTATTACAAGCGATGTTTACATTCCTTGTAATAGGAACAAAAGTGACCCAATTTTTTTCTTAAAAGGACAGTGTAAAAATAGAAAAGAAAAAGTAAAATAAATAAGAAAAAAAAATGTTAAAGTGCCCTGTCCCGCCGAGCTTGTGCACAGAAGCGAGCCCATACGTAAGTCACTTGCATATGAGAATGCTGTTCAAACCACACATGTGAGGTATCGCCGCAATTTTTAGCGTAAGAGCAATAATTATAGCCCTAGATGTCCTCCGTAACCCAAAACTGGCAACCTGTAGACATTTTTAAATGCTGCCTATGGAGATTTTTAAGGGTCAAAGTTTGTTGCCATTCCATGAGCGGGCGCAAATTTGAAGTGTGATATGTTGGGTATCAATTTACTCAGCATAACATTATCTTTCACAGTATTAAAAAAAAAATTGGGATAACTTTACTGTTGTTTTATTTTTTAATTAAAAAAAGTGTATTTTTTCTTAAAAAATTGCGCTTGTAAGACTGATGCGCAAATACAATGTGACATAAAGTATTGCAACAACCACCATTTTATTCTCTAGGTTGTCTGGAAAAATATATATATAATGTTTTGGGGTTCTAAGTAATTTTCTAGCAAAAAAAAAACAACTGATTTTAACTGGTAAATACCAAGTTCATGAAATTTGAGCTGGGCACATCTATCTGTAGTGTTTTCTTCTCTCTCTTTAAAGAGCTACATCTCATAGCTGTCTCTTCCTTAGTAGCTCTGTTATCAGCCTGATAAGTTCTCAAAAGTTCTAGGAGAAGGCAGCCTGAGCTGTGTGTTGGAGGAGGTTGCTATAAATTGATTAGCACAAAGCTAAACAATTCATAGACATGCTCTGCATGTGTGGGGAGGGGGGTGTGTGCCTTTCCTCCAATCAGCTTTCTCACGGTGTCTCACAGTCTCTAACAATGATCTACTCCTACAGGGGAACCAGCAAGTGAAAATTCAAACAGGACATGCACTTTCTAAACAGTACATCGAGCTGAAGACAGCAGATATACATGTAAAATGTATGTAGGGAGATTTGTTTTATCTCTGTGTATCACTGGGTATATGTGAGGGTTTAAATCCACTTTAAGTAATGCATAATTGACATTAATTGGGACTTTTAACGAAGCTCTGGCCTGGTAAGGTCATGTGTTTCCATCCCACGGGACTTTAAATGAAACCATGGCCTGGTAAGGTCATGCGTTTCCATCCCTATTGTATTCAAAAAAAGGGGGAACAAGGAGGACATTGGGACTTTAAGGTGGTCATTTATGGCACAGTCTGATCATACCAGCTATTACATTTGAAAGAAATTAGCTAACTTAAGATTCAATGTATTCCTAACATTTTGTTAAAGTGATATGAAATCGTATTTTGCCCAAGCTGAGAAATTGTTAATGGCCAGCATGTGTGGCCAGCTTTAGAGTGACTTGAATGATCCATTCCAATTGTATGCAGAACATTTCCAGACACCCCCAGGAATGATAATGAGGTTTTCTGAATTCAAAAGTGCCCATTAATGCTCATGCACATTTTCAGCTCCCTTTTCCTAATAAAAGAAAAAAAAAAGGAAGTGACAACCACAAGGATTGTCAACCTAGGAGACATGGGGGCCCCATGAACAGTAAGCATTCTTTTACATGTTCTGCTGTTGCGTTTCTTGGATATCGGTGAGATTATGTCATGTTACCAGCTTAGGCGCAAGGGGGAGATTTACTAAAACTGGTGCACACAAAATCTAGTACAGCTGTGCATTTTAACCAATCAGGTTGTAACTTCAGCTTGTTCAATTAAGCTTTGACAATGAAACCTGGAAGCTGATGGGTTTCTATTCAGAGCTGCACCAGATTTGTCCTCTCCAGTTTTAGTAAATAACCGTGCAAGGTGTTCTCTGTGGAGTTCTTATTTTAACAGTTTTTTACAACTTTTTATCTTTCAGTGCCAACAACACCCCGAAACAGGTGGAGGTGCGCATGCACGATAGTCAGCTGACCTCAGATGAAGTTCACCCCAGATCACCATGTCTGAGGCTATGCGACAAGCTTTGGAGCAACCTCCTGTTGACCCTTACAGTATTCGGTAAGTCATGGTTATAATATCATTACTGATCTCTGGCCATCAATATTTAAGGCAAGATTTTCACCACATGTGCCCACACCACTGCAGCGTGTGGTAGGACATAATTGCCTTGTCCATGCATTGGAAACTTTTTGGACATTGCTGCCTATTGCAGCACAATGGGACTAAAAACAAGACCTAATAGTGCAATTAGCGGGAAGGGACAGGTTGGTGACCAATGGTTGGTGACAGTAGTGGGTAATCAAGATTACAAACTATTTGGTAAGATGGCATGCATAATTTATATTTTTATTCACCTATTGGCTTCATATGTAATTTTAAGTACCAATAGGTAGGCATTGTGACCATGTTTGGTAGAGAAAAACAAGCAAAGGAGGAGAATGCTGTCATCCCATGGTCTACAAGTAACATATGATAAAGGTGATAGGACTTCTTTGCAGGTCTGACAGTTGGGTCTGGGTAGGTCTTCCCTTTTCTGGCAGAACCCATCACAGTTTGCACTGGTGGTGGTGGTGCAATACTTAATAGAAGAAGGCTGGGGTTGGGAGAGCCAAGTGTAGCCTGGTGTGTTGTGTGCAAAGACATACATGTGTAGTATCACCAGTAGTAAGAAGGTGTGATGGAAGAGCAGGATTTAGAAGCTTGGATGAAGTGTGACTGGCCAAGGAGGACACAAAGCTCCAAGGAGGAGTTGTTGTGTGCAAAGACATACATGAGTAGTATTACCATTAGTAATTTATGTAGTAGTTCCTGTTCAGCAGAGTACAGAGGAGCTTGGATGACACGTGACTGGCCAAGGAGGCCAAAAAGCTCCAGCTCTGCAGGTTGTGAAGGCCATTGAGGCCCATTCTACAGTACGGAGCACTGTTGGGTGTGCCCCCCAATAATGTGGCATCCTGAACAACATGCTAAAAGACATACTGGGAACCTTTAGACCTGCATGTGTATTCAAAAGCGTTAGTGATGCAATTCCCACACAGCAAGGCTTCCTTTCGATGGGCACCCAACAGTAGCTCAAACCATAGAAATAAAGAAAGAAGCACCAGACCAAAGATAAAGGAGTTTAAGATCATTTTAATTGTTGGTAAAAAAAAAGTAATCTAAAATAATCCAACATGTTTCGAGGGCAACACCACTTCCACTTCATCAGGGCACAGGCTTAAACCTGGATGGATTTGAAGAAAATAGTGACTTTGCAGATCTATATTAGAACCAGTATTGAACTCTCCTCACGGAGTAACAACTTGGCAGCAGTTGCTGTCAGTATAGTGTTAGTAAAGGCCAAGAGACACTGTCAGTCACAGCAGGTGAAGTAACAGTGATGATCCAGAATACCCATCTGTTTTACTATTTTTGACTGTCTACCTCAGAGGCTGGCTCTCCAAGGACCGCCTGCAGTTATTTTACTTTGGTGAAGTTTCCACCATCTTAGACTGACTTGTTGATACTTGAGGTCTGACTGCAGCTGTCAACACTGTTATAACCTGTGTACCAATTTGTGTTTCTGCTGCCAAATATCCCCTCCTGAAGATCTGCTACAAATATAGAATAAAAGAGATGTATATCATGTATTAAACTATGAGCATGAAGGTTGAAAACAGATAACACTGGACAAAGATTTTCTTCCTGAGCACTTTTTGGTGTATCTTATAGATTTTTGGCTTCTGATCACAAAAATAACTTAGTAAGTAGTTTACCCTATTGCAAACCGTTTGATAGAAATCTTCCGTTTTTGCAATTTGCAATACCTATTGACTATGCTGCACACATAAGGGAAACATACAAAAACAAGGAATTGTTGTTGAAGCACATCCAATATACCAAGTACAACTGTTATATCTGTGTAGAAGCTTGGAATGCAGATCAGCTATACCAAGTACTCTTGTTACATATGTGAATGGGATAACCATGCATACATTATATTAAATTTCATAAAAATTTAGTCCCAAGACAAAAAAAAAAAGTACACAAACCACTTGCTGACCCAAAAGATATTTTTGCCTTATGTCACGTACACACGACCAGACTTTCCGGCAGACTAGGTCCGACGGTCTTCCCAATGGACTTTTGGTGGAGTTCCGACTGACTTTCCGAACGAATGTACTTGGCCACACACGAACAGACTAATTCCGTTCGAAAGTCCATTCATTTTGAACGTGATGACTTAAGACAGGACTAAAAAAGGAAGTCCAATAGCCAGTAGCCAATAGCTTCCCTTGTGTCGTATTTGGTTTGTCAGACCAGGGAGGGATATTAAATGGTGAGCCTGAATCTGTATTAAATTCCTGTATTCCAATGCAGAGAAGACTGGTAAAGGAAGGGTCAGCAGTTTGAGTTATGGAAGGTCTCACTGCATTGTACATTTCTACCAGTCTACAGTGGAGACGGAAAATATTCAGACCCCCTTAAATTTTTCACTCTTTGTTATATTGCAGCTATTTGCTAAAATCATTTGAGTTGATTTTTTTTTCCTCATTAATGTACACACAGCACCCCATATTGACAGAAAAACACAAAATTGTTGACATGTTTGCAGATTTATTTAAAAAGAAAAACTGAAATGTCACATGGTCCTAAGTATTCAGACCCTTTGCTCAGTATTTAGTAGAAGCCCCCTTTTGATCTAATACAGCCATGAGTCTTTCCTCCTTGCAGTTCCTCTCCAGTTCTGTCAGGTTGGATGGTAAACGTTGGTGGACAGCCATTTTTAGGTCTCTTCAGAGATGCTCAATTGGGTTTAAGTCAGGGCTCTGGCTGGGCCATTCAAGAACAGTCACGGAGTTGTTGTGAAGCCACTCCTTCGTTATTTTAGCTGTGTGCTTAGGGTCATTGTCTTGTTGGAAGGTAAACCTTTCAGCCCAGTCTGAGGTCCTGAGCACTCTGGAGAAGGTTTTCGTCCAGAATATCCCTGTACTTGGCCGCATTCATCTTGAAAAGCACCCCCACAGCATGATAATGCCACCACCATGCTTCACTGTTGGGACTGTATTGGACAGGTGATGAGCAGTGCCTGTTTTTTTCCAGAATTAAGGCCAAAAAGTTCTATCTTGGTCTCATCAGACAAGAGAATCTTATTTCTCCCCATCTTGGAGTCCTTCAGGTGTTTTTTTAGCAAACTCCATGCAGGCTTTCATGTGTCTTGCACTGAGGAGAGGCTTCCGTTGGGCCACTTTGTCATAAAGCCCCGACTGGTGGAGGACTGCAGTGATGGTTGACTTTCTACAACTTTCTCCCATCTCCTGACTGCATCTCTGGAGCTCAGCCAAAGTGATCTTTGGGTTCTCCTTTACCTCTCACACCAAGGCTCTTCTCCCCCGATAGCTCAGTTTGGCCGGACGGCCAGCTCTAGGAAGGCTTCTGGTCGCCCCAATTCCATTTAAGGATTATGGAGGCCACTGTGCTCTTAGGATCCTTAAGTGCAGCAGAATTTGTTTTGTAACCTTGGCCAGATCTGTGCCTTGCCACAATTCTGTCTCTGAGCTCTTCAGGCAGTTTCTTTGACCTCATGATTCTCATTTGCTCTGTATTTTAATGGTGATTTGTTATGCTGTGCATGTTCTGTTTCTTGGGCCATTTCTCCTTTTCTATTTTACCCTTACATATAGCCTTACATTCTGCATCTCATTGTAAAACTGGAAAGACCTATGTCGCCCATAGCAAACAATCAGATTCCAGCCAGTCATTTTTCCAGGCTGCAAATTAAAATTTTGATTAGTTACCACAGGCAACAGCTTCCTTTAAGACTCTTTCATAAAGAAGGACAGCCTAGAGTGGTCTCTTAGGATTCTCTTATCGAGTCTTCAAAATAGCAAGGCTTTGCTGATGGGTTTCAAATATATTTTTCTTAGCTAATGAGTAATTTAGAAATGTGTTTTGGCTGGAAACCCTCATTAGCAGAAGTAATAGAGGATGGATAATTAAAGCAAGATGTTCTCATGTTATATTTCAGGCTATTGTCAAGCATGCAGGGAAGACCAAAGGAACTGTGTAGTGTACATAGTGCATCGTATAACAGAAATACAGCATAATTTGTATATCATGGATGGTTACAAAAAGCAAAAGTGTATCTAAGTACATCTTAGCCCTTGTACGCACGGTCGGACATTCCGACAGGAAAAAGTCCGATCGGACCGTGTTGTCGCATAATCCGACCATGTGTGGGCTTTATCTGACTGTTTCTGTCTGAATGTCCGACCAACAAAGTTTGAGAGCTGGATATAAAAATTTTCCGACAACATGATCCGATCGGAATTTATCCGATCGTTTGTAGAGAATTCCAATCGGACAAAGGGCCATGCATGCTCAGATCGAATTCCTAGACCAAAGCTATTAGCTACTAGCCTGAACGTCGTCCTGTCATAACTAAATAACGTCATCACGTTAAGAACGATCGGATTTTCCGACAACTTTGTTCGACCGCGTGTATGCAACACCAGTTTCAGACAAAATCCGTCAGACAAAATCCAACTGATTTTGTTGTCGGAATGTCCAACCGTGTGTACAAGGGCTTACACTAACTGATAGGTATAGTGAGGATTGCTTAACCACTTCAGCTCCTGAAGATTTACCCCCCTTCATGACCAGGTCTTTTTTTGCGATACGGCACTGCGTTATTTTAACCAACAATTGCGTGGACCTGCGACGCTGTACACAAAAAAATGGATGTCCTCTTTTTCCCACAAACAGATATTTCTTTTGGTAGTATTTGATCACCTCTGCATTTTTTTTGTGTTTTTTTTTTGCGCTATAAACAGAAAAAGAGCAACAATTTTGAAAAAACAAACAATATTTTTAACTTTTTCCTATAAAACACATCCAATAAAAAAAAATAAAAAAAATAGAATTTCTTCACCAATTTAGGCCAATTTGTATTCTGCTACATATTTTTGGTAAAAAAAAAAAAAAAAACTGTGAGCGTATACTGACTGGTTTGCACAAAAGTTATTACGTCTACAAACTATGGGATATTTTTATGGAATTTGTATATATATATTTTTTTTTACTGTGGCGGCGATCAGCGACTTATAGTGGGACTGCGATAAATCTGACACTAAGGCTGCATTCACACCTGAGCGTTGTTTCAAAGTAGCGCGTTTTTACTGCCATTTTGCCGCATTTTTTTTACTGTGTTTTTTACCGCATTTTAGAGGCAGTTTTGTTCAGTAAAAGGCAGAAAAACTCCTGTAATCTGCCCCAAAGAAGCTCATGTTCTTTTCTGAGCTCAGGGCGTTTTTCAGGCATTTTGCTTCAAGTGACAAAATGCTCAGATGTGAACAGGTGCCTTTGAAATGAATGGGATTTTGATTGTTGGGCATTTTTCAGGTGTTTTTTCGGGTGTTTTATAAGTATTTTATGAGCTGAAAATGCTCAGGTGTGAATGCAGCCTTAGTAACACTTTTGACACTTTTTTGGGGACTAGTTACACTAATACAGTGATCATCAGTGCTAAAAGTATGTCGCGTACACACGATCGCACATTCTGACAAAATCTGTGGTTTTTTTCCAACGAATGTTGGCTCAAACTTGTCTTGCATACACACGGTCATACAAATCTTGTCAGAAATTCAGAACATCAAGAGCACGGTGACGTACGACGAGCCAAAAAAATTGAAGTTCAATAGCCAGTGCGGCTCTTCTGCATGATTCCGTGCGTGCGTGGAATTTTGTGCGTCGGAATTGTGTAGTGTACACACGACCGGAATTTCCGACAACAGGAATTTTGTTGTCGGAAAAATTTGAGATCCAGATCTCAAATTTTGTTTGTCGGAAATTCTGGCGGAAAATGTCCGATGGAGCCTACACACGGTCGGAATTTCCGACAACAAGCTCCTATCGAACATTTGTTGTCGGAAATTCCTCCCGTGTGTACGGGGCATTACTGTACTAATGAAACTGGCAGGGAAGGGGTTAACATCAGGGGCAAATGGGTTAAATGTGTCCCTAGGGAACTGTGTGGGGGAGGTGTTTTAACTGTGGGAAGACAGAGATCCGTGTTCCTGCTTAACAGAAACTCAAGATCTCTGTCTTCTCCTGTCACAGAACGGTGATCTGCCTTGTTTACATTGGCAGACCACTGTTATGCCTCTCTTGGGAATGATTGGTGGGTCCCGGCGGATATCGGATTGGCTCCCACTGTGCCCAATCACAGTGGGAGCTGGTTGTTGGAGGCGCACGTGCGCTGCAGACCTGAAAAGGCGAAATCACGTACTGGTACGTGATTTTGTGCAAGAGAGACGCTGCTCTGCAGGTGTGTGGGGTGGTCGGCAAGTAGTGTGAAAGTGTACCTGTGCCCAGTCTATGGCCATTAAAATATTTACCAATTCTTAACCGATTTATGCCAACTGATGAAATGCCATGGCCTGCACAGTGATAAGGTCATTGGAAGTTCAACCCACTACGTCTTGATCATCAGTACTTGACTTGACATCAGTCCATGACAGCTCAGTCACAGTTCTGGGGGCCCCAGAAAGGGACAATGATCCATACAGGGGCTTGGACAAAAAAAACTGAAAGACTACACGATTTTCAGGTGTGAAAGTGATGATACGTTTCACATTGAAAGTGGAAGTGATGTAACATTCTTTTTCTTCTACTGTTTTATGAGACACCTAACTAACAAGTGGGAAGCCTCACTTTCGTCATTCACTGCATGCTCTGCTAGTAATACAGAGTCATGCCAGGGCTTACTGAGCTTCAAAGAGGGCAAATTGTTGGTGCCGCTTAGCTGGTGCCTCCGTGACTGAAGTTGCCAATTTATTTGCGGTGCGAGGTACAGTATCACAGCATATACAGTTTCCAGGAAAACACCGTCTGTAAAAGCATAAGTGAGGTCGTCTTGGTCAACTGACCAAAAGAGGCAAAAGGACATTGCACAGGATTGTGACCCGGAATAAGAAAACACTTGCTGCAAAAGTGACTGCAGAGCGCAATCTAGTTATATTCTAATCTGCGTATATTTAGCTTTCCCAGGTTCCTCCCTACCGCACTTGTTAACCGCTTGCCGACCGCATACTGTATACAGTGCCTTGAAAAAGTATTCCTGCCCCTTGAAATTTTACACATTTTGTCATGCTACAACCAAAAACGTAAACGTTTTTTATTAATGCTCTCCTTGCCCGGCCTGTCAGTTTAGGTGTACGGCCATGTCGTGGTAGGTTTGCAGTTGTGCCATATTCTTTCCATTCTCGGATGATGGATTGAACAGAGCTCCGTGAGATGTTCAAAGCTTGGAATATTTTTTTATAACCTAACCCTGCTTTAAACTTCTCCACAACTTTATCCCTGACCTGTCTGGTGTGTTCCTTGGCCTTCAGGATACTGTTTATTCACTAAGGTTCTCTAACAAAACCTCTGAAGGCTTCACAGAACAGCTGTATTTATACTGAGACTGGTGGTCTCTATTTACTAATTGGGTGATTTCTGAAGGCAATTGTTTCCACCAGATTTTAGTTGGGGGTATCAGAGTAAAGGGGGCTGAATACAAATGAACACCACACTTTTCACATATTTATTTGTAAAAAATTTGGAAAATCATTTATCAATTTCCTTCCACTTCACAATTATGTGCCACTTTGTGTTGATCTATCACATAAAATCCCAATAAAACACATTTATGTTTTTGACTGTAACATGACAAAATGTGGAAAATGTCAAGGAGTATGACTACTTTTTCAAGGCAGTGTATATATGGCGGCAAGGTGGCTCCTCTGTTTATAGTCATGTACCTGTAAGTAATTCTTCATTTCCGAATCTGGGGCGTGCACCACCGCTGGCCTGCTGTGATTGGGCGATGTCCATCGGGACCCGCCGATTGTTGCCGAGAGCAGCAGAATGGCAGTCTGCTAATGTAAACAAGGCAGATCACCGTTCTTTGAGAAGGGGCGGTAGTGATCCTGTGTTTCTGCTAAGCAGAAACCCTGAGCTCTGCCTTCTCACAGTACACGCACCTCCCACACAGTTAGCAAGCACTCCCTAGGAACACATTTTAGCCTTTGATCACCCCTGATGTTAACCCCTTCCCTGCCAGTGTCATTAGTACAGTGACAGTGCATAGTTTTAGCACTGATCACTGTATTGGTATAACTGGTTCCCCCAAAAAAGTGTCACTTAGTGCCGATTTATCCACCGCAATGTCGCAGTCCCGCTATAAGTCTTTGATTGCCGCAATTACTAGTAAAAATAAGTCAATAAATAAAAAATTCCATAAAAATATCCCATAGTTTGTAAACGCTATAACTTATGCGCAAACCATTTAATATACGCTTATTGGGGTTTTTTAACCAAAAATATGTAGCAGATTACATATTGGCCTAAATTGATGAATAAATTTGTTTTTTTTTACATTTTTTATTTGTATATGTTGTATAGCAGAAAGTTAAAACATATATATATTTTTTCAAAATTGTTGGTCGTCCTCTAGCGCAAAAAATAAAAAACGCAGAGGCGATCAAATGCCGCCAAAAGAAAGCTCTATTTGTGGGATGTAAATTTGGGTACAGTGTCGCACAACCGTGCAATTATCAGTTAAGCCCCGTACACACGAGCGGACTTATGTCCGACAGACTTCCGAAGGAGTTCTGCCGGAGTTCTGCCGGAGTTCTGACAGAGTTCTGACGGACTTTCCGAATGAGCGGACTTGGCCACACACAATCACACCAAACTCCGACGGATTCGAACGTGATGACGTACGACTGGACTCGAATAAGGAAGTTCATAGCCAGTAGCCAATAGCTGCCCTAGCGTCGGTTTTAGTCCGTCGGAATAGCATACACACGAGCAAATTTTTCGGTAGGAACTGGGTCCGGCGGAGTTCCGTCGGAAAAATTTGAAGTATGTTCCATTTTCTAAAGTCTGTCAGACTTTTGCGAATCAAAAGTCCGTTGCAGCCCACACACGATCGAATAGTCTGCCGGAATCATTCCGTCAGACTTTGGATGTTGAAAAGTCCGCTCGTGTGTACGGGGCTTTAAAGTCCTGCAGTGCCGTATCGCAAAAAATGGCCTGGTCATGAAGTAAATCTTCCGGAGCTGAAGTGGTAAAAGTGCTAATTCAATTTTTAAATACTTATTTTTTTATAATTTTGTATATCTCATTTAAGACCCAGTGATGTTATTCCTGAGTCTCTATGCTTCTGTGTGCAATGCATGCAGATCATGGCTGGAGGATGACATTTTTTTTTAAAGAATATATAACTGGATTAAATAGTCTTTTTATACCTGTCAAAAGTACTTTAACAGATAAGTCTTGTCAATAAGCGGCAGCCAGAATACCCAAATGGTGGCTGCATTTGATTGGATAAGGCCACTGTTCGGCCAACAGTTTTCCTCCTAGGTCCTTGTATTTTCCGATCGAAGGATGTTGGGTATAATGTGCCAACAGGGCTACCCAGAGTTTACACCTCAGTCGGTTTCTGATTAATTTGCTCCGTTTATGGCCAGATTTAGTCTGTGACAGATTATAATACTGGGCCACTTGTGAGGTTTCTTAGTATTTCGTGCTGTCTGTCATTATCCTGACTCTTCCCTAATGTCTGTCCCTCATTTTTTCTTTCAGGTGTCATTTTGGGAGCAGTGCTTGGTGGTCTCCTTCGGATGGCCTCTCCCATCCACCCCGATATCATAATGGTGATAGCCTTTCCAGGAGACATTCTCATGAGGATGCTGAAGATGTTGATCCTTCCTTTAATTATCTCCAGTTTAATCACAGGTCAGTCTATACAGATTCCAAATATTAAATGGTATTAAATTTAACAGTATCATGGGTCACTGGGCAAAGTAATACTCTGGGGCCCCTACCAGCCTGCCCCAATTTACGCATCTACCCTCAAGAATTAAAGTATAAATACAGTAGTTCATAGAATGAAACGCATATTTATTAGTACTTTTAATAAAATTGATTTTAAACAAAAAGAAAACATACCAAAAATTAAAGACTAATCAAGACAAAGGGCACATTACGGAGGAGGGGGGGGGGGGGCACAAGGGCACCATACAGGGGGAGCTAGGAGGGCACAGTACTGGGATCGGAAGGGCACAGTACAGTTTTTGGAATGCTGCTCAGAATATGGCCATCCCAGGACAGCTTAGTAGAAAGCACGACTGTCCCGGGACAGTTGGCAAGTATGATGTATTGCAAGATTATCATAGGGCCCCCATTCACCTGGGGCCCCTGAGCAGTGCCCGGGGGTGCGCATGCATTAAGACAGCCCTGAGTGTGTGCTGTGTCTGGTGCAATATTAATCTGATGCTAGACGTTGGAGACAAAGACTCTCATCCGGTGGAACCCTTAGGAAGTATCAGGGGTTACATCTGATACCTGCCATTGGGCAGAGTTTTAGCAAGGTTGACCCATGCTAAATAATGTGATTTCGCTGTTTTAGTTCTACTATAATATAAGCCTTGTCAACACATTTACCAATATGATAGGAAAAGCTGTAGCCTGGTATCCTTTTAGTCTGTAAGACTTTTTGGGACTATCTCACCAAAAATTAATCACCTATCTAAGAGGATGCCTGTAATTGACTTAGTTCCTATTAAAGACACCTGGGAAAAACAATGAATCTATCACTAAATCAGGGAATCTGATTTTTGAGGACATTCTAAACAAAATGCATAATTATTATTATACCGGATTTATATAGTGCCAACGGTTTGTGCAGCGCTTTATAATGTTAGGGCAGACAGTACAGTTACAATACAATTCAGTACAGGAGGAATCAGAGAGCCCTGTTCGTTAGAGCTTACAATCTAGGAGGGAGAGTTAAGTGATACAGAAGGGTAAAAACTGTGGGGGGTGAGCTGATGAAGAAAATTAAAGAACAGTTGTTATGTGGAGGCAGGATAGGATTCTATGAAGAAAAAAGTTTCCAGGGATCGCCTAAAAATGGATAGATTTGGAGATAGTCTGATAGATTGGGTTAGGGAGTTCCAGAGGATGGGAGAGACTCACCAGAAGTCCTGGAGGCGAGTATAGGAGGAGGTGATGAGGGAGCTAGAGAGCAGGAGGTCTTGGGAGAAATAAAGAGGATGATTAGGTTGTATTTTGAGACAAGGCTAGTCATGTAGCTGGGGGTAGAGTTGTGGATGGCTTTGTAAGTTATTGTTAGTATTTTGAATTTAACTTGTTGGGTGAGTGTCAGCCAATGGAGTAATTGGCAGAGGTGGGTGGCAGACGCTGAGCAGTTTGTAAGCTGGATGAGTCTGGCAGCAGCATTCATGATGGACTGAAGGGGGGATAGCCTATGTAAAGGTAAGCCAATGAGGAGGGAGTTGCAGTAGCTGAAGCAGGAGATAACCAGGGAGTGAATCAGGCGCTTTGTAGTTTCATTGGTTAAGAATGGACATCGTTTGGAAATGTTGTGGAGGTCGAGGTGGCAAGCTTTGGAAAGTGATTGGATGTGGGGCCAAAATTAGATTTCAGAGTCCAGGATAACACTTAGCACCCTAGCATGCGGGGATGGGTGGATGGTTGTGCCACTGATCTTGACAGAGAAGTCAGGGAAAGAGGCACGCGGGGGAGGAAATATTATGAGCTCGGTTTTGGACAGGTTGAGTTTGAGGAAGTGGTGTGACATCCAGACAGATATGTTTGTTAGTAAGTTAGTGATGCATGAGGAGACTGATGAAGTGAGCTGAGGGGTGAAGAGATAGATTTGGGTGTCATCAGCGTATAAATGATATTGGAAGCCATGGGAGGCTATCAGCTGACCCAGGGAGAAGGTATAGATTGAAAATATGAGAGGTCCAAGAACAGAAACTTGGGGGACCCAGATGGAGCAAGGAAGAGAAGAGGAAAATGTCACAGAAGTTGAATCCAACACAATTTTACTTAAGACTATTGTAGAACAGAGGATGTTTTTCCAGTCTTTTGAAATGTAAGAAGACAATTGGGTTGATTTACTAAAACTGGAGAGTGCAAAATCTGGTGCAGCTCTGCATACACCCCAATTCAGCCTCTAGGTGTTTATGCGGCATGGTCGTATATGCACCAGATGTTGCACTCTCCATTTTTTGTAACTCAACCCCAGTGACTTTCCTAAGCCTTGTCTCTGTGAATAACTAACATCGACTGAGAGGACATGGAAGAAGTGAGGAAAGTCTACCTAGGAGCAACTATATCTAAAAAGGAGAGGGCACCGGGAGATACCAAAATGACATTTGTGAACAAGTTGTAGGCTTCTCAAACCACCACTAGTCACCATACTATAGAAAAATTATAACCTCATGCAGTTCAATACAAGACACAAAAACATGCATGAAAGTGGGGTAGAACAGCAGTCTTGGCACCTTCTGTGGCCATTATGAAGGGCGACCAATCTGGATCTTTTATGTATAGTATGTTTTATAAGCTAAAAAACAAAAAGGTGGGTGAGAAAACCTAAAACTAAAAAACTATAGCAGGGAGATCTCACTACTGCTGCAGCATCCAAGGCTAACAAGAATGTCTCAACCCGCATGCTCCACCAGTAACTAAAATATTACTTTTCAGTGGACCGAAATACAATAGTATATACAGTATATGTTTACTTCTCACTCCAAACACATCATCCATCATTCTTTCACATAAAGACTAGCCAGAAACATCAATGATCTTTGTGGCCCCTGTAATGATTAATTGCTGGACTGATACGTAGCAGTGCAGTGATGCCACAATATCTATGGATGTATTTTTGAATTAAGATTGGCACAGCAGAGTCACCCAATGGCAATGATATAGTTAAACCATACTGTAACAGAGGGGAGGGGGGGGGCTTTGTTCTGTAAACTCACCCTTTAAATAGATATATTAAGTTTTCACTTGTAATGTCCTACAGAACATGTACCCAAAGCCATTCACGGATTTATTTAATTGAAGAGTGAGAGATGCAGTTTGGTTTGGTATCCACTTTGATGTTTTTCCTTGTTGGCCTGTATTTGTGCATACTGCTAAGTGGACAAAAACTTCTTCATAAACCTGCAGGGCATTAGAAGTATGCCGTGCCAAGTGCTGCTGTCCTTTCTGTGTCTTTTCACCTTTCATTACCCTGCTCTCTCCATCTGCTCCCTCCTTGGCATCATCAGCATCAATGGCATCCCTTTATGTGCTGATACTGGCACCAAGCCCAACTCTGGGTTAGATTAAAAAAATGTATAATTTATGTATGATAGGGCAAAATAAATGTGAAAAACATATGCAGTACATCTCTGTAATTATTCCTTTAAAGACCCCACGTGTACAGAAAAATACTAGTTGGTGTTCCAGAAGTGCACTCAGCTTCTAAATCCTGTTGTGGGCTGACCAACACACATCAGTTTTGTGACTTAAGTGGTGTCAGCCCTGCACAGTTGTCTTTTGCTAAACTACTCAAACCTTCCCGTATCCTTTTCTCAACATAAAGGCTATTTCATAATTACACTATAGTATTGGCATGGGACTTTTAAGGCACAGCATACTTTACTATTAAAATATATTATTATATTTTATATATTATTAAAAAAGAGACAGCAATATGATTTCCAAATCAGATTACAAAGTACGTCATAAGAAAAAATACAGTCAGCGTTAGTAATGCAGTATATTCACGTTTTTTTGGACATTGTCCTCTTCATCAGGAGCCACCGATATAGACTTTATATAATAATGCCATCTAGACAGAATAACAAATTATCAGTGATCACATTTTGATCACTTGCTTAGTAGTTGCTTAGTAGTTCTACCACCGCCCGTTGCATTAAAGTTCTTCCATACATGGAGGGGAAAGGGAAGGAAAAGAAGGGGAAAGGGAAAGGAGGGGGAAGGGAGAGGAGGGGGAGGGGGGAAAGAAGGTGGGGGAGGGAAAGGGGAAGAAAAGGGGAGGAATGAGAAGGCGGGGAAAAGGGGAGAGAGGAAGGAGGGGTCTAAAGAGGCGAGCCAACCAAGTGTCATGGGAAACCCCCAGTACACATACGGATACCCATAAGTCCCACACCCATTCCCTCCATATCCCTCTACCAAGGCTTGGGTATAATATTGTATGCAAGATTCAATGTCATTCAGCATGAAATTTACTCAACCAAAATTGGGGAATTAAAAGGCTATTTGTTCTGCAGTCTGTCAGCGAAATTTGGCCATGCGCAGAGTACAGAGCCAAATCTCCTGTTTCTATTAATAATAACATTTCTGTCTCAATGATATAATACTTCTTACCTTTCAGCCATCAACCCACTCATCCAAGTAAACAGATACAACCATCCTTAAGTTCTCAGTTCCATCAGCCTCACTGCCTTCACACCAGCCAGCATGGCCTTTTATTATGACAAACAGGAAGTGCAGATTCTAGCCAATGACTTCTTACATGGGAAGTGACATCACAGAAAATTACAAACAGTAACCCTTCCAACAGGGTTCATTCAAAAGAACCAATCACAGACATGTATACATTCAAATAGACTAACAGTGATGTGTGTAAACGATCAGATGCAGAGCCATGCCTTCTGTGAGACAAAGGTTACACTAGAAAGCTGGCTCTGCACAAAACCACATGCAATTCGACCAACTGTTTTCAATGACATGAACCATACAAAACCATGGCTCAGTAGCAGGGGCATACCTAGAGCATTTGGCACCCGGGGCGGATCCTATATCTGGCACCCCCACCATAAAATGTAAAAACACCCACTGTGTCCCCTGCATACCTCTGCATCCTTCAATATCTTTTTGTCACTACTGTGTACCCCCCCTCTCCACAACTGCACCTCTGGACCCCTTTAAATTACACAGCACCCTGCACCTCTGGACCCCTTTACATTACACAGCACCCTGCACCTCTGGACCCCTTTACATTACACAGGACCTTGCACCTAAGGACCTCTTTACATTACACAGCAGTCTGCACCTCTGGACCCCTTTACATTACACAGCTCTTGTACCTCTGGACCCCTTTACATAACATAGCACCCTGAACCTCCTGACCCCTTTACATTACACAGCACCCTGCACCTCTGGACCCCTTTACATTACACAGGACCTTGCACCTAAGGACCTCTTTACATTACACAGCAGCCTGCACCTCTGGACCCCTTTACATTACACAGCAGCCTGCACCTCTGGACCCCTTTACATTACACAGCTCTTGTACCTCTGGACCCCTTTACATAACATAGCACCCTGAACCTCCTGACCCCTTTACATTACACAGCGCCCTGCACCTCTGGACCCCTTTACATTACACAGGACCTTGCGCCTAAGGACCTCTTTACATTACACGGCACCCTGCACCTCTGGACCCCTTTACATTACACAGGACCTTGCACCTAAGGACCTCTTTACATTACACAGCAGCCTGCACCTCTGGACCCCTTTACATTACACAGCAGCCTGCACCTCTGGACCCCTTTACATTACACAGCTCTTGTACCTCTGGACCCCTTTACATAACATAGCACCCTGAACCTCCTGATCCCTTTACATTACACAGCACCCTGAACCTCTGGACCCCTTTACATTACACAGCCCTTGTACCTCTAGACCCCTTTACATTACACAGCACCCTGCACCTCTGCACCCCTTTACATTACACAGCCCCTCACAGCTCTGGACCCTCTGCATGTTACACAGACCCCCTACAGTGCAGACCCCCCTCCCTACCATACAGACCCCCATCTACAGTGTAGACCCCCCTACAGTACAGAATCCTCCCCTACAGTGCAGACCCTCCTACAGTACAGACCCCTCCACCCTATAGCGCAGACCCCCCCCCTACAGTGCAGACCCTCCTACAGTACAGACCCCTCCCCCTACAGCGCAGACCCCCCTACAGTATAGACTCCCCTACAGTACAGAATCCTCACCTACAGTACAGACCCCCCTACAGTGCCGAATCTTCCCCTACAGTACAGACCCCCCCTACAGTGCAGGACCCCTCCTACAGTGCAGGACCCCCCTACAGTGCACACCCCCTACAGTACAGGACCCCTTCTACAGTGCAGGACCCCCTACAGTGCAGGACCCCCCTACAGTGCAGGACCCCCCCCCCCCTACAGTGCAAGACCCCTTCTACAGTGCAGGACCCCTTCTACAGTGCAGGACCCCCTACAGTGCAGGACCCCCCTACAGTGCAGGACCCCCTACAGTGCAGGACCCCTTCTACAGTGTAGACCCCCCTACAGTGTAGACCCCCCCTACAGTGCAGACCCCCTACAGTGCAGACCCCCCTACAGTGCAGGACCCCCCCTACAGTGCAGGACCCACCACAGTAAAGAACCCCCCTACAGTGCACAGCCTCCCCTAAGGACCCATAGTGTACCTCGAGCCCAAGGCAGCGGCATTGCAGGGGGGAGGTGCGAGCAGCACCCGAGTGGAGTGTCACCTGTCGGCTCAGTGATCCGGGACCCGGCGCAACAATCCCCTTCTCTCTGTGATCGTGTGACTCACGTTGCACCGTTCTGATCAGTCTCGGGCAGCGGCTGTCACCCACAGCCGAGCAGAGTGAAGCCGCCTCCCCCTCCTTGTCTACACAGTGCTGTGCATGCAGGAGGGGGAGGCGGCTTCACTCTGCTCGGCTGTGAGTGACAGCCGCTGCCCCAGACTGATCAGAACGGCAGCGCGACGTGAGTCACGCGACCACAGAGAGAAGGGGATTATTGTGCTGGGTCCTGGATCACTGAGCTGACAGATGTCACTCTCCACTCGAGTGCTGCTCGCACCCCCCCCCCCCCCTGCAATGCCGCTCACTGCCAGTGCCTCGGGCTCCTCTGTGTGGGCTGCGAACCCGAGGCACAGCGCTGTCTCCTCTTTAGTTGCGGAGGGGGGGGCGCTGGCCTGACACCCCCCCCGTGTGTGCCACCCGGGGCGGCTCGCCCCCCCACTTAGTACGCCACTGCTCAGTGGGCCATAATATTCATATAGTTATGCTATAGTTCCCATGTACACAGACATGTCTGCTCGGAGTCATTAACGCAGTTGCCAGGAAGTGGTCAGTCTTCTGGCGAGGTATAAACGAACATCCTTAAAAGAGCAACCGTATCTGCAGTGTCCACAGGAAGGTTATCGTGGCCACTGGTCTTCCGCCAATGTCTGTATGTGCGAATACGCTCACATGAGCGTATTACAGCAAAACCGACACTGGAGGACATCTGACAACATACATTTATAGTAATTTCCACAACAAGTCCCAATATAAGAATTAAAACGGGAGTCCGCCGGGAGTCCGCGTTTTTTTTTTTTTAAAAGCCAGCAGCTACAAATACTGCAGCTGCTGACTTTTGAAATAGTGACACTTACCTGTCCAGCGCGCCCGCGATGTCGGCACCCGCAGCCGATCTCTCGATCGTCTCTCGGGTGCTGCCGCCGCCATCTTGGGTATGGGAATCATTTCCCGGTTCCCTACTGCGCATGCCCGAGTCGTGCTGCGCAATAAGGATGGTCCCCGCTGTCTCTGGGATCCGTGTGTTTCCCAGCAGGCAGCGAGGGACTTTCAGAAAGGGGCGTAGATTCTTCGGAAAGGGGCGTACCTTTTGCAGAATCTACGCCGGAAGTGGGTGCAGATATCTGTACTGTACAGGTACCTGCACCCCCCTCCCCCCTGAAAGGTGCCAATTGTGGCGCCAGAGGGGGGGAGGATTCCAATGAGCGGAAGGTCCACTTTAGGGTGGACCTCCGCTTTAAGAGGTCCATCTAGAGTCCTTGAGATAACATAAGAAGTGTGCAAAGGAAATATAGGACAGTTCTGAATTTCTAACAGGATTAACAGATCTTTTTTTTCTTTTTCTTAAAAAAATGCCTTTCATTGTAAATTTAAGAAACCCAAATAGAGTGATGGATCACCTTCAGTACAACTAGTTTTCCCATAGACAGATGGAAATGTGGCCGATGCCTGCTAACCCAGCTGAATTTTGATCCATCTATGGCCAGCTTAAGGGCTCATTCACACGTGTGATTAAGGGGTAGTAAAACCCTAAATTTTTTGCCCCCCCCCACCAACTGATTCCCCTTTAGCTGCAGAAGCAATGGTGGGGGGTGTACACACGCCACGGCTACAATAATCCCTGTTGCTTTGAAGTCCAACATTGGATAATATTAGAGAAAGTGGTGTAATTTGCATGTTGGTCATTTGATCTGTTACTTTTTTTTTTCAGTCGGTGCAATTTATTCTATGTAGTATTTTAATAGGATGGTGTGGTCCATTACAATACAGTACTAATTTAGTTTTATGTGGTATTAATTGCTGTTATCAGTTATTTTAGTGTTGTGCCTTGTTATTGCGATCTTTGTATTGTCTTGTTGAATGTATTGTATCTTAGTAATTTCCCTTTGGAAATAAAGTATTCTGGGTCTGAATTTAGGAGGTTAAAATAGGTGGTGAGGAGCCTCCTCACCACCTGTCAAATGACCTGTGAACAGCGATCCGAACGTGGATCACGCTACAAAGCTCAAGGCACGTTTAAACAAACCCTAACAGCCAACTGAAGAAGCTCACTCAGTAGGCTAACAATGCTGCTGCTAATGGCGAGGCATGGGTAGGGTAACGTTGTCAGCTTGCAATGGGAAAGTGCTGTTACTGACAGGCAGTGCCAGGACAAGGTCATCTAGAGCCCAGGTCGAACATGCCAAATTGCGTCCCGTCCCCCCCTCACCACCAAACTTATTGAGCATTTATGTTTCTACAAAAATCCCCTCCTCCCTAAAAAGTTAAGCGCTAATCTGCATGATTAGCTCAAATTCTCTCATTCCACATATACTCTCAGCACAATTCACCCCCCAAAAGATAAATTCCTTCTCCCTAACACAAATCCTCTAACTCTCATAATTCCCCTCCAAGCACAAATCCCTCTTCCAAAAAAAAAAATTCCCCCCCCCCCCCATTACCTTTTCTAGCACAATACCACAAATTCCCCATCCTAGCACATATCATCTTGCCCCCAAATTCCCACTCCGAGCACAAATCCTACCCCCCACTCCAAATCCTCCCTGCCAGCATATATTCCCCACCCCAATCCCCCATCCTAGCACAAATGCACCCCCCCCCACAATCATCCCTACTAGCACAATGCACCTTCCCAAAAAAAGTCCCCTCTTCGCACATATCCTCCCCCACCACATTACCTTTTCTAGCACAAATCCTCTTCACCCATCTCCCCTCTCAAGCCAAATCCCCACTCCTAACACACCTCACAAAAATTCCCCATCTAAAACAATTCTTATCTCCTGCCCCCCCCCCCCCATTCCCCCTCCCAACACAATTCCCCTCCATCCCAACTCTCTTGTGGTGCCTCCCCACCTCACCTGATACCACAGTGCTCAGGGCAGCCACCCCTCCTGCCCACTCCTTGTCCCAGCCCTGCTGCCAGGATCTCCAGGTTAGACATTTTACAACAGATTCAAATAAAAATGATGCTGCTTTAGAAAAGT
Source organism: Lithobates pipiens (assembly GCF_037356315.1). Taxonomy (NCBI): domain Eukaryota; kingdom Metazoa; phylum Chordata; class Amphibia; order Anura; family Ranidae; genus Lithobates; species Lithobates pipiens. The sequence continues at coordinate 231,710,882 of NW_027507686.1, read as the reverse complement.
GTATACAGTGAGGCACGGTGCCAAACATACTAAAAAATAAATGTAGGATTTGCACATACTGTTCTTTATGCATTTGCCAGGAGTTCTGCTTTAATCCTCAAAATCTACATTCTGTTTTATTTTTGTTCTGTGATACCTGTGTGCAGACTGGATCCGGTGGATGAGCATCACATATCTAAGATCAGTTTGTCTGCAGGCAGAAGCCTCATTAGTGCTTTTTGTCAACGCTTTGCAGCGGAGAAGCCGTAATAGGCTGGGGACTCCGCGATCGATCGTAGCGCTTTCTTTCTCTCTCTCTCTCCAGCAATTAAAACCAGAACATGTCAAGTGGATGGGAACATCTGCAGCCCCTGTTCTGCAACACACACTTAAATCCCTTGTGACAGCTGGAATTAAACCATATATTAATCTGGTAAATCAAAGAATGCAGTCCTGAGACAGATATATCCCATGCTGAATAACCCTTTCCGTGACTACCAGGCTGGAACAAAACTCCAGCCTAAAATAAACACAATCAAACTAGGCGGAATAACTGTGAGCTGTTTATGTAGCAAGGGAAGACATCTTTTGTCAACTGCTGTTACTTCCTGAGGATTGCAGAGACATCTGGGTCTGCTGAGGAACAGCACTCAAAACTTAAAGGAGTTATCCATTATTAATAAAAAGTGAACCCCTGTTAAAGGGGACCGAGCTCTAGATAAACTGTCATGATAAGAACATGCAAGCTAAGTGTAGCCCTACCCCTGAAGGAGCTGATGAGTTTTACCACTACCAATCACACAGGCAACAGTACATTGGCTTCCCGCTCCAGTAAACAGTCTAGGGCAGGGTTTCTCAACCAGGAACCCTAGGGTTCCTCCAGAGGTTGCTAGGGGTTCCTTGAGCAATGAGCAATTTCTGCCTCTCAGAAAAGTTTCCACTAGGAGTGCCTTGCCTTAAGCAATGCGGATTACTTGAGCAATGAGAAAATTCTGCCTCTCAGTTAAGTTCCCAATGACACCATTGATCTTTTTAGCTATCTGTAAGGGGGTCATTTCTCCCGATGACCAGAAATGTAAGGAACATTCTTCCCACTGACCATCACACAGTTGTAATAATTTTTAGCAGGGGTTCCCTAAACACTGGAAAGTAATTTCAAGGGTTCCTCTGTGTTGGAAAGGTTGTTAAAGGCTGGTCTAGGGGATGTATTTTTAAATATTTATTTTTATTATAAATTGCTAGTAGAACTTGTAACAAGAGAGGGGTTAAGGTGGAATTGTATACTCCAGAGCTTCAGACTTTTAACAGGACAATGTGTTTAGCTGGGTGAAACTCTTTTGACCAGTCTTTAATCCAGAAAAAAAGGGGAAGACCAGAACAAAGACCCAATAGAAATAATCTCAGGAACAGCTACAGCTGGCACTCCCCCCCATGCAGGAGGCAGGTGAGAATGTGGTGATCAACCACCCCCCTGTGGGAGACAGACAGGATGGCGGCGATCAGGGCATTACCTTTGGAGCCAGGGGGAAGGAAGAGTAGGGCCGTTGATTATCCTACCGGACGAACAGGATTCGTGTCCTAAGACTCCCTGGCCTATCATGTCACAGGAACTGCTTCCTGATTGGCTGGGAGAAGAATCAGGAAGCCAATAGTGAATATTAATTTGCTGTTGTCACACAACTGAGTGGGCTCAGGTCGAAACGTTGCTGATGCAGAAGAGGTTGGGGGACATACCTTAAATTGTGCCGTTTTCTGGAAGTTTTTGTGACATCACAATTCTTCTTCTTCTTTGTGATGGTAATGGGCACTACTTACTGTGAGCCTGCACTGCTTACTGTGAGCCCGCACTGCTTACTGTGAGCCCAGGAAGATATAATGATATGCCCCTTAAAAGTGTGTCTATGACAGCCTGGACTCACAGGAAGTGGATTACAATAAACGGGTCGTCATCAAACCCAAAAGAATGACAGCAGCTGGATAGAGCAGACCTTTTGCAAGGGACAATGCTGGACTGAAATTAATCTTTGTTGGACTATTTATGTTTGCACAGATTGCCAAAGCTGCAACTCCACTTATAAGTTAGACCAGTCAAACAAAATGTTATCATCCGTCTCCCACTTTGGTGAAGGTGTAACCCAGGGTTTCTTAACCACTGTTCTATGGAACCCTAGGGTTCCTCCAAAGGTTGCCAAAGGTTCCTTGAGCAATGAGCAATTTCTGTCTCTCAGATACGTTTCCACTGACACATTGATTTTTTTTTAGCTATCTGTAATTCTTCCTAATGGCCCCAAGTGTAAAGAGCATTCTTCCTACTGACTATCACACTAATTTATCATGAGTTGTAGATACAGTCATTTTAAACAGGGATTCCCTGAGACTGGAAAGTTATTTTAAGGGTTCCACTGTGTTGAAAAAGTCGAAAAAAAGCTGGTGTAACCATTCTAGGTGAACTTTATTATATGTTTTCTGGGAATACACACGTTTGCAATCCTTTTAGCGAGAAATCCAAAGACTTTTTGCACAACTTACGGAAATGCCTCTTGTAGATGATCCTTAGACCCTACTTTTACATTTAACACCATTCCCCCAAATCAGTTATAAGAAATATTTGCTCATTCATTTTTTTATTGTATAAGAAAGCCCTGTGGAGGGTGAAACGTGTTAACGCTTGGCCTCAAGTGGGAGATTGCCTGTGTGTACTGCTTGTCCTTACTGTTTGCTCATTAAACTCACTGGATGTTTCAACACCACTGGTGTGCATCTGGGTTCTTTCTTAATCAGTGTCCACTTAAAAGTGGACATGAACCCAGACAGCACAAATTTGCTCTGCTATATAGAAGAACATTTAGAAACGTTACTTGTGGGTAAACAGTGATCTGAAAATAGTACCATTTGTCTTGAACATATAGCTATTTTGTTTAGAATGTATATATATATAAAACCTCACAATATTGGAATTGCCCTTAGAAACATTAACATAATATTCTTCTTTCTACCCCGCAGGCCTGTCTGGGTTGGATGCCAAATCAAGTGGACGCCTTGGAACCAGGGCAATGGTATATTATATGGCTACCACCATTATCGCTGCTGTGCTGGGAGTAATTTTGGTCTTGGCTATTCATCCTGGAGACCCCAAACTAAAGCAACAGCTTGGGAAGGGTCAAGAAAATGATGAGGTGTCCAGCTTAGATGCCTTCTTTGATCTTATAAGGAACCTCTTCCCCGAGAACTTGGTGCAAGCTTGTTTCCAGCAGGTAACCAAATTCCCTGTGTTTACGGATTGGTGAAGGACCTAAAAAAAAATATAATCTTGGCAAACTCTCGAATTTAACAATGTACTTGACACACATAAAGAATCATATGAACATTACTGATGCATGTATTTTAAATGAGAGTGATTGCATCACCACCATTGAATGTTTGGTGAAAGTCACCTTTATAAATATGCTCCTAAATAGGGTTATAGACAACAGAGTTGACAAGGGTTTTCAAAAAGAAACCCTCTCATGTCTATTTGGAATCCCTACATGTAGACCCTATCAATTTTGTGGAGGTTTGTTAGAAGGTCTGAATTTATACCTTGCATTTGCTTGTAATATATGGTATTGCAGTGTGACCTTGAAACAAACAACAATCTGGTAGGATCCTGTTGGTGGGTAGAGGCAGAGAAAGGTGGGCATTTCTCTGCGTTAGCACACACAGGGGCTCCAACCAAATAGGGAACTCACATTTTTTAAAAGCATATTCCAGTTCAAATACAAATTCATCCTTGAGATCTCTACAGGGAGCATAACCTTCCTGCCGAGTAGTAATTCAGTCTTTCATTCAGACAATGGTTATTACCCCAGTCCTTTCCAATCAATTTTGTCAAATTTGCACAAATGTCAATTTAGCTTTACTATTTCTATTTTCGGAGTAGCAGATCCTACAAATGTGGGAATGAGCAAAAAAATCGTACTTCCCTCCAATGGTTATTCTATTCTGCAAAAGAGGAAGTATCAAGTGAGACGGTAGTAGGTCATATTTTCTAGTATAGACCAAGAATTATAAGCAAGCTTTTTGTATCAGCCAAGGATACCTGTCTACCTATCTACCTATCACTTATTCTTAACCCCTTCCCACCTAAGAGTAAAACAAATGTGAACGCCTTAGCACAATTTTGCAGCTTTGACATGTGTTAGTAAAACCGTATATATATTATCACAATACATTGTGCCTCCAGGTGGATTATACCTTTTTTTTTCAAGACAAATTGGGCTTTCATTTGGTGGTAAATGGTAATGGATATCTCCTGATTTTTTTTTTTAATTATTATTACCAAAGGAAAACTTGCCTAAAATAGTAAAACATTTTTTTTTAATTTAGCCATATATTTTTTGTTTCTACCATAAGCTACCACCAAAGGACAACCCAAAATTAATTCTTCTGCTCCTGACGATCACGATGATAACACATATGTGTATGTTAGTTGTTTGCTCCCGTAGTATAGCCCAGTAACAATAGTGCACATTTTGCTTTTTTTATCCTACCTAAATCACACTGAAACTAACTGACACTGAGACTAATTTAAAAATAAATAAAATTCTTGCTCAAAATATACTGACCCTCACCTTAATCTTTGACGCTTATTGACCCAAACACTTACCCGGAGACTGACCTAGATCAAACCTTGATCTAAATTTTTTTTTCTTTATTTTTTTTCTGCACACAGTTGTTTATTCCTCTCTCTGCAAGGAAAGAGAGAGATACATTGTATCTTTCCTTTCCATTCACAGAGAGAGAAACGCAGGGACAGGCTTCACAGTGACTGATCACTGTGGTAGCCAATTAAAGGCTATCACAGTGATCAGGTGACCCAGAACTGGTAGTTTGTTAGTACGGGATTCGGGGCTCCTGCTGAGATCCTGGTCTCTGTGCTGTGAGCATGCTGTGCGGCGTGCTCCCAGCACAAAGACAGATACGCATATATGCAGCCCCATGGAATAAAGACCAGTCCAGTATGGTTGCATATATGTGTACTGTCCGCGCCAAGGGCTTAATAGATAGACCGATTAACACAGAACATATATGGGAATTTTTCAAAAAGACTGTTTGGGACCTCACTGCAAAGTATATTCCCATGGGCAATACGTTTAAAAGGCTAAAAATAAAATCTATGTGGCTCGCGGTCAAAGTTAAAAAAGCTATAAACAATAAGAAAAGAGCTTTTAAAAAATATAAAAATGAAGGAACACTAGTGTTGTTTAAATGTTACAAATAATTTAACAGAATATGTAAAAAGGAAATCAAGGACTCAAAAATTCAAAATGAAAGACAGATTGCAAATGATAGTAGGACAAACCCCCAAACATTCTTCAAATATCGTAATAGTAAAAAGGTCAGGTCTGAGCATGTAGGCCCTTTACAAAATAATCTAGAGTGAGTGACTGGGGACAAAGAGAAGGCTGATTTATTAATTACTTTCTTCAGCTCTGTGTATACAAAGGAGCATGGGGGAGCTCATGTCCATAATGGGGGTGGTATTGACATAGCCCCAAATGATCCACAATGGCTCAAAAGTGATATGGTCCAGAAATATTTAGACAGAATAAAGGTGGATAAAGCACCTGGCCCTGATGGCATCCACCCACGGATCCTAAAAGAATTGGGCTCTGTAATTTCAAACCATTGCATCTAATTTTTAGGGATTCATTAATGACGGGAATAGTACCTCTGGATTGATGCAGGGCGAACGTGGTGCCTATATTTAAAAAAGGAACAAAGTCTACCAAGTAACTATAGACCTGTTAGTTTAACTTCTATAGTTGGGAAGATACTGGAGCATTTAATAAAAGACCACATAGACAAGTTCTTGCTGGAAAAAACATTTTAAGCAACAGACAGCATAGATTCATGAAAGACAGAAGTTTTCAGACAAGCCTGATTTCTTTTTATGAAGAGGTAAGTAAGACCTTGGACAAAGCTGTGGCGGTGGACGTGGTATACTTGGATTTTGCAAAAGCATTCGATACAGTTCCCCACACACGGCTCATGTGTAAGGTAAAGTCTACAGGCTTGGAAATATCAGTTTGTAAATGGATAGAAAACTGACTAAAAGACAGAATTCAGAGAGTAGTGGTTAATGATTCTTACTCTAAATGGTCTAAGGTTATCAGTGGTGTACCCCAAGATTCAGTGTTGGGACCCTTACTTTTTAATAACTTTATATTGGGTCTGGGATCAAAAGTAACATTTCTGTCTTTGCAAATGACACCAAGCTATGCAGTGGAATAACGTCCTTACAAAATGTCTCCAATTTACAAGCCAACCTCAATGCTATGTCTAATTGGGTGACTATGTGGCAGATGAGGTTTAATGTTGATAAATGTGAAGTTATGCACTTAGGGCTAAGAATATGCATGTGTCATACATACTAGGGGGGAGTACAACTGGGGGAATCCATAGTGGAGAAGGATCTGGAGATTTTGGTAGATCATAAGCTCAATAATAACATGCAATGCCAAGCTGCTGTTTCCAAAGTGAGTCCTTTCTTGTATTAAGAGAGGTATGGACTCCAGAGAGAGAGATATCATGTTGCCCCTGTTCAAATCATTAGTAAGACCTCATCTGGAATATGCAGTTCAGTTTTGGGCACCAGTTCTCAAAAATAATGTTGTGGAACTGGAGAAAGTGCAGAGGAGGGCAACCAAACTGATAAGAGGCATGGAGGAACTCAGCTATGAGGAAAGATTAGAGGAACTGAATGTATTCACTCTTGAGAAGAAGAGATTAAGGGGAGCTATGATCAACATGTTCAAATATATAAGGGGTCCATATAGTGAACTTGTTGGTGAGTTATTCATTTTACGGTCAACACAGAGGACACAGGGGCACTCTTTACGTCTAGAGGAAAAGAGATTTCATCTCCAAATACAGAAAGGTTTCTTCACAGTAAGAGCTGTGAACATGTGGAATAAACTCCCTCCAGAGGTGGTTCTGGCTAGCTCAGTAGTGTTTTAAGAAAGGCCCGAATACTTTCCCAAATGTACATAAAATATCTGGTTACTAACATTTATAGGTAAAGTTGATGAAGGGAAAATCCGATTGCCTCTTGGGGGATCGAGAAGGAATTTTTTCCCCTGCTGTAGCAAATTGGAGCATGCTCTGCTGGGGTTTTTTGCCTTTCTCTGGATCAACTGTGGGTATAGAATTGGGTATATGGGATTGTACGATATTTTTTTATTTATTTATTTTTTATTTTTTTTATGGTTGAACTGCATGGACTTGTGTCTTTTTTCAACCTGACTAACTATGTAACTATGTAATTCTGGCCTGGTTGACCAAACCTGTCTACATATGACAGGTACACTTTAAAATACCCATAATTTTTTAAAACTCATACCTTCTTCTTTGGTTCACAGATTCAGACGGTCACCAAGAAGGTTGTGGTGGAAAATCCTGTAGAAGAGCCAACCAATGTCACCGACTATTTTATGGCCGCGATTAACGACACTGTAAATGCGACTGTGGTCAGAACAACAGAAGAAATCAAAAAGAAACTGGAATTCAAAGATGGGATGAACGTACTGGGTATGGAGTTCTGTTCATCACATTTTTCATATCTTATCTAATGGGTGTTTTCTTGTAGCTACTTATAGACAATGAAGTTGATTACTGAAGGCAAATAGACAGTGCAAATGCAGTTGCACTAATTTTCCCCAGAGCTTAGTGAATGTGGTGAAGCTCTACTGATTTTCATCATCCAATCATGTGCAAACAAAATTGCTGTTTTTATTTTGCCTACACCTGATTGGGTATTTTTTTTACAAAGTGAAGCTAGTTCACCACATTTACTAAACTCTGGGAAAAATTTGATAAATTAGATTACTTGCACTTTAATAGGAAGAATTGATCAAAACTGCAGCAGACAGAATCTAAAGCAACCGTGCATAGTGACCAATCATCTTCTACCTTCAGCTTGCTCAGTTAAGCTTTGAAAATAATAGATCAAAGCTGATTGGTTGCCATGCACAGCTGCTGCAGATTCTGGCTGCCCAAGTTTTGATAAATGTCCTTCAATGGGTTTTACATCAGCATGCTAATAGATTGGGGATCTTAGCCTCAGATCAGAAACTAGGAACAAGCTGTCTTCTCTCGAGTCTGGACTTCCACCCTTGTGATTTATGCCACTAAATGCATTTTTGAATGGATGCCACATCCCCAAACAGTGTGAGAGACTCCGAATAACAGATTGTTGACTACTGCAACCAAATGTTGTATTTTCATAATTGATTTGCTTTCTGTTCCAATGATTTCAACACAATCATAATCCTAAATTTATGTCATCTAAAATTACCCTTCATTGAGAGGACGATGGTATCATCTGCTGAGTTCTCTCCTTCCTCGCTATATATCATCATTAAAGCATAACTACAAGGGAACCTTCACCTTGGAAATTGCGAGCTTTAGCGTAAGTCAGGGTTTATCAACCTGTGTTTCATGGAACCCGAAGGTTCCTCCAGAGGTTGCTAGGGGTTCCTTGAGCAGTGAGCAATTTCTGCCTCTCAGTTAAGCTCCCACTGACACCATTATTATTTTTTTTAGCTATCTGTAAGGGGGTAATTCATCCCAATGACCACACATGTAAGGAGCATTCCCACTGACCATCACACTAATGTATAATGAGTTCTAGATATAATCCTTTCAGTAGGGTTCCTTGAGACTGTAATGTTATTTCAAGGGTTCTGCTGTGTTGAAAAGGTAGAGAAAGGTTGTCCTAAGTACTAAAAACTTCAAAAGTTTAGATAGAATGTGGAAGTGTTGAAACTGTTGGAATAGGAGGCAAATCAGTTGAGAAAACATACAGTTGGTCCTGAAGTCAACAGTCCAAGTATATAGCGGAGTTTCTTGCGCTGTTTGAGGATAAGTGGCATATATCCAACAGAGCATTTATTGGAAGGGTAGGAGGTCTGGACTCAGAGGACTGTGTATTTGTAATATCCAGCCTGAGGCAAGACCCCACTGAATTTGTATGTCGATGATCATGAGCAGCAAGATCAGGAAACAGCATTACTACCCTCTATGCTAGTAAAACATGTTTTGAATTGTGAGTGCAATATTATTATTAGGGAAGGTCTACACTGTGCCAGTTATCTTTGTTTTCCCTTTGTGTTTCTCAGTGTACTGAGCACCCCACTTTTCTAAACGAAAGCTGCAAGGCTGGGGCTGTTCAAGTCTTCTGATGGTGGCTAGCTAGACATTTATTGGGGGAATTCAATAAATCCCTTAGAACACTTTTATGGTGCTGTGGTCCTTAATTGACCGTCTGTTTTCACAGCTTTACCAACAAGTTTGGCAGATTCACTCTTATTAATGCATGAAATTAAAAAATAATTACCTCCAAATCCTAGATAATGAAACCTTGGTAACTAAGACCAACTCTAAGCTGGCATACAGACACAGTAAAACATACACTTTAAAGCAGAGCTTCACTGCAGAATACCTGGGATGCACCAGAAAGAGGAGACTTCTATATTTGATTATGGACCAATGACTGACACATTGTTTTATCTGGATGCAGGTCTGATTGGTTTCTTCATAGCGTTTGGCATTGCGATGGGAAAGATGGGGGAACAGGCACGGCTGATGGTGGAATTCTTCAGCATCCTTAATGAGATTGTCATGAAACTTGTGACTATGATCATGTGGTAAGTTGATACATGAGCCTTTCTGGGGTGCTGAAATGAAAGCAAAATACATTGTGGCTTACATACTAGTGTGCACAAATGGCCCAGGGACAACTGTTGCGGCAGTGCTCTGAACCATTTATGATCCCACTCACTCTTCATCAGAATTCAAATTTGCTTTAATCGATATGAGAGGTTAGAGTAAACCTTTTGCTTTACCCTGTATTGACTGACATATTACAGGTTTACTTTAAAAGAGTACTTTGGGTGCCTAGTGAAATACCACAATAGGTGGCCTCCTTTTTACAAAACACACCTAAACTCTATATGTCCTACAAAGACCTCCTACAAGCCAAGCTCCTGTGACATAGCTTTATTCTACCAAATAAAGTGGGATGGAAAATGGGACAAAATATTACTAGGACCACATGTTCCTGCCTGCCTTCTCACCAATCATAGCATGCTATCTACATGGTTCCACCTTCTACATAACCCTTGAATTCCCATAAAGGCTACATTTTCCTTAACATCTTCAGACCTGATCTTTCACGACTCATTCATAAAGCCCCTCTGCCTAGGCTTTGTATCGTTTTAAGGTTTTTTCTTTCCTTCCACTTCTCATAAATCAGTCCCATTGTATGCTCAGCTCTATTCACCCTCAGGTTCAGATTCACTTGTTGCCAATATCTTGTAGCTGAATGTGATGCTGCAATTGGCAACACACTTCTCCATTGGCCTTAGTTGCAGGTTGAACAATGACCATCCTGTCTGAGGTTAGAAGCCACCTCAGAGGACAAAATTTCCTCACCGTTTATCATGAGTCCTTTGTCAATTCTTGCGAAAGCAGCAGGCTCAGTATACGAGAGACAATGAGGTCTCTTGGGAGATCCTGGACTGGATACAGGTGGACAGGCTCCATGTTCTCAGAGGAAATGAGCTCAGGAACTGTCACAGCCATTGATCTCTCCTTAAGAAAAGAGCCATTTGCAAAACAGTTTAGAGAGAACAATGCGTTCCCAGTTTCACAAATTGCTACATTCTAACTTCCCCATGAAATCACATCTGGTTCCTTATTATAAATTGTTTTAGTGTTTATATTTTGTGGTTTTCATCAGGTGACAGGGGATCATTAAGTTTGGCCTGATTTGTAGATACTAAAAACAAACATCACCTGCCAAATCATTTTAATTCGTCATTCCACCCAAATATGGTATTTGATTTTTTGGTAGATGCTAGTATGTTGAAACTACAATCAATTTCTGGTCTCTTTATGGACATAGGATATTCACAGTATCAATTATATACCTTTATCATTGGCCTTGTGCCCCCTTTTGGGGGTTGAATTGGTTCTGTTAAGTTTTTGACTCACTGGTATTACTGTGTTTTGTGGGTTTTCTGAAATGCGATATGCTGCAGCTTTTAAAGAAACCCTGTAGTCGAGATAAATATATTTGGGTTGCCTTTGCTGACTTCTTTCTGAAAAAGGCTAGGTGCCTGGCAGTTTACTTTGAGTCAATGAACAAAGATCACTGGCCCTAAATTCACTTGTAAGTCCTTGTACACACGGTCAGAGATTCCGACGAAATGTGTCCGATCGGACCGTTTTGTCGGATATTCTGACTGTGTGTGGTCTCCATTGGACTGTTTCCATCGGAGTATCCGACGGACCAAGTTTTCCAACTTGTTGGTAATATTTTCCGACAAAATGCTCCAATCGGACATACTCCGATCATGTGTAGAGAATTCCGATCGGACAAAGTGCCACGCATGCTCAGATCAAATTCCTACATCAAAGTTATTGGCTACTAGCCTGAACGTAGTCCCGTCGTAACGAAATAACGTCTTCACGTTCTGAACGATCGGATTTTTCGATAACTTTGTCAGATAGTGTGTATGCAACAGTTTCGGGCAGAATCCGTCGGACAAAATCCGACGGATTTGGTGGTCGGAATGTCCGACCGTGTGTACAAGGGCTTACATATTTGTTCTGGGTCTGTGTGCCTTTCAATTTTTGCATAAAATTCAGCATGACCCAAAATTTTGTGTGTTACAACCCGCAGAGCAAAATTTAGTATCATGGGCAATTCCAGAGTGATTAAAAATCCCATTTCCATCTTAATTTATAGCTGTTGTGATATACTAGGGGCATGCACTAAATTTCCACATGTTGAGGTGCATTACACCTCATTCATTTTAACAGGTTGTCCTTCCTTACAACCTGGTAAAGTTCTGTACTCACTATGTACTCTCCTAGAAATTCTGTTAGACTACCGGTATCTAATTTTTTGGTGAGGTCTATTTCTATGACTCATCTACGTCTCAAAGGAAGAAAATACTGGGGCTATTTTTGCATAATTTTATATTGCTCGAGTGATTATATTTAACAGTTCGTTTGAGAAAAGACTTGGTAAGGCAAAGTGCAATTTCTTCTGTAGAAAAGATTTGCTAAACTATTTACACTATATATTCTTTATTTGTAGGGAGTTTTTTCTTTCTCGAAAAACATTTTTGAGCATAGTCACCTTTTTTTTAGTTTATTTTTTTCTGGAAAAAACTATGCTCAAAAACAAAATGTTATGCTGCTTAGGTGTGCACTTGGCCTTGTGTTCATTACTGAAAGGTAGAATCAGATGGTAGACTAGACATGTGCATTCCTTTTTTGTTCAAATGCATTCTCGTCCGAATTTCAGGTATTTTCGTTATCGGAACATGCAGAATCTGAAAACCGAAAGATCTGACATAAACAAATGCTTTATTTTCGTTTTTGTTGTGACAACACTTGGATATAGATAGAAGATTCGACATGACACTGACAATAGCAATCTGTGTCCTTCAAACCTGTGGTCGAATGTGCTTAACCTTAGCTCTATTAGTCCAAGGTTATTCTACATAGAGAGAAAAGATTCGACATTATAGAGACTATAGTAAAAAAGGTTGAATGTGCCTAACCTAACTCTATTAGTCCAAGATTATTCGACATAGAGAGAAAAGATTTGACATGAAGATTTGACTAAGCAGCTGCCGCGAGTAGACATTTATGGTCAAATGCTCCGCCCATAGGCTATAGAAGAAGTCTAATGTTGGTTGACTATTAATAATAATTAATAAATATAATTATTACTAGTGTCATACAACATTAGAATTCTACTATAGCTTGTAGGCGGAACATTCGAGCGGAAATGTATGATTGCAGCGTCGTACAGTTTAGCTGCTCCGTCGAATCTTCATGGAACATTTGACAGACACCATAAGCCTTCAATGACAGATTCAACTTTAATTATTTCGGATTTTCGGATGAATGCATTTTTTAACAAAACATAATAAATAAAAATAATTTCGGGAGTAACTAAATTAATTTATTTTTCAGACGAAAACAAAATTCAGAAACAAAATATTTCAGTGTGCACATGTCTATGGTAGACTGATTCTTTCCTCAGGCCATCAGACATGTTCCTAGCTTTGAAGAGAGCCTACAACATCTTCTCAAGAAAGGCAATCAGGGACAGAGGGATGGTGGGATGGGATCAGGGACAGAGGGATGGTGGGTGGGATAGTATCAGGGACAGAGGGATGGGATCAGGGACAGAGGGATGGAGGTGGGGTGGGATAAGGGACAGAGGGATGGGATCAGGGGCAGAGGGATGGTGGGTGGGATAGGATCAGGGACAGAGGGATGGTAGGTGGGATGGTATCAGGGTCAGAGGGATGATGGGTGGGATAGAATCAGGGACAGAGGGATGGTGGGTGGGATGTGATCAGGGATAGAGGGCTGGTGGGATGGCATCAGGGACAGAGGGGTGGTGGGTGGGATAGGATCAGGGACAAAAGGATAGTGGGTGGGATTGGATCAGGACAGAGGGATGGTGGTGGGGTGGGATCAGGGACAAAGGAATGGTGGGTAGGATGGGACCAGGGGCAGAGGGATGGTGGTGGGGTGGGATCAGGGACAGAGGGATGGTGGTGGATGGGGGGATGAGGGGACGGGGGTGGGGGGATGAGGGGACGGGGGTGGGAGTATTACTCACTTGCTCTTAGTTTCAGTCGATTCCCTCTCCCTGCTCAGTGTTCTCAGTCTGGACTCACAGTGCCTCCGGTAATGGCTCTCCTGACATGGGGACAATGTCTGCACATCTCACTAAGGGGAGAGTTCTCCCCCCTTCACTGGACTGACCTGGCTGACTTTCTCCCCCACTCCAGTTTTCTTCCTCCCAACATGGATCTGCTTTAAGGAATGGGCGGGGCTGCTGTACCAGTCAGTGAGTGCTCACTCAGGCACAGTTTACATGACTGTTTCCTGTAACTAGAAACGGTGAGCAGCATGCAGAGTGCGGCGACCCCCCAGAGTACTGCTTTCAGCTCCACTCCATGCAAAGAACGGAGCTGCTGACGTCACTTCCAGTTTTTGTCTATTACACGAAACCCGGGCGGAAGCTAATTGGCACTTTTGATTGTGCCGCAAGGCAGGTTAAAAGCCCTCAAATGAAGCGTCACGTCTGTATTGACGTGGCGTTTCAATAGTGCATTGTGTCCGGCGCCCGGACACAGTGCACTTAGTTAAAGGACATTTTTTTAATTTTTTTTTTCTTAAAGGGGCCGTTTAAAAAAAAAAATGATTTTATTTTTTATTTTTTGTTGACTACAAGAGGGGGGGCAGTGCCCGGGCACCCCCTATGGACGGGCCGCCACTGAAGCTCACTTTCAACATTTGTTGTCGGAAAATCCGATCGTATGTACGGGGCATAACTGTCATTCCTTGTCTACAATGTGTTGTCCTTTTTGGCAAAAAAAATTTCAATAATTATATTGAAAAATAAGGAATTTAAATCAATAAAAAGATATGTGATCAAACAGTCCTCCTTCATTACTACTGCGATTTGTCAGATTCAGACTCTCGATCCAGTGAACCCAATTTGTAAAGTACATTGCTGTACTTTATAAATGTGGGAGTTTATTTTTTATTTTTAGTTATTAAAATTTTCGTGTTCGATTAATCGTTTTTTTTAAATCGATTAATCGACTAATTTTGATTAATTATAACGCACATACAGATCCAGCTACTTTTAGCTGATCTCCTTGCATTGCAACTCTGCATTAGTCAGTGGTAAATGTGGTATACACTATATACAATCACCCGCCACTAGTTTGTTTCCACAATCCATGACTTAACTTTACAGTTCACACAAATATGTTTTAAATTCAATCTGTAGCACTGACGTTAGTAATGTTTTTTCCACAGTAGCGTGACAATCCCTCCACCTCTGGTCTAACTAATCACTCTCACCTTATGGCATGGACCCCTGTGCAAACAGGTGGTCATGCAAGCGGGTATCAAAAGGGTTAACACGGACCATTAACTTCTCTCACGTCTCCTTAGATCTCATCAAGGACGCCAGGTCATGGGTAGAAAGAAATGATCCAAGTGCTCACCACTTAAGTATAAGATTTAATTTGTGTTCAAACACAAACGACTCACATAAAGATGATAAAAACACAGCATGTAAAGCCGACAATCATATTAGTTCCGTAGGGCAGCAGCGGGTGACGTCATGCGTAACTCCTCCCCCGTACGCGTTACGTTCATTCAGAACTTTGACGTCACCGGACTCCTTCCACACTTGGGGAAGGGGGGAGGAGTCCAGTGATGTCCTGTCCGTGACGCCACCGGATCTCCGACGGAACTCCCTGAAGACCCGGAAGCCGGTGGAGAGGTGAGTACCAATCAAAAGAATTTTGATCGATCAAAAAAAAAAAAACGATTAATCAAGGAATTAATCTTTAATTTTCCACAGCCCTATTTATTTTTATTTATTTTTTCTTATTAAAGTAGTGTTATGTTTGCAGTACAATCATTTTTTCAATCATTCTTCTGGATGTAAGTTACATTGAAACGGACAGGACAGCAAGCTCATGCAATGTGCCATAGAAAAAAATTATTCATAGATGCAGTCAAACATCCCAGTTGGATTTTTAAAAACTTAATGTACAAATATGTTTGTATGTATACAGCCAGCATTAACATATTAACTAAAACCCAGATTTATTCAGGATTCTAGTAGTCAAAAAGGGAGTCTTCTATGTCTTATTTGCAAGTATTTTTTCCATACTCCTGGGGATTATGTCATATGGCTGATTGCACTACATCACTATTTTTTGGTTTAATGAACCCAACATGTTTCCCTCCTAGGTACTCTCCTTTTGGTATCGCCTGTCTAATCTGTGGGAAAATCATCGCCATTAAAGACCTGGAACAGGTCGCCAGACAGCTGGGAATGTACATGGTTACTGTCATCATTGGACTAATTATCCATGGAGGTATCTTCTTGCCGTTACTGTACTTCGCCATCACCAGGAAAAGCCCGTTCTCCTTCCTGGCTGGTATTTTCCAGGCTTGGATTACCGCTCTGGGTACAGCTTCCAGGTATGATCTCCCCACCTTTGTGCCATCATCTTTGCTGGACAGAAAATGAGAGCATCATTATTAGACATGTGTAGAATGGAAAAATGTGTTTTGTTTCTTATAGATTCATTATGTTACTAATTTTATTTCGTTGATTCGTTTCCAAATTAGTTTAGTTTAGTTTTTTGTTAAATGTAATTCATTTTCGAATGAAATCCAAATCTTCGTGGGTGATTCAAATTCGGATCGGTCGAAAAATGATCAACTGATCCAAATTGTGTGTGAAAAATAGTTGGCAGCCGCAACCTCAACAACCGATGACGCATCAGCTGTCAACGGGGTTCCCCACTGACAGCTGAAATGTATATAAAAGAATGCCAGCAATAGAAAATTCCAGAAAAAAAAACTGCACCCATCCCAATCCTAACATGGCCCTTCAGGTCTGGTATGGATTTTAAGGGAAACCCCACGCCAAAATAAAAAAAAAAAAAAACAGTGTGGGGCCCCCCTCAAAATCCACACCAGATCCTTATTCGAGTATGCAGCCCGGCAGGCTAGAAAGGGGAGGGGGACGAGCATGTGCCCCCTCCCCCTCCTGAACCATACCAGGCCACATACCCTCAACATGGGGGGGCGCTTTGGGGCACCTTGTCCCCATGTTGATGGGGACAAGGGTCTCCTCCCCACAACCCTGGGCTGTGGTTGTAGGGGTCCGCAGGCGGACGGGCTTATAAGAATCTGGAAGCCCCCATTAATAAGGGGACCCCCAGATCCCATCCCCCCACATGGGAATGAGTATGACTACCGATTCCCCAAAAAAGTGTACAAAGTGAATAAAGACAGTACTCAATTTTGACAATTCCTCTATTAAAAAACAAGCAACAGTGTCCCCCGATGTAAATCCATTGTCAATCACAATGCCCGCCAACACCGCCAGACCCGCAGACTGCCTGCTCTTCCATATGACATTTCTTAAATAGCTAAGGGGCACAGTGACTCAATGATGTCAGCGGGTGACTCTGCCCCTTTGTGACATCACCGACCCATCATGTCTTGGTCTGTGATGTCACAAGGGGGCGGGGTCACTGGTTAACATCATTTGGCGACCCTAAGCTATTTAAGAAACGTCAGATGGAGGAGCAGGCAGTCAGCGGGGAGCCTTTGACAAGACATGAGTTTTTTTTTCTTCTTCTTTTTTTCATTATTGGCGGCAGGTGGTGTGATTGATGATGAATCTACATTGGGAACATTGTTTTTTGTGCTTTCTTTTTTAATAAAGGAGTTGTCCAAAACTCGTCTTTATTCACTTTTTACACTTTTACCCTTTTTACACTTTTTTGGTGTATGGGTAGGCCATAATCATTCACATAGGGGTCCGAGATCTGGGGGATTGTTTAAGGGGGCTTCCAGATTCCGATAAGTCCCCCGCCCGCAGATCCCCACAGCCACAGCCCAGGGTTGTGGGGAAGGGACTCTTGTCCCCATCAACATTGGTAGAAGGTGCTTTGGGGTGGGGAATCGCTCAGCCTGCCAGCATTTTTGGGAGGACCTCAAGCTGTTTTTTTTTTTTGTTTTTTTGGTATGATGTTCCCCTTAAAATCCATACCAGACCCGAAGGACTTGGTATGGATTGGGGGAGGACCCCACGCTGTTTTTTTTCAGAATTTTTTATGGCCTCAGCGGGGAACCCGGCAGCCGGCTTCCTGGCCCGCTGCTTAACTACCAGCTGTTCTTCACATAGAATTCAAATTGGCCGATCACTTTTCACCCAATCCAAAGTCGTTTTGGAATTCATTAGCAAACAAATAAACAAATTTTAACAAATTTCAACTAAATTCGTTACTATTTAATTCGGAGATTTGGATGTAAAAGCTTTTATTAGGTTGTTCATTGTTTTGTTTTGGCTAGATTTATGATTTAATTGCATTTTTACATTTTTGCCACAGATTTGTTGATTTTTTTTTTTTCCTAATTCAGTCCTGAGCGGTATAAGACAAAAGAAACAAAGGGAACAAGGCCCCTGCTTCCCCTATAATGAAGGCAACGTACTCTAATGGTATCATAAGGTCACCCCTCCCTCCCCTCTCCTTGTTGAGCAGTTGGGAAGTTTGTGAGTATAGTAATAGGAGACAACCCTTAACTGATACTTTACAGCTGGAGGGTATGAAGGCCACAGCCTACCAGTAGCTGGAAGTTAATGGGTGTTTATTTTATTTGGCAATAACAGCGCAAAGCGCTCCTTTTGCTGCACTAAATATCTCTAGACTGTGCTGACTTCCCTTGCTTCAGCAAATTTAATTTCACGGCTGGCGCTCGCAGGTAATCTTTTCACCCGCCTACAAAAAAAAAAAAAAAAAAATGTGTGCATGCTGGTTTTAATTCCGAGAGGTCCTACTGTGAAGTTTAAAAGCATATGTTGTTCTGATATATCAATTTGGGTGGCGACAGCCCACACCGGTTTCCTTGTGTGTACATTTCATGTTTTACATGAAGACGGAGATTAAAAAGGCGATAGCGCATCTGCTTTCTATCCATTGGATGTCGGTTAGTCTGTTCCATATATCATTACAAGGGATCTGCTAAGCAGAAGG
Source organism: Lithobates pipiens (assembly GCF_037356315.1). Lineage (NCBI taxonomy): Eukaryota > Metazoa > Chordata > Amphibia > Anura > Ranidae > Lithobates > Lithobates pipiens. The sequence continues at coordinate 231,692,250 of NW_027507686.1, read as the reverse complement.
GTTTCCAAGAATGGCGATCATAAGCTCAGCTGTTTGATGTGATTGTGTGGAGAGGTGAAGGGAGGATCTAAAAAGATACCATGGTGGAAGCAGGTCTTTTTTTTTAATTGTAATGTTACAAGTTTTTATTAAATCATTAGAATGCATTCTCTAAAATAAAGTTTCTCAACCTGGGTGTCGGGTGCCATCTGGGCTCATCAGGGGTGCCGTGCTGCTTCCCATATTTTTGGAGAGCATCATGCATTTCTATGGCGCAAGCGAGCTGGCCTCCAGCTGTATGGACGCACATAACACTAAGGGTGGGGGGGGGGGGGGGCATTTTTCGGTTCTGCTTCAGCATTCAGAAAGAGCGAAGTCTGCCTCCATCTACACTTGCTCAAACTCTTGCCCACTGGGGTGAAGATCGCTGTGGTGAAAACCCTGATGTAAAGGCTGAGGACTCTGATGTGAAAGTGGGGGGAGCTGATGTGAAAGGAGGGGAGCAAGAACCCTGATTTAAAGAAGGGAGCTGTGATTTAATAAGGGGAGCTGAGGGCTCTAGTGTGGAAGGAGGGGACTAAGGACTCTAATGTGAAGTGTGGGGACTAAGGACTCTGAAGATGAAGAAGGAGGTCTTCTGATGTAATGGGGGGACATGGGTGTCTTGAGATTTTACATATATTTAAAGGGTCCTCCCGCAAATTGGCATTTAAATGCTCTATTAACATGATTGGATCCCAGTAAGTTCAGGGCTGCATTAATTATTTGTTTCTATCATTCACACTTTTTTTCAAGCCACAAGCTTAAGATTTATTTACATCTGCTTTTCTGAGTCCCTTTAAGCCATTTCAAATATCACTGAGCCCTGATGAAGTGGGTGTATGTTGGCCCCCGAAACCTGCTAGCTGTTTTATATGATCACTTTATGAACAATTAAAGCATTTTGTACTTTTCCACCATTGTTTGGTGCTCGCAGTGTATGTATATGCTTTGAGTACTAGAACATTATACTGCCAAGTAGGGATGAGCTTAAGTTCAGCTCCAAGTTTGGTCCAAACCTGTGTTTGACCAAATGCAAAAGCAAACAATAAATGCCGGGCTAGCAAGCTGCAAGCAGGGAAATACCTGCCCTGAAGTGCACATGTACAAGGGGAGGGAATGCTTGTGGCCAAGGTACTAGGTGTAATCCTAGACTCTGAGCTGTCCTTTCAGTCCTAAATCCAATTACTGTCCAAATCGTCCAGACTTCACCCCTGAAACATCTCCAAAATACGCCCCTTTCTAACCATAAAACCAGTAAGCAACTTATTCACTCCCTTTTTATCTCTTGCCTTGACTATTGTAGCTCCTTCCTCATTGGCCTACCTCTCCGTAAGCTATCCTCTCTTCAGCCTATTATGAATGCCACTGCCAGGCTCATCCACCTTACCAACCGTTCACTCCTCTCTGCCAATCCCTCCTGTGGCTTCCCATTGCACAACAAATAAAATACAAAACACTAACATGAACATACAAAGCCATTCACAATTCTGCCCCGAGCTACATCACAAATCTTATCTCTTATCTTATCCCAAACCATCTCCTCCCAAGACCTTCTGCTCTCTAGCTCCCTTGTCTCCTCCTCCCATGCTCGTCCCCAGGACTTCTCCAGAGCTTCTCCCATCCTCTGGAACTCACTGCCCCAATCTGTCCAGCTATCTCCTACTCTGTCCACTTTTTTTTTTAATGTTTACATGTTTGTATATATTTGTTGGCTATTATTAAACTCTTGTACACTTTTTTATTATATTCGGTTGACATTTATTATCAAGTACCGAGATAGTCCATGAACCCCAGACAATCTTGTAGGTTTGGATACACCAGGTACAGTATAGGCAACTGCCCCACCATTCCTATAACCTCTTGTTTTTAAAAAATTATTGATTCGGATGATGGTACACTTATTTGTTTGTGATTTAATGTTTATCTGAGGCTAAAACTTACCTTATTGCTCTGTCCACTTTTAGGCGATCCCTGAAAACTCATCTCTTCAGGGTGGCCTATCCAGTCTCCAGCTAACAACCAAATCTTCTACTACCTCATCAGTTCATCTCTCACAGTCCCTAATTTTTGTTTCACCAGCCCCTACCTATTAGATTGTAAGCTCGCAGGAGCAGGGCTCCTCCAACCCTGTTATTTTGAATTGTACTGTTGGTGTAGTGTCTACCTACATTGTAAAGTGCTGCGCAAACTGTTGATGATATATAAATCCTGTATAATAATAATAATAATAATAATAATAATATCAGGTCACTGGTTTCAAAAGCATCCCCAACCCTTGTGTATGTGTCACTGCGGGGCAGGGAATGTCCTGACTGTAGCTTATTGGCCACAGAATGACAGCTTACTTCCAGGTGACACCATTCATGGGTTTGAACCAAACCCAAACTTAAACTTATCCCTACTTGACAAGGAGCCACCCCCAAGCTCATCACTACCATTAGAGACAGCATGTGGACTGTTTTTTAAGCAAGAATGTTGACCAAAGCCACTGGTGCCACCTTTACATTAAGGATCAGATATGCATGGAGTTGGGTTAACATTGCAACAAAGTGCAAGAACCTCTAAACTTTTTTCACAATGTTTTCTCCCTGCAGTGTGCACAATTTTAATACCATTTACTGTTGTTGTATTGTAGTGCCGGGACCCTGCCAGTCACTTTCCGCTGTCTTGAAGAGAACTTGGGCATTGACAAAAGAGTGACACGATTTGTGCTTCCTGTTGGGGCCACGATCAACATGGATGGTACAGCTCTGTACGAGGCAGTGGCTGCTATCTTTATTGCTCAGATGAACGGAATTGTGTTGGATGGTGGTCAGATAGTGACAGTGAGGTAAGTAACAAGATGTATGAAAAAAAATTAATGACCAGACAAGGAAATTAATAAATTGTTATAGTTGCTAATGTTGTACTCTAGGTCAGTAATTCTCAGCCAACTGGCTGTGGAACATTGCCAGGCCACAACCTCCCTCCTCCTGGGCCTCCAGTCAACTGCACATTCCCTAACCTGCCACAGTGCCTTCCAGTTATCATAGTGTCACCCAGCTTGCAATAGTGGCCCCCAACCTCCCACTGTGCTCACAAGCCCCTGAAAGCCTTGGCCCCACAGTGCTGCTTAACCTGCCACAAAACTACCAGCCCCCTACAGTGCCCCCTTTAGCTTGCTGCAGAACTTCCAGCCCCCTCATATTGCCCTTAAACTCCAACAGTGTCCCATTCCAGTCCCCCACAGTGCCCTCCACTCTCCCACTTTGCCAATGCAAACCCCCCAGCCTCGTAGAGACCCACAGCCTCCTCTAGACACCCCACTCCCCACAGTTGTCTCCAGCTTCCTCCAGAAATCTCATCCCTTACAGGCTGGCCAAATCTGCTGCAGAGTCCCCTAACTCCCTCCACCTGTAAGCCCCACAGTGCTGCTTAACCTGCCACAAAACTACCAGCCCCCTACAGTGCCCCTTTACCTTGCTGCAGAACTTCCAACCCCCTCATATTGCCCTTAAATTCCAACAGTGTCCCATTCCAGTCCCCCACAGTGCCCTCCACTCTCCCACTTTGCCAATGCAAACCCCACAGCCTCATAGAGACCCACAGCCTCCTCTAGACACCCCACTCCGCACAGTTGTCTCCAGCTTCCTCCAGAAATCTCATCCCTTACAGGCTGGCCAAATCTGCTGCAGAGTCCCCTAACTCCCTCCACCTGTATCACAGCACTGACCAGCCACATCCGGAACCTTCCAGAAATTCCATACATACTGTATTTTATATTCTCATACTTTTATTGTGAAAATATAAACTTTTTTTTTACTGTTGAGGCATGGAAAGTTTTGGAAGAATTTACCAGGTCCTGGTACTATACGGTTGAGAACCACTACTATAGGTGTCATAAAGCATACAACCAGGTCCATTGTATGGTCTAAAGCAGAGGCCTCCAAATGTTCTAGACAAATGACCAGTTTACTCTCCTTCCAACTTTAGGGGGGCTGAATTGTGGCCAGTGGGGGGAGGGGGGGGATATCCTAGATTCAATGGAAATAAAAACTCCCTCCTGCTTTGTGGTCAGTGGGAGTATAGAAATGACCACCTGTGTTCAGTAGAAGAAATAGTGCCCCATTATTGATATTATGCTGGAGGAATAGTGCCCCATTGTTGCAGTCGGTGGCAGAAATTATGCCCCACTCTTGGTCTAAGCAGGATTAATAGCGCCAGGAGAGCTAACAAAGGGCAGCATTTGGCCTGTGGGCCGCAGTTTGGAGCACAGGTCTGAAGGAAATAATGTTTTTGTATCTAGTGGCAAGCAATCAGATTCTCTGTTTCAGGTTTTCAGATAATTTTACTGGTCCTTCCTTCGATTGCTATAAATTCTTTCTGGGGTTCTGTCTCCTTTGCATAGTAGCTCCTCTGAAAAGTGTAAGTAATGCCATAGGTACAGGCCAGGCCTAAAAAATTAATAGCTTCAAATCGTCTTGAACTCTGTTTGATTCTCTCTTATGTGTATTATTTTGCTTCCAAGCTTGACCGCGACGTTGGCCAGTGTGGGGGCAGCGAGTATCCCTAGCGCAGGTCTGGTTACCATGCTTCTCATCCTGACGGCTGTAGGATTGCCCACCCAGGACATTAGCCTGCTGGTCGCTGTGGACTGGCTATTGTAAGTATAAGAGCTCCAATTCCTAATCATTTAGTCCTCACCAGAAACATGTGAACATATACTAATAGTAGCTACCCAGGCATTCATTTTCAGTTACCTGTTTTTTTTTTAATTGTATTTGCAAACATTTTTTATTTATTCAAAATGATAACTACAACAATTATTTATTTTTAATGTTATTTTAATTCAATTTTGTCTGCAGGCTCTAAAAAGTGGGTATTTTATAATTTTTTTTAAAAAGGCCAGTTTACTGTCCAATAGATTTTTTTTTTGTTTTCGGGGTTGGACTGTGGCTGGTAGGAGAAAAATAAATGCTTCAGAAGTCAAGAGCAGTAAAAATATACCCCAGTGCTAGTGTTAAGTGAGAGCAAAAAAATGCTCCTGCATCAGTCATCAGAGAGCATAATAGTCCCCGGGGTCAGAAGGAGTATTCATTGGAAGTAATAAATATCACTGCATCAGAGAGAGTAATAAATGATCCCATGTTATTAATCAGTGGGAGTAATAGAAGCATGGGATTTAGTGATTATTGGTTGTAATAAATGCCCCATTGTCGGTGGGGGTAATAAATATCCCACTATCAGTGGGAGTAATAAATGCTCCATTGTCATTGATCATTGGGAGTAATAAATACCTCATTGACAGTGGAGGTAAAAATTGTCACAGCATTAGTGGGGGTAATAAATCTCCCAGTATCAGTCAGAGTAATAAATGTCACAGTGTCAGGGGGATGAATAAACACCCTTGTCAGTGACCAATGGTAAGAGAACAAATGCCCCTGTGTCCGTGGAAGGAAAAAATACCTCTTTATCAGTGTGATGAATAAGATATCTGTTTTAGGGGGAGGAATAAATGCCCTTGTGTTAGAGAAGGTAGTAAATGCCCCTGTGTCAGTGAGAGTAATGAATGCCACAGTGTCAGGGGGATTAATAAACACCCTTGTCAGTGACCAATGTGAATAATTATTTATTACCCCTGTGTCAGTAAGAGAAAAAAAAATGTCCCTGTGTTAGTGCGAGTAATAAATGCCCCTGTGTTAGTGCGAGTAATACATGCCCCTGTGTTAGTGCGAGTAATAAATGACCCTGTGTCTGTGGAAGGAATAAATACCCCTTTTTCAGTGGGATGAATAAATACTTCTGTCTCAGGGGGAGTAATAAATGCCCTTGTGTTAGTGGAAGTAATGAATGCCCCTGTGCCAGTGAGAGTAATAAATGCCACAGCATCAGTGGGAGTAATAAATTCTCTTGTCAGTGGTATAGGGGAATACTTCATGCCCCTATGTCAGAGGGAGTAATAAATGCCCCATGTCAGAGAGAGTAATAAATGCCCCCATGTCAGAGGGAGTAATAAATGCCCCCGTGTCAGAGGGAGCAATAAATGCCCTCATGTCAGTGGGAGTAATAAATGCCCTTGTCGTTGGTCAATGGGAATACTTCATGCCCCTATGTCAGAGGGAGTAATAAATGCCCCCATATCAGAGTGAGTAATAAATGCCCCCATTTCAGAGGGAATAATAAATGCCCCTGTGTCAGTGGGAGTAATAAATGCCCCCATGTCAGTGGGAGTAATAAATGCCCTCCATGTCAGAGAGAGTAATAAATGCTCTTGTCATTGGTCAATGGGAATACTTCATGCCCCTATGTCAGAGGGAGTAATACATGTCCCCATATCAGAGTGAGTAAATAAATGCCCCTATTTCAGAGGGAATAATAAATGCCCCTGTGTCAGTGGGAATAATAAATGCCCCCGTGTCAGAGAGAGTAATAAATGCCCCCATGTCAGAGGGAGTAATAAATGCCCCCATGTCAGATGGAGTAATAAAACCCCCCATGTCATTGGGAGAAATCATTGCCCCTGTGCCAGTAAGAGTGATAAATGTCTATGGGGAGATTTACTAAAACTGGTGCACTCAGAATCTGGTGCAGCTGTGCATGGGAGCCAATCAGCTTGTAACTTTAGCTTGTTCAATTAAGCTTTGGCCAAAAAAAAAAAACTGGAAGCTGATTGGTTTCTATGCAGAGCTGCACCAGATATTGCCCTCTCTGGGTTTAATAAATAACCCCCTTATGTGTCAGTGGGGGTAATAGATGACCCCGTGTCAGCAGTCACCAGGAGGAAAAAATGCTACTGTGTTAATGGGGAAGGTGCCCCATCTTTAAAGTCAATGGTATTCTGAAAGTCCCCCCAGCATACGTGTCAGTGGCACTTTCCTCTCTGCAGGATCTATGCCCTCATGGAGATTTTGCCACTTTATAGTGCCTGCTATAGATTGCACCTGTGTGTCCTCTGCCATTCGGCCCAAAAAGCTTATGGCTTGCTATGAGGGGCCAGTTTACAGCAACCACTGGGCTGTAACAGATGCAACCCAAAGTTTAGTATTGCTGCAACAAGCAGGCACATATTGTCAGGGTGGGAAAAAAATAAGCAAAAAATAATCAATGCAAGAAATCTATGATCTACACCACCTTGTAATTAGAATCTTTTATTCCAAGTCATAAACCATTCTGTAAATAACAGACACAGCATAAAACCCCAAACCAACAACCATTTCTTATGGTTTGTCCCAACCACTTGTCGCTGACACTTTTGCTGGACCAGTTGGTCTGCATGTAAATGTTTTAAAAAATAAAATAACAAATGACATAAAAACTTGGAAAGTTATTTGTAAGTCAACTATAACACTTAACTGATAGACTTTAGCCCTTGTACACACGGTCGGAGAATCCGTCAGAATGTGTCCTATCGGACCGTGTCGTCGGATAATCCGACTGTGTGTGGTATGCATCAGACTGATTCCATCGGAATATCCGTCGGACCCAATTTTCCAACTTGTTGGAAATATTTTCCGACCAACTGGTTCGATCGGACATACTCCGATCATGTGTAGAGAATTTTGATTGGACCAAGTGCCACGCATGCTCAGATCAAATTCCTACATCAAAGCTATTGGCTACTAGCCTGAACGTAGTCCCATCGTAACGAAATTACGTCATCACGTTCTGAATGATCGGATTTTTCGACAACTTCGTCTGACCGTGTGTATGCAACAGTTTCGGACAAGATCCGACGGCAAAATCCGACGGACAAAATCCGACGGATTTGGTTGTTGAAATCTCCGACCGTGTGTACAGGGGCTAAGACTGGGCATTTTACAGCCATCAGGCCACATCTGGCACCTTGGCTGTCTCTGCTTGGACTGCGTGAGGTCAATCAGAAATTAGAAATCGAATGTAAATAAGTATACGCCATACCAATACAGCTGCTTTGCTTTTATTTTGAAAGCTGAACTTCCACACCTCCCCGGGGCATGTGACATTGCTTCATGGTTCTGGGCGGAGTGTGGGTTCCCTAGATCCAGGCCAGCAAGTCAACAAGATGACAGGAGCTGTGCTCTCATGGGTCTGCCGGATGCCAAGATGGTGACGGTAGCACTTCCGTCCTTTCTAAGCAGCTTCAAACATATAGGAGGGGTGATGCTGTCTCTCAAGTAACTGGGGAAGACCATAGTAGGTGGACAACAAGGATATGATGCAGATGAGGGTATATGGGGATTTGTTTCCAGGTCCCGCTCTCCATCCCACAGGCCAAGGGCAGAGCCTAAGGCCCCATTATTCGGCCATAACTTCTGACTTGCTGAAAAAGTGATGTCACATGGGAGTATATACCCGTGAATGGAATTTATAAATCCAGGCCCCATCAATTTGGCCCCCTCCACAATAGTCCCAGTTTCTCATGTGACCCCTTAGGAAAATGAATTACCCACCCTTGTGTTTGACCATTTACTGTGTCTTCTCTGAATCCTCTTTTTGTCCACTCTACCCCAGGGATCGAATGAGGACTTCCGTCAACGTCGTCGGTGACTCCTTCGGTGCCGGCATCGTTTACCATCTATCCAAGGCAGAGCTGGACATTCTGGATAAGCAGCATGCACAGCAGGAAATTGAAATGACCAAGACTCAGTCCATTTATGATGACATGAAAAACCACAGGGAGAACAATTCCAACCAATGCATTTACGCAGCGCACAATTCTGTGGTAGTTGACGACTGCAAGGTACCCTTCACCTTTATGGATATCGAGACCTGTATATAGACTGCATGCTCCTCCTTTGCACTTGCATGTACTGTGTATTCTGTTGTATGGTTGTAATGTTTACAGTTACAACCGGTCAGGTCACCCCCAATATACTGGTTAAGACTTGGAGGGTAACATTGTAACATCCTGTGAAGTTTATAGAAGAGAGTGTTCTCTAGAACTGCTACAATGTATCATGGAAGGAAAAAAAAAAGCAGGGGGCAATACATTGTGGGTGCTCGTTAGTGAGACAAGGATTTGTAGTTCCAATACCAAGTAAGAGTTGTGCAGTTAAAAACAACTATTAAGTATTTATATATTATAACAGAGATAATCAGAAATAAATAAGGACTCAGCAAACCAATCTCAACTGGTAAGATAAAATGGCCCTCTTTATAAAATAGAAACTCGACCATCCCATTACTCATGGGGATCAGGAAGGTTTTTATTTTTTACCCAGTTGCTTTATGCTTTTTTTTTTGGGGGGGGGGGGGGGTTGCCTTCCTCTGGATCGATTGAGGGTTCTGGAGATGTGGGTTTTAATTTTTTTTTCAACCTGATTAACTATGTACTATGTACATTTAAAAAATATAATTACTTCGATTACATCCCCATGCCTTTTAACAGTCGTACACAAAACATAAATCTTTTCTGTGCCCATTGGTGAGCTACGGGTAATGGTGGTGCGAATGAACACACCATGACATTTAATGATATTATGTGTTGATGGAGCACTGGACCCTAGGGTAGATAGAGAGCAGAAGCTTGATCCTAATTTCTAGAGGCTCTCTGTGTCAACTGGAATACCCCAAAAGATTCCTGGAGCAGTCTGTGGAACATTAGAAGGATGATAGTGGCGCAAAGGTTGAGTAAGTTAGTAAAAATGTTATATCATGGCACAAAATCAAAAAGCCAACGTGTTTCTGCATCTAAAGGTTCCCCTTCATCAGGACTTGTGTGTTGGCAATAAGGTCAAATTCATACTGGACAACAGTTGAAAAATAAATTTGATCTTAATACCATGCGCACAAGCCCTGATGAACAGGTAATGGAGCTTACTTTTTTTTTTTTGTGGATTTACTAAAACTTTCCAGCCCTCTCAATTTTTAAATTATATTTAAGCAACAAATTATTCTGGGTGTCTATTTTTGCAGAGCTCATTTGCATATTACAGCAACCTAGAGAATAGATCAGATGCATTTATACTTAATAACATCTCCATTCCATAAGGAAATCCTTTTAACCCGTTTGATGCTATGAATTTTTTAAAGTGCTCTCATCACTTTCCAGTCCATGTATTGTTTCCTATTCTTAAAGCAGAGCTCCAGACGTTTTTGTATTTATTAAAAGTCAGCAGCTACAAAAAGTGTATATGCTGACTTTTACTAAACCCGTACTCACCTGTCCCTTAATCCAGTGACGTGGCCGCTCAAACCTTTGATTCTCTCCATCATCTCTCCCCGGTGCCGGCATTACAAGTGTGGGCACCTGGGTGTGACAGCTTGCGGCTTCACAGCCAGGTGCGTACTGTGCGCTTCACGCTGCGCCTCCTCAATGGCCAGGCTTGTGACGTGTCCCAGAAGATTGCAGAGATGGAGGGGGGAGAGGAAAACTTCCGCTTGAGTCGCCTAGGCGGCCCATGTGGAAGTGGGAGCAGGTGTCTGTCAACACTAGGTACCTGCCCCCCCCAAAAAAATGACATGCCAAATGTGGCATAGGAGGGGGGGAGTAATTCTTAATGCGGAAATTTCCCTTTTTGTGTGGAGCTCCACTTTAAGCCTGGAGGAAGGGGGCATTTTTTGGTCCCCGAAACAAGTTGGCTTTCTTGTGACGTTTGGCGTTATTGTATCCTAACTAATAAATCATGGTGAGGCACTTCAAAATCAGATATATTTGCATAACATACCATGGAATCTGTGTAAACACAGCTACGACACTATTGGATAGCAATACCAATAAGACAATCTCAGGGTTCCAGCACTACATATCCATTACTTCAGGTAACAATTGCTGTCTTTTCTTTACATATGTCCCAATGAGCACTGTCTCTGCAACTGCAAGTGAGGAGAAACCAAACCAGTATGAGCTTGGGTTGCCACCTTTTCATTATGCCAAACACAAACACTTAAGCGGCGCACAACAATTTATATTTTTAGTTTTTGTGCAGTTTACCCTATAGGATCCTAAAAGACCTGGAACACCTTTGGGTTCCCCAAGAAGAGTAGTATTGCAGCGCATGTAGCGTTCAATGACGAACAGTGGGTGTGGCTAAATTGTGGTAATAATGGGAGAAGTTTAAGGAGCTTTGTTAAATCAATCAAGGTCAGTCTGTCCCCCCAGGTCATTCTACCCCAGTACATCCCTTCTGGGTCAATCTGTCCTCCAGTATAATCCCTCCTTGGTCAGTCTGCTCCCCAGTACATCACCCCCAGGTCTATCTGTCCCTCAGTATAATACCTCCCAGGTCAGTTTTTCCCCCAGTATAATCTCCCAGGTCAGTCTGTTCCTGCAGTATAATCCCCCCAGCGCCCCCCCATCAATATAATTAAAAGCACTGGAAGCTTTTTTTTATTATAGGTATTTATATACACCAACAATTTAGCCAGCACTTTACATACTGTACATTTACATCAGTCCTCGTCCTCAAGGAGCTTACAATCTAAGGTCCCCATCTCACATAAACACATACACATACTAGGGCGAATTTTGGGCAGGAGCCAGTTTATATGCCAGCTACCTATCTAACTTGTCCTGCCAAATTGCTAGCAAAAACGATTAAAACTTCTAGTTGTTGGTCTATAATCTCTCACAGACCAAAGTTGGTTACTCCAAAGGACTTTTGAAGCTTTAGAACAGGCTTTCTCAACTTTTTTAACATTGGGAAACCCTTGAAATAATTTTCAGGTGTCAGGGAGCTCCTGCTAATAATTTCTCTAGTTATGGCTCATGGTTTATTAGCATTAACAGTAAACCAGGATATAAGAATAAATGAAAAACAAAGGATTGTAGCATACCTGGCATACTTGACACCACGGACTGCTCCATACAACACAGTTGTTTTTACCAATAATAAAATTAAGCAAATACTTCATAATTGGCAGAAAAGAAATGCAGACAGTGAAAATTGTAGTGTCTCACATTGGTGGCCAGTGAGGAAGAACCCCCTTTACCTTGATGGTCACATTGGTCAGTGGCAAATGAGTGCCCTCTTACAGTGGGGGTAGGTGAAATGTTCCCTTACACTATGCTTTTTGTGGTCAGTTTAGTGCCCCACTACATTTGTGGTCACTGGAGAAGGACCTCCTTAGATCAATGGTCAACAGTAGAAGGACTCCCTTCTCATTGGCAATCATTGGGAAAAGGGTCCCTTTCACTGTTGGTCAGTGGTAAGAATGACCCCTACCTCCCTATTAAATACAGTAGCTAAAAACAATATTGGTGTGCTCATTGCTCAAAGAACCTCTAGCAACCTTTGAAGGAACCCAAGTGTTCTTGGAATCTTGGTTGAGAAAGGTTGCATTAAAACATTGCATGATGCCAAGCAAAAGAGGCAGTATGTGACAGGTGTGGACATTAATGCAGGTATTAGTAATTAGGTCCCTAAAGTGTAACTTAGTTTATATATTGCTATAATTATATTTAGCTAAAGCTGAGCTAGAATTATGTTTCAACACTTCTGCAATGCAAATGAAATGCATTGACTCGTGATGATAACCAGTGTCAAATTCGTCAACAATATTTTCATCTACGAAATTAACACTGGTACTGGGGATTTTAGTTGACTAAAATACGATTAAAACTAAAACAATTCAGATGACTAAAATATGCTTAAAACTAAAATGTTTTTTAGTCAAAAAACTATGACTAAAACTAAATCAAAAGGAACACTGGTCTTTTCTAAATCAGCAACACAATTCCATCCCCAGCCTATAATAGTAGCACATTAAAGTTTAAACATGTATTGGGCTACTGCACTACCACATAAGAATAAGTAGCGGCATCTACTAAGCTGCTGAAAGAAAAAAAAAATTAACAAAAAGGCTTTTCTTATTTATTTATATTTTGTATTTTGTCCTTAATATTTAATGTTGTATAATAAATTCAGGTATTATGTGCAATGGCATTACAACCAATTTTTATTTGTTTTATATATATATTTTGTTGCACTTCTGTGTGTCAAAAAGCAATATTTTTGTTTGTTTATGAAACTTGGTTTTGTTTATATATATATATATATATATATATATATATATATATATATATATATATATATATATATATATATAAAAACAAAACCAAGCCAAAAACAAAACCAAGTTTCATACATATATATATTAGCCAGTGTGATATATAATATAATTAATATTATATAAAATATATATATATATATATATATATATATATATATATATATATATATCTTTTTTTTATATAATATTAATTATATTATATATCACACCAGCTAATTCTGTGTCTGTAGTGCATATTCAAACCTTAATACCATCAATAATATATTATTAGATTTTTACTCCAGCAGTATATAATGAAGTGGGCAATTTTAGATGCTTTAATTATTAATTATTTAAATGCTTAAATAATGCATCACAATTTACCTAAACCTATTCGATTTTTGCTGACTAAAATGTACTGGAGATTTTAGTCAACTAAAATACGACTAACTAAACAATGAAAATGAAATGCATTGACTCGTGATGATAACCAATGTTCAATTCATCAACAATATTTTCATCCACGAAATTAACACTGGTACTGGAGATTTTAGTCGACTAAAATACGACTAAAACTAAAACAATTCAGATAACTCAAATACGACTAAAACTAAAATGGCATTTTAGTCAAAAGACTATGTTATTTTCAAAGTCAAACTTGTTAAAGACTATGTTATTTCAAAGTCAAACTTAGATTCAGTTTTAGTAACTGAATCTAAGTTTGACTTTGAAAATAACACTGGTCACCAGATATCATTCTCCAGCAGTCAGGGGGATTCTGATGGGTGCTAATCTCTGATCAATTGCCAATGCTTATAGCACATCATTGGCAATTAATGTGCTATGTCTTCCATGATACAAAGTAGCAATAGAGCAGTCCTAGGGGTGATAGCTCCTGGTGTATGTGTTCAAAGAATACCTCTGTCATTGAAACACTGTGCCTTTTTTGCTGATTGAGGGGTTTGTAGCCTATGAAATGGGGCACCTTGACACCAACTTCTCCAACAGCAAAGAGGTTATTGAGATGCCATATGTACATATACTGTATATAAATTGTATCAAATATACATAACTGAAGCGTTTCTTTGTGCATAGAGTTGGCCATTTTGTTCTATACAATACCAGCCTTCCATGCACTAGGTGCTCTTGGCTCTCGCCTAGTTAATTAAAAGGCTTTGTATTGGTTTACTTTACAAAATGGCCTCCATAGACGTGTCTAAGACTCTAGCAGCTGGCGTTGTCAGTCTGGCAGTGATGTATCTTACTATATTTGGGGTAGATTGGCTAACATTGCATGATTTATCTTTTGTAAATAATGCTTTTTTTTTTTTCCTATGTTCATCTTTTCATTGTAACTTTGTATCTTCCTTACTTTATGTTTTTTTTTTTCTCTCTTTTTTTGTAATGCATGCATGTCCCTGTCCATCCATTAAGGATTGGAGGGATGTTTTGTTTTGAAATGTTGGTGCAATTTGTCACTTTTCCATGTCCCAATGCTCTCACACATGCAGTCTTTCCATCGTGTCGAGTACCAGTCGTGTCTCTAAATGTTGTGTACACTACGAGGACCTTAGCATGTAAGGTAAGGAGCAGAACTCCTAATAGGGGTAGATGTAGTATACTAGTGTCTTTTTATAAGAGTGTAGCGAGAGGTTGGGTTTAAGTCTGGAACTCAATTATAGACAATTAATGCTACTTTTATAATGCTACTCCACTCCCTGTGACCACACAGCTTACCCTTCAATTTAAATCAGGTAAATTACATTATAGGTGCATCAAAAATGTGTTCAAAGACTTACAATTGGTTCCCTTTGGAAAGCAGCTACAGCCTAAATATAAAAGGCTGTCCCCTGCCAACATGCTGTGGAAGAAGACCCTTGCTCTTTGTTGGGGAGCAGTGATCTCTCTGCATAGATCGGATACAGCGAAAAAAAAAAAAAGGTAATGAAAAATCCCACTCTCACACTCAGGTGTTCCACAGCTCTATGACAATATCTTCCTTTTTTGCATCTAGTTCTTATGTGGCCTTTCCTATCCCTTTGGTCTTTAACAAGGATTGCAGAAAGCTGCTGCTCCTCCTCTATTTAGGGAAAGGCCTGAGGCATGCTGGTATGCTTAAGAAAGGGGCCATGCCCCCAAAATGCATTGGCAGGATTGATATTATTTCATGCCCACAATATTATTCATGATATTATTTCATGATATTATTTCATAACCACAAAATTAAATAGATAACAGAATTAAGTAAATTAAATAAATAAAAAAATAAAAACACTGTGATCAGTCATTTTAAATACCCATAAGCAGTGCTGGGACAAGATCATCCAGGGCCCAGGGCAAAGATGCAAAACTGCGCCCCCCTTTCCCTTAGGGTTAGGGTGCCCCCTACCCCTGCAATAAACCATTGCGCCAGGGGCAGTCGCCCCTCCTGCCCACCCCTTGTCCCGGCCCTGCTCATAAGGCTCCCATCAGTCAAAATTAATTTACTGAAAGTGACTCTTGTATAGCAACAGTTCATTCACAAGAAAGGAAAAAAGTTGTAGAAACACAATCCTTTATGGTAGTTCTGATCAGGACACCACAGTGATTCCACACAAAAATAGTAAGCAAGTGCCCATCAACGAGAAGGGAATGCACTTACCAAAGGGCAAAGCTAAAGAGGCTTTTAAATGTGAACCATCCGCATCCTTAACCATACGCCAGGAATCAGGGATCAACCTTGAACAGGACCTCTACAGCATCACTTAGATCTCCCAAAGTCAACACAAGTAGCAAAAAGATGTTTCACTAGACTTTACTGCTGTAGGTTGGCTAGCATCTGTTGTTCCACTAGCTGGTGTTCAGCTCTGTGCACTCTGCAGCTATGGCTGTCGCCACCCATCACCTGTTGCCTAATATATGATCCCTTCCTGCTGCTTCTCCTCTATTTAGGGAAATGCCCAAGGCATGCTGGTATGCTTAAGAAAGGGGGCCATGCCCCCAAGATGTGTTGTATCCTAGGCAATCCACCAAGCTCTTCTTGGATGAGTACTACTCGTCCGTTCTGCCGTCACCCCTCCTGCATTACAGTGATGGTGCGCCCAGGCTTCCTCTCTCCAGCACACCAGCAGCACTGCATAAGACAGCATAAGATCTTTAGAGAGAAAAAATCCAAAATCCCAGTCGGGTGTTTTCTAGAAGTCCACACGAACTCCTGGTTTGGCCGTCTAGGATTCTGCTGCATGATTGGCACAATGACAAGTACAGAGCGTGTGAGTGCTTTTTAGTAAAGGGGTTTATTTTTTATTCTTCTTTTTTACTCTTCTAGAGCTTTTGCTCCCTGCTGATTGGAGAGCTTTGGCTCGGACTCATCAGGGGGTGTGTCAGACCTCTACATAGAGACCGCTACTTCCACAAATTAGCAAGGTTTTTTTGCAGGAGACAGGTCTTTCTTTAGGCTGTGACTGCTTTCTAAGGCCCCTTTCACACAGGCGCCTCTCTGAAGCGGGATTCGCTTGCTCAGCAGGGGATCTCTCCGCTAATCCCCAATGAGCAGGCAGGTGACAGGTCCATGTCTGCTCCACTATCAGCCCATCAATTAGGGGCAGCCGGATGCCGCCCCGTCTCTCCACAACACCCCCTATATGAACAATGGATAGATTCATGCATAAGATAAATCTGTCCATGGCCACTGGGGCCACCCCCTAGTAATGCGTCCGGTCCCTTTCAGGACACCGGGTGAATGAATTACAGTGGCAGGGATGTTTTTTTTGGAAGCACCTAATTAGAGCCTTAGGCTCTAATAGGCTTCAAAATAGGGTGGGCTTGGAGCACAGAGAATTGCGCCATGAGCCCACCCAGGTGTTACAAAAGCGAATGAATATTCGCTGATGTAACACCGACCTCAATCCGGCCAATCAGAAGCAAGTCTGAGACCCATTTTCCGATTGGCTGAAAACAGAAGAGTCCCAATTGGCCACCGAGGAGGAGGGAAGAAAAAGAAGCCACCAATGCCCGTGGGCAGCAGGGGAAGGGAGAGCTGTCAGAGAGGAGCAAGGGAAGCGCCAGTGAAGAGCTGTATAGATAGGGTAAATGCACCTGATCCGCCCACCGACCGACTGCCGGGGGGAGGGGTACTGTTTGCCATCCCCCTAAAAATGACCGCTGTCCACCACTGTCCACTATGCAGACACAGCCTGCTCTCATCTATGGGGCATTTGGATGGAAACGGACCTCCTGTCCCTTTCTATCCGATCCGATTCGCCAGACGTGGACAGGATTGGATGGTGGCAGGTGGCAGTGGACATGTGTCTGCTGACATCCACTGCTTCATAGAAGAGACTGGAGGGTTCGATCGGGTCCGCCTGAAAAACTGACAGGTGGACCTGATCAGACAGCCCATGTGAAAGGGGCCTAAAGCAGACATTTACACCTTTTTTGTTTTAATGCACCTGGCATGTGTTTAGCTAATTTAAACTAAAGGTTCAATTTGGCTTAAATACACCTCGAATAGTAGCTGTATCGAAGGCTTATGTCGTAATATTTTTTCTCCAAAGGCATTTTATTGGAAATGCATATTAAAAATATAAAACAAAAGCCAGTCACATCCTATTTTATTGACTCTATAGCAGGGATATGGAATTAGCGGACCTCTAGCTGTTGCAGAACTACAAGTCCCATGAGGCATGATGGGACTTGTAGTTTTGCAACAGCTGGAGGTCCGCTAATTGCAGATCCCTGCTCTATAGGCTGAAGCTGCTTTTTACAGAGCCAAGCCTGGTCTTATAAAAGTCAATGGGGGTTGATTAACTAAAACTGAATAGTGCAAAATCTGGTGCAGCTCTGCATTTTAGCCAATCAGCTTCTAACTTCAACTTGTTCAATAAAGATTTGACAAAAAAAACAAAAAAAAAAACTGGAAGAGCTGCACCAGATTTGGCACTCTCCAGTTTTAGTAAATAACCCCCACTGTGTCAGGGAATTCCATTTATACAATTCAGTTTAATGTTCACATTCTAGCTCCAGATGCATTGTCCAGCATAGCACACAAGCCAGCCCAGTATATGCAAAGGATTGTGAACAATGCCTATGGGGTTGATTTACTAAAACCAGAAAAATCTGGTGCCGCTCTGCATAGAAACCAATCAGCTTCCAGTTTTTTTTTTGTCAAAGCTTAATTGAACAAGCTGATGTTAGAAGCTTATTGGCTACAATGCACAGCTGCACTAGATTTTGCACTCTCCAGTTTTAGTAAATCAACTCCACTGACTCAAATGCGCTCTGTTTCCAGTTGACTTTGCAGCATGTCAGATGGAACTTATTTATATCTTCTTTTTTCTTGCATGCTTTGAAATCTTTCTTTAAAAATTCAAGTTATAAAAAAAAGTGTGACCTGGACAGTGAAGTGCATTGAAGCACATTCAGTGCAACCTGTCCTAAGGGTCATTCTCCTAAAACTATTGGTCACTGGTAGGTGGACTTTTGGTGAGTTTAACCATTTGCTGCTCTGTCAAAGGTCCAATGAAAGAAAACCTCCTTTCCAAGATCCAAAGCTGAACTTTCACCCTTGGCTATAGCCGCAACGAGCCCTCTACTAGTATAAAATTGGTGTCATTTTGGCCCCTCCTGAATTCTTCCTGAAGGTGGTTGAAGAATCCAGTATGAGAGGGATGAGATTACGAATGAGTTGGGAACTTGCGTTCTTCCTTTTGGCCCCTGAGACACTAAACGAGACTGCATCTGATTGAACCTTGCTAAAAGCCTTTCAAAACTCAATCACCATTCCTACTTTCTACTTGCAACCACATGGCAGGGTTAAATTAAGACCTAAAATTCTTCTCTCCGGGAGCTAGCATGTGATGGATGATGCCACCTCAGGTGGCCACAGTAGAGTGGTTTGACTCTTAAAGGCCAGTTCTCCACTGCGAGAAAAGAACAGCAGGTACAAGGTCTCGACAAATGCTGTCTATTTTCTACGATAATACTGAACTCCTACAATTATTTTAAAATATTCTTAGCTCCAGCAGTTAAAAAGCTTTTTGGCTACTTATGCTTTGCTTACACCAATAATTATCTGCCATTAGATGACCAGAGAAGATAACTAGGGCCAGTGCACCCAGAAGGCATTTTTTATCCTGATCCCCTCTTGATTGACTAGGTCTTCATTTAAAATGCACAGATAAGCATGCAAATGCAGCAACCCCTATAAACCAATCAAAAGACATATTTCATTAATAAAATTCTTGACATCTGGTTAATATGGATAGCTACACACAATCTTTTGCTGCAGCCTATTAAAAAAAAAAAGGCTATATGATTTTTTTTTAATTCTTTATTATAGAATTTGCTAGTAGATACAACAAGGGTATAGCAGTAAAAGAAGAGGAAAGGGAATTCAAATGGCGGAGAGCAACAGATACAAGGCCATCTGATTTTAACATATTGGCAGATGGTGTTCTTGAAAATGGAGCTTCTTAAATATTTTAGCTAACATTCTGCCCTTCCATCCTAGAAAATATTTAAACTTTAGTTATTACATTTTCTATTGCCTTATGGTGGAAAGGGAGTGAATCTATATTATCGTTTTTAAAGTGAAACAATAAAAATGAAATATTCCTTTAAATATCATGCCTGAGGGGTCCCCTTAGTCTGCCTGTAAAGTAGCATCTCTTTCCCATGTTTATAACAGCAAAATTACATTTCTAAAGGAAAAAATTACTTTTAAAATAGCTTGCGGCTGTAATGAATTGTCGGATCCCAGCAATATACATAAAAAATCATTGAAAAAACAGTATGGGTTCATTATCAGGCCCTCAGGGTCTGGTATGGATATAAAGGGGAACTCCACGCCAAAATTTTGAAAAAAAAATGGCTTGGGGGTCTCCCCCCAAAATCCATACCAGATCCTTATCTGAGCATGCATCCTAGCAGGCCGCATGAAAAGGGGGGGGGGGGATGTTAGAGTCCCCCCTCCCCCGAACTGTACCAGGCCACATGCCCTCAACATAGGGAGGTTGCTTTGGGGTCCCCCCAAAGCATCTTGTCCCAGTGTTGAGGGGGACAAGGGCCTCATCCACACAACCCATGCCCGGTGGTTGTGGGGGTCTGTGGGTGGGGGCTTATCGGAATATGGAAGCAAGGGGGGCCCCAGATCCTGCCCCTCCCCCTATGTGAATGGGTAGGGGGTACTCTACCCATTCACCAAAAAAGTGTCAGAAAAGTAAAAACGACAGCAGACAGTTTTTGACAATTCCTTTGTTAAAAAAAAAAAGTATCCTGCAATGTAAATCCATCGTCAATCACGGCGCCGACGGTCCCGAGAAAATAAAACAAAAAAACTCTGCCTCCCGCTGACTGCAGCCTTTTCATAGTGACAGTTGTTATATAGCCAAGGGTGGGGCCACCCAGTGACGTAAACGGTGACCTGAAGGGCCTGGTATGGATTAAGGCGGGGAGGCAAACTATCTTCATCCACACACTATACATGGCCACTATGTAAGCAGCCTTATATAGTGTGGGGTGAGGACTTGGTCCCCCCGAGCCCTGATTGGCCAGAGGCACCCTGCCTTTGGCCAATTATGGCTCTCTCAGCAGAGCGCCCTGTGATTGGCCAAAGCATGTAGGTCTGGTGCATGCTTTGACCAATCATCATACAGCAATGCACTACGAACTCGCAGTGCAATATGGGGCATTCCGCAGCACTCTAATTTCCCGCGAACGCCCCATAATATTCGCTGTTCGGTGAACGGGCGTACACCCGATGTTCGAGTCGAACTTGCGTTCGATTCGAACATCAAGCTCATCCCTATTCCAGATGTACCAGTGTTTATGGGATTTATTTTTCTAAGATGATTGTATGTAAACCTATGAGTTTGTGTTAGTAATGCTAGATGCATATTCTTTTTGTACATTTGTATATAATCAATCTGACATGGTTACTGTTTCTATCAACACCTTATGTGTAACATAATAACGTGAACATTGGGCAATTCACAATTGGGGTGCTCTGCACATTGACTGTGCCTAGTTTAGAGAACATGATGTGTTAGAAGGTACATTTGTTCTGTAATGTTCATGAATTCTTCATCTCCAGCCATTGACGAAAAGCAGCTGTTATTTTTTAATACATTAAACTTATTTGCTAGATGCTTCTGCTTGTCTTGCTGTATCTCCTGGAGCTTGCTTGGGGCATGTGTGAATTTTGCTGTACTCTATTGCATGCCACCGATATCTCTGAATTCTTCCTGCTTGCCTCTCTGTCTGCATGGACTATACTAATCTTGCATCCTAATGCCTCTTACTAATAAAGAATATTTTTGTGGTTTATTGATGCTAGTGAGATAGCTAGCATACACTTCAGTTGCTTAACAATACCCACGGGCATAAAACAGCAATTTAAAAAATCTATTGCGACCAACTTATATTACAGAAGGGTTATGGTAAAAACGTAAATGAACACGCTGGCCCTGTGCTCTGGCGCTTTATGCCATATCAAGATGCTTCCATACCAAGGCCAAGGGCAAACATTGCATGGGTGGATGCCCATTCTGTCTTTTCAGTCCAACCAGCACAAAAATAACATACACATTTCAAATATAAAGAACAGCACTGCCTTTAGAAATCACCTACATGTGAGCAGATATGCCTAAGGCTGGGCAGAGCCCATGGGCACGGCTGTGAATGCTGTATAATGGTGGTTCCTGAAGAAGGGGCAGAGCCACCTGGGAGAGGCAGACTTATTGTTCTGCTCTAGTTCTGCTTTAATACCCGCCCCAGACTTTTTCTTCGGTGAAGGACTGACATCCTGCAATAGTGCAGGGCCCCATACAGCCTACCCACAGGGTCTCCCACCACCGTGGACACCCAGCTGAAAAGTAAAAAGGAAAAGTTGACAAGGGAAATCGTGACAATCAGGAAAACCGCATCCTATCTTTAACAGCTAGAATATGAAAACCATCTATATACTATTTATGCTACATGTTTCACGGACTTGGCCGCTTCTTCAGGAGATTTGTATGGTTAGATGGTATAGAGGAGTGATTGTCATACAACTAAGGAAATAAAGAAAATATGCATATTATTTAAGAATACTTTGTATAAATGTAACAAATAACATTTCATGCATATATGAACTGTTATTCGTTGTATTTATACAAAGTATTCTGTGCATAATATTTATATTTTCTTTATTTCCTTAGTTGTATCTTAGTCACTCCTACCATCTAACTATACAAAGCTCCTGAAGAAGTGGCCAAGTCCGCGAAACATGTAGAGTAACTAGTATATAGATGGTTTTGATATTCCAGCTGTTAAAGATAGGGTGCTATTTTCTTGATTGTCATGGTTTTTTTTAAATCTATTTTTGTAATATGAGCTATCGTATTCACTTCTGTAATAACATTTCTTGAATAATTTTATTCCTGACTGTCTAATATCACTTATACGGTACCATGAAAGTCCGAATCAGAGTCCTATGTTATAGGTTGATAAAGACTGTGAGGGTCCTTTGGTCAGGATGGAGAGTGAGGAATATTATCTGACTTTTTTCTCACTTGCGTTCTGATACGTGCATGAAAACATTTTTAGACATTTGCAAATTTTAGCAGAAAATACGAAGCATTAGTTCTGCACATTATATCACAATGCAAAAATATTCTTTAGCTATGTGATAGGAACATAGTGTGGAATAGAGCAAAATGCGTACTTAGCATTTACATGCTGCTTTTATAGAAATGGTTTATGAGCCGCTTAGAGGCAAAATTCCTCATCTTCACTTGAACAAGCTTTTTGTTCTTCTTTGCTAAATCTTTTCCTAATTGATGCTTTGCTCTCATTTCAGCATTAAAGGACTACTAAAGCTAAAGAGGACATAATCTCATATGAAAAAAATCATTAGCAGGAGGCAAAGGAAAATCAGCACAGGAAAACTGATGGGTTACCAGTAGAAACCAGATAAGCCGATAAGGCCAAGGGCAGTTCCCGTGCTCTGTCTTTCTCTGGGCTCTTCAACTATGAAATATTTAAATTTCTCCATACCATAATAATATGAAATAATTTAAATCAGGGTGGATAAAACGTAAAGCTAGATTGAAAAAAAAAAAAAAACACAGTTGAAATAGATATACAGTATGAGACCTGCTTTACCTGCCATAGGGTTTTTAATTCTGTTTAGCTAGGCTTTTGATCTAGACAGCCCTGCCAGACAGCATAGCTAGATCGTGACCTCACTTTTCTCCATTGCAGTTACAGTAAGTCATACACATTGTTCTCTGGCCTACTCCAACCTGCTGATTGGACAATAGAGAGCGGCAGCATATTGATGAGGTTTTCTCTCTCCCATCCTTTCTAAAGCAATATTTACGAAGATAGACCAGTGTTTCTCAACTCTAGTCCTCAAGACGCCCCAACATGTTTTTAGGCTTCCCATTATTTTGCACAGGTGATTTGATCAGTTTCACTGCCTTAGTAATTACCACAGCCGTTTCATCTGAGGGAAATCCTGACAACATGACCTGTTGGGGTGCCTTGAGGACTGGAGTTGAGAAACACTGAGATAGACTGAATGAATGGTGCAATGCAGAAGATTGATTAGCTCAGAGCATCATCACTCCCTCTCCGAGACTGAATGCTGCTCGGTATGAGATTACAGAAGGCTGTTGTAAAGCCAGATTTAGAAACATTTACTAGCTGCATTCTCAATACATGCAATTCTAACAGGCATTGTAAAGTGCTTGGGTAATCTTTAATTTCACTCTTTGGGGTTGATTTACTAAAGACAAATTAACTGTGCACTTTGCACTTGCAGTTTGCAAGAGCAGTTGCTCCAGAGTGTCGGTCTCCAAACTGTGACCTGAGGGCCAGATGCAGCCCTTTGATTGCCTTTATCCGGCCTTTGGGGCACTATTTCATCCACTGATACCAACAATTACTCCCAATGATACTAATTATGGGGTACAATTACTTCCAATGATACCAATGATGGGACACAATTTCTCCCAATGACACCAATGATGGGACATGATTCCTCTCAACCAACAATAAGCGTACAATGACATCAATGATGGGACACAATTCTTCCCAATTACACCAATGATGGGGCACAATTTCTCCCAATAACACCAATGATGGGACATGATTCCTCCCAACCTACAATAAAGGGTACAATCACATGAATGATGGGACACAATTCTTCCCAATTACACCAATGATTGGGCACAATTGCTCCCAATGACACTAATAATGGAACACAATTCCTCCCAATGACACTGATTATGGAACACAATTACTCCCAATGACACCAATGATGGGGGACAATTTCTCCCAATGACACCAAAAATTAGGCCAAATTCCTCCCATTGACACCAACAATGAGACCCAGTGACACCAATGATGGGACACAATTCCTCACAACCAACAATAAGGGTACAATGACACCAATGATGGGACACAACTCTTCCGAATTACACCATTGATGGGGTGCAAATTCTCCCAATGACACTAATAATGGGGCCCAATTACTCCAAGGATGGAACATAATTACTCCCAATGACACCAATGATGGGGAACAATTTCTCCCAATGACACTAAAAAGTAGGCCAAATTCCTCCCATTAACACTAACAATGAGGCCCAATGACAACTCTTCCGAATTACACCATTGATGGGGTGCAAATTCACCCAATGACACTAATAATGGGGCCCAATTACTCCAAGGATGGAACATAATTACTCCCAATGACACCAATGATGGGGAACAATTTCTCCCAATGACACTAAAAAGTAGGCCAAATTCCTCCCATTAACACTAACAATGAGGCCCAATGACACCAATGATAGGACATAATTCCTCCCACTGACACCACTCAGGGGCATTGTTTTTTTTACCAACTACCATCGGGACATGTTCTACTCCCAATTGCCACAGTCTGCCCCCCCCCCCCAGTCTGAAGTCTGAAGGACAGTACACTTTGTTTAGAAAGTTTGGAGACCCCTGCTCCAGAGCATAGTAAATGAGCAGGTGCTGTGCTGATTTCCATCATCCAATCATGTGCAAGCAAAAATGCTGTTTTTTTTTTTACCTGCATGTGATTGGATATTCTTTGCAAAAGTGTAGCTTTGCCTCATTTACTAAGCTCTGGAGCAACTGCACTTGCAGAATGCACAGTCTATTTGCCTTTAGTAAATCAACCCGTATGCCCCTGCAGCGTACTGATGGAGCCCCTCCTCCAACATGCTTATTTCAATTTAGACTTCCTAAAATTTGCAGTATAGGCACATCCTGGGTGGCCTAGCAGTGTCATGAGGGATGTGGACAGTGACATAATATGGTATAGCAATTCTATCTGTGCGGAGCTTGTATGTCCCCTCTATCTTTGGAAGGGATTGCTCCAGTTTCCACTCTTAAAAGAGAATTATGGCCAAAGCTCTTTTGTGGGTCACTGGAGTACACTTACTTGTGATCTCCTATGACCCAGAATCAGCTGACAGCAGGCTAAAGCCATTGTCATTCCCAGAATGGACCTGTGCGAAACACATCACCGAGAGGAATATTTACATACAAAGCTTCTAATATAGGCGCGTTGGTCCTTTAATGCATAAAAAAAAAACTGACACCTCCATATTGTGACAGTATCTGTTTTGTTTGGTCAAGAGATACTCAACCAACCGTGGCCTGATTTGCTAGGAAACCATGACATCATTGAAGCAACTTATTACCATGGCAGTTCTGATAGACCCCAGTCCCTAGCTAACCAGTATTGCACAAAATGGCCGCCTTCACAATATATGGTGAACAGTTCCTCTTTAAAGCTGAAGTTAGGTAATTAAAAAGCATTTTCTTTACAGCTTTAGTTATGTTACTTACCTGGAACAAAATATGTCCTACGATGTTCAGGTTGATAGATTATGTAGACTTCTTCACTGTAGGGTTGCCCTGTCCTATTTCTGTTGAATTCTGGTGGGGGTTAAGAGTTTTGGGCAGGGCTTTTGTTCTCAGAGGATGGGCACAGGAATCCCCCCCTTCTGTGTCACCCCTTGTCTCCGCCCCCTACCCACCTCCGAGCACCGTCACTTGCTTCCACCCCCTACCCACCTCCCAGTACCGCCCCTTTTAGAGAATACAGAACCAAGTACCATTTTGTGGTGCTAGGTAATTTTTATGGAATTTGTTAATGATAACAAGAAAGGCATGAAAATAAATCTTCTGCCGCCAGCAATAATAGACCCCTCAGAAACAATAGACCCCACCAGCAACAATAGATCTTCCTTAGCAACAACAGACCCCCCCCCCCAGCAAAAACAGACAACAATAGCCTCCCATAGCTCCATACCATCCCTGATTTTGAGGGAATGTCCCTGATTTGTTGCAATGTCCCTCTGTCCCTCATTCCCCCTCATTTGTCCCTCATTTTGGTCTGATCTATAGAGATGTATATAGAATGCACTTTTTATCTATCAAAAGTGTTTTCTAGCACTAAACCTTTTATCTGATTTCTAATTGCTGCATTTGTAAATTCCAAAAGCCAATATAAAGAATGATAGTGGTACAAAAAACACTTGTGGGTTTAATCTTGTTATTTTTGAACAATTCTCCTTTAAGGGGGCGTGGCAAGGGGTGTGCCTGCATACTTTTGCTGATAGGTGTCCCTCATTCCCATCTCAAAAAGCTGGGAGGTATGCCCCCCCCCCCCCCCAACCAACAGATCCACCACACCTCACTATCAGTGCTCTGCGCCCCGAGCCAATTAAAACTTACGGCCCTAATTACGTGCTTCACAGAAAGAAAACCCGCCATAGAGCTCTATGCGTCCGGTGCCCTGCATGGAGCTTAGGGGCTGGGTACATAAAGATTAGGGGGGCGGTGCCCCTGCTTTCCTTATGGATGGGTTGCCGCTGCCATAACAATAGATCCCCCAGCAAAAATAGAAACTCCCAGCTACAACAGAAACCCCCAGTAACAACTGACCCCCCAAACCAAAATATCCCCCAGCAACAATAGAACCTAACAGAAACAATAGTTCCCCAGAAGACAGTATTAATAGACACTTCCCTCAACAATAGATCGCTCCTATCAACAACTGCCCCCAAGCAACATAGAATACCCCCAAGCAACAATAGATCCCCTCACCGGCAGCAATAGACCTACTCAGCAACAATAGATCCCCCAGCAACAATAGATCCCATAGCACCTTTTGGCATTACATACATCAAGTGCCGGAGGTGCTGCGTTCCCCTGTGTTCCCACTGAAAAAAAGCCCTGCAGGTAAGTAATGTAAAAAAAAAACGCAGTAGAGAAAAAAATGTTTTGTAGC
Source organism: Lithobates pipiens (assembly GCF_037356315.1). Taxonomy (NCBI): domain Eukaryota; kingdom Metazoa; phylum Chordata; class Amphibia; order Anura; family Ranidae; genus Lithobates; species Lithobates pipiens. Next base: position 231,664,994 of record NW_027507686.1, on the reverse strand, counting down.
CACACTTCAGCTTTAACACTAAATTCTAGATTTTCTTCTCTTGCCGTGCTTTCAGCGCTAGTTAATAAAAAATACTATCTCAAGTACAATACGATTCTCTAACACACACGAGGGGGACCTATGAGGACCAATAGAACAATCACATTACACTTTAGGTAGTGAAGGACCTATGTTGTCTTCTTTTAAACCAGACCATAACACTGATTGTTTTCAGGTAACACTGGCAAACAACGGCAAAACGGCAGACTTCAACGCTGTTGTGGAGGAGACCCAGGAAGCGTAAGAGTCCGGAAAGCCCACCGCTGCAGCCTGTCTTCTCGAAGAGAGTCAACTTACAGTATGACATGACTATCTCATAACTACCATTACCCCACAATAATCTCTACTGCCACAGCACAGAAATACCTTCTTCGGGGCCTCCGTGTTTTCGCAATATGCAAAAGGGGAATATCAGATCAACGATCAATATGGGGTGTCGAGAATGTATGAGTGAGCTCGCACCTCATTGTATGGACTCAGGTAACAAAAGAAAAAAAAAGAAAAAAAATTACAAAAACCTGCAGCCTTGTCGAGGGTTCTGTCTGCAGAACAGTGTTCACTACATTCCGTTCAATGGTTGATCCCCTACCAATGTCAGGATCTACATTCCTTCTTCATAGTATTACATAGTTCTTGTTACTCAGTGACCAGTATGTTTACACAGTGCGCACTACTGAGCTAGTGTATCTGCATATTACGTCTTATGTCATGTTTCTCAATATTTCCAAATCATTATGTTCCGTTCTAACTTAGCAAAGTCTTCTCATAACTAACCAATAAGACCAATATTTCCTCAGGGCCATGCCCATTTTTAGCAAGCTCAGCCCCCTAGGGGCTCAAACAATTAGGCTGTCTTGTGAAAATAGGGACTTCATATCTCAATAGGGAGCTCTATGTGTACTATAGAATAGCAAATTATTCCTTACTGGACAGTCTTCCTGGTGCACTATAAAACATTTACAATTTTAATATTTTTTATTTATTTCGTTTATCTTAATATATATTTATATATAGACAGCGATTATCATCCATTTTTAGACACTGCCTAAAGAGTGCTACCTTAGCTGCCTAAATATTAATACAGATTTGTATATACGTATGATCCATACCTATAATTTATTTATAATCAAATCAATATTATATTTTATTTCTATTTATTTATATTACGCTATTTAAAGTAATATTTTAGTTCTTTTTGGGTATTAGCATCACTTATTCAAAACAAAATGTTTAAATCTGCTTGTGTTTTCCGATATTTAAAACTTCCTAGAAAAGGTTTACAGTTCTCATGGTTACTGAAGCACATTTGTTGAAGGTAAAGGGCCTTTGTTCAATGAGAAAATGTTATTCTTAAAGTGGAAGTAGATTGTGGAGGGATTGGTGTGTGTATATACCGGTTCTTGTCCAATCCGTATAGTCAGAAAAATAGACCTAGTAGTGCCCTAGGGCACAAACCAAAACCCCTGAAGGATTTGACAAGGGTCAGATCAGTGAGAGGTTTTGGTTTGCGCCCTAGGGCACTACTAGGTCTATTTTTCTATTTTAAAGTGGAAGTAAATGCTCCTATAGTTTTCAGCCAAGGAAGCTGCCATCTTGGCCTCTGTTTAATCTTCATCTGCCATGATGCTGCACATGTAATTAATTATGACACCAGCCATTGGATGGTTTGACAGTTTGGTTGATAGCACAACCAGCCTGTGCTGGGAATGTAACTGTTTTTTTGAAACTGTTAAATTGCTGGGTTTACTTCCACTTTAAAGTGGAACTAAACTTATCTATTTAATGGTTTAAAAAGAAACAGTTGCATTCCCAAGAATGCTAACTGTCCCATTTGCTTGTGATGACCACCAAACTGTCAAACCATTAAATGGCTTGAGTCATAACTGATCACATGTGTAGCACCACTGAAAAGGAGAGGAGGGTTTAGTTCCGGTTTAACGGTTTCCCAAAATACTTACATTTAGACCCCTTTCACACCACACCGCCCATTGCGTCGGCGGTAAAACGCCGATATTTTTAGCGGCGTTATACCGCCGGATTTGCGGCGCATTTACCCTCTGCTAGCAGTCGCAAAAGGGTTAAAACCGCCGGCAATACGCCGCAATAGCGGCGTTTTGCTGGCGGTATTACAGCGCTGCCCCATTGATTTCAATGGGGAGCAGCGGTGGAGGAGCGGTAAACACACCGCTCCTTCACCGCTCCAAAGAAGCTGCTGGCAGGACTTTTTTCTGACGTCCTGCCAGCGCACTGCTGTAGTGTGAAAGCCCTTGGGCTTTCACACTACATACAATGGTGCAGCTTCTTTAGGGGGGATTGCAGGCGCTATTTCTAACACTATAGCGCCTGCAAAATGCCCTGGTGTGAAAGGGGTCATAAGGCAAGCCGAGAATATTAACTGTTACAGCTGCTCGTGCTTTAAACCAGACCGTCAAGCCATTCAATGGCTGTTATCATAATTAATAACATGTGCGGCACCATGGCAACTGCAGATCAAACAGAGACTAAGAAGGCAGCTTCCTTGGACATAAAGAATAGGAAGGTTTAGTTCTACTTTAAGTAATAATTCCTAGGAGGAGTAACCCACAGCGACCATTTAACAACTATCTTGTATTGGTTTGACCGAATACATTTTGGTTGCAGTGAGTTACTGCACCGGAGAGTTAGCATGCGCCTTTTTATTAATATTTATAAGCACAAATAAAATAAGGAAAAAAGTGGAGAAACGAGTATCAGGCCAGTGTTTGAAGGAATAAATGCATTTTTTGTGCCCATGGCAACTATAAGTACAAAAAGCAGTAGCTTCTTGGTAACCATAGGCAACAAAGTCTGTAGTTTTTCTTTTCAGCTTACTTGATTGCAAGAAGCCCAGTATCTCTGTTGCCCATAGCAGCAAGATAGTTGAAGGAATACAAGTTTTTTGTGCCCATGGCAACCAATCAGAACCTCTTCACACTGTTCCACTAGAAGTACAAAAGGCAGTAGCTTATTGGTTACCATAGGAAACAAAGTCTGTTGTTGTTTTAGTTCACTTTATTGCATGAGGCCCAGTATCTATATTTCCCATAGCAACAAGATAGTTGAAGGTATACCAGCTTTTTGTGCCCATGGCAACCAATCAGAAGCTCTTCCCATGGTTGCATAAGCACAAAGCTTAATTACCCTAGGCATGAGGCCCAGAGTCTCTGCTGCCCATAGAAACTAGATTCCTAGTATCATTTTTTCTAGAGCAAGGTTGAGATCGGTTGCTTTAGGCAACATAGACCCTTTCCTCCAGTTCTCCTAATTCTGTCCACAATCAAATATCGAAGAGGCATCAGGGCGCAAGCAGTACAACGATGGCTATCAAGCACAGTTAAAGATCTGGAGCTGCTTGCGCTGTGAATTTCTGTAGACCATAATAGTCAATTTATCATTCATCAGAAGCACAATTAGAAGTATTGTAGAGAACCTGCAGCAATCACATCCCCACAGGCATCCCTAAGCATGCAACATCAACCCATCCCTCATTAGAGCCTGCAGGGTGACGAGAGTAGGTTAGTGGTACCCTGGAGACAGTTGCCATGAAAACCATGTATTAGCACCTGGCTCAGCACAGCAGTACAAGCATTGCGATGCTCTATTTAAATTTAGCGCAGGTGATGCTACAGTTTACAACGTGCAAAAATAACCAGAAAAAATAAAATTCCTTCCCAAAGGATAGAATGGCAGTTTACAGTATCACAGAGAGTTTATTTTAGTAGACAATAATCACCTCTTGCAGACTCAAAGCATATGAGGGCTTTTGAAGATTATTTGGGAACAGTCTATATTTTATCGTCTTTGAAAACACATTTTCTGAATATAAAACTAGAATTATTTAAAAGATTTATATAATCAAAGGTAACCTTTCTCAACCTTTTTACCCCAGTGGAACCCTCTGCAGATCCTGGAAAACCCCCACTAAATTGAATTTATCAGGGATCCCCTTGTAGTGGTGGGAGATCAATCTGTGACATCTCAAGGAGCCTTTAGCCACCTCCAGAGGAACCCTATGTTTCCATGGAACCCCGGTAGAGAATGATCCAAGAGAACTACCAGTCCCAATTTGCATAACTGCTGTAATTGCTATAAGGTTACCGTGTATCCATTTTTAGTTTTGAATTCGTAATTAATCGCACAGTAAATAGTGAACCTTACTAATCAAAAAACCTTATATTCTGGCTAAATCCAGAATTGACATATTAATTTGAAACCATCGTCATTTTTCCAAGCTCTGCCTCTTCCAGGTTCTGATCAGGATTGCATTGTCTAAACAGGGTTGTAGTTTGGAGGTGTTGGGTTGGAAGAATGAGGTACTGTGTTATTTCCTACGCAAACCATGCACCTAATTTATGAAATTGTCCATGGTGGCGCCAACCAACCAAGGGTGTCTTTGAGTTCAGGTTAGAAACTGAAACGAACAATCTGATTACTATACTGTACTTTCATTTCTAGATGCCTAATGAAGCTCATGTCAAGTGTATGCTTGATATATATATATATATATTTTTAATCATGGTTAAAGCACAAATAGATAAAGCACAAAGAATTAAGCACACAATAATGATAATACCGATGGTTTTTCTTCATGAATCGTGTCCCCTGTCCTGCCTACGCCATTACTAATTTCGCAACCAATACATCCCTGCCAAAGGTTGACAATATAACCCAGGATGAAAAGGATGCATTGTTATAGAGAAGATACAGAGTACAGCATAGATTGTATGATTTATTGTGGTGTGTTATACAACTTTGTGCACGTTCTTTGCTGCATTTTAGAAGCCTTTTCTCAAAGTGTTTTGCTTTTCCTGGTCATTTTGCCATCATGGCTGTGCAAAAAATACAGACTTAATGAACTGTTGCAGTCCTCACTTAGGAATAGATTTTTCCAGGCAGGACAATATGCCAACTTTTGCACTTACTTGACAAATACCAACTTGTGTTTGTAGAACAGGCACAACTGAGCTCAATAACTAATCACTTGGTCAACTGCAATAAGCAGTCATACACAGGATTATAGCAAACTCAAAGGAGTGTTGCACCTTCCAATGGCTTAAATTCATTGGCATGTATAAACTGGCAAACAACCCTTTGCAAAGCACATTGGTGTATATATATATATATATATATATATATATATATATATATATATATATATATATATATATATATATATATATATATATATATATATATACTATATTATCAAAAGTATTGGGACACCTGCCTTTACAGGCACATTAAATTTAATGGCATCCCAGTCTTAGTCTGTAGGGTTCAATATTGACCTCACAAATGCGCTTCTGGAAGAATGGTCAAGCATTCCCATAGACACACTCATAAACCTTGTGGACAGCCTTCCCAGAAGAGTTGAAGCTGTTATAGCTGCAAAGGGTGGGCCAACTCAATATTGAACCCTACGGACTAAGACTGTGATGCCATTAATTTTAATGTGCGTGTAAAGATATATATAGATATATATCTATATATAGATATATATATATATATATATATGTCTATATATATATATATATATATATATATATATATATATATATATATATATTTTTTTTTTTAAATATATATATATAGATGTATAGATAGATCTATAGATGTATAGATAGATCTATAGATAGATCTATAGATATATCTATAGATATATATAGCTATAGATATATATATATATATATATATAAATATATATATATATATATATATATATATATATAATTATTTTAAATGCATTTTTCTGCCACTTATTTTTTACTGTCGTAAAAAACTACACATTTTTGTTGACCTGAGAAATGATGCTCTCTGGCATCAACAGAATGCCCAGCATAGCAGTGTTATGGCCCAGGGAAATGGAAATATACGGCTTTGCCCGAACAGCTAAAAAACTGTTGAGCAGAAAAAGCAAAGCACAATATTTTGTAAACATTGCTGAATAAGACAAGAACATTCTAAGTGAGCAGAATTACCTCAGAATGGAAACTTCCTTTAAGGATTTTGAACACATAAAAATGAAGTCAAAGCTTTGGAAATTGACAATTGCTATTTACTGTTTCTTCCATCCTTGCAAAGCACAAATTCAATAACATTATATTAAAATCTATATTGTTCTACTTATATGAATAGAATTTGCACAGATCAAGGGGGTCTAGAGCTGGTCCATGGGCAAAAATCTTTGACACAATATTTATTATCCCCGTCAGCCTTAATTACATCCTCAGCTTTACCTCTCTCTGGTTGGTTTACATATTTAGATATTACTATAATGGTATCAACCATCATACATAAATCATTCAGTTCCAATATGGCCTCCCATCCAGCTGCAGGCTCCAGGCTGACCTAGGCCCTAGGGTGTTGTGTAAGTAATTTAGGCCTCTAGTCACCAATCAGATACCTAGTTTATCCTACAGAATCTAAAACTCATTGTGTTATTAAAGAGGACTAGATACCTAATTTCTCCAAGAACATAGTCAGTCATGTACTTTCCCATTTGCACTGGCAAATGAAAAGGATATTCTGACTGCCATGTGCAATACAACCAATTCCTCTTTCAGACAGGCTAATAAATTAAGTCTTCTGTGTTAATAGATGGCAAGGAAACTTCCAGATAATAAACTAGGCCTGGACAACTGTCACTCTGCACTGGTGGATAGACTACATGTATCAGTATGCCTAAGCTGTGTGTAGGCTTATAATACATCTATAGCAGTAAACTTGTTGTCTAGGCCTTGTTGGATACCAAGTCATGTAGTTTACAAAATGAAACATTTGCCTTTACAATTATGGACCAAATATTATAAGAATGGGATCAGTAACTTTTCTTCTGAAAAATGCCCTCATACCATTATTATGGCAGGAACGTTGAAAAACCGATCCATACATTCCTTTTTTATATCAACACCCTTTTGGTAATAAATGAACAGAAGCTTTTTTTTAGAAGTTACCAACTCAATCCTTCCTCCATTCAATTTTTGTAAAGAAAAGAGTTCATCAAGTTATAATTTGTTATTACATTGCCAAACTATTTGTAACATAATCGTTTTTGCTTTTTAAAATTTTATATTTTTATGATTTTTTTTTTTTTTTTTTTTTTTTTTTACTTTTATTTTTATTTTATGAAAATCTTTAGTTGTAGTGATAATGCTGGCCTTACACATTCATTGGCTCTAATGATTATTTCAATGAAAGTGTTGTCTTCCAAAAATGGATTGCACTGAAATAACTTCCACTCTGCAATAATTTTCATCTCAAAGGAGCAATCTGGAGTAAAAAAACAAACAAAGGTAACCAAATTGATCCCTGATTTGTTCAATAAATTAGTCTACGATTGACTTTACGTGAATGGCCAGCATTAGGGCGTGTTTGAAAATATTGTTATTGTTTCAGCAGTTAAGAAAGCTGGCAAATCCAATCCCAAAAAGAGCTTAAAAACTGCCCAGGTGCAGTCAATAGAAGATTTTAATGAATTGCACCTTTTTAAAGATCTGTTGCCTGCTTTCCTACTTTAAAAATGATTCAGAACAGCAGGTTTAGAGTGTTTGTTTTAATCAAAATATTTTGTGAAAAACGACGCTCAATGTCGCCTTCAAAATAACAGTACAAATTTTTTATCACCATCAAAAAGTGATGGAATTGAACAGTTTTATAAACAGGCAAACCTGTCAAAATCAACACATTCTTTAAAAGAGAGCAGAATTTTTTTTTTTAAATCCTTTATAAATTAAAGAAAAGTTTGGTCAAGAATGGCACTGGATCTAAGGGACTTTGTAGGTCCCGATGATGTAGACAACTGTAGGTTCAGTATAGCAGTTCGACTGTTTCCTATATTAGGGTTAAACTATACCAGTGATGGTGAACCTTGGCACCCCATATGTTTTGGAACTACATTTCCCATGATGTACACTGTAGTGCAGTTAAGCATCATGAGAAATGTAGTTCCAAAACATTTGGAGTGCCAAGGTTTGTCATCACTGCACTATACCAATTGTGGGACCTTGGATGATGATTTAAAGTGTAAAATAAAAAGAATGCCAAGGAGGCTTGAATTGTAGAAGAAAAGGAATGCCAAACAGGATGAATCAATGAGTCAGCTAGGTGCGAATAAACATCTTTTATTACAAGCTGATAACAAACGCATTTCAGTGGCAGAAGATTCTGGTCCTAAAGCAGGGTGGTTCTGTTATTCCTGAAACAAGAGGTATCAAAATCATAAAATATGATCTTTTGGCACCTAAAAACTTAATCGATTTGCATTTTTCACTTAGTAAATCTCTATTAAGCTTGAACTCCTAATCATGTGCAGAAGATTTTGAAAAATAGAAGGTTCTTTACACATGATTTCCTGGTTGATGTTGGGACAACTTCACTGAGCCGAGCAAAGAGCATGCTCATCTGTCAAATCACCATTTGTCATCCAACCTATTAATACTTTAACTGCTGACTATTAAATAGGAGGAAAAAAAAACAATACAGCAATGGCAGCTCCCATATTTTTGTCCTATGTGGTAGAGGAAAAACCAAAGCACTGGAGCAAATGCTTAGAGATCAAGAATAGTTCTTTTCATCATAAAAGGTCAGGAAAACAAGCCAACACATTTTTGGGACTCTAACAGGACCTCTTCAAGTTTAAAGTTGATGGTAAGAATCTGTGTAGTCTTTATAAACATTATTAAAAAACAAAAAAAACAAAGAAAGTAGCACATCAATCATAAATGTATCTTTTTTTTTTATTTACTCTAATGCCACGTACACACGAGGGACTAGGTCCGACGGACTTTCGGCGGAGTTCCGACGGACTTTCCGAATGAACGGACTTGGCCACACACAATCACACCAAAGTCCGACGGATTCGAACGTGATGACGTACGACTGGACTAGAATAAGGAAGTTCATAGCCAGTAGCCAATAGCTGCCCTAGCGTCGGTTTTTGTCCGTCGGACTAGCATACACACGAACAGGTTTCTTGGTCCGGCGGAGTTCTGGTGGAAAAATTTAAAACATGTTCTATTTCTAAAGTCCACCGGATTTTTGGCAAGCAAAGGTCCGATGGAGCCCACACAAGATCGAATTGTCCGACGGACTCGTTCCGTCGGACCTTTGCTGTCAAAAAGTCCGGTCGTTTGTACGCGGCATAACATTAAAAAGATACTTAAATATGGAATATTGTATACAAATTCTTATGATGTTGATGTGTACACGGCATTAGACTAAAACTAGATCGAAATTTGCTGCCAAAATTAACACTGCTGTGAAATCAATCCACCTCTAGATCTAGCACCTCCAACTATCGGTACCTTCAACTATCCGTACCTGTTTATTTATTTATTTTGCCTTTAAAAAGTTCCATTAAAATACGTCTGCTTTCTTAACCAACAATAACTATTATATTATCTACATGGCCTATTAAAATTTATATTTTGACCACCAGTTTTGTTTCAATGTGAAGGTGTATTGCCTACAAATGGATGATTGGAGATTGAGTTGGTTACTAAGACCTAAAGGCAATTTTTTATGCTACAGAAGAAAACTTTTTTTTCCTATTAAATATTTAAGACAAAGAAGCATGAAATTCTTATAAATGTATTAATGGACAGTTTGTGCCAGCATGAAGTTAAGTGCCTCCCGCACTTTGCCTAGATAAATGTTAGACAAGCAGTGTGTATTTTTTCAGTGGAAATAGTTTGCAATGCAGTAAAAATATTTCAAATAAAATAATGCCTTGCTTATTTAACAGGACAAAGAAAAACGTGCAAAGGGCAATAAAACATATCTAGAAATCAGAATTCCTCTTTTTTTGCTCTTAGCGCTAAAATCTGGTTGGTTGCTTGGAGTTACGGCGGTTGGCGCAACATACTGCCCTGTCCAGTTAGATAAGTCTAAAGGCTTCCAATCCAACTTTCACTTGGAAAAAGAAACAATCTCCCCTTTCTACCACTATACATCTTAAAGTGTATATACATATACATATACATATATATACAGCTGGTGTTTTGTAAATATATTTTGAATGTGTCTCACGGTTTCTGTAAGCGGCAACGCTTGTGATGTTGAATTGATGATAAATCATGACAGTGACAACTCCAGATTGTGATGTACAATGGCCGTAACAATGGGATATTTTTTACTTATTTATTTTTGATGATTTTTATTTTTTTTTGCTAATCAGTGGCTTAGTGATTTAGATGTGTTATAGACAGAGACTATAAGCTAGCTAGAACATTATTATGTAACTTGGCATGTTACAGCAGTAGACAGGTATGGTTAGTTAAAGTAGCACAAATGTTGGTAATTTTATAGAATAGATACAATTATTGTTGTTAATGCCTTTTAGGGCATCTTTACGTTCCAAAGGGCACAGTGGATTTCATGTAATTGTGGGACTTTTTTTGTTTTTCAGGAGCCTGATATATAGGCCACGTCATAACTCTCAACATTTCATGTCCCCAATCTAAAACATGTTAAGCCCTGTCCCCTTGTCTGACCCACTAGCATCAGTACAGTGCCATGGACCCAGTGCTGGGGCAAGGGGTGGGCAGGAGGGTCGGCTGCCCTGGGCGAATTGGATTATTGCAGGGTTGTGGGTGCCCTGACCCTAACCCTAATGAAGGTGGAGGGAGGGGGGGGCACAGTTTGGCATCTATGCCCTGGATGCTAGATGGCCTTGTCCATGCACTGCATGGACCTATTGGGACATATTTCAGAGTGTACCCAGGACACCACGGCTAGTTAGCTCTGCCGCCTAGGTGGAAATAATAAGGTTTGCTGGCAATTATATTATTGGAAAGAGGTAATATTTTTTTCCTAAGAAATGGTAGCACCCTTAAAGGACACTTTTACTTTTATACAAAAACCCACCAGCCATATACCATAGCCCCCTAACCTATTCTAACCTACATACCCACTTCAGAGGTGCTTACTTCTTAATAAACAATGAAAACAGAGAATGTAAGCACAGGCACCCCTATCAGGCAGCACCCACATCCACTGTTTAGCTCCCTCCAGCTGGCCACAGTTTTGCACTTAGAAAAGTGACAGCAGAAAAAGACCCCTTTTTTTATTTTTTTTACTTTTTTTGTCCTAGTATAGATCTATGGTTTCCACATACTTTTGACTGACTTAGTATCTCTGCCTGAAATCTATTCCATGCATCAACTACTCTTTTGGTTAAATAACACTTTCCAAGGCTACTTTTGAATTTCCTCCTGCTCGTTTGAGGTCATGTGCCTGTGTTCTTGAACTTGAAGTTTATATACACCCTTCATGTATTTAAAGTGGTTGTAAAGGCACAGGGTTTTTTACCTTCATGCATTCTATGCAACAGCCCCCCCCCCCCCCCCCCAGCCCCCCTAATACTTACCCGAGCCCCATCTTGATTCAACGAGAGCCTTGCCTTTCTGGGGACTTACACTCCTGATTGGCTATTGGCAGCAGCGGAAGCCAATGTCAATCACAGCCAGTGAGCCAATCAGGAGATGGAGGGGGCAGGGCCAAAGCGTGGCTCTGTGTGCTAATGGACACACAGAGCAGCGGCTTGGCTCTGGTGCCCCCATATCAAACTGCTTGCTGTGGGGGCACCGAACAGGAGGGAGGAGCCAGGAGCGCCAGCATGGGACCCAAGAAGAGGAGGATCCGGGCCAGTCTGTGCAAAAGCATTGCACAGAGCAAGTAAGTATAACATGTTTATTACTTCAATTAAAAAAAAATAAAGCTTTACAGTCACTTTAAAGGTTTTAAATCATGTCTCTCCCTTTCCCTTCTTTACTCGAGATTGTTCATATTAAAGTGTTACTGAACCCACAACAGTAAAATCAGTCTGTATATGCAGTAAAGCATGCTTGTTATACTGTTATACTTACAGCTACTGTGGAACCTAAGGGGTTAATCTTTCGCATTCTGTAAAATGGCTGTCTAATCCTCCCCTTCTACTGTCCTCAATCCATCTCCTGATAGAGCAGAGCATTTGGAGTCACTCTGCACATGCTCAGTTTGGTGTGTATTGTTAGAGAGTTTTTTTTTTTTCTAGGAAGGGTGTATATGATCAGCACAGGGCCAATCAACACTATCCAGACAGAGGGTCAGGGGTCCTGCAGCCTCATAGGACAGTCAGAGTAGAATGAAAACTCATACAAGCTTTAACTATACACTAATAGAAATCAGGAGACTGCTATATACTGCTGATGAGAAAAGGTATTTAGCAGTTCATATTTTCAAAAATAATTGCATTTCCATGTTCTGTTTACTGTGGGAGACCAGATATAGTGAATGCAGGGTCCTGGGTTTAGTAACACTTTAAGTTCCTGAAGTCTCTCCTGATATGTTTTATCCCTCAGACCTTTCATCATTTTTCTTTCCCATCTCTGGACTGGTTCTGAATATGACTATACTCCTACACTAGAGATGCTAGGAATACGGCCCCATTTACGTCTATGGGGACTTTGTATAAAAGTAAATTTGTACTTTAATTATGACCCCAAACTAATGTACAGCATATAAAAAAATCCATATGATGTATAAGAAACAAAAAAAATGTCAGCTTTATCTAGATTAAGTGGCAGCCCTTCTGCAGAATGACCCGAAGCTAGGTTTACTTTTTCACAATTTCCAAGGAATGGACTCATCCTCTGATGCCACTCCTATAACTCCCAGTAGAACCAACGTATTGGGCTTGTTCATGGTATAAAGGTCAGTATACAATACCATAGCAAGTAATCATGGCCAGTGCCATCACTATGGTTGGTGTCACCTGGTGCAGTAAAACATGGTGTCACCCCCCCCCCCCTTGGGTCTGGTAACATGCTGTCACCCCCCACCCACCCATGCGGTAAAACATGGTGTCAACCCCCCCCATCAGCCCCTCTCCTGTCTAGCCTGCCACAGTACCCTGCAGGGCGCTGGGCAGGCTAGTTTCAGGCCGGCAGTGCACGGTCTCGGTGCGCACACCAGACCGGCTCCTCCTACTTGATAGTGTCACCCCTCTGGTGGGACGTCATCCCCTGCACCCCCATAGCGACACCACTGATCATGGCTTACTAGTAAATTGATTGCAACAGGAACCACAGTCCGGGCCTAGAATTGTGTTCCTCTTTTCTGAGTATGACCAAACATGCAAGAGCACAACGGCTGCTTCCTTAAAGTTTTGTACATCTGCTCTGTTGTCAGCAGAAAATAGATAAGTTTTCCTGTTAATACAGCTGCACAACAATATTTTTATTTCTTCCGTTTTTATTGGGTCCCAGGCTTTATTTTTCATTTTCCCTTTTAAATAATACCTTAGAAACCCAGCAGAAGACAGCTATTGAATATTGTTTACAAAGGTGAAAACATTCAGAAGCACATTTCAAGGGTTGTCTAATGCAGCAAAGAGCAATATCAACCTACAGAAACCCAGAGGTACAGGCTATGACACTGCTGCCATTAAGGAATTACCCTGGGTATGCTTTATACGTATGTGCACCCCAGAAGCTACTGGTCAGAACTTGGTAAAATTCAGATAAAGGGAACTGCTCTGCTGTCTCTACAGTCAATACACGGTGCTTTGGGAATCCTTTATCACAAATTAAATTTTTATTTGTAAAAATTATACTTGCAGTAAAAAAAAAAAGAACAAAATCAAACAAGATTACAAACATTCCATCTAATACCATACAGTAAAACTAAACTAAAAGCATTTATAGATTTTATTTAGGGCCTGTGCCGATTGGGCTTTGGTTTTTTTCCAATAGGCAAATGCATCTTGTTTTGGACATTAGTTTGAGATACTTTTGAGATCATTGAAGTGGTTGTAAAGCCTCAAATGCATTAAGGTGGAAAAACCTTCTGTTTTGTAGTTCTCCCCCCATTTTCTTACCTGAGCCCCATCCGATCCAGCGATGTGCACAAGTGCAATGGCTCCAGCTGCTGTCTATCTCTTCCTTGGACAGATTGATAGCAGCCGGAGCCTGTCAATCAAATCCAGTGACAAGGGTGAGCGGGAGCTGGGACGAGTCCCGCTGTCTGTGTCAATAGACGTAGCAGTGGGACTCGGGGGCGAGCTTGCACAGATGCCCCCAGAGAAATCGGCTTTCTGCGGGGGAGGGCGCCCGATGAAAAGGAGGGGCCAAGAGCGACAGTGGGACACCCCAGAAGAAGAGGATCAGAGCTGCTCTGTGAAAAAGGATTGCACAGAGCAGCTATGTACAAGCTGGTTTTGACAGGTACCCGCTCCCACCATGGTGGTCTGAACCAAAATTCCAGTCTACCTACTCCCCCTTCCCCAGCAATCTTCTGGAACACATCATAGGTCCCAGAAGACTATGGGACCATTAACTAGGGGCAGAGCGACTCGTGAATGTGCAGTAGGAAACTGGCTGCACAGTCGCAAGGCTTCACTTCCTGTTTCCCTTACTTGCTTTCTTGAAGAATTGGCTCGGGTGAGGATATCGCTGGATCCCTGGACAGGTAAGTGTCCTTATATTAAAAGTCAGCAGCTACAGTATTTGTAGCTGTTGACTTTCATTTTTTTGTGAGAAAGCCTGGAGCTCCTCTTTGAGTGAAATCAAAACAATTATTAATGACTTTTGGTTATACATTTATTCGGCTATTGCTCTTTGCTTCATTAGCAGAAATTAGTCAATTTTGCAATATTCGTCCTGCTGAATATTCGAATCCCTTATGAACCCTCTCACGGGTATTTGTTAATTTGTCCACTTTTTAATATTTTTTGTCAATCACCTAAATAGGGAGTACCACTTTGGTTTTCTTGAAACCAATATGAAGATGTATAGCTACTCACAAAACTTTCAGACAAACTCCGCCTCCTATCTCTGCTAATTAATTTAAGCCAATCGGGTTAATTTATTGTCTGCTATATAACTTTTGGTAATTTTACTTGACAAACCAGTAAAGATGTTCATTTAAAGATGCAAATTATTAATCCAATTCAATAAGTAAAAGGGAATTATTAATCTGATTTGTACTTGTGTAAAATTATTGAAGTATATCGAGATGTTTTTTTTTTAAGCAGGAAATGCTTAAATATGTGTGTAAAATGTTCATTGGATGACTTTTAAATGGGAAACTCCGCCCTTGTGTTTTTCTCTTGACCTATAGGATTTCTCCTTTGTGATGTGTCTGTTGTTTAGCGTGATTTACCTTCTGAATTTCAGGTGTAGAGAACGTTGCTCTCAAACCGTGTCACATCATTTTTCTGTAACTTATGTATAAAACTGGAAATTCTTTATACAAAACAATATGAATATAAAATACTTTGCTATGTGTCGTACCTCTGATGTACATATCAATAAATGTTGGTATATAAAGCTTTTCGTTCTTGTGTCTTTTGTTTGAACCTGCTGCATGCCTGAACTAAGGCTCAATTCACATCTAGGCATGTTGCTTTTGAGCATTTCTGCAGTGCTTTCTGCTGGGTTTTTTTTTTTGCCACGATTTTGCGTTTTTTTTTTTTGTTTCTTTTTACATTCACTGTATATAGCCTGTTGCTACGAAGTGAGCCGGGATGCCGTCTGCCACATCCTTAAGAACCCCCCACCCCAAAGCAGCACCTTGTCCCCATGTTGTCCCCAAGGGCCTCTTCCCGACAACTATGGGCAGAGGCTGTGAGGGACTGCGGGCAGGGGATATTGGAATCTAGAAGACCTCTTTAAAGCGGGAGTTCCGACGTTTTTTTTTTTAAAAGCCAGCAGCTACAAATACTGCAGCTGCTGACTTTTAAAATAAGTACACTTACCCACCCAGCGCGCTCGCGATGTCGGCACCCGAAGGCCGATCTCTCGGTCGTCTCTCGGGTGCTGCCGCTGCCATCTTAGGTATGGGAATCACGAAGTGGAGCCTTGCGGCTTCATTTCCCGGTTGCCTACTGCGCATGCGCGAGTCGCGCTGCGCAATAAGGATGGTCCCCGCTGTCTCTGGGATCCGTGTGTTTCCCAGCAGACAGCGGGGGACCTGCGGAAAGGGGCGTAAATATCCACAGATTCTGCGGATATCTATGCCGGAAGTGGGTGCAGATATCTGTACTGTACAGGTACCTGCACCCCCTCCCCCCTGAAAGGTGCCAATTGTGGCGGTGGAGGGGGGGAAGGTTCCAGTGAGTGGAAGCTCCACTTTAGGGTGGAGCTCCGCTTTAACAAGGGGACCCCCAGATCCCGCCCCCCCCCCTGTGTGATTGAATATGGGCCACATTATACCCTTCTCATTCACCAAAAAAAAAGAAGTGTAGTGTTACAAAACACAAGAGATGGTTTTTGACAAGTCCTTTATTAAAAATTGTGTCTTCTCCCTCTGGTCTTCCTTCTCCCTTTTCTCTTGGGTAGTTCCTTCTCTCTCCAGTGTTTTCTTCCTCCGTTGTTTCTTCTCCCTCTTCTCTCCACCATTTTCAGTAAAGGACTTGTCAAAAATGATCTCTTGAGTTTTTTAACACTACACTTTGGTGAGTGGGTAGGGGTGCAATGTGCCCAATACCCATTCACATATGGGGGGGCTGGCATCTGGGGGTCTTCTTGTTATTGGGGGCTTCCAGATTACAATAAGCCCCCCTGCCCACAGACCCCCCCAACCACTGCTCAGGGTTGTTGAGAAGAGGCCCTTGTCCCCATCAACATGGGGACAAGGTGCTTTGGAGTGGGGGTGTTGGCAAAGCCCCCCCCCCCCGCCACAAGAAGAACCCTCTCCTGAGGGCATGCCGCCTGGTATGCTTGTCGCCTCGCTTGTCCCCTCTCTTACCTGACTTGCTGGGCTGCATGCTTGAATAAGGGTCTGGTATGGATTTTGGGGGGGACCCAACGCCGCTTTGTTTTACATTTTGCTGTGGGAGTGTCCCCTCCAGATTCATACCAGACCTGAAGGGCCTGGTATGGACCAGGGGGGAGGACCCCACTCCATTTCTTTCACGATTTTTTTATTTTGCTAGCAATTTTTTCTTTTTACATTCAGCTGTCAGCAGGGAGCCCCGCTGACAGCTGATGATTAATCAGTTGCTAAGGACGCAACAGCCAGCTTCCTGCCCCGATCCTTAGCAACCGGCTATATATAGTGAATGTAAAGTAAAAAAAAAACACAACATGCAAATTGGTGCAAAATCGCAGTACTTGAGTTTTGGATGCAGGTCCATTGAAGTCTATTACATGCAAAACGCTGCATGCTGTGGTAGAAAAGTCCCTGACCCTTTCAAAAAACGAAGAGGCACAAAAATGCATTCATGTGAATGTGTTCCATAGGAACCTATGTTAAAAATAATGTCCTGCTTTTCTGCAAAAACCATGAAAAAACACATCAGTGTGAATGGAGCCTATGGGCCGATGGATTCCAGGAAGTGAATGCTACATGAATCATGTGCCCTTACTCAAGATGGCCACAGTGAGAATTGCTAGGGGGATGTTGTTCAAAGCATTGATGAATGGATGAGCTTGCTTTGAAAATTAAAAATGATATAAATAGCATTTAAAGGGTAACTTCACTCTCATGGGAAAAAAAATCATACTTAAGTCATATTGCAATTGAATGTTATTAAAAATTACCTTTCCTTTTCAATCAGCAGCTCTGTAATTTTCTGTAAAAGGCAATGCAATATGGCTACCTGGAGGTGTTATGTGTACAGAACGCCCCCCAGAAACATAATTTACTGCAATTCCTGTTATTGGCTCACTGATTTTCCCAGAAGTCTGCCTTAAGATAGAAGTCAGATATCAGGCATCCCCTGCAACAAAAATGTCATTTTTGGTAAGATACTGCCAATAGGAAATCACATCTAAAAGGATGCAGACTCTGCAGCTTTTCTCATTAGATCCCTGCAGGTGCAGAAGCTGATTAATAATTATGAAACCACTCCCATTAGATTCACTTACCACATGGACACAGACAAACACACAGTGATTTTTTCAGAATAACAAAAGGTAGGAGTTTGCAACAAA
This sequence comes from Lithobates pipiens, assembly GCF_037356315.1. Taxonomy (NCBI): domain Eukaryota; kingdom Metazoa; phylum Chordata; class Amphibia; order Anura; family Ranidae; genus Lithobates; species Lithobates pipiens. Next base: position 231,647,025 of record NW_027507686.1, on the reverse strand, counting down.
GTTTGTTTAACCCTTTCCCGCCGAGCGTACGCAGATCTGCGTACTCGGCTTCCGGGGGTTATACCGGGATGATGCCCGCACCTGCAGGCATCATCCCGGTACCATTTTTTGCAGCAGGCGATTGGCTATCCAGGCATAACAACCGATGCGGCTAAAAGCCGCTGGGCTGTTATGCCGGAGGAGCGGGAGGGGACGTCCCCCCCTCCCGCCGCCTCTCGCCGCTGTTACCGGTGCTCCCGCTCGATCGGGAGCACCGATTAGTGATCCGACGCCTCCGGCTGCTGGGGAGGAACTGGAACGAAGCCGTAATCGGCTTCGTTCCAGTCTCCTCATCGTAAACACGGAAGCGACGTCATGACGTCACTTCCCGTTTACTCGGCTGCCAATGGCGCCGGTTTAAAAAAAATATCCGGTATTCAGAATCGCCGTTTTCGGCAATCTGAATACATTGAAGTGTAAAGGAGGGGTGGGGGGTCTTTTAGACCCCCCCGATCCCTCCATAAAGAGGACCTGTCACCGCCTATTACTGTCATAAGGGATGTTTACATTCCTTGTGACAGCAATAAAAGTGATCAATTTTTTTTTTTAAACAATTTAGTCATTTTAAAATAAATAAAATAAATAAAAAAAAATAAAAAATTTTTAAAGCGCCCGCCGTCCCCGCGAGCTCGCGAAGCAAAGAAAACGCATACGGAAGTCACGCCCGCGTATATAAACGGTGTTTAAATCACACATGTGAGGTATCGCCGCGATCGTCAGAGCGAGAGCAATAATTCTAGCACTAGACCTCCTCTGTAAAGCTAACCTGGTAACCGTAAAAAAAAATTAAAGCGTCGCCTATTGAGATTTTTAGGTACCGTACTTTGTCGTCAATCTACAAGTGCGCGCAATTATAAAGTGTGACATGTTTGGTATCTATTTACTCGGTGTAACATTATCTTTCACATTACATAAAAAAATTGGGCTAATTTTACTGTTTTGTTTTTTTTTTATTCATGAAAGTGTCCCTTTTCCCAAAAAGTTGCATTTAAAACACCACTGCGCAAATACCGTGTGACATAAAATATTGCAACAATCGCCGTTTTATTGTCTAGAGTCTCTGCTAAAAATATATATATATATAATGTTTGGGGGTTCCAAGTAATTTTCTAGCAAAAAATATGGATTTTAACTTGTAAACACCAAATTCCAAAAATAGGCTTAGTCATGAAAGGGTTAAATCCCTAATGTACATAGATCACCCAAAGATGATTTTTTTCTCAACAAAAGCGAAGTTACTTTTTAAGTTCTGCTTTAAACTATACCTGTGCTCAAAAAAGGAAAGATGTGCTATTATTTAGTGAGCACCTAGGGGTAATTATTGCACCATAAAAAACTGACCATTTCCAATTATTAGCAATTAAATTCCTGTGCCTAGACATGCTTGTGCTTCTTAGCTGTATATCTATTACATACTGCTGCCTATGCCCTTGTACACACGGTCGGACATTCCGACAACAAAATCTGTCAGATTTTGTCCGAAACCGGTGTTGCATACACATGGTCGGACAAAGTTGTCGGAAAATCTGATCGTTCTGAACGTGATGACATTTTTTCGTTACAACGGGACTACGTTCAGACTAGTAGCCAATAGCTTTGGTTTAGGAATTTGATCTGAGCATGCGTGGCACTTTGTCCGATCGGAATTCTCTACAAACGATCGGACAAAGTCTGATCGGATCATGTTGTCGGAAAATTTTATAGCCCAGCTCTAAAACTTTGTCGGTCGGATATTCCTACGGAAACAGTCCGATGAAGCCCACACATGGTCGGATTATTCGACAACGCAGTCCGATCTGACATTTTCCGTCGGAATGTCCGACCGTGTGTACAGGGGCTAAGACTGCTAGTCTCACAAGATTTGAAGTGAGATTCGGTGTTATCACTACTGTGTTGCTCACTGTTGTCCTTGCTAAAGGGGAAGCTGTACCTGAGGGCCAGCAGTGCAAGGATCTCCCTGCTTCTGCTTCATTCATTGTTGATCTTCACCTCTCCTGTTGCTTCTTAATTATGCCCACAAACTTCATCAAATCACCAGTCATCAGGAGAACAGCTGCTTAACAGTGTCTCAGGTTCCTCTCCCACTAGTGCAGCGGCATTCACTCCTCTGGCTAAGAAAATAGTCTAGGGGTTGCCTTTCTTTTTAAAGTTTATTGCAAATTAACTTGGATGGGGTTTAGGGAAGCTGTGGGATACTCCAGAACACTAAACAGGAATATAAGGACACACTTATCTTTGCAAGTACATCTTGGACAGCACTGGGACACCATTAGCAATGTCCCAGGCAAGGCAAGGCAAGCCTTAAACTTGGTGCACCAGGGTTCAGGGGTTAACAGCAGTAACAGTCAATAAGATCCCTCTCTTAGGTCTCTACTCACAGTGTCCACCGGAGTTGGATGTCTCCTTAAAGAGGAAGTAAACCCTGATGGGTTTACTTCCTCTTTGTTTCCCCGCAAAGGCAAAGCATGATGGGCTACTATGCATCGCATAGTAGCCCATTATGTGTCACTTACCTGACACAGGAGCCACTGATGTCCCCGATTTCCTCGCCGGCTTGAAGTGTCCATCTTCCTTCCGGGGTCAAGGACTCCGGCTCTGTGACTGTCCGGAGTCACGTGATGTCCCTCCCGCGCACGGGAGCCGACAGTCACGGCATGTAGTTTAATGAAAACAGCACGCCGTGACCCTTCTAAAGTGTGCATGCACCGAGTACATCGTAGCATGCGCAGAAGAAATCCCTGTACAGGGAATTGTAAATATCTCCTAAAACATGTAGGTTTAGGAGATATTTGCAGCACCTACAGGTAAGGCCGCGTACACACGGGCGGACTGTTCGCCCAACCTTGTCCGCTGAACAGTGTTTGGGCGGACAGTCCGCTCGTGTGTGGGCTTTCAGCGGACAGTTTCAGCGGACAGTTGGACGGACAAAGTCTTTCGGAAATTCCGAAAAACTGTCCGCTGAAACTGTGTTTGAGCGAACAGTCCGCCCGTGTGTGGGCCTGTCCGCTGTACTTTCGAAATGAGCGGACTGTTCCCGCTCGGAAAGTCCGCCCATTTCGAGCGCGTGTACAGGTAGGCGGGGCCCGCGAAGGAGACGTCGCGGGCTCCGCCGCCTGGAATGGGCTTAAAGGGGAACCCCAACGCCGAAAAAAATCGGCGTGGGGGTTCCCCCCAAGTCCACACCAGACCCTTGTCCGAGCACGCTACCCGGCCGGCCAGGAAAGGGGGGCGAGCGAGCGCGCCCCCCCTCCTGAGCCGTACCAGGCCGCGTGCCCTCAACATGGGGGGTGCCTTGGGGAAGGGGGGGCCGCGCGGCCCCCCCACCCCAAAGCACCTTGTCCCCATGTTGATGAGGACAAGGGCCTCTTCCCGACAACCCTGGCCGTTGGTTGTCGGGGTCTGCGGGCGGGGGGCTCATCGGAATCCGGGAGCCCCCTTTAAGAAGGGGGCCCCCGGATACCGGCCCCCCACCCTATGTGAATGAGTATGGGGTACAATGTACCCCTACCCATTCACCTGTGAAATAAAGTACAAAAAAAAACACAACACATGGAAAAAGTATTTTATTGCACAGCTCCGGGGGTCTTCCGTCTTCGGGGGTCTTCTCGCCGGACTCCTCCGCTATGTGTGTGTAGCTCTTTTACTAGCGGAGGAGTCCGGCTTTCTTCCTCCCCGCCGCCGGCCTCTTCTCCCGACTTCGGGGTTCTTGTCCCCCTCTTCGGTTCTTCTGCCGGGCCACCGCGCCTTCTTGTAGCTCTTTTACAGGCGGTGGCCCGGTCTTCTGTCGCCGCTGTCGTCGTCGCCGCCGCCGCCGCCTTCCGTTCTTGTTCTTCTTCTTGTTCTTCTTCTTCTTCTCCTGGAGATGTTGACTCGACGATCTCTCCGGCCGGAATGCCAGGGACACGCTCCGCTGCCACTTATATAGTGACAATGGGGCGGTGTCACATGGTATATGTCACATGGGTTGGTCACATGGGTTGATGTCACATGGGGACTATGACATCGTAAGGGGGCGGGGTCACCATGTGACCAACCCATGTGACATATACCATGTGACACCGCCCCATTGTCACTATATAAGTGACCGCACAGCGCGGCTCTGGCATTCCGGCCGGAGAGATCGTCGAGTCAACATCTCCAGGAGAAGAAGAAGAAGAACAAGAAGAAGAACAAGAACGGAAGGCGGCGGCGGCGGCGACGACGACAGCGGCGACAGAAGACCGGGCCACCGCCTGTAAAAGAGCTACAAGAAGGCGCGGTGGCCCGGCAGAAGAACCGAAGAGGGGGACAAGACCCCCGAAGTCGGGAGAAGAGGCCGGCGGCGGGGAGGAAGAAAGCCGGACTCCTCCGCTAGTAAAAGAGCTACACACAGATAGCGGAGGAGTCCGGCGAGAAGACCCCCGAAGACGGAAGACCCCCGGAGCTGTGCAATAAAATACTTTTTCCATGTGTTGTGTTTTTTTTTGTACTTTATTTCACAGGTGAATGGGTAGGGGTACATTGTACCCCATACTCATTCACATAGGGTGGGGGGCCGGTATCCGGGGGCCCCCTTCTTAAAGGGGGCTCCCGGATTCCGATGAGCCCCCCGCCCGCAGACCCCGACAACCAACGGCCAGGGTTGTCGGGAAGAGGCCCTTGTCCTCATCAACATGGGGACAAGGTGCTTTGGGGTGGGGGGGCCGCGCGGCCCCCCCTTCCCCAAGGCACCCCCCATGTTGAGGGCACGCGGCCTGGTACGGCTCAGGAGGGGGGGCGCGCTCGCTCGCCCCCCTTTCCTGGCCGGCCGGGTAGCGTGCTCGGACAAGGGTCTGGTGTGGACTTGGGGGGAACCCCCACGCCGATTTTTTTCGGCGTTGGGGTTCCCCTTTAAGCCCATTCCAGGCGGCGGAGCCCGCGACGTCTCCTTCGCGGGCCCCGCCTACCTGTACACGCGCTCGAAATGGGCGGATTTGCCTCCTCCTTACGTGGGCGAGTCCGTTCATTTCAAAAGTTGAGCGAACTGTTTGCCCAACCTTGTTCGTCAAACAGTCCGCTCGTGTGTGGGCAAGTCCGCTCATGCAAATTTTGAGCGGACTGTTTGCCGAAACTGTTTGACGAACAAGGTTGGGCAAACAGTCCGCGCGTGTGTACGCGGCCTAAGCCTTAATCTAGGCTTACCTGTAGGTTAAAGTGTGTTGTAAGGGTTTACAACCACTTTAAGACTCAGGTGGAATGACTTCTCTATGAAGCTTCCAGACCGGATCATCAGTGAAACCCCCCTCCAGCTCTCACAGGATTAGCAGCAAAATAGGTCCTCCAGCTATGCACAGCTGGGACCTCGATGAGACTAGCAGGATCTTCGGCTGAACAGCCAGGAAGGGCTGGCAGCCCTCATGGCTGGAAACCTCTCCTCTTGGGGAAGAACCCTGCTGTCTGAAGCGCCAAACTATTTATGCACTTCCCAACCACCATCTGGCCACACCTCCTGCAGCATTGGCTAGAGCTGCCTAAGTAATCAGGCTGCTCATTTAATTGTCCCACCCACTATATTCTGGAAACCACCAGAAGACAGGGGGAAGCAATCAAACGTGTAGCCTTCAGAGCAATCAAACGCTGCTCTGCTGATCTTCTTTCACCCCCTCTCCTATGTAACTCACTGGGAACGAGACTTGGCAACTGAGATAGACTTGGTGGATTGAAGCGGAGCCTGGTCTCCTGTGTCTAAAGGCTCATTTATTATTACCTTGGAGGCGACATATAAGGTGCTTCTCTTTTTGTACTGGGTCCCTGCCCGCATTGCCTATGCCAATCCATACTATAGTAACCGCTGCTTCCGTGGCTGTGGTCATCGGGGGGACTTCGTTCACACATGCCCTAGACTGATTTGTTTCTGAGTTTTTTGCCTCCTATTCACTTTTTCAACTTCCCCATACAAAGAGAAGTCAAGTTTGCCCTGCTACACTGACCAAATCTGGGCCTGTTCGCCTACCAGTGGAAAATTACTTCCTACCTATTTTTGTCAGCCAAAAGAACGATTGCTCAAGCTTGGAAGAAACCCTCTATTTCCTTTCAGACATCGCATTGATGCTTAAGGAACAGATGCCCAGCCTCCGCAACAACACTTATGCTAAGTTGCTGAAAGTTTGGGAACCATGGCTGCCTTATGCATTTCCTGCTTTCCCCCAACCAGCTTAGGTCACCTATAATGGATGGCCTCGATGTTCCTGGGCCCTTACCTCTCTCCCTCTCTAGGCCTCTTAACAGGGCCCTTTTTCCCCTCTAACTTTCTTCATTCTGTCCCTGGCTCCCCACTCATTAGGTGCCCCTTCTCTCTTTCCTTAGCACCACCTTTCTACCTACCTTCTTCTTGATTTCTGATCTATCTCTTCTTCTTAGATCTGTATAGGCTATAAATTGCACCATTGTGTGGATATTGGTGGGCCTAGCAGACACCCTGTTGTTGTAGGGAACCTCCCCAAGGATCCCTTGGCCCTTGTGGCATTATGGAAAGGCCTATCTCCTATTGTTACATCAGTCCTCGTTTCATGCTGCTGCAGTTTATCTATCTTTGTTAGCTAATTTTTGTCACCACTGTCAATGCTAGCCCCTGCGTGGGAGGAACAATAACATGTTAGCTACTTGTGGAAATGAAGAAACATTATTGAAACAGAATTAGGGTGTGTATCTACTTCAACACTTACTGATTAATAATCTTAGGTCCCTTCTAGATATACAAAATCTTCCAAGCCACATCTTGTACTAAACCACTCCCATTCTCCATTAAGCTCACCCCCTAGGAATTACAGAACCACAAGCAAACCGCAATGATAGATGTTTTTAGTTGGAGGTAAATTTCTGGCCTTTGCCAAGAGTTTGGCAAACATGTGGGCCCTATGACGTCACAATGTGACAAAGTTCCTATTGAACGAATAGGCTGAATCTTGATCCACAAAATGGTTTCAAACTCCATTGATGGGTCCACTTTAAGACTACAGTGCAGTACAGCGCCAGTAGTTCTTGTACAATTTCCATGGTATTTAGAATTCCTTCTGTGCTCTTCCAAACCTCATTCTTCAAGTGGAATCTTTACTGTCCAGCTGGCTCGGCTCCTGGGAAGCTGAGCTCTACTAATGTGTTTGCAATACAGGGAGAAGCCTTTGTTGGTGGCTGCCTGTGTTCTATAAAAGAAAAAAAAAAGGTTTGCCATGCAGAGAACTTAAAAGGCCTGTTCTGTAAACAAAATTTAAAGAGAACCTTCACTTAAAAGGAAAGTATCTATGCATGGTACGTGAAGAGATCACTGGCATAAATTCTAATTATCTCAACTGTGCTGATGACTCTAACACATAAATCACCTAGAAAATGATGAAATACTAGCAATGGGGACAAAGCACAGAGTAATTGGGGCTTTTACGTCTCTGAAGCTTATACTTGATAAAAGGATAATTCTACTTTTATACACATTTGTACCTAAGCTGTTACATTGCGCCAGTATAGCAAAATAATCAACTATGTAAAAAATTATACATAATACATGTATTGCTGTATTACAGTTTAAACGGGGCCTTGAAATTTCTACTGGAGCCAGTTGAGAATTTATATTTTGCTTGTTGCTAGGTGAAAATTGTTACATGCTCTAATGTAATGCCATGAGCCCTAAGGAAAAGGGTATAACCCTCGAAATACATTCACACTTTCTTCTGCCATTTGATGTTGCTTGTGTCTGCCTAGAGACACTGCCCGAGCCCTCAACTGAGGCTGGCTTGCAAACATTTATGAGCCTAATTTTCAGTTTTTTTGTGAAAATAGCTATTTGTATTTTTTTTTGATCATGTACAAGGCTGGAGCACCGTTCTTGCTTCTTGTCATGTAGCTCTTAGGATCCCCTATATCTGAAGAGGACAGCAAGGTCTGGAGTGTACCTGGTCACCCATGGAAGTATGAAGCTAGCAACTGAGACTGCTTCATGGTTGTTATGCTTATCTGCTGCTGGCCCCCAACTCTTCAGTGCTGTAGTGGTTGTTTGTTGACAATGTAATGCGTGTCTGTCTGACCTGTTGACTGGGGACAAGCCAAGCTGCCCGGGATTCAGTCCAAAGAAGTTTGGATGCTGAACCCGAATCCCACTAAAATGGATGGAACCAAATCTATCAAATAAAAATAAATAAAAGAAAGATCAGGTAAGGTGGTGTAAAAAAATCAATCATGATGGCCGTTGGCCGTGCAATAAGTAGCGTCAGGAACAGTCGATATAGTTGTCATCGGGAAGGGCAGGGATGGTGGTGGTGGTAACCAGGGCTTTTTTTTCCTCAGAGAATAGGTGCAGGAACTCCCCCTTTCTGTGTCAATTCTTGTCTTCACCCCCTACCCATCTCCGAGCACTAATTCTTTATTCCACCCCCCACGCACCTCTCAATAATGCCCCTTTTAGAGAATACAGAGCCAAGTAATTTGTATGGAATGTGGTAATACCAGGAGAAACAGTAAAATAGATCCCCCGCAGACAGCAGCAATAGACCCCTCCTAAGCAACAATAGATTTCCCCCAGCAATAATGGAGCCCTGCAAAAACAGATCTCCCAGCAGCCAGCACCAGTAGACCACTCTCTCCACAGCAGATCCCTTCTAGCAACAATGACCCCGCAAAACAACATAAGCCTTCCCCCTGGCCAGCAAACCAGCAACAATAGACCACCATGCAAACATAAAACCCTTCTAGAAACAATAGATCCCCCAGTAGCCAGTATCAATAGACCCTCCAGCACACTCCAGTGCCCCTTGTCATTATATAGAGTACATTCAGTACTGGAGGTACCAGAACTGCGTTCTCCTCATGTGATGGTGACATCATTGACCAAACATGACCAATGGCCAGATTTGAGCAGTAATGTCACTCCTATCCCTGACCCTTTGCTTAAGTGATGGGGATTTCGGATGAAGTTAGTGGTTCCTAGGGACACGACGGACTCAAGCACTGTTAGGAAACAGTGATAGCAGGAATCTGTGAAATATAGAAGCATTAAAGATACCGCTTCTACATACAATGCACGGTTAATGCCAAATGAGCAAACCTTTTGGCGTTCGAACAAAAGCAGACTACGCATTCCTCTTGTTAACTGTTGGACACTGACACCCTGTGCATATTAGACTGTCGGATTCGGATATCTTAATTAAATATAATAAAACAATATATGGAACAGATATTTTGTACAAAGCTGAATATTTTGATGTCCTGGCTCAGAATATTAGCCTAGCCAAAAAAGTGTTTGCTTAATTTCAATGCGGGCCTGGGTGGTTTGCACATTTCATTGCCGTGGGGTTTATAAGCTATAGAGAGTGATGCTTTGTAATAGACCAAGCACAGGTTTGCCTAATGCAGTGATGGCGAACCTTGGCACCCCAGATGTTTTGGAACTACATTTCCCATGATGCTCAACTACACATGCAGCGTGCATGAGCATCATGGGAAATGTAGTTCCAAAACATCTGGGGTGCCAAGGTTCGACATCACTCGTCTAATATAAAGGGGTTTTTCACTGTCAGGGCGGCAAAGGATGTGGAAATCTCTTCCACAATCGGTGGTGTCGGCAGGAAGTATGGATAGTTTTAAAAGACTCTTGGATGTGCATCTTAGTGAAAACAATATACAGGGATAAGGGATATTATTTTTCTACACACACACACCTACACAGGTTGAACTAGATGGGCCATTGTCTTTATTCAACCTTACCCACTATGTAACTATGGATATGTAATATATTTGAAAACTTTATTTCAACAGTAATTACCGGGCAGACGTTTTTTTTTTATGCCATTGCATTTTTATTTTCATATGATTGATGCACATTCAGCATTTAGCTCCACGCACCAAATGCAGTGACTAGAGAATCATATCAGGACCTGTCAGATTTTTCACAGCACAGACACACTCCACATGTGACCTTTGGCACACCATATGTGATGAAATGGTAGAAGGACTCATGGTGCCACCCAACATGTGTAAATAAGGTTTTAGGAACTGTTTGGTGGATTAACTCTCCAGCATCTACCAAAAGACACAGACGGGGGGGATATTTATTATAGCAAAATGTAAAAAATATTGCGCTTTTTTTAAAAATTGACGCTCTTTTTTTGTTTATAGCGCAAAAAATAAAAACCGCAGAGGTGATCAAATACCACCAAAAGAAAGCTCTATTTGTGGGGAAAAAAGGACGCCAATTTTTTATTTCAGAGCCACGTGACAAGACCGCGCAATTGTCAGTTAAAGCGACGCAGTGCCAAAGCGCAAAAAGGGGCTTTGTCCTTTAGCTGGAAAATGGTCCGGGGCTTAAGTGGTTATGAGACCACACTTGAATTTGGAGTATAAATGCCATAGCAGCCTTTTTTATTAACGAAATATTAATATTTCAAAACTTTTAACATATAAACATCTGTAAATGACAACTATCAATCACTCAGTCTGTTGGTCTTTGATGGCACCCCAAACTTAACACATATTCCACCACTACACTGTGGGACTTTTCTACATGATAGGTCTCCAGCCGTACCACAACAGCTCGGAGACAACCCCTTCCCGAAGTGCATCCATTACTGTATTCCAGCTAACTGTTCTAACTGGAATACACCAGATGGGCACATACTACCGATGAGTGCCCAACACTTCCATTTCGTATGTTTTCTGACACCATCAAAGACCAAAAAAACGCTGCAGCCCGCAAGGATAACACCTTACCCTTAAGGGCCCCTCCAGACCTGCAGGGCCTGCTGAATCCCATCCTGTAGACCCAGCACCCATAAATCAATCCCCACTGCGGACAAGTGAACCCCATCACCTCGGAGGTACAGGCAGGTATTAGATTCCAACTCCATGTGGCGGATGACCATGCCCCCATTCCAAGTAATAAATCTTCCCACCACCTTGTTCACTTTTATGCGAGCCTTATTGAGCCTCGCCACTGACCGTGCCAGGGGCCAAGTTTCCAAGCAACAATGTCAGTCCACAACACCAGCATGTCAGGAAAGGGCATGGGAAGCCTCAAGAAATCAGACTTGACGTTCATAATTAACTCTCGAATAGACCAAACTCCGAAATCGTTCCCGCCAACATGAAGTACTAAAATGTCAGGCGGCTGGTCCAGGTGTTGCAAAACAATGCACCTCCGGCACGACCCTACTCCACATCATCTCAGGTATCCCCAACCAGCGAATACACACCTCCCTCCTAGAAATACCCAGCTGTCTGCCATCTGGTCTGAAGGCTGGTCGCCTGGCCCCCCAAAAGACATATGAATGGTCCATAATTCAGAGGCATATGTGCACTCCATCTGAAAGAAAAGAACAAACAACCACCACAGGAGAGCACCAATACAAAACACTCACAACAAATGAAAAAGAAAAACACATAATGACATACACCCCACTACTATCCCTCCCTCTCCTTCAACAGCTAATCCACCAACAACTGCAGGCAAATGTAGGTCTTGTGGATTCCCATCTACCAATCCGTTTTACGGCTGCCTCATCCAACACGCACCGGGCTGTCTCTGTGTCTGCCCCGATGCAGAAGGAGTGCTAGACGTATTGTGTGTGATCCAAACCCACTGCCATAAGACTTTTCCGGAAAACTGGCACAAATTGAAATTTAGGTAAAGGAGACCCATCCCCATGTAGCAAGAACGTCCTGACTGGGCAAACAGCCGAGAACTCCCTTACAGCCCCCACTGGGAAAACTGGGGAACCCAGCAGTGGAAACAACTGCACACGCATTCCTTTACCCCCCGTTCCGTCTTTGACCTGTGCAGCAATAACAGAACCCTGTCGTCACTACAAATCACGTCCTGTGCCATAAACCCACCCGCAACCCTCTTAGCTCCTGTACACAGAATCCAGAATACCGAATCCGTCGGAATGTGTCCTATCGGACCGTGTCGTCGGATAATCCGACTGTGTGTGGTATGCATCGGACTGATTCCGTCTGAATATCCGTCCGACCCAATTTTCCAACATGTTGGAAATATTTCCCGACCAACTGGGCCGGTCGGACATACTCCGATCATGTGTAGCGAATTTTGATCGGACCAAGTGCCACACATGCTCAGATCAAATTGCTACATCAAAGCTATTGGCTACTAGCCTGAATGTAGTCCCATCGTAAGGAAATTACATCATCACGTTCTGAAAGATCGGATTTTTCGGCAACTTAGTCCGACCGTGTGTATGCAACAGTTTCGGACAAGATCCGACGGAGAAAATCCGACGGATTTGGTTGTCGAAATCTCCGACCGTGTGTACAGGGGCTAAGAGGGGCTGACCAATTCCCGAATCCGAAATGCACCAAAAAATGCTAAAGAAAGCGCTGCCTTAAAAAGGGACTCAATATACACAAAGACCCCAGTCGACCAAAAATGGCCTGAAAATTTGAAAAGGATATGGGCTGCCTAGTATCCTTGCACTTTTGTAGCTTCCGATACCCCTTAACTGCCTGCCGGATCCAAAAATCCTTTGTGAAATCCACCACGCCCCATAGTTTTAAGAAGAAGGCCAAGCCAGCCAGTTTCCGCTCAATGGCAGACACTTACCCACCTCCCTCCATGTTCCTGGAAATGAAATAAAGAACCAGCAACCTCACCTCCAGACTTTCCTGCTCCACCCCGGCTTGCCGAACCATCCCCAACCATTCCTGCCATACCGTGGCGTAGGCCGCCCACGTGGACTCACTCACCAATCGTCTGATCCATCCAGCGGTGACTCCAAGGCAAACTCCCATAGCCATCCTGGACAAGGGACTCCTTCCTTCTCTGCCACCAGAGCCAGCTCTCTGAACTTGTCCCACTGAAACCAATATAAGGAGTCAGTCAAAGTATTGTCAACGCCCAGAAGGTGGAAGGCATATAGAAAAATGTTCAACTGCAAGCAACATAGCACCATGTGGTGCAGCAGCCGTATTACTGGTTGTGACGACGCTGAGATGCCGTTGATGACCCACCACTCCCATGTTGTCACAGTTCAGCCGTATCTTCAAGTTCTGACAAGACTCACCCCATATCTCCATGGCCAGCCCAGCACCGCCGGGAAAAGTTTCTGGAGCATCAGGTTCTACGCTCCAGTGACCCTGATAGAAGGAGCCATACCCAGTAGACCCAGACGCATCCATAAACAGCTCCAAGTCAAAGTTACTCACTGGGCAGGACATCCAGACAGATCGATCGTTATAAAATTCCAAAAACATGTGCCACACCTTCAAGTCCTCCCAATGTTCTTTATTGAGATGGATAAAATGGGTCAGGGCCTTAACCTCTGCTGTAGCTGCCGACAGCCGTCGGCAAAAAACCATACCCATAATAATAATACGACATGCAAAATTAAATGTACCCAGCAATGATTGTAGCTTGCACTGTCCCAAAATCCCCCGAATCTCCATCTTGAGCGCCACCAATTTATCCTCAGCAAGCGGCACTCCTTGGCGCCAGACTCTAAAACTATGCCCAAGAAACTGATCACGGTATTTGGGCCTTCTGTCTTATCCGCAGCCAACGGAATACCGAATCTACCCGCAATGTGCTGCAACCTGGACAGGAGAATCGCACACACATTAGAGGAACTGACCCAACAGCTGCGTCAAAGAAAGTATATGACACCGTACAAGCTTTGGGATCTTTAGAATCGTTGACCGAACCTCCTTTGGGGAAAGACAGGTGGTGAATAAAGCGAAACCGCAAATTCCGTGCCATAGGCGGGACAGCAGTCAGAGAACACGGGATCCTAAAACTCTCCAAGAATCCCCCAGCCAAGAGCTTCACCGATTCCCGGTCTAGGTATCTATTTAGAAAAGGTTGCATCCTTTGCCCCCTCACCGGTGTCATCCCTTTTGAAGCAGCGGAACACTCGTGTTTAAAATGGTAGGACCCCCCCAAACTTACATGATTCCTCATTGTACTGCCAGCATAGACCCCATTTCTTTCCATCCGGTTATGCCCAACCCCCCCCCCCCCCCCACCAAAAAACTGATTCAGGCCTGAGTCGAGGACATCAGGCGCATCCAGAGGCTAATGTCTTTGTGATCCCAGCGAAGAGAAGGACAGACGGCCCTGCGCTGTCGGAACTTCTTGTTGTACCTTAACCAGGCCGATTCCTGATAGACTCGATGAGCCTCTCCAATGGTGTCCATGTAACAACACAGAGCTGAACAATGTTCCGGCTTTTCTCCCCTATAACGTTTGACATAATGGCAAAAGCCAGAAAACAGTTAGCGAACATCCACGGAATCAATCTGTACCTTCGCTTCTCCTCATCCTCCTTCTTGGAGTCATCGGGCTTGATCCTATCCAAGTTAAACTTTTCTAGGGGCAGTAAGGAAAAGATCTCCACGTACTCACCCCCGCAAATTTTTTCCCACAATTCCTGTTTTAAATGTGCCCCCAACGGTCCTTCAAAGCACAAGTACATCTCACATTTTGCGGCATCAGCAATCCTAACCACATATGTCCAGCCCGTGACCTCCTGCGATGCTCCTGCTTTTTCCCCAGCCTTCGTACTCACTGACACCGTGGCTAGGGGCATTACAATAAGCTCTGTGAGGGGGTGGGGGGCCCCCGTTCGACCCCAGCCCCCCGCCATCCACACTAGCCCCTCCAACTGATTGGACCCAAGGTGACACCTTTTCCGCCTGAAAATCACTGCACCAAATCCCGCAGACCCCCCAGCAAGTCTTGCAGCTGCGCCTCTGTCCCAGAATTGGCAGACGGAGTGCCCGATACCTGTGGGCCTGCCGCCATGGCCGCAGATGACTGTGGCGTGGCTCTAGCAGCCACTGCCACACCCCCATCCACTACACCCAACAACCTACACAGTGCAGCAGTCAATGAAATATTAGGTAAAGCAGAGGACTTACCGGGCTGACCAGGAATGCCCCAACAGCTGTCGCTCCAGCATCCATCGGTATTGTGCGACTCTGCAACTCCTCCTCCTCCGAGCATGGCAGCTCGCCTTCCAACTGTACTTTAAGAGCCTGTTGATCTGGCATCTGCAGCATCCCAGACAAGGAGGGCCTGGATGCCGTAGATCCTTGCCGTTGTCTGCCCTGCCCACCAGCACTGGATCTGCCCCTGGAGTTGGGCCCTGGCCAGCTGTTCCAGATCGTCTGCCGCCTCTCTGCCCTCTATCCTCACTGCTGGAGGACCCCTCTCATCAGGGGAGCCACCGGCCACCTCTGATAACGGCCCGGCAGCCATGGCTGCGCTTCTTGCTTGCCGAGACTTCCCCCACGCAGGCACCACTGAGGCGGAGGAGTCCGCTGGCTCCTGACCTGTGCGACGAGCGGGCGGGGGAGAGGCACCCACTCAGCTCCACCAATTGTGAGAATTCCAACCAGGACCCCCACTAGCAGAAGCAGATGGGCGCTTTGCCGGGGGGGGGGGGTCTGACGGGTCCCATGGGGGGGGCTCCTGATGTGGCGTGAAGCTCTGGGGGAGGGTGCTGGCGAAAAATGCTCTGGAGGCCTAGACCTCTGAGCCCATGGAGACACTTGACCTCCCGCTGCTGATCCCAATGCTTGGTCCTGGAGCAAGGAGGACACCTGGCTGTGAAGCCACTCCAGTCCCCTGGTTGCAGAAGTCGCCCTCAGCGGGACTAGGATGAGGTCAGTGTTGGCCATGGTGTGAAATGTCAGTAGCATGGAAACTACTCCCTCTTTTCTGCCCTAGCCTCTTCTGCCCATAAGTCCTGCCTCCCCCTTAAACAAACAACATCCCTCCCACTCTGCTCATTTACCAATCCATACCATCCCCTTCCTTGCAAACTTCCCTGCTTTTAACCCATTGTCATCTCCCCTCTACACACTGCCATACCTGACCCTGCACTACTTTCTCTTTTTTCCTTTCCCCCCGTCAGAAGGGGATCTGCCTTGCTTACATTGGCATATCTCGGTTCTCTGTTTATTGCTGACAATCGGTGGGTGCCAGAGGACATTGAGTGCCCGGCACCTACAGATCAGTTTCTAATGTGAATTATCATAGCAGAAGCTGCCCGCCGGTGGCATGCATGCACCCCCTGCAGTGGGAAGTCTGTAATCACATATATATACGTGATTTGTCGCACAGCTGCTGGTGTGTAGCAGTAAGAGTGCTATAGGGCAATCAGCAAGCAGTTAAGAAAATATACAAAATGTTTCCCACGGTTGTTTTATTTGAAAATTATATATGAGCTGCTGGGAAGTAGTAAGCTGATGTTTTTAATTAACACAACATTTTTACTTAACCACACTGAAAGGATGATATAACAACAAATTAAGTCTTATCACAATCACTTTGTAATTACGTTGAGGGCCCGATTACATTTATGCGGTGCAATAACAAGTGTGCATAATGTTTCGCAATGACATGCATTGTCTAAATACATGCATCAATTTTAACAATGCAGTACACTACCAAGCAGGGGTGTTGAGCCTGGTAAGGTTCATTGGGGGGGGGGGCTCCCCATCCCCTTTCCTGACCGGCCAGGCTGAGTGCTCGGATAAGGGTCTGGTATGGACTTTGAGGGGACCCCCACGCGGTTTTTTCAGGGGGGAACCCCACGCCGTTTTTTCCATACCAGGCGATGGGGCTAGCAAGGTGTCAATCTCGCCGATGGAGGCGGCGACATTGACTTCCATCGCTAGTCCCATCGTACTTGAAGTCACGTTAAAAAACTGACTTTACTCCCTGTGTGGGCAAGTCCGTTCATTTGAAAAGTCCGGCGGACCTCCGCCAAAAGTCCGGCGGATTGTCAGCCGGAAAAATCAATTCGTGTGTGGGCAAGTCCGCACGTTCAAAAAAGTCCGGCGGATTGTCCGCCGGACTAAGTCCTCCGGATAGTCTAATCGTGTGTATGCAGCATTAGAGAAAAAGGTTGCCAGTAAAAAAAATGGCTGTGAGGCTTGGCTCGGAAATGCGCATGCTCACCTCTGGTCCGAAGCCGGCCGAGACCTTCCAAGTGTGTGTTCGGGCGTTACCGGCGAGGGGAGCATCTGGCAGATGTGGTGCCTGAGCATGTCGTGTGATGTCATGACGCAAGGGAGCGGAGTGGCCAGAGCTTCATTTGCAGGTCTGCGGGACGGGAACAAGGCAACCAGGAGTGGGACCGTTAGTGCTGTTTGGAGCGGACTGAAGAAGGAAGGAAGGGGAGAGCGTAAGAAAGAAAGAAAAGAAAGAAAGAAAAAAAAGAAAGAAAGAAAGAAGAAAGGAAAGAAAGAAAGAAAGAAGGAAAGAAAGAAAAATCAAACTGTCATGAATGTGATCCTCTTTAGCTGATGATTATATAAAATTATGAAATTCCGAGCACACTGAGCAGTGTGCACATATCTGACATGCTGTCTAATGCTGTCTCGTGGTGCCGCAGAGAAAGCCACAGACCTTCTGTTCAGTTACAGGAATGAGATCGGGGGAAAGTCGGGCTCCCCACAATGACACCTCTTCTTGTTGGTGGTGAGGATGGAAATTCCGGGTCACAGAAAATTTACCTTTTCAACTTTCAGAAATAAACCAAACATGAAAGTTAGTTTTTTCTACATTTCCCTTTTACTTCTAGAAGGGAAAATAAACTTTTGACCTGCATGGTTGTGTTATTCATCTTTCTCACTTCCTATGACATGTCCTTGTGAACCTTGTTCAATATAGAGCTATATATTGCTAAAGTAGAACTTAAAAATTCCCTCAACATTTCCAGAGGACCACACAATAGCAGCGCATTTTCTCACCACGACGCACCAAAAATGTTGGTTTTACTGCATTTTTTTGCAGCGCATCACAATGCACACTGAAGTTGGATTACCAACCCTCATCATGGTGTCAGTGGACACATTAATTAATAACCCTCATCATGGTGTCAGTGGACACATTAATTAATAACCCTCATCATGGTGTCAGTGGACACATTAATTAATAACCCTCATCATGGTGTCAGTGGACACATTAATTAATAACCCTCATCATGGTGTCAGTGGACACAGTAATAACCCTCACCACGGTGTCAGTGGACACATTAATAACCCTCACCACGGTGTCAGTGGACACATTAATAACCCTCACCACGGTGTCAGTGGACACATTAACCACTTTCAGACCGGACCATTTTGCTGGTCAAAGACCAGACCACTTTTTGCGATTCGGCACTGCGTCGCTTTAACTGACAATTGCGCGGTCGGGCGACGTAGCTCCCAAACAAAATTGACGTCATTTTTTTCCCACAAATAGAGCTTTCTTTTGGTGGTATTTGATCACCCCTGCGGTTTTTCTTTTTTGCGCTATAAACAAAAATAGAGCGACAATTTTGAAAAAAACACATTATTTTTTACTTTTTGTTATAATAAATATCCCCCAAAAATATATATATAAAAAAAAAATTTTCCCTCAGTTTAGGCCGATACGTATTCTTCTACATATTTTTGGTAAAAAAAAATCGCAATAAGCGATTATTGATTGGTTTGCGCAAAAGTTATAGCATTTACAAAATAGGGATAGTTTTATAGCATTTTTATTAATAATTTTTTATTATTTTTTTTTTACTAGTAATGGCGGCGGTCAGCGATTTTTATTGTGACTGCGACATTGTGGGGGACCCATCGGACATTTTTGACCCATTTTTGGGACCATTGTCATTTATACAGTAATCACTGCTATATAAATGCAGTGATTCCTGTGTAAATGACACTGGCAGTGAAGGGGTTAACCAGGGGGTGGCAGTGTAGGGGTTAAGTGTTCCTAGGAGTGTGTTACTAACTGTGGGGGGGTTGGGCGTTTTCGTTTTGTGAACACTGATCTCTGCTCCAATCACATGGAGCAGAGATCAGCGTCACTAGTTGCTAGGCAGAATGGAGAAATGCTGTTTACACGGCATTTCCTCCATTCAGCCGTCCCATGAGACGATCGCGGGTATGCCCGTGGCGACCGAGTCCGCGGGTCCCGCGACCAGACTCACGGGGGTCCCGACCAGCGTGGGAGCGCGCCGCCGGCAGCGCGCTCCAGATGGCAGTGCGGCATTGAAGATTGGACGTACATGTACGCCAATATGCCTGCCCGTGCTATTCTGTCGACGTACATCGTCTTTCCGCTGGTCGGGAACCGGTTAATAACCCTCACCATGGTGTCAGTGGACACATTAATAACCCTCACCATGGTGTCAGTGGACACATTAATAACCCTCACCATGGTGTCAGTGGACACATTAATAACCCTCACCACGGTGTCAGTGGACACAGTAATAACCCTCATCATGGTGTCAGTGGACACATTAATAACCCTCACCACGGTGTCAGTGGACACAGTAATAACCCTCATCATGGTGTCAGTGGAACCCAGTAATAACCCTCATCATGGTGTCAGTGAACACAGTAATAACCCTCATCATGGTGTCAGTGGACACAGTAATAACCCTCATCATGGTGTCAGTGGAACCCAGTAATAACTCTCATCATGGTGTCAGTGGATGCAATAATAACCCCCATCATGTAAACAAGTCGCAAATTCTGTTACTAGGTAATACATAAGCCTTAAAAGCAAAACAAAACATTTCCCTTATTTTCTTTGACTGAGCCGAATCCTCAAGGAGACACATCAATGT
Source organism: Lithobates pipiens (assembly GCF_037356315.1). Taxonomy (NCBI): domain Eukaryota; kingdom Metazoa; phylum Chordata; class Amphibia; order Anura; family Ranidae; genus Lithobates; species Lithobates pipiens. Next base: position 231,627,412 of record NW_027507686.1, on the reverse strand, counting down.
CAACAATATGTCACCAGTGGTGCTGATTCAGCTGTCCGAATGGGCCCATAGATTTGTTTACTGCTGTGCAGAGATGCAAATAAAACTAGATGCTGTATTCATCTATATGCTGCATTTTCAAGTGTGAATGAGCCCTAAGGAGATTATGTCTCATTTCTGGATAGTGGACAGATCCAGGAAAGAAAATCATTATTCGCCTTTATGTCCTGGGCTAAATAAGCTGACGGCCAATGCAGGTCTATTACTAATGATGGGCTCTGGTGTGTTCTAATCGGATCCACCAAGAAGCCATCACTGCACACCACTAATCATAGGCAGCGTGTGTATGTGCAGCTGCGGGCCGGAAAATGTCTCATTGCCTATGATTGGCGGTGTGCAGTAACGGCTTTCTGGCGGGTACGATCCAAAAACACATGAGCCTAACATTTATTACCATTTGATGTGTCCCTGCTAGTTTTTCAAGCTATGTAAGCCAAGTCAGCCAAGGCGCAATACAATTAGGTGGTTGAGCCTCCATTTTACTGCTGCCCAACCACGCAGCCAATAGTTATGATGGCCAGCAGCCATGTTTGTACACTCTGTGGTTGCGGTGGGGCAAAATTGATACAGCAGGTTGCATTCACCAGGCAGTATAGCCACCAAACTAGACCCTTTCAAACGATAGGGGCCATGTGACGATGTTGCTTTTCCAGATGTATGAAAAGTCCCTGTCCTTGTTGTTCGGCATATATATATATATGTAGTGCCCTGCTCTTGATGAGCAAACGCTATTGTTTTTTTCAAATTTAATTATCTGAAGCTGTAGTTTGGCTCAGACTAATTTCTCTAAAAGTTCTGGTTTCTGTACCAGTGCAGTTGGGTTGCACTGATTCCCACCTGACCGTAGGTGTCGCTGTCATCGTAGGTGGGTGCGGAACAGCAGCAGGCTGGATGCATTGAATGCCACCTCTTGCTTGGAAATTGTTCAGTGGGTGTGGTTTCCCTGCTGTGCATTCTGGGAGAGGACATTTAAGGTACCGATGCCATTTTTTTTCATTCGTTTTCCAGGGTCCATGACGGCTGGCCCGGGGTTTTGCAACTGAGAGTGTAGGCCCAGGAATGTTTTGGGGCCTACTGATCCAGGGGTGGTCCTGTGCTGTCTCTGCTGTGGGGAGAAGCCAAGAAAAGCTGGAGGATCCAGGGGAGGACTTTTCCAGTGGAGGACCAAGCGCAAGGCTGGTGTCTCTGGAGGAGCCTGGAAACTCCGTTTGAGGATCAATACAGTATCGCCGGGTCGGCTGAAAGAATCTGGTACTGTATGGTAGTTCTTCCTAAAAACTCTCAAAAATCTCTAAGTCCAGTTAACAAGTCTGTGGCAGAGACTTTATTTGGCATCTCATCGGCTGTTAGGTCAAGTGAGAGGGGCCTATCCGGTGACTGCTGGATCCAGTCTGTGGAGCTGTTTGTCCTTTGGATCTGACTAATACCTCTAACCCACAATTACTAGGTGCCTGAACTCCCCTTATCCTTGAACCCTCTATTGAAGGTCTGTGTCTTGTGTCTTTCTTTGGTGTTACCCCTAAATTAATCTTCAAAAATGACCACGTGTCTGATCTATCATCATTTGGGCTACTTTTCACAGGACCCCCCCTAAGATGAAGAGGTGAACAGGTGAGGTAACGGTAAGCCTGAATAAAACCAGCAGCTCCTTCGGGGGTTAGTGCTATATATATAGTATACACAGTATCTCACAAAAGTGAGTACACCCCTCAAATTATTGCTTTTTTTTTTTTTTTTTTATATCTTTTCATGTGACAACACTGAAGAAATTACACTTTGCTACAATATAAAGTAGTGAGTGTACAGCTTGTATAACAGTGTAAACTTGCTATCCCATCAAAATAACAACACACAGACATTAATGTCTAATCCGCTGGCAACAAAATTGGACACAATTAGCCATTTTCCCTCCCCGGTGTCATGTGACTCGTTAGTGTTACAAGGTCTCAGGTGTGAATGGGAAGCAGGTGTGTTAAATTTGGTGTTATCACTCTCACTCTGTCATACTGGTTACTGGAAGTTCAACATTGCACCTCCTGGCAAAGAACTCTCTGAGGATCTGAAAAAAGAATTGTTGCTCTACATAAAACTGGCCTAGGCTATAAGAAGATTGCCAAGACCCTGAAACTGAGCTGTAACACGGTGGCCAAGACCATACAGCAGTTTAACAGGACAGGTTTCACTCAGAACAGGCCTCTCCATGGTCGACCAAAGGAGTTGAGTGCACGTGCTCAGCGTCATATCCACAGGTTGTCTTTGGGAAATAGACGTATGAGTGCTGGCAGCATTGCTGCAGAGGTTGAAGGGAAGGGGGGTCAGCCTGTCAGTTGATCAGACCATACGCCACACACTGCATCAAATTGGTCTGCATGGCTGTCATCCCAGAAGGAAGCCTCTTCTAAAGATGATGCCTCAAGAAAGGCTGCAAACAGTTTGCTGAAGACAAGCAGACTAAGGACATGGATTACTGGAACCATGTCCTGTGGTCTGATGAGACCAAGATAAACGTATTTTGTTCAGATGATGTCAAGCGTGTGTGGCAACAACCAGTTGAGGAGTACAAAGACAAGTGTGTCTTGTCTACAGTCAAGTATGATGGTGGGAGTGTCATGGTCTGGGGCTGCATGAGTGCTGCTGGCACTGGGGAGCTACAGATCATTGAGGAAACCATGAATGCCAACATGTTCTGTGACATACTGCAGCAGAGCATGATCCCCTCCCTTCGGAGACTGGGCCGCAGGGCAGTATTTCAACATGATAACAACCCCCAACACACCTCCAAGACGACCACTGTCTTGCAAAAGAAGCTGAGGGTAAAGGTGATGCACTGGCCAAGCATGTCTCCAGACCTAAACCTTATTGAGCATCTGTGAGGCATCCTCATATGGAAGGTGGAGGAGCACAAGGTCTCTAACATCCACCAGCTCTGTGATGTCATCATGGAGGGGTGGAAGAGGACTCCAGTGCCAACCTGTGAAGCTCTGGTGAACTCCAAGACCAAGAGGGGTAAGGCAGTGCTGTTAAATAATGGTGGCCACACAAAATATTGACACTTTGGGCCAAATATGGACATTTTCACTTAGGGGTGTACTCACTTTTATTGCCAGCGGTTTAGACATTAATGGCTGTTTGTTGAGTTATTCTGAGGGGACAACAAATTTACACTGTTAGCTGTACACTCACTACTTTACATCGTTGCAAAGTGTCATTTCTTCTGTTTTGTCACATGAAAAGATATAATAAAATATTTACAAAAATGGGAGGGGTGTATTCACTTTTGTGAGGTACTGTATGTTTGAATTTCTACATGTCCCCCTCTAACAGTTCACAGCTCCCCATGCAGTTTGCCTAATATCCCTAAAAATGGCCAGACATTTACAAGAATAGTCCTCATAGATATCTGTGGGATTCACCACCAAGTTTTGTATGCCGAATTGGAACAAAAATTTATGGAATCATGGCAATACGAATCCGAGCAGATCTGCCCATCACTATTTATATATATATATATATATATATATATATATATATATATATATAGATCATGAATACAGATTCTTGAAGCATCTTTTATATTCAGTTCAGGTTTTGCTTATGACCATGGAGAAACTGTAAGCACATGGAATGTATCTGTATGAGGATATTATACACAGATGTATATAACTATACACAGCTGTAATAATGGTGACTGCAGTCTCCACTGCAAAGAACAAATATGAACATTTATAGAAGACTTCAGTAGTTTATACAGACATTATAGTGCAAAATAGTTTATAAAATGTATATACAAGTTACAGTTAAATTGATGATTTCATTGTCCATGGTAAAATGTAATTAATATACTGATGGACAGATCAACTATCTGCATACAGCTTCTGTTTTCTATCCAGGAATGACTGTGGTACTCCAAGGCACTCCGCTATATAAATAACCTTCTAGATAGTAATCAAGTATTTTGGGGACACCAGATGTGGAGCCATGTGAATATGCAGGCCACTAATTCTCAATCCTTTCCACTGAGGGCTGCTTGTTGGGGGAATGGGATGGGAGGGTGGAGAGGTATCAAAACTCCAACCCAGTAACTTGTATAAATTGAAGAAATTCAGACCTAGAAACTCCAATACATTTTCAGGGATCACCTAAAGGCAGGCAGAGTAGAAGATAGGTGGACAGATTGGGGCAGGGAGTTCCAGAGGATGTGAGGGGCTCTTCAGAAGTACTGGAGGTGAGCATAGGAGGTGATGAGGGCACTACAGAGTAAGAGGTCTTGGGAGGAGCAGACAGGATGGTTTGCGTGATATTTTTAAATGAGGTTGGAGATGTAGCTGGAGTAAGAGTTATGGATGACTTTGTACGTTGTTGTATACCTTGGGTAAATGGAGCCAGTGAAGGACAGAGAGGCGTAGGCAGGTGTTACGTCCCTGCATGATTAAGTCTTATGGGAAAGTCTATTCTCATGTGACCACAATATAGGCTATGGGGAAGCTAGGAACATACACCTCTAGGGAAGGCCATTGGACAATCCTATTAGAAGGAACCCAAACTGAGGACTGCTATTGGAGATATTTGATTTTATAGGAAGGCTGTGCAGAATTATTTCAGTTCTTGTAAGGTTCTGAAGAAGAAGGAAGGGACTTTGGCAATGTTCTGTGTCTTTGAACATCTCATTGTGGTTCAAAGAAAAATATCTGATAAACTAGTGGTGTGGACAATCATTTATTGCAAGAAACCCTCTGATATATGGTATGCAGACCTCAAGCCTGGAGACTACAAGTAGCCAAGATGGCAGAATGGCTTTGCAATTCAGGTATGTGTATACCATGCCTAAATCCGGTATTTGGAGAGGAAGTAAGGTGCCCCTGGCCAGCTTGTAGGGAGATGAGGGTGAATCAGGGCTGCCAGCAGAGGGGTAGATAGATAGATAGATAGATAGATAGATAGATAGATAGATAGATAGATAGATAGATAGATAGATAGATAGATATGTGGTATTTACCCCCTATAAGATCTGCTGATTTTCCATATGTTCCTCTACTCACTAGTGCAGCAGCAGCTTTCACTCTCCTGGCTCAAGAACAGTCTAGAGGTTGCATTTTTTTATATTTATTGCTGAACAAACTTGGGCACGGGTAATAAGAGGGCACTCTTCACTCTGCAGCTACTTCCTAGAACAGGAGCTGGAGCCTTCCAGAAGGCAGGGAGAAGCAATCGAATCCTGCAGGCTGTGAGACCTTGATCAGTCCAAAACAATCAGAAACGACTCCACTGATTACAAGAGCCCAAAGAGAACTACATTATAGATAGATAGATAGATAGATAGATAGATAGATAGATAGATAGATAGATAGATAGATATGGAGAGATAGAAGTAACTTTCACACAGTAGTGACTGGTATGTTGCATGTCTCTGGGATTCTCATGAATGGGCAATGTTATGGCCTGGGGTGAAGGATGCTTCCTGGCCTTCACAGGTATGAGCCTTCAGAGGCCAGGCTACCTTTGTTCATTGTGAAGGAAGATCTGGAGAATCTTTGAGCTCCTCACAGTCTACACACATCTGGAGGCCATATGGATAATGTAAAACATGTGTGCTCTGCATTCCACAGACCAGAGGCCGTCTCTCCTGCTAATCTGCTGAATCGGCTGAAGACGTGTTTGGTGAAGGAGCTAACGATGAAAGAAATATAATTAAAATATAAGCAGTGCTCATTTCAAATTATAACTTTCTGTCAGCAGAAATTATATCCGTATTCTCTCTATGCGACATCAAATATTATATGGCCATTTTCAGCGGTTTTCAGATTATAAATTCCCTTAGCATGCGGAGAGCAGCGATATATGATATATGACAAATGACAGTGGCATGTGGCTCGTATTCAATTCCCAGCATGTCAACAAGTTTGGGTTACTAGCTATTAAAAATAGGGGTTTTAAAGGGGACGTCCACCCAAGAGGGAGACTTGTTTGTAATGGGAGTGAGAGGTGGGCTGTTCACAGTGGCAGTGACCTAGATATTAGATGTCACCAGCACTTAAAATCCAATCGAACGTTTGAAATGGACTTATTACTACTGGTTTCAGATGTCTTTGGCAGGAAAATTCTACTGTTGAGTGAATTGTGACAGGTCAGTTAGCCCTTGTACACACGGTCGGACATTCTGACAACCAAATCCATTGGACTTGGTCCGACTGATTTTGTCCGAAACTGTTGCATACACACGGTCGGACAAAGTTGTCGGAAAATCCGATTGTACATAACGTGATGACATTATTTCCTTACGACGGGACTACGTTCAGGCTAGTAGCCAATAGCTTTGGTCTCGGAATTTGATCTGAGCATGCATGGCACTTTGTCCGTCGGAGTAGGCTACACATGATCGGAGTATGTCCGATCGGAGCAGTTTGTCGGAAAATATTTCCAGCAAGTTGGAAAATTTGGTCAGACGGATATTCCGACGGAAACAGTCCAATGCAGACCACACACAGTCGGAATATCCGACAAAACGGTCCGATAGGACACATTCCGATGGAATCTCCGACCGTGTGTACAAGGGCTTAGTCTGCAGGAATTAGACTATGTTCACATCTGTGTGTCTCAGAAACACGCTGGCCTTTAGCAGAGCAACCATGCAGTTTGGTGTGGTGCGATTTTGCAAAAGGGTCAGGTACATTTCACGTACATTTCTCGCACATAGGATAGCCCAGTGTGTGCGCTCTCCATCGCTCCTGCCTAGTATGAATGAAGCCTTACATATAAAGGTAATCATTAGTTCAGGTTCAGTCCACCCAAAAAATTTATATTACCTTTATATAACCAATAAAAAGCAATCCAAAAAAGAAGTCCACTTCTGAATATCTTTGATCCTGTATACACTATCAGTGTATATCTTGCAAATCCAACTTCCAAATGTGAAAGAAAACATTTTATCCAAGTATTGTAAACTCTGTGTAAAGAGGACGAATGCGTACCCACCATATATAAGGTGTGCCTGCCACTGTTCTGGAGAGTGGACTTACTGCTCAAACAGGTGGCAGAACAGGTAGTGCGACAGCGATCCACAGATGGCACACTTACTTCCACAATAGTTACCAGAAGTAGACACGTTGATCATATGGTTGCTGCTTAGCTCTGGCTCTAGGAGGGGAACCCTGCAGGGGCCTGACTTGTCCTTTGCACTGGGCATCAGGCAGCTATCTTGGGGAAGCCTGTGTTGGATTGGACACTGAGCCCTTATGAGTATAGGGCAGCCATATTGGAAGCAGAGAGGCTATATTTAGTACCTGCTGGGTCAATCTTAGAGGCCCTGCAGTGTGGAGAGTACCTAGAATGGGAAAGTTACACACTGGTTAGGAAGAGATAGGATTAGCATTGGGGAAGGTTACCATGGAGGAGGCACAGCTTAGGGTTGGTCCTGTTACTCCTGAAAACTGCCAAGTTTGAAGAAGGACCTTCCTGCCAGCCTGCATAGGTATTTGTGCAACCTTGAACCCTGTGTCACCATTTCAGATACTATCTGGGAAGGCACTGTTCAAGCCAGAGAGGACCTGTTTAACCACTTAAGGACCAGAAGGATTTGCCCCCATAATGATCAGGCCATTTTTTGCGATACAGCACTGCGTTGCTTTAACTGACACTTGCGCGATTCTGTACGCCAAAAAAATGTACGTCTTTTTTTCCCCACAAATAGAACTTTTTGTGGTGGTATTTGATCACCTCTGTAGTTTTAATTTTTTGCGCTATAAACTAACATAGAGCCACAATTTTCGCAATAGATGTATATTGATTGGTTTGCGCAAAAGTTATCGTGTCTAAAAACTATGGGATAGATTTAGGGACTTTCATTTTTTATTTTTTTGTTTCTACTGGTTATGGTGGCAATCTGAGATTTTTAGCAGGATTGTGACATTGCGGCAGACAAATCTGACCCCAAATTACACTTTTTGGGGACCAGTGACATTATTACATTGATCAGTGCTATAAAAACTGATCAATATAAAAATGACACTGGCAGAGAAGGGGTTAACACTAGGGGGCGATCAAGGGGTTAATGGTGTTCCCTAGGTGTGTTCTAACTGTAGGGAGAGGGGCTGCTTGGGACATGACAGTGATCATTGTTCCTGATGACTGGGAACAGTAGATCTCTGTCATGTCATCTGTCAGAATGGGGATCCACCTTGTTTACCAAGGCAGATCCCCATTCTGCCTTTGTACTATGTTATCATATCGTGCAGCGGGCGCCCACAGCTGCTCATGCCAATGACAACGATTTGCGCAAAGGGGCCAAAGTGGTTAAGGAAGCTGCATGTACTTCTATATACTTGAACCACCTACAGAACTGTAAAAGGGAAAATCATTACCTGCTAAGTGAGCAATACAAATAAAAAGAAAAAATGAAGAAAACAAAAACAGCAGCAGCTCAATATGGGATACACACATAAACAAGTAAAGATAGAAATGGAGCTGCGCTAAAAAATAAAAATAACCACAGACTGATAAAACACACAAAAAGTGCAAATATTGTGCATGTATGTTGAAATTGCTCCCAACACCACAAGAGGTTATAGATTAGTCCATAATCATAAACATGTGAAATCTTGATATAATTTGTGACAACACTACAAACTCGTGCTCCTCCACCACATAAATTGTGTGCTTACCAGAGGCAAGCTAAATTGGGCTTGCGGCTATTAACCCCGCCAGGGTCTTGTACCAAAGAAATGGCGATGACAGCTCTCAAGTGCTTGATGTAATGAAGCAAGAACACACAGCAAACAGCCAAGGAAACTTGATCATTCAGTGGTCTCGATTGAGGACCTCCACTGCTGCCACTTCCAGCAATGTCTCCTCTCTACTGTAAAATGGCCTTACTGCCATACAGATACCTTGGGATTACCACTGTAATGTTATACTGTTCATTATTTATTACATAAACAATAAAATTCCCAGAAGCCTAACCTGGCCACACCAGAGCCGCTGATAAGGCAGTACAACCGGTCCTATAGTACTGGGTCCAGGCCTAATCAGCTAAACAGGGGGGGGGGGGGGTTGGGGGCCCAGGGCAACTTTATTGTTCACTTCTGCCTAAACAAATAAATGTATTTTACTAGTCCATATCCCCCCTCCTACTTGCTCACAGTGATAAAATTACATTTCCATGGGTCAAAAGAGGAGCCCTGAAGGTGGGAGCAGTGTTGCTGTGTTTACTGCACCTTGAGGGTAGGTGGGGCGTATGTGGAGTTGGGGGGGGGGGGGGCTCAGTCAGGAAACCTGTACAGGGCCCCATGATTTCTAACAGTGGCCCTGGGCCACACAGTTAGCCCCTTCCAGACGTTTGAGTCTTTACATCCAGTGGACCCAGGACTGACTTTTCTGAATGGATCTTAACTAACCTACATTAGAAAGATTAAGCAGGTTTGTTTCCCAATACAGGGTTAAAACCCTTGGTGTTATGCTTTATCAAAGTACTATATCCCATTAAGGACTTGGTCTATGTCCCCCTGACTAAGTCCTTTGGATGTAAGGTGTAGGATGGAATCTGGTGATGTTGGCACGCATGCCAGGTGGGATGTGGAGATTCTGAGACTTGCTGGGAATGTACAGGTGGCAAATTTCTGATGCTGGACGCCTAGTGCACCAGTTTAGCTTTTTGCCTATAGTTCAACTTTTAGGGGTTATAGTATGGTTCAAAGGACTATTCCTGGACATGACCAGTGTAGTTAAGATATCACCAACTTGACCCGTCCACCATTTTTAACCATACCTTACCCCAACCACTTTTCCTTACCCCACCAATGATAAGACCACACATGAGTTTGGAGTTTAAATGGCCATAACAGCCTTTTTATTAACCAAAACTTAAATAATTTTCCAAATAACATTTGTAACGGCATCTTTTTAACATACAGGTTGTTGGTCTTTGACAGCGCCCCCACTTAACATTATCCACTAATACACTGCGGGACTTTTATACCATACCATGTCTCCAGCTGTATAACAGCTTGGAGACAACCCCTTTCCCGCAGTGCAACCATAACTGTATTCCAGCATCCCGTTCCACTGGAATACCCCAGAGGGCCCATAGCACCGATGAGCCCCCCACCACTTCCATCACATATGTTATCTTCCACCCTCAAAGACCAAGTTCACCACCGCTATGGGGCTGCTATGACGTCCTGAATCCATTGACCTGATAGAAAAGAAAACAAACAAACAACACACAAAGACCACAAAAAGCAAGGGAGGTGGGTGGGAAAAACTGCCTCCTTCTGTTTCAGTTCCTGAACTGTTGCCGAAAGAATCCACCTCCCCTTTTATACAGCTCCTCTCCCTTCCAAACATTTCCACATCCTGTCCCCTCCCATTCATTGCTCCTCTCACTTAACCCTTTTGTTGCCTCTCTTTCCACCTTGTCATGCCCGACACTGCACTACTTGTTCTTTGTTCTTTCCGTTTCGGGCCTCACTTGACCAGTGTAGTTAAGATATCACCACCTTGTCCCATCCACCATTTTTAAACATACCTTACCCCAATCACTTTCCCTTACCCCACCACTGATAAGACCACACATGAGTTTGGAGCTTAAATGGCCATAGCAGCCTTTTTATTAACCAAAACTTAAATAATTTTCCACATAACATTTGTAACGGCAACTTTTTAACATACAGTTTGTTGGTCTTTGACGGTGCCCCCACTTAACATTATCCACCAATACTCTGCGGAACCTTTATACCATACTAGGCCTCCAGCTGTATAACAGCTCGGAGACAACCCCTTTCCCGCATTGCAACCATAACCAGTATCCCGTTCCACTGGAATACCCCAGAGGGGCTCATACCACCGATGAGCCCCCCACCACTTCCATCACATATGTTATCTGCCACCATCAAAGACCAAGGACACCGCCAGAGCCTGCAAGGATAACACCTTACCCTTAAGGGCCCCTCCACACCCACAGGGGTGCCATCCTGCAGACCCAGCGCCCAACGGTCAATTCCCACAGCAGTCAAATGAACACCATCACCCCGCAGGTATAATCCCACATTAAGCTCCAACTCCATGCATCTGATGATTAAACCCCCATTACCAGCAACAAATCTTCCCACAACTTTATTCACTTTAATCTGAGTTTTGTTTAATCTCCTCATCGATCTAGAAGTAGTCCACGCAACTATGTCGAACCACACCAACACCATATCAGGGAAGGCCAAACAGAGCGGCAGGAAATCCGACATAAATGGCTGAAATCAATTCCCTGCTCGGTCTTATCCCCAAATCTTTCCCTCCCACATGGAGAACCAAAATGTCTGACGGACGATCTAGTCGGACCTAAAGCTGCACCTCTGACACCACCCGACTCCATACCATCCCAGGGATGCCCAATCACTGGATACATGCCTCCCTCCTAGATATGCTCAGCTGTCTCTCATCCGGTCTAACCTCTGCTCTCCTCGCTCTCCAAAAGACATAGGAATATCCCAAAATCCAGATGAGCGGCTCTACCCCCATCTGAAATGACAGAATGGCAAACAAGGGATAACACCAATGACAAAACACATCACACAAATCGTGAATGCCGCAAAACCTACCCATCAAACTGCACCCTCGCTCTATCACCCTTAAAATCCCTCTGTTAACAGTTGTGGACGCACATAAGAATGGAATCTCCTGGATTCCCAATGCCCAATCTTCTTAACTGTAGCCTCATCCAACCCACAGCGGGCAGCTTCCGTGGCCGCCTCGATGCGGAAGGAATGTGAAGCAAATTGCAGCAATCAAACCCTGCCTGAAGGCACCTCCTAAAAACTGCCACAAACTAAAACCTGGATAAGTAAGATTCATCCTCGTGCACCAAGAACAGCCCACCCATATTTGGGCAAACACCCAAGAAGGCCCCCACCCCCTTTACCGGGCAAACTTCCAAACCATACAGGCGAAATAGCTCAACCAGCTTCCCTTTTCCCCTCTGATCAATTTTAGACTTCCGTAGCCATAACACCACCCTGTCTTCCGCTGCTCCCACATCCTGAAACCTAAAACCTCCCGCTACCCTTTTGGATGGGCTCACCAGCTCCCCTACCCAAAATGCCCAAAAAATGCAAGCGAAAAAGCAGCTTTAAACAAAAACCTTTCATAAACTGATAAACACACCTGACCCAACTGAGCACATATGTCCTGAAGGATCGAAAAGGAGAGCGGCCTACGAGTATCCTTTCTGTAATGGCTCTTCCTATACCCCTTTATTGCTTGCTTCACCCAAAAATCTTTTGTGAAGTCCGGCGGACCCTGCAGCTTGACCAAAAAGGCCAAACCTTCCATCTTCCTTGTAATGGCAGATACTGAACCCCCACCCTCTATGTTCCTAGAAACAAAGTATATTAGCAACAACCTTGACTTGGACTCACCCAGCTCAACTCCCACCAGCCGTACCAAATCGAACCACTCGCTCCATACCTTGGAGTAAGCAGCCCAAGTCTACCAGGTAAATGACCTCCTGATCCATCCAGTGGTGACTCCAAGGCAATCTTCCAAAGCCATCTCGGGCAAGGAACTCCATCCTTCTCTGCATCCAGAGCCAGTTCCCTGAACCTGTCCCACTGAAATCAAGACAGGGAATCAGCTAGCATGTTATCAATGTTCAACTGTAAACAACACAGCACCAGGTTCCGCAACAAGCGTATGACTGGCTGTGATGACACGGACATCCAATTAATGACCTGAACCACCCCTGTGTTTCCAGCCTAATCTTCATATTCCTGCATGCCTCCCCCCACAACTCCATTGCCAGTACCACTGGAAACAATTTCAGCAACACCATGTTCTTAAGGAAGCCCGCCTCCCCCCAGGATTTAGGCCAAGGATCCACACTCCATTGACTCTGAAAGAAAGCCCCGTAGCTCATTGACCCAGCCGCATCCATGGCCAAGTCTAAATCAAAGTTACTCACCGGTCCTTCCATCCACAACGAACGTCTGTTATATGTCTCCAAAAACGTGTGCCATAATCTCAGATCTTCCTTCATCTCCCTGGTAAGTTTGATGAAATGATTTGGGGCCCGCGCCAGTGGTAGCTGCCGACAACAGCAGAACACCCTACCCATTGGAATAATGCGACAGGCAAAATTAAACTTACTTAACAATGACTGTAACTTCCGGAGTTGAACCTTACTCTGTCCCATCATTCCCCGAATCTCAATCCTGAGATTATCTATCTTGTCGGGCAGCATCCGACACTCCATGGCCTTGGAATTAATCACAATACCCAGAAAAAACCCCAAAAAATTCCGTAGTCGGGCTTTCAGTTTTTTCCCCCGCCAAAGGGACCCCGAACCTACCCGAAATGTGTTGCAACGTTGCCAAAAGAATCACACATACACTAGATGAAGGAGGTCCCACACACAAAAAATCATCCAGGTAGTGTATGACGGAATCCAGACCCGACACGTCCTTAACTACCCATTCCAAAAATGAACTAAACATTCCAAACAGTGCGCATGAAGTAGAGCAACCCATGGGCAAACATTGATCCACGTAAAATTTCCCTTGCCAACAGCACCCTAACAGACTAAAGCTGTCCGGGTGTACTGGCAGCAAATGAAAAGCAGACTCAATATCCGATTTTGCCATGAGAGCACCCTGTCCATAGTGCCTAACCCATCCCACCGCAGCAACGAAAGAAGTGTATGACACTGTGAATGCATTTGAATCTATGGAATCATTAACCGACCCCCCAAAACTATAGGTGATGAATGAACCGGAACTTATTTGGTTCCTTCTTAGGCACCACCCCTAACAGTGAAACCACCAAATCCTGCAACGGTTGAACCGTATACAGCCCCCCATATGCCCCAGCGTCAGTTCCTTCGTCAATTTCTTTAGCACCATCCCCGGTTGCTGAAGAGCAGACTTCAAATTCCTCGCAATAGGCACTTCAGTCAAAGAACATGGTATCCTAAAACCTTCCGAAAAACCAGATGCCAATATCCTAGCCGCATCCCTATCCAGGTACCTATTTAATAAAGGCCGCATCCTTTCCTCCCTCACCGGAGTCCTCCCTCTTGTTCGCAGACTCACCGACACGATTTCCTTTCTTGAAGCAATGGGACAAGGAATGATTAACCCCGCACCCGTAACACACGTGCTTAAATCAACATGACCCCCCAAACTTACAGGACCCTTTGTTAAATGTCCAGCACACCCCCTACTTCTTTCCAGCCGGCAGTCCAGAGGCGGGTGTCCCCCCGCCCCCCCCTTAAAAAACTGATTTGGGGGCCGCGATGAAGACATAAGGCGCATCCAAAGACTAATGTCTTTGTGATCCCAACGGAGCGACGGCTGAACCGCCCTACGTTGCTTAAACTGCTTGTCATACCTAAGCCACACAGTCCTTCCATACACCCTATGGACCTCACCTATAGCATCCATATAACAGAACAGCGCTGAGTAATGTTCCGGGCTCTTCTCCGCAATGACACTGGCCATAATGGCGAATGCCTGTAGCCAATTTGCAAATGTCTGTGGGATTAAACAGTACCTCCTCTTCTCCTTGTCCTTCTTTGAGTCATCTGGCTTAACCCTATCCAGATTAAACTTTTCCAGGGGGAGCAACGAGAAGATTTCCACATACTCACGCTTAATCTCATCCCGTACCCCTAAGGGCTCTTCAAAACAAACGTACACTTCACATCTTGCAGCACCTGCAATTCTTACCACGTCCGACCTGACGGGTCACCGATTTGCCACTTTTTTCCCCTTGCATACTCACCGTCACTACTCACGGCGTAACCACTGTGCTGTCACTCAGACCCGCAGGGGTTCCTCCACCTTCTCACTACTCCCACCAGCCCAAGGCGTTACCTGTGGCGGTACCCCTTGCCCACTTAAAAAGCATTGTACCATATCCTGAACCCCCTTCGCTAAATCCTGCAGCTGCCCTGCTGAACCAAAGGTGGCAGGTGGACACCCGACACCCGTGAGCCAGTCCCTCCCCACCAGAGCCCTCTGTACAGCCACCCCCGACCCCATGGACCCCCACCCCCTACACCTAACAACCGGCACAAAGCATCAGATACATCCACATTGTCTAAAGAAGTAGACTTAAAGAGCTGACCGGGTAGGCCCCCCGCAGCCGTTGCATCTGCATCTCCAGCTGGCCTCCGATCATCCTGTTCTTCCTCCTCCGAGCCTGAGACTGCTCATTCCGATTGAGCTTCCGTGGCCGGCAGCATAGACGTAATCAGCCCCCCAGGCTTAGAAGGCCTGGATGCCGTGGATTCACTCCTGTCTGCAGCGTTCAGCTCCAAGCCTGTCCCAGTCACATCTGCATCACTGCGCCCTCTGGCCCGCATGTTGCCCCTGGCAGGCTACACAACCTGTCCTCCATCCGCCCATGGTCCCCTGCTGCTCTGTCATGTCCCCAAACCTCCGGCCATGTCTAAGAATGGCCCAGCCAGTGTGCCGCTGCTCATCCCCCGCCGAATCTCCCCCCCAGATGGGACCGGTGTAGTGAGGGGATTGTGCTCTCCCAAGGCCCCCGAAGAGCTGGCGAGGTCTGAGCCATCACAGCCCATAGCCCCGTCCCCTGGTCTCCGTCAATGATGAGGATTCCACCCAGTCACCCGCCCGGTCAAAGCAGGTGTTCGCTTCACTGGCGGGGCCGACGGGTCCACCTGTAGGCTCCTGGGATGGCGTTGAGCCCTGCCTGAGGGTCCGTGCGAAAAGAACTCAAGAGGCCACGACCTCCGAGCTCATGGGGAAGCCTCACTTCTGGTGGATGACCCCTCCGCTTGGTCCTGGATCAACGTACCAACCTGGCTCCGTAGCCATTCTGACCCCTCGGGCATGCCAGAATGAGGTCCACGTCCGCCATTACAGAGGAGCCGTGTGTATAAAAAACTGCCTCCTTCTGTTTCACTTCCTGAACTGTTCCCAAAACACTCTGTCTCCCCTTTTATACAGCTCCTCCCCCTTCCAAACATATCCACATCCTGTCCCCCTCCCGTTCATTGCTCCTCTCACTTAACCCTTTTGTTGCCTCACTTTCCACCTTGTCATGCCCAGCCCTGCACTACTTTGTTCTTTTTGTTCCGGGCCTCACTATTCTGGCCTTTGCAACTGACCATTATCTTGCAGACAACACCCATGTTGTTAGGTCTAGACTCAATGATGACACCTAAGCCTGATATTAAAGATAATACCTATTTTATGATATGCTTTGACTAGTGGGCAGTTTAATAAGCAGTTGGTCAGTAAATGCATATTCAGAGTGAATCGGAACTAAGAATAGAAGACTGTGGTTTGGAATTATTATAGGATTTAACAAAAGTAGATTTAAAAATGGAAAATAATCACTCATGCAGGAAAATATGATTGTTATAAAGCTTATAAAAAAACATTTCATTGGTACTACTCAGACTTAGATGGGTTCTTCACTGTTCACATCATCATTACTCCTTTTGGTCCCAGTAAATATGTCTCAATCCTAGATGAGGCTTATTTAATAATGTTATGCAAATAATGAAGTGCAAAGTGCATAACAACTAATAACAGTTATTAGATGAAAACATAGGCCAACTGGTAAAGTGGACCAGAACTCTTAAATTGGGGATTTGCTGAATTATAGGGAACATCTAGGAATGTTAAATCCAGGGCTGGACTGGGACAAAAATGTGGCCCTGGACTTCATCCATAGCGGCCCACTTTAATTTTGCAAACAAGCACAAAAACAGTATATAAACTATACACAATTGTGCAAAAAACCATAAGTAGCATAACATAAGGAGCCCTCACTAACCTCTTTTATTATTTCACTTATTCTTCTCTGCATTTTTCTCGTCCTTCTCACATCACTGCATGAATTTGAGGGTGAGCCGCGCAGCCATTACTTTGACGGGCTGTCACTGAAACCGGCCCACTGATCCATCGGCCCACCGTGAAACTCCCTGAAATCCCGATGGCCAGTACATGACTGGTTAAGGCTGAACTCCGGGTATATGAAATTTCTTGCATAGTAATAGCGGTCCAGCTTGGACCAATGTAAGTTAGTATAGTCCATACCTGGAATACCTAGGAAATACCTTATCATAGGGGGTAACCATAGGGGGCTGCTTGTTCTACTCAGGTGCCATTCAGATAGCGCCTTGTACTTTTCTACATGAATAGTGCTCTCTGATTGGACAAGGTGGAAATTAAGATATCACCACCTTGTCTCTCCACCTTTTTCAATCAGAGATCACTTTGCATTCACTGAGAAAATGCAAAGCATTCTCTGTATGGCACTCATGGTAAGCAAGCAACCCCCTGTAGTTACTATGCAGTTGAGTAGAAGTTGAGGACAGAATCCACAAGAGAGTGAGCATCACCATAGTAGTGATGGTTACTACAGTAATTCACAACTTCTGCAGGGTTTGGCCAGGTATGAAATATGCTTACTTACATTGTTCCAAGCTTCAGCTTTAACTGTGTCTGCACCCTGAAAAATGTACTTGTATGTCTTGAATTCCTCCTAAAAAATAGTAATGCTTTACCTGTGCCCTGAGCATCATAGCTGTATTTCCGCATCGTGAAGTCTAAGGCAGTGTGCCTCTGACTGCTAGTCTCAGGAGATTTGTAGTGAGATTTCGTGATATCACTACAGCTCTACTCACTGTTCTCCTTGCTGGAAAGGAAGCTGTATCTGAAGACTTGCAGTGCAAGGATTTCCCTGATAATGCCTCATCTGTTCTGTGGATCTGGGACTTCTGCGCCTCTCGTTCTGGTTCTACATGATTATTCTTCCAAGTTATTGGATTACCAGCCTTTAGGGGGAAGTTCTAACATGAGGATGCAAAGCCCTGCCTTTACCAATATAGTAATGAAAGCCTGACTGGATTGCATTTCTGCCCCCCCCCCCCCCACCCAATTGGAAAAAAGTCTGGATGAAGGAGCACAGGGGCACCTTTGGAAAGCAGCATTGTTAATCTGGGGGGAGGGGAGTGTTAAGTGTACTAGCAGATTTAGATATACTAAGAAATTAAAGCCAAAATCCAGCTCACATTTTATAAGCAGTTACAGCAACAGTTTTTCTTTCTCGGATGAAAATTTTACATAACTAAATAATTGTTATTATTATACAGGATTTATTTAGTGCCGTCAGTTTATGCAGCGCTTTACAACATGAGGGCAGATGCAATAAAGTTTAATACAGTAGGAATCAGAGAGCCCTGCTCGTTAAAGCTTATAAATAAAAACAGATCCTTGTAAGCACCCCTGTCAGTGGTATATGGTTTGTCTCGTCTCTCTAAGTGCTACATCTGCAAGAAACCTTGTTCTTTTGAAAGCAACAGACGTACTGGCTGAATCACCAGGTGAAAATAGAAGAAAGAAGGACTAGAAAAGAAAACTAAAGCAGCAATCAAATCTAAGGCCCCTTGCACACTTGAACAACTTGAAAGTTGCATGACTTTGACGCGACATTACCACAACTTCGACTTGAAGCAATGCCTGTTTAATCTTGAGGTCTATGGACGCATCAAAAACAGACCAATGTAGTGCAGGGGCTACTCTTAAGTCACTGCAAATTGAATCGAATTGAAAACATTGCACAGATATGAATGGTACTTATTGGAAATCATGGGGTACGACTTGTCATGTGACTTTGGAGTTGCATGTTGCAGGCCAAGTCGCACAAGTGTGAAAGGGGCCAAGAGTTGGTATGCTGCAATATAATAAATGCTTGCCTTTGAGTTTAATAATTATTTAAGGCTAATTCTGTTTTTTGCTAAACATAAAAAAAAAAAAAACTAATTTTGATTAACCTCCTGGCGGTTTTCCCGAGTGTCGCTCGGGGTTAAATTTCAGCACCATTAGCGGTAACGTCGGGATTGTATTGCAGGATCCTGGAGCGGTATACTTACCTTGTCCCCAGGATCCTGCAATGTCGCCCCGTTGTGTCTATGGGCTCTGTCCTCCGCCCCGATGCCTCTTTGGGCCGGGCTCGGTTCCTTGCGAGTGTTGCGATGCATGGGGGCAGAGCCCGGGGGCAAATTCAAAAAAGTGAAAAATCATAATACATACAGTACAGTGTAATCTTATGGATAACATTACTGTATGATCATCCCCTTTGTCCCCAGTGCTTTGTCCATTGACCTGCATGCAGTTTTATATCATAAATACTGTTCTTTCTGCCTGGAAGCTGGAGATTGTCCATAGCAACCAAAAAGTGTCCCGTTACGTCAAAATTGGTTTTACACCATCTAGAAAACAGCGATAGTAAATTGGAACACTTGCAAAATTGAGAGATAGTGAATCGTGGGGAAATTAATTTTATTATTATTATATTATTAATTTTTATAATTATTTATATTTATTTATTATATTATAATTTATGATTTTGAGTTTCAAACATCATACCTGGGATGTCTATTAGACTCTGGTTTGGACAGATTTAAGTGTGTTATTGCTAAGAATTACAGGCCTACAATATAAAATGCCAAATTTTCTATGCAAAATAATTGCACCGCTTTGAGACGCAAAAATCTGACATAATCATACCGCCAGGGAGGTTAAAATAATTCCCATAAATATTATTTTTGTAGATTGAAACCTGCAAAGTATTGCAAGCATGATTATTATAGTCTTTTCCTTCATAGATCCTGTGAATGAATCTGTAAATGAATAGATGAGGTAGCCTGCACTACAGCCGCATAAAAAGACCACTCATGCAGTACGAGCCACAGTCCATGTGAATGAGCTCTAAAGTGCTCTTTTCTGTTTCTGCTAAGAGCTCCTCCAAATAAAAGTCCTTCTGGTACTTGTGGACTGGATTTGAGAAATGCTGACCTAAGCTTTCTAAGATAGCATTTTCCTGTTTTTGTACTGACCCAAAACTGTTTTACGTCCCCTGGGGAACTAAAGGACCTCTCCGTCTTTGAGGTGCTTCACAGGCATTCAAGCTTTGATCGTATTCTTTGTTCTCCATTGTACAACAAATACGAATTGTGTTTTTCAATTACATGAAATGTATTTGAAGTTCATTTTACAAGAGGGAACATGTAAGGAAGTAATCCTGAAGGCCGTACCATTGAATAGTAGCTTATTTTCACTTTGATCATGTGAACTGAGTCGTGTCTGTCTATTCATTTAATGAACTGATATAGATTAAATGGCAACTAGGGATAAATCTGTGGCAGTATTGGTTTCATTCGAAAAGGTATTTGTCTTGGTGACCGAAAATGAAAGTGATAGAAAATCCAACATTTTAAGTGGTCACCAGAACAGGAATAGAGAGAAGATCTTCTAATGGGGATCGTAGGTCTGTTGACCTTGATGGCAATGAGGGATTTCCATCACTTTTGAGGGATATCCTCTCACTTTCTGTTTTGGTATTGGGGCATGAAGTTTTGGGTAATCTCCCCAATGGGACACCAATGGCAAAAAAAAAAAAAAACAATTACTCCCTTACTCTATCCAAACAAGGTTTTGCCCTCAGTTCTACTTTAAAGCGGAGCATTCCATCCACATTTTTCAGTCCTCACCATGCAGTGCTAATGTGCATCCTTAAAATGGAGAGGCAATTTATTATTGTTTTTTCTGTTCACTTACATGATTTATGCCTATATCTAATTTCACTTCCTCCTCTAGGGGGCGGCAGCACCGTACATCACTTCCGGTTTTGCATTGGCTCCTTGGAAATCTTGGTCAGCTTGGCATGGCGTCTATGGAAATTCTTGGCCAGCTTGGAATCGCACGGCTCCAGTACCATTTAACTTTGGCATCTATGGAAATTTCTGGCCCCCTTGACATTGCACGGCCTCAGTAAAATTTAACATTGGCGTCTATGGGAATTCTTAGCCAGCTTGGCATTGCACAGCTCCAGTAACATTTAACATTGGCTTACATGGAAAATCGTGCCATGCCAAGCTGACCAAAATTGCACTGCACTACACATGCGCGTGATCGGCAGGTGCATGCACGGAATCCAGGAAGAAGGACACTTTGGCTTCAGATGCCCACACTGGAGATGAACGTGTTGTGCAGAAACTTCACAAAGTAAGAAAACAATGCTGCACAGATAGAAAACTGAGCATAGTTTGCAGCATACCTTTGTTAAATTGCATGAGGCATGAGTATTCTAGGGGTATTTTTATCTTAAAGGTCATATTTCGCCCAGAACTCCCCTTTAACCAGTCGAGCTTCTCCTGTCATTTTAAAACAAGCATTTTCTGGGTTAATGATCTTGCTACACAGCTTGTAGGCAGGTGCAGTCTACTTTCTCCACTGTTGGTGGCACTCTTCCGCAGCGGTATTGCAGCTGGAGAGGAAGTCTAGAGGTTTCCTGGGGAAGCACCAACTTGCATTCTGCTGCCCCATGTGACTATGGCAGCCATCTTGGATCAGGCAGAGCCTCTTTAAAGCTCTTGCTTGCAGGCTTGGTGCAGATTTTGCAAGTGGGCAGAATAGGGAAAGGTGCCCCGTCTGTTAGGGACAGTACTAGCACTAGAGAAAAGTTCCTAAAGGGGTAGAGAAATCGCAGGGTCGCAGGGTAGAGGAAATTCAGAGTGCACCCAGTTGGATAGCCTTGGCACCCAGCCTGGATAGGTTTGTTGTGAGCTGTTACAGCATTACTTCAATGCAAGTCTTCTCTTGCACCTGCCTGTGCGAATTATTGCCTCTGCATCATGCTGCACCACACCTACAAGCCCTCCATGTAAGCACTAGTAGAAGTTCCATTGGGTAAGATCCTTGGGCAGGGATGTTGCAGCTCTATCCAGCATATAATTGCAGCAGTAGATCACTGCAATAGTAGTTGGTTAATTGCAGACTGGAATAGAACACTAATAGAGGTGATCTGTTTTTGCACAGCTGCATGAGGGGGACTAATCAAGGCCCTCCTACAAGGAATATACAGTATATATATATATATATATATATATATATATATATATATATATATAAAGAATTTTTTATACTTATTGTTTCTTGTTTCCCTAAAAATGAAAATCATTTCCTCCCCATAATAAATCCCAGGTCATAACATATGCATTTACCACATGAGTGTCAAATGCAACGCAATGTTATTTTGATTTTTAGCTGTTGCAAATCATGAAATAGTTGCCTTTATGCTACATTGTAGCCTCACCAATCTGGCTTGATCTTATCTTGTCATACTAACAACACAAACCAATATTTATTTTTTCTCTGCACACAATGCAATGTAGCGTTGAAAGGGAACTAAAGCTCACCTAAAGTAGAAGCGTTACCATTCAAGCACACTACATAAAAATCACTCTTACTGTATGATACCATTTCAATCAGCCGACTGTGGGGTTGATTTACTAAAACTGGAGAGTGCAAAATCTGGTGCAGCTCTGCATAGAAACCAATCAGCTTCCAGGGTTTTTTTTGTCAAAGCTTATTGAACAAGCTGAAGTTAGAAGCTGATTGGCTACCATGCACAGCTGCACTAGATTTTTCATACTCCAGTTTTAGTTAATCAACCCTTTGTTATTTATTTTTGGGGATGTCATTGATATAAAGAACAGAAAATTATTTTTTTTCAAATTTATCTCTATTTCTTTCCAACACAACTGACCTAGTACGTTGGGCAGTGGTGGCCCATCCATTATGGGTGTACGGGCGCCGCCTCCCCTATCCATGCATCCGGCCCTCTGATCTACATACAGGGTGCCGGATGCATGGATCCCAATGAGGGTGTGTTTTTTTGAAGCATGTGATTAGAACCAGAGGCTCTAATAGGCTTCAAAAAAGGGTGGGCTCGGAGAGCAGAGCACTGCACTCCGAGCCCACCCAGCTGTGTGACAATAGTGAATTACTATTCGCTTTTTTCACATTGATTCTCCTCTCGGTCAATTAGGAAGCGGGTCTGAGACCCATCTCCCGATTGATTGAAAGGAGAAGTGTTCTGATTGGCCACCGAGGAGGAGGGAGGAGAAGGAAGCCACCGAGGGGAGCAGGGGAAGGGCAAGCTGCCTGTGAAGCATGTGGAGGAGACCAATGGAAGGGGAAGCCACCCATGATGCTATCCGTCGACACCATAGATGGGGTAGGTCCTCCGGTGCTGCTGATGACCCGACTGACCAATCTGGGGGGGGTGGCTGTGGGTACATTGTTTGACGCCCCCCCAAAAATTTTTACCACCAGCCGCCACTGACGTTGGGGTAGAGTATAAGCTGTAGAACTGAGAAATCTCCAAAAGGAAAACACAGTTTGGGACCCAAGGAGACTGAATCAGAATTGAATGGACAACTTTTCTTTTCATTTTGGATAGAGCAAAGGCCTTTAGTAAATCAAACCCCGTTATGTACAAAATAAATACACAATACTCAGCAAGGTAACACAGAGGATTTCTTATTTTAAAAGCTTTTATATACAACAAGCAGGTGAACGATATGTACAAACATTCTTATGTACTAGACAAATAGATCTGTATTTTATTTTTAACCCACTAACTGTCCAGGAAACTGCTAAACTGCCAGCAAAGGCTCCTTTGAGGGAGAGAATGGGTTAAATTTACATTCGCGTTCTCAGACAATAGCATAAAATTGTCATCCATAAAATAATAAAACAATCCTGGGTTCTGAATCATTTATCCACTCTTATCCGAGTCTATAATTTCTTGGAGTTCCGGCTGAGCGAGCAACACTAAGACACTTCTTGAAAAAGGCTATGTGGTTTTAATCTACATGCTCTCTTTTTATGGTAATGTGCTTAGACTCACAGCAGCTACACCAGCAATATGTAAATGTGGCCATTAAATATGGTTGATGCTAACCTAATGTAAAATATGACTTTAGCATTGATGTGTTCCTGTCACACATGCACCACACCGGCAGCCATCTTGTGCTGAAAGAGTTTGATGTCATACTGGATGACAAGTTTTAGAATTTGGATGGGTGCAACTTTTAATATATTGCTCCAGCCTAACAGTGTGTGCCTGATTTACTAATAGAGTGGAGCATGTTCACTTTGCAAAAGGAATTTTCACCTAATTGATGTGGTGAAGGACCACCTTTCATTGGCAGTAATATTGCCCTATTACCCTGGTCATCATTGGGAGAAGCACCATTCCACTTGTCATCATTGGCAGTATGGCCCCATTGCATTGGTCATCATTGGGAGAAGGGCCCATTACACTAGTCATTATTGGGAGAAGGGCCCCATTACACTGCTCATCCCTGAGAGAAGGGTCCCATTACACTGGTCATTATTGGGACAAGGACCCCATTACGTTGGTCATTATTGGGACAAAGGCCCCATTACACTGGTTATCATTAGAAGGACCTTACTACACTGGTCATCATTGGGAGAAGGGACCCTTTACACTGATCATCACTGGGAGAAGGGCCTTATTATTCTGGTCATCATGGGGAGAAGGCCTCTATTATGCTGGCCATTTTTGGCAGAAGGGCCCCATCACATTGGTTGTTCTTGAGAGAAGATCCCCATTACAACGTTGATCATTGGGAGAAGGCCTCATTACAATGGTCATCACCAAGAGAAGGCCTTTAATATGCTGGCCATCACTGGGAGAAGGGCCCTAATACATAGGTCGTCATTGGGAAAGAGACTCCATTACACTGCTCATCATTGGGAGAAGGGACTCATTACAATGGTCATTATTGAGAGACGGGTCCCATTACACTGGTCATCGTTGAAAGAAGGGTCCAATTACACTGGTCATCACTGGGAGAAGGGCCTCATTACATGGGTTGTCATTGGGAGAAGGCCCCCATTACACTGGTCATCATTGAGAGAAGAGAACCACTACACTGTAGTGAATGTGGTTCACTTTGCAAGAAATACCCAATCACATGAAAAGTAAAAAAAAAAAAAAAAAAAACTAGACTTTTGCTTGCACATGATTGGATTGTAGAAGTCATCACAGCTTTACATCACTAAGCTAATTAAAAATGCCCATGCACAGTGAAAATTCACTTTGCAAAGCGGACATGGCTCTAAACCTTTAGTAAGTCAGTTCAATTTGACTGCCTCTGCGCATGGATGACAGGAACACCGATGGCCCATGCACAATTGCGCATTATTGCAATGCACACGCTGATGTGCTTTACTAAAATGAATGGAAACCTACTTGCTCTATGCATTGTGGTTTCATTAATTATGAATGGCATATATTGTGCTGCATTGCTAAAAAAGGGTTGTTGTGTACTTTATGTTATCTGCTGTGGTTCATTGGCAGCCTATTCACAATAAATAAGCTATTTTAACGCAACGCACGTTAACATGTGTGCATTCACACACCGCAAGCGAACGCTTAAGTGTGGATGGACCCTAAAAGAGGTCTAATGCTTTCACCTGAAATTGCAGAAACTAAGCTAACCAGTGGCAGGACAAAAACAAAAAACAATGGCAGGGAAGAGGTTAACCCTGCTCTTATTTAAATACCCCCTATCCCAATTCCACCCCCACCCTCCAAAAGTAATATAGGTTCATAGTGTCCCCTCTTCTTCAGAGATGTGCAAACCTGAGGAATATTTGTCATATATTATGAAAAGAAGGAGATTTTTTTTTTTATAATGAACAATTAGTAATTATAGATTCCTTTTCAAATAGATTTTGTATAGAGTAGGAATAGGTTGGAGTCTCTGTATACTTGTCTTTAGTAAATCAACCCCAATGTTTTTTTTTTTTTCTTGCAGTCTGTGCATTAATTTCCTGGTGACAATGGCTCCTCCCGTTTTCTGTCTGGGTGTCCAACAAGGACAGAAAATTAGGGAAATTCTCTCCAATGGAGGAAAAAATCTGACAAAAATGTAAACTCTTCCCCAATCTATTTAAAAGAACATTCAATTATAACTAAGGTTAGGCTTTAAGGAAGCCTGTCTTTTAAGTATTTTATTAAATATAAACTCCTGACAAAAAGACTTTTGAAGCGATTGGAACTTCTACCATCTTTGCTCTTTTATGATGAAAGGAGTTTTAAAATTTAAATTTGAAAAAAAAAATGGGCTTTATATTTTCAGAACTTTAATGATTTGAGGCAACAAAGGTGACCTAGCATGGCCATCCAACCTTGATCTTTCACTAGCTGTTCAAGAAGTCCGGAAATTTTTATTAAACTCTGGATAAGAATCAGCAGTTTGTGCATTAGTTCTTTTAGCTACATAGGTGAGTTTTTAGGTTGTATGAGTTGATTTTCTTAATGGCTGATGCCTCATTTGTAACAAGCTGAAAGTGGCATGTTACACCAAGATAAAATAAGCTAACTCTTTCACCAAATCGTCTGGGAGAAATAACACTGAAAAGTAGATACATCTGGTCAATCCATTTTAGTATTATAGCACTGAAAAGTGTATACATCTGGTTGATCCATTTTAGTAACAAAAATGGATTGACCAGATGGATGCATTCATGCCTGGGATTCCACCACCTTGACGAAGCATGCTTGACCATGTGAGATGGCAAAAAACTTGGATGATTTCGATTTTACTTTTCTGTACTTTGACCTTGTGTTTTAAAATAAAAATAACTACGTGCTGGACCCTTTTTATCTTACTCTAAAATGAACTGAACTGATTTTCATCAAAACGTTAATCTCATGCTACTAATTAAAAAGTTCAGACCAGGGGGAAGGTCCAACTCTAGAACATTATAGGTGACCATCAATGGACTTCCATATAAACCAAGTCTAAATAACATGTCTGTCTAACCTTGGACTCCAATATAAGGCAACCTGGCTTAACATGCCTATCTAGGTTTGGACTCCCATGTCGGTCATGTCTTCCTAACATTCCTATCCAGTCTTGTAATCCAAGGATGTTGTCTACCTAACATGTCTCCTTAGCTTTGGACTTCCATTTAAGCCATCTCTACCTGACTGTCCATCCCTGGACTATCATGTAAACCAAAGTCTACTTAATATAACTAGCTTTGGACTTGGCCATGAAAGCCAGGTCTAAATATCATGACTATCTAGCCTTGGAATTCCACGTAAATCAAGTCTCTCTAACATCACTATCTAGCCTTGGATTACCATGTAAGCCATTCCTATCTAATCATTGACTTTGCAACCTTGGATTTTCATACATTGTATGGGAAGTTCACATATCATTAAGGCCGCGTACACACGGGTGGACTGTTTGCCCAACTTTGTTCGTCAAACAATCCGACAAACAGTCCGCTCAAAATTTGCATGAACGGACTTGACCACACACGATGAACGAACAGTCCGCTGAAAGCGTGCGCG
This sequence comes from Lithobates pipiens, assembly GCF_037356315.1. Taxonomy (NCBI): domain Eukaryota; kingdom Metazoa; phylum Chordata; class Amphibia; order Anura; family Ranidae; genus Lithobates; species Lithobates pipiens. The sequence goes on along the minus strand of NW_027507686.1, from coordinate 231,600,175 downwards.
ATGACGTGAACGGCACGTACGACGGGATGAGAAATTCGACGTCCAATACACTGCAATGCAACCTTCGCCGTGTAAATCCTTTCTGAGCATGCGCGAAACTTAGTTTGTCGAACAAGCCTACACACGAGCGGACTGTCCGCTGAAACCAAGTTTCAGCGGACTGTCTTACGGAAATTCCGAAAAACTTTGTTCGACAGACTGTCCGCTGAAACTGTCCGCTGAAGCCCACACACGAGCGGACTGTCCGCTGAAACACTGTACAGTGGACAAAGTTGGGCGAACAGTCCGCCCGTGTGTACGCGGCCTAAGGCTCCATTCAGCATCCAGCCTCAGCCCCCAAAATACACCAAGTTTATCTAATTTTGGAGCCCATCACTGGACTTTGATGAAATAATGTCTATATAACAAAACAGACTGAAGACAGTTTTCAATGTTTACATGTGTACTTAAATTTACTACCCACTCTGGACTTTCATATATAACAATACTATGGAACATTTTTAAGTACTTCCAAACATTAGTACATATCGAAAGAGAAAGATAGGGGGATTTTTGCTGTGCTTTAGTACAAATTGAATACATAGAAAAATTTTTTTAAAAAATATTCATTTATTGAGATACAATTAAAATATCGCATATGATGCAATAACACAGAAAAATGCACAAACAATTTATACATAAGTGGGGTCCTGGAAGCAAGAGGTGAAATATTTGCAGCACTCTAAGGGATAAAGTGCTGCAAATATTTCACCTCTTGCTTCCAGGACCTCTCTTGTGTATAAATTGTTTGTGCATATTTCTGTGTTATTGCATCATATGCGATATTTTAATTGTATCTCAATAAATGAAAAATATTTTTTTTATTATTTTCTATGTATTCAATTTGTACTAAAGCAAAAATCCCCCTTTCTTTCTCTTTCTATATTTCAAATTTATAGGGGATGAGGTGCCTATGTTTTATGGGTGTTATATGGTAGTCTGGACCACAATTTGATAAATTAGTACATATCAGTTCTAATAAACATGGCTGTCTATCCCGAAACTCCCATAAACCAAGTCCATCTCATTTATTGCCTCTGTTATACACCAACAGAATCAAATATCACTATCAAACCCCATGTGTAGTAGATCTACTAGACCAGGTATCCTCCATAGATTCATCTTTAGCCACGGTTTCCCATGTACTGTCAGCTGGATCTACAGTGCCAAACATGATATACCTAAGATAACTTTGACAATCGTATGTGAAGTCTAGTAACCTGTTTGCCCAGCCTAGGACTCCCACATTTTTAAAGTCTATGAAATAGGATTGTCCAATGTTTCTAAGGAATAGAAACTGTGGACACTATAAAGAAAATGTCAAATTTACATGGGTGTTGCAACCAGACTTAAAATGGAAAAAAGCTATTACTTTACTTTGTTTTCTTACTCTAATACCAATAGACTATAACCTAGACAAGCACATTTTCTGAGGAATACCAAACACATTTATAAATATGGGTCACATGCTTCTATTTACAAAGTACCTTCAGATGTAGCTTTATTTAACATTTCTCGCTGCTGCCTGTAGCATTTTAATGTGATCCATTCAAAAATATTAAGTTAGCCCCACCAGTGGGTTTGGTCCAGAATAATAGGTTCATTGATGATCTTGCATATTTTGATAAGTACTTTTAAATTAGTTTGCACATCTCTGTTTTTTTTTTTTCTGTTTACCTGCCCTCTATTTTCACCACACCACCTTGAATCTCTCTTCATGGGTGTATCAAGGGGTATCGATCTGCACACAAACAATGAGGAGCCAACTATTTTTTGGCTTGATTTGCAAAGTAGCAAAATAAGCAACACAGGATCCTAAGACAGAGTCAGTGGCTCTTTATACTTTAAAACTTCAGTCCCAGTTCATTGATTCCCAACAGAGGTCCCCTTGCAGTTTTTCCAAAAGGTAATACAAGTATCTAGACTCCGATTTTCATGTCCACGTTCTTTTCATTACGTATGTTCTCTTGGTTCAGAGGCTCATCCTGGTCTCCTAATTCATTGGTCTGCTCTTTAGATACTAGCTGCACCATCTCCTGAGATTTAACTGTGTCTCCATTCTGCTCCATGATAACTCCATCTTCTGGAGATCCTTTGTTGCCATTAATCACCAATTTCTTTTTCTGGCCACATCTATGGAAAAGACAATTCAAGAGTCAGGTGCTTTAATAGGACAAAAAAAAAAAGACAAAACTGGACAGTAAAGTTTTATTATGTAGTTGCAGATTTCAATTTTTTTAAGAAGGTAGTTTCTGGATACAAATGCAGTTCCTAGGAAACAATTTCCATGGTGCAATTGAGAAATTTTCTGTTTAAAATTTTGTGACTTGACTGTCTTAGCTAAAAGGCAACTAAGCCCCCATACACACGGTCTGAGAATCTGTCGGAATGTGTCCTATCGGACCGTGTTGTCGGATAATCCGACTGTGTGTGGTATGCATCGGATTGTTTCCGTCGCAATATCCGTCGGACCAAATTTTCCAACTTGTTGGAAATATTTTCCGACAAACTGGTCCGATAGGACATACTCCGATCATGTGTAGAGAATTCCGATCGGACAATGTGCCACGCATGCTCAGATCAAATTCCTACATCAAAGCTATTGGCTACTAGCCTGAACGTAGTCCCATCGTAACGAAATTACGTCATCACATTCTGAAAGATCGGATTTTTCGACAACTTTGTCCGACCGTGTGTATGCAACAGTTTCGGACACAATCCAACGGACAAAATCCGACAGACAAAATCCGACTAATTTGGTTGGCAGAATGTCCGACCGTGTGTACGGGGGCTAAGAATGTCAATGAAAGCATAGACAACATAATCAGCCCTTATAAATGGAAGATGAGTTTTTGGAATAAGTACTATAACTCCTATTACACCACTAACAAAAATGTGCATCATCCATCGTGTAAAGACTAATTCTGCATTCACTTTCCCAGAATTAATGCACTTGAGACTCTTTTGTAAATTAGGGACATTTCGTGGCCTGAGTTTACAATCATGACGGCATTGCTTACCAACTCATTAGCAGACAATGATGTCTTTAGAGTGTGCAAATGAAAAACATCTTGGTCATAAGGCCAGCCAACAGACTTTTTGTAGTCTAGTTAAATTGTTCTTTCAATTTTGGGTTACAGGTAAATGTTTGTGGCCCATGCCCAAGCAGTATTTATCTGGCTACCAAATCTGTGCTCAGCTGTCCATAAAGATAAAATTGAGAAAGTTTAGAGACGATCAAAAATTATGCAAGGGATGAAACAGATCACAAGAGACTATAGGAACTTTATATGTATAGCCTTAAAGGAACAAGGCAAATAGGGGACACCACTAAAACCTTTAAATAGATCAAGGCAGTTGAGACTAGACATTTTTTACCTTAAAGTGGTTGTAAGGGCTGAAGTTTTTTTACCTTCAAGCAGTCTATGCACAAAGGTAAAAATCCTTCAGTGTGCAGCTCCCCCTTAGCCCCCCTCCCCCATTACTTACCTAAATCCAATCTCAATCCAGCGATGTGACTCTCCCAGGACTCGCTCTCCTGATTGGCTGAGATGCAGCTGTCAATCGCAGCCAGTGAGGCGGGAGCAGGGGGCATGTTTCTTATTTTTTTTTTAATACATTTTTTCCTTTACAATCATTTTAAAAGAGAAGTATGGGTTTGGCTTTTTTTCACCCATTATACTTACCTAGGTGGATGCAGCATCAGTCCGATGCTGCATCGGTCCCCGGGGTCTCTACAGTGCTAACCGAGCCACTGAACATCACTGATAATTCGGTTTTCTCAGCTCCTCAAGCAGAGAGCTGCTGACTGACAGTCAGCAGCTCTCCTGCTCTGCTCCTCCTCACTCACTGGAGTGCTGAGCTGTGGAGGGGCAGGGAGCGTCCATCTCAGGGGCTCGCTGAGAGGCTGAGACTGCCATCAGTCCAGGCACCTGGCGAATCCAGACTTCCTAAGTCGGGATGACGCGCTGCCTGGACTAATCTGTGTGATATCAGCAGAGAGCAGACTTCAGACCGCTCTCTGCTGAAAATGGGTCACAGGAGTGCAAAACTAATTGCACTCCTGTTCCCCATAGGGGAAGCCCAGGCAATTGAGCTCAGGCTGGACTTCTCCTTTAATGCATTCCCTGCATTAAAGTAGAAAATGTCCCAATATTTGTATCGCCCCTCCCAATCCAGCGCTGTGTTCGTCTGCGGCGGCTCTTTCCTCTCATTCCTTGCATTCACAGGACAGAGGCAGCAGCTGCTGTCAATCAAATCATGCGAGGAGGGAGCAGAGGACAAGGGTGAGCCATGCTGTGTGTGTCAGTAGACACACACGCCCAGCTTGGGAGCGAGCCCACACATGTGCCACCAAAAAAAAGCATTATTTTTTTTAATGCTGGTACACAGAGAAGAGGAGGAGCTGATAGTGCCAGTGGGGGACCCAAGTAGAGGAGGTTGGGACCATTCTGTGCAATACTATAGCACAGAGCAGTTATGTATACTATAAGTCTATAAGTCTATAAATAGACTTTACAACCACTTGAAGGGTACAAATAAGATTCTGTGGGGGCAGTATTTTCGACATGGGATTGAGAACATACAATTTTTAAAAAAACCTGAAACAGATCATAAAAGACTATAGGAACTCTATATGTATAGCCTTAAAGTGGTTGTACAACCACTTTTACCTACCGGTAAGCCTATATTAAGGCTTACCTGTAGGTGCTGGAAATATATCCTAAACTTTCACGGTTTAGATATTTAGAGATATTTACGAAAAAGCAGAGCGCCGATAACCACTTTAGAATCGTGCCGTTTTTAATAGGGGTCATGCCGTGACTGGCAGCTTCCACGAGCATGTGCGGGAATGACGTCACGTCACTCCGGCCAATGACAGAGCCACAGAGAGGAGGAGAAATTTAAAAAAAAAGTAAACCGGGTTTATTAGCTGACTAAACTGATTTTACAGTGTGTGCATTTGTGTGCAGTTTGACTATGGTAGAGAAATTAGCATAAAGTCCAACTAAACTCCAATTAAGCTCCTCTGGGTTGGGGGGTGAAGTCAACAGCTCTTGTTTACACTTAAGGCACTGGTAAAAGTAAGAAGGTTTTAAACCTGGAATATTAAAACGGCTCATATAATAAGAAGATGCATAAGCAGAGGTGACCTTAACTGAAAACCACTCAGGGGCAGGAGAGGTGAACCCAAACTCAATTTTTACAAGAAAAGTCAAACTTTGTATCACATTTCAGTTGTCTAAATTTCTAAATCTACAGATTATTTACATTTTTTGTAATTTGTAATACTATGCTTATTTTGAATTGCTCGGGTTCCTCAACGTTCTTCTTTAACACCTTCCTAACTGCAAGTACTGATTATAAATATTTTAAAAATGTCCAATTTATTTATTTTCTAATTTAGGATTAGCATCTGTATTCTCAAGCTAAAGACCCGTTTTCACCACCATCGTCCTATTATGCCTTCGTGTAGATCATCTTTCGTTGGAAAGCAGAGAAAAGAAAACATACAGAAGTCTATAACATGAGACAGCTGGAACAATCGCTGCTTTTCATTTCATTTTAACAAAGCATTTTTACAGCATGGCATCTCACGGGAAAATAAAACACACATGTGCAGCTGAACGGAATTCTCGCTGGTTTTACATATTACAGCATACCAAAGATGCGTGTTATTCTCCTCCTAATAAAAAGAGTTTTCTAGATTGTTCTCAGGATCATACCCTACAAAGTTGCCAAAAAAGGTCAAATAACTGCGTACACCGCATAAACTTTTACAACAAAATGTTCTCTTGATTTATCCATAAAAGCATGTTCAGTGGTTTTGTTTACCAGGAGCAAGGCATTTGTCAGCGGGAATGTGGGGGAACACAGTTCCAGCACCTCCAGCACTGAATATATGCTGTGGCAAGGGGTAATATGGTGTGCTGAAGGGTCCAATGATTCCAGTTGCTGGGTGGTCTATTGTTGCTGGGGGGTCTTATGTTGTTAGTGTGTCAATTGTTGCTGGGATGGATCTACTGTTGAGTGAGGGGTCTATTGTTGCTAGCTGCTGGAGGGTCTGTTAATATTGGTTGTAGGGGGGTCAATTGTTGCTGGTAGGGTCTATTGTTCATGGGGTGGATCTGTTCTTGTGAGGTGGAATTTTGTTGTAAGCGGTCTATTGTTGCTGGGGTGATTTGTTATTGTTGGAGATGTCTATTATTGTGGCAGGGGGTCTATTTTTTGGGGGGGAGGGGCGGGGCAATTGTTGCTGGCTGCATGGGATCCATTCTACTGCTTTTCTTATAATTACCAAATTTCATACAGATTATTTAGCACCACAAAATGATAGTTGGTTCTGCTTTCACTAGAGGGGGTGGTATTGAGAGGTGGGTATGGGGTACGGTGCTTGGAGGTGGGAATGAGGAACGGTGCTTGGAGGTGGGTAGTGAGCAGATAAAGGGGAGACGGGAGTTCCTTTTATCTATTTATTACAGGTACTTAGATAGCGTTGTCAATTTACATTCACATCAGTCCCTACCCTCAAGGAGCTTACAATCTAAGGTCACATTCATACATACTAGAGACAATTTAGACAGGATCCAATTAACCTACCAACATGTCTTTAGAATGTGAGAGGAAACCACAGGAAACCCATGCAGGCACAGGGAGAACATGCAAACTCTAGGCAGGTAGTGTTGTGGTTGGGATTTGAACCAGCAACCCGTCTTACTGTTAGGCAAGAGTGCTGCCCGCTACACCACTGTTCTGCTGTCTAAGAAAAAAAAGCCCTGACTGGGGAATATGTCAGTTTGCCCCCCTTTCCATTTCTGCCACTAGCTAGCTATTGGGTTTTGTGCCTTTTATCCCTTATTTTGTTGAATTTTGCCACATCTAAAAAAAAAAGGAGGCTACAGCACTATTACCAGATAATATAAAAACAAACTTATCATCTGTTTTTTTTTTAAATTCCAGTATTTGAACCTTTGCAATTTGGGGGCCAAATGATCTTCCCCTTCATCAGTGCTGAAGTAGATAAATGTAGATTGGAACACAATGAGAAATGGTTGTCAACTGGGTGTAGGTGATATATCGTCAGTGCATCTCAATGGATTCCCACCACTGGTATAATATCTAAAAAAAATACTTTTTTAGCTGTCATATTAGTAGTTGGGGTAACGGGGTAATTTTGCTTCATGGCTTTGCCAAACATAAAATATTGTAATACCTCTGATCCCTCTATATGTTCAGCAGCTCTTGCTTCAAGACTGTACACCATGCATTTTTGAAAAGTGTTATAAATACCAGTGCTTGTTTAGAGCTATCCCCTGATGAGTTGTAATGCGATGGAAAATCTTTTTATCTTAAGGTCAGTTTTTAATAAAGTCTTTTGGTCTATACTATTTGTGGATTTTTGCTTTATGCTGGGGGGGGGGGCATTTTTAGTTTTCATGCAAGCTTCAGCAGTGGAATAGCTACCAAGTTGCCACGTATGAGGACAGCCTATGAATTTAGTGTGAAAATTAGTGTGGGATGCAGAGCTGGAGGTCATATGAGAATGAGCTTGGATGGCAAACATTTGTTTTGATAGTAACACATGCAATTATTATAATTATTATTATTATTATTATCATACAGTATTTATATAGCGCCAACAGTTTGCTCAGTGCTGTACAAAATGAAGACAGACGTTACAGTTACAATTTGGTACAAGGGGAATCACAGATCTAGATCCTTTGATTTAAAGTGGTTCTAAAGGCAGAAGTTTTTTTTTTTTATCTTAATACATTCTATGCATTAAAAAGGAAGTAAACCCTGCTGGGTTTTTCTTCCTTTCTAATTCCCTGCACAGTAAAGGCATAATGTGCTAGTATGCATTGCAGGAAATGCGGCGGTAATGCAGTGCTGCAACATTGATTTCAATGGGGAGCCGCGGTGGAAGAGCGGTAAACACACCGCTCCTTCACCGCTCCAAAGAAGCTGCTGGCAGGACTTTTCCTGATGCCCTGCCAGCACACCACTCCAGTGTCAAAGCCCTTGGGCTTTCACACTGTAATGAGTGGAGCAGCAGTTTGAGGGTGGATTGCAGGTGCTATTTCTAACGCTATAGCGCCTGCAAAACGCCTTCGGTGTGAAAGGGGTCTTACCGGCAAACAAAGCCCACATTGTCCCTGCTGCAGGCTGCATCCATCTTCGCCCATCTTCCTTCCGGGGCCACCCACTCTGGCTCTGTGACTGATCAGAGCCGTGTGACATCACGGAGTCCCGCGTGAAACCTCCAGTCACGGCCCACTCATCTGAAGAAACGGCACAGGCGGCTGTTCCTTCAGAGGGTGCTCGCTGATGACATCATTGGCACAGTAAACAGTGAATATCTCCTAAACTGTGCACGTTTAAGAGATATTTACAGTACCTATAGGTAAGCCTTATTCTAGGCTTACCTATAGGTACAACTTACAAAGGGAGGTTTACAACCTCTTTAAGATAAAAAAAAAACCTTCTGTGTGCAGCTGCTTCCCTCAGTCCCCTAATATTTACCTGAGCCCCATCTCAATCCAATGATGTTGCAAGAGAGACTCGACTGTCCGGGACTCCTAATTGGCTGAGACACAGCAGCAGGTGCCATTTGCTCCTGCTTCTGTCAATCAAAGTCAGTGAGCCAATGGGGGGAGAGAGAGGGGTCAGGCAGAGCCATGGCTCCGTGTCTGAATGGACACACAGAGCAGTGGCTTGGCTTGGGTGTCTCCATAGTAAGCTGATTGATATGGGGGCAGGAGAGAGGAGCCAGGAGCATCGGCGAGGAACCCAGGAAGAGGAGGAGCTGGGCTGCTCTGTGCAAAACCACTGCACAGAGCAGGTAAGTATAACATGTTTGTTATTTTTAACCAAAAAAAAGAGACTTTAGTATCACTTTAAGGATTTGGTAAGTGACTGCCCAAGTGAGGTGATGTGGGTTTGGGAACTAGTAGAAGTATGGTGGCTGAATTGAACATTGGTCTGTGTGGTTGATTTTATAACATAAACCTATATTAATGCCCGATTTGAACTAAGCCATGGGTGCTCAACCTGTGGCCCTCCAGCTGTTGCAGAACTACAAGTACCATGAGGCATTGCAAGCAGCTGACAGTTAACAAGCACAACTCCCAACAGCAGAGGCATGATGGGAGTTGTAGTTCCACAACAGCTGGCGGGCCACAGGTTGAACACCCATGAACTAAGCCCTATAGAAAGGAAATCTGCAACAAGATCGAAGACAATGATCCTGATTTACTAAAAGAGTAGACCATGTTCTTTTGTAATGTGAATTTTCACTTTCTTTAGTTAATGAAGTTAAACAAATTGAAAATACACTTAGCACAAAAAAAAGCAATCGTGTGCAAATTGGGTATAACTGCACATGATTAGAGGATTAAAGCCGGCATAACTTCACCTCATTCACTAAGCTAAATGAAAATGTACTTTGCAAAGACAAAACATACCGAGTTTAGTGAATGAGGTGAAGTTGTGCTGACTTCGATTATCTAATTATATGTAGTTATAACCAAATTTGCACAGGATTGGATTTTTTTGCCATGTGAATTTCTACTTTTATGTGCAAGCAAAACTCCGTTTTATTTTTTATTATCCAAGCATTGGGTATTGTTTGCAGGGTGAATTTTCCATTTGTTTTACCTCAATCAGTAAGATAAGTGAAAACTCACTTTAAAAGTGAATATGCTCTACTCCTTTAGTAAATCAACCCTACCAATTAGAGTACAGGGCACGCACAAGCTCTTTGTCCAATGGCTTTGTAGCTACAGGGATATCCTGAGCCTCTGACAATTCAGGAGCAGTACTGGCAGTGTCCTAAAAATCTGATTAATGCCTCTAAGGAATCCGTCCATTCACTCTCAGCAAACGAGACGACTGTTTCTAATCAAGAGCACGAAATATGCATTGTACACATTCCAGATGCAGAGAACGCAGACCACAGTCTGAAATCTACATCTATTTTATCATTTAACGTGTATCCATGGTTTTAGTAAATATTGATATCATATGTAAAAATGATTTGGGTTTCCTGCAGTCCATCTGGAATTGGCTATCTTCTAGTCTTCATTTTTTGACCTTCTTCGGTGACTTTACATACAGATGTTTTTATCCTTTAAAGGGAGCCTGTCCTGAGAAACAAATATGGGGGCTGCCCCCCTGAAAACTTTATGAAAAATTCCAACTGCCTGGTTTTCGTGCTGATCCAACAGAATTAATACTTTCTAAATCGCCAACTGGAAATAAGAGCACAGAGTTCCGGCTTCCCTAGTTGTCAATTTGTTCCTAGTCGGTAATTCCAAAAGCTTTGAAGCAAGAGGCAGCCTGGAAACATTTGCAGAAGGAGAGGTAAGAAATTGCAGTCTTTACGTTTCTACCAGGATATATTAACTTTATGGGCCCATTTACACCATTCTGGTGAGTTAGCAACGGCAACCCAATGACCTAATGTAATACACTTGCTTTGTAGTGTGCTGCAACATGCTGCGCTGCATTATAAAAAAAAAAACAATGGTCATGAGCTATTTTAATTATGTAAGGGTGCATCAGCAGCTATTCATTTTGAATGGGTTGCCTTATCGTAATACACATTGATGTGCAACCTAGCGCGCAATAAAGTACCAAAAAGCTGTAGATGGTCCCTTAGAGGTACACATACCTGTAGTAGCCTCTAAAATCTTCTTGTCTCGGCTAGATCACAGCTGTTCTGACAGGCACCACTCTGCCACTATAACCCACCTCCATATGTTTCTATTGGCCCATTACTATGGTGGGCAGCCTCACTGGTCAATTGAAATGCCCATGAGGGAAGAAGGTGTGGACAAGCTACGGCACTACTGGACCAAACAACAACATTGGAAGGCGTTAGACTGACTCCACCTTGATGAAAAGACCACCGCCATGAGAAATCCAGATATCAATAGTCATTTAGAAGGGTTGCCTCAGAGTGACCACTGGGATAGTGAGAAACACATGAGAACATAACACTGACAAGGTCTATTAAAGTGTTACTAAACCCAGTAATATGAAAGTAGTCCATCTGACCACCCCCCCCCCCCCCCTCCAGTGCCCACAATTTAAAAATCTTCTTTTCACATTAAAATACAGCCACTATATACCTTTTTTGGCTGATCTGCATACCAGGTGATAAACTGTAGGGTTTGCACGAGTACTGAGTGTTCAGGTAGGAGGAGATTTCCACTATAGCCTGTGTCCTCATGCTGTTATGGGAGGTGGATCATCCATCAATCAAGATGTGACATCTCACCCACTGTGTTCTTTTTTAGTTACTGGGCATGGAGGAGGAGGAGGGAGGGACTGGGCTGTCATTAGGATCTGTATACACTCCCAAATGTGTGATGTCAATATCATGTGACATGGCTAGCTCTGATCAACAGAAACATTTTCTCTCCAGCAAACTGAGCATGTGCAGCGGTACTACCCTCACTGTGTCCTATCTGGCCTTGCCAAGAGAGATCCTGCAGGAGGGGGAGGATCTGTCCACACAGGATCAAAGAGCCCTTTTACACAATTTAGAGGAACCCCTTAAGTTCCACAATGAGTATAGCAAGCATGCTATTCTGCACACACAGACAGATTTTATTGTTCTGGGTTTAGTAACACTTTAAGTGTTAATGTTTCCTTTCCCATCAGTAGTTGACCAGACCATCCTTGGGCTGAGGGGTATGCTGGGTTAACTGTTAATTGATGGGTGTCTGTGCACAACTTGCTGGTTGCCTGTCAGGATTTGACAAACGGGCGAACACCGAAACATGTTATCCTGGAAACCAGCGTGATTCTCTGGTGTGTCCCAGTCTGAGTGTCCACCACAACAGACTTCCTGGTTCCATTGACATGGATCCACTTGCCCCCTTGCTGCGAGAATGTTCCAACATGGTCCCATGGTCCTCATCGGTAAGTTCTCCAACATATCCTGCATGCCTGGGGTATGGGGTTGGTCATCAACTGGTAACCACTGTTCATCTCATTTGTCTCATTTGAACCGCGTGTGGAATAAACATAGACTGTTTCAATACACTGTCCTATGTGTTTCTGGCCTTTTGATATCACTGATAGTAAGCCCCTTGAGGTCTTATCATATCGTGCATATATGACACCAACATGTAATTTCAGGAGCGCCTTGTCAGTGTTATGTTCTCATATGGCACTATTGGGAAGCTGCAAAGCTTTACCTGTCGGTGAATCTGGCTGTAACTGCAGAATTTGAAGACCTTCTCCCTGTTCACATCCTAATCCCAGCCCTGCTGCTGCCCATCACTGTTCTAAACATTTTACATCAAAATTCATATAACATAATAAAAGATTTATGGAAGCTGTTAGTACTCTGACACTGCTAGGCGGCATGGTAGGCAGTGGGTGGTAGGTAATCAACATCCAAACCCCCTATACAGTCCCCATAGTCAATGGATGAATATGACACTAACAAGGATCCGCTAGTTGAATTCAAAGTGGAAGAAAAGCTGAAACAAAGGAAAGAATAAGCCCATTGATCATAGCAATACATCTGCTTGTAGCTTTTCATCACCAACATGCAGAGAGAAGGAAGAACATAAGAGAACATGAATCAGTACTGTCTTAATGATTGTGGTTGCTAATCTGTTGCAACTTATATTTTATATGGCAAGTAATGGAAAGATTTATTATCTGTATGCCAGCTGCATAATACATGACAATATCTGCTCCTGTTTAAAAAGTTCACCTTAGTTTTGCGACAGATGTAGACAGTATGAGTTAACCAGAGTGTGCAGACATGTTGTTGTGCATGCCTACACAAAGAGAAAGAGCCTGGTGGGGGCTGGAGTGCCAAGGACTGAGCCAAAGAGTTTCCTGCTCCTGGGGACTGGAGAGGTGCAGATCTGCTGTTGCCTGTGTGCGTCCGTGCCTACCCCAGACAGAGCAGTCGAAGACCAGAGAGCAAGAGCTGAGTCTAGAGGCCCTGGTCATGAGGACTGAGTTACCAAGGTCCAGGTCCAGGGGTACAGAAAACCACCAAGCGTCTAAGACAAGGTTCACAGTGTACAAGGCCTAGTGAGCGGATTCAGCTGTGTTTGTGTTCCCACTGTTAGTGACCCATTACAACTGGAGAAAGCCATTTTGCCTAACAGCCCAAAAGGAATTCTCTGCATATTGTCCTAAAGGGATAGTAACAATGCACCACTATACAGCTTGGGCCCCACCATTAGCTGGCTGAAGAAGCAAGTCAGGCACCATATATTTAACAGTTACTTTATAGAGGCAACCAGGTCTTAGAAGAATATATATATATATATATATATATATATATATATATATATATATATATATATAAATACACACACAGTAAATATAAAAAAAGTCTACACACTCCTGTTAAAATGTCAGGTTTCTGTGAGGTAAAAAAATGGGACAAAGATAAATCATTTCAGAACTTTTTCCACCTTTAGTGTGACCTATAAACTGTACATCTCAGTTGAAAAACAAACTGAAATCTTGTTCTGTGTTCAGAATTAAGAAATCACATTCAAACTCATGTTAAATAGGAGTCAGTACACACCTGCCATCATTTAGAAGAACCCCTGAAAACCCCAAATAAAGTTCAGCTGTTCTAGTAGGTCTTTCCTGACATTTTCTTAGTAGCATCCTACAGCAGAAGCCATGGCCAGCAGAGAGCTTCCAATCCATCAGTGGGATCTCATAGTTAAAAGTTATCAGTCAGGAGAAGGGCACATACGCACATAAGGGCACATACGTGGAGCAAATACATTAACACAGCATTGTATATATATATATATATATATATATATATATATATATACCTGCCTATATTTAGGGGGATACATATATCCAAATTGTGCATGGTTTATGGTGCTCCTTTACCAGTGCTGCTAATACCAGATAGACTTAGCTTAGTGCCACTGTGATCTGAACTAACTGCAATATCATAGGCTGTTATTTATGTTATGTAGTTCACTGCAAGCAGATTTATTTACCTACATACTGTTTTTGTGTATTGCCTTCATATTATTTTGCCTTGTAATAATATACTTATTTTACATACAAGTAGTCAAGTAGTCTGGTGTTTATTTCTATATGCTAATACCTAAGCTAACATAGGTCCTTGCAGCGCGGTAAGATACATCCTGGTGTGTCAGGGGGGACAAAGAAGTTTACAGAGTCATGGCAGAAAACAGAGGACCCATCATACCATGCGGCTCCTGCTGGGGTAAGACTACACTGTTATAATTATTATCCCCAAAAGAATCTAATTTTATGCTGCAGTTGTTGGCCACAACAGCCAATCAGGTGTAATGCTCGCACTTTTGTCAAAACTGGGGAGAAAGCTTTTGAATATGGCTGGATTCCACGGACTACACCATTATTCCTTGCTACAAGCTTCATTCAGCAATTCATCCTATAATACTTACATTCTTCGGGCATTGATTGCAATGCAGACTGAGAAGACCAAACCCAAACACACCAGGGATACACACACGATCAGCCAATCTGTCAAAGAAATAGTACAACTGTAATATGGGTTTGAATAGTAACATAGTTAGTTAGTCAAGTTGAAAAAAGTCACATGTCTATCTATTTTGACCAATTAAAAATAATAATAATAATGATAATATTCATAATATAGCAGGACATTTCCATAAAAGTAGCAAGCATTGCTAAGGAAGGTCACCCTGTCAAGCTTTTAATTTTTAACATAAATGCCAGACCGGTATATGAATGCGCTAATATTCACATTTAATGGAAGTAGCTTTTTGGTAAGCCCTTGTACACGGTCGGAGAATCTGTCGGAATGAGTCTTATCGGACCGCGTCGTCAGATAATCCGACTGTGTGTGGTATGCATCGGACTGATTCCGTCCGAATCTCCGTCCGACCCAATTTTCCAACATGTTGGAAATATTTCCCGACCAACTGGGCCGGACGGACCTAATCCGATCATGTGTAGACCAAGTACCACGCATGCTCAGATCAAATTCCTACATCAAAGCTATTGGCTACTAGCCTGAATGTAGTCCCATCGTAACGAAATTACGTCATCACGTTCTGAAAGATCGGATTTTTCGCCAACTTGGCCAGACCGTGTGTATGCAACAGTTTCGGACACAATCCGTCGGGCTAAATCCGACGGGCAAAATCCGACGGATTTGGTTGGCAAAATCTCCGACCTTGTGTACGTGGGCTAAGACAGGCAATGTTTACAAGAATTAACATGACCTTTAACTAAACTAAAGTCACCCGGTAAAATGAGATGCAGTGTACTTAACCTTTCTAGTTGCCCCTGTCTATTAGATCCTCTGTGTAGCAGATCCCTGATAAATACTTGCTCCCCCACTGCATGCTTTGGTTTCTTCTACCAGCTCCTATGTCACTATAGCAAACATTTTGACGTATCTACTCAGACTTTCATTAAATTAAAACTGAAGTAAAAAAAGTTTTTTGTTGTTTTGGAGAAAGTGAAGGTTTTTAAAAATCTGTTGGGTTTTTCTGGTTGTCTATGTCCCCACTGGGGAGAGCCAGCGTCTCTTGGTGACCACAGTATCAATACAGAATATAATAGGAAATCCAAACCTTTATGATCATTTAAGATGTATGTAAACTGATGATCAACTTCTTTTATCTGACACTTTTTGGTCTGTTAAACATACCAATAAAAGCATTTGGTAGATCCGTATGATAAGTCCAAAAAGTACCTCTTGATCTTCACAGAAATTGTGTGAGCTGATAACCTCCTGTGCTCTCAATCTGTGCTGACTGTTATCAATTGACATCTTCCCTGAGGACTACAAAACCACCACTTTCTATGCAATGAATTATCACCAATCTTGTCTCCAAATACCACCCAAATTGTCCTCTCCACTCCTCCCAAGACCTCCTGCTCTCAAGCTCCCTTGCCATCCTCTCCTCCCATACTCATCTCCAGGACTTCTCAAGAGCCTCTCCCATCCTCTACCTCTATCTGTCTGGCTATCTCCTACTCTGGCTGCCTTCAGGTGATCCCTAAAAACACTTCTCTTCAGGGAAGCCTATCACACCTCCAACTAACTGCAATGTGATCTCTTCCATCAGCTCATCCCCACAGTTATAATATTAGATTGTAGACTCTAATGAATAGGGCCCTCTTGACCCTCTTGTATTCTATTGTCTTGTAACTGTACTGTCTCCTTTTATATTGTAAAGCACTGCGCAAACTGTTGGCGCTATATAAATTACGTATAATAATAGTTATATCTTGTTTCTGTTGACCTAATATAGAAAAGTGAGCAAGTGTTTTCACCTTAGGACAGGAAGTTTGCTACTCGCCAAATCGCCAGGTGAATATAAAGAAGAAAAAATAGGTCAACAGAAGAAGTTAATACAGTTACCACATTTAAGAACTGGTATTTTTGTTTTTGGCTTTAGATACTCAGGACCTCCTTCTCTCAAGCTCCCTTGTCATCCTCTCCTCCCATGCTCATCTCCAGGACTTCTCAAGAGCCTCTCCCATCCTCTACCTCTATCAGTCTGCTATCTCATACTCTGGCTGCCTTCAGGTGATCCCTAAAAACACTTCTCTTCAGGGAAGCCTATCACCCCTCCAACTAACTGCAATGTTATCTCTTCCAAAAGCGAGTGAGTGTTGTCACCCTAGTACAGGAAGTGTGCTACTGGCCAAATCGCCAGGTGAAAATAAAGAAGAAAAAATAGGTCAATAGAAGAAGTTAATACAGTTCCCACATTTATGGGCTGGTAAGCTGAAATAAGATATATTTTTGTTATTGGCTTTAGATAAACACATAGAGACACCTTCTTTGGTAACAACTAATTGGGAATTTCTTTAATTTTATCTCACTTCCTGTTGTGTCTCCAGAGCGTGGACTGCAAAAAAAACCTGTCAGGGGTTTTACCTACTTTCTACTCCATCCAGAGCTAGAAAAATAAGTTTCTCCTGTAGATATACTTTAAAAAAAAATTATTTTGCAACCAGTGATCTGTGGAACTCTATAGTTCCTCCAGAGGTTGCTAAAGGTTCCTTGAGCAATAAGCAACTTCTGCCTCTCGGATATATAACCACTGACACCACTGATCTTTCTTTTTTGCTATCTCTAAGCCCTTGTACACACGGTTGGACATTCCGAAGGAAAATGTCCGATCGGACCGCGTTGTCGAAAATCCGACCATGTGTGGGCTCCATCGGACTGTTTCCGTCGAAATATCCGATGGACCAAGTTTTCCAGCTTGGCTATAAAACTTTCCGACAACATGATCCGATCGGACCTCGTCTGTTCATGTGTAGAGAATTCCGATCGGACAAAGTGCCACGCATGCTCAGATCAAATTCCTAGACCAAAGCTATTGGCTACTAGCCTGAACATAGTCCCGTTGTAACGAACTAACGTCATCACTTTCTGAACGATCGGATTTTCCGACAACTTTGTCCGACCGTGTGTATGCAACACTTTCGGAAAAAATAAGTCGGACAAAATCCGACGGATTTGGTTGTCGGAATGTCCGACCGTGTGTACAAGGGCAAAAGGGGAAATCTTCCTACTGACCATGAAGAAGCATAGTTCCTATTGACCTTAACACTAATGTATCATGAGCTGTAGATATAATATTTAATACCAGGGATTCCCTGAGACCATAATATTATTTCAAGGGTTCTTCCATGTTATGAAGGTTGAGAAAAGCTGATTTAAAATGAGCATCATGGGTGGGATCAATAGATTAATTGATGAGAATGAAATAATATTAGCAGCAGTAGCGAGTATAGTACAGGATAAAAAAGCAAATGGCTTCTCACTGGAACTGTCTATATAAAAAGTAGGTTGGAGGGTTCGTTAAATGATTTTAATGGACAGGTCCATAAATTGAGACACATGTATTACCATGTGGTTTATTTTTTATTTAGTGTTTATGGGATGAAAAGCTCTTTCTTAGCAAATCGCATTGAATGTCGGCATTCCAAGAACGCAATAGGACCATTGTTAACAGTCCCAAACCTGCCGAGTTATCCCTTACAACTTGATTTTACAGTTAAGGACAAATCTGGAGTTGTCTCCCGTATAGTAAGGAGAATTATCTGGGAAGGGATTAAACTTTGTTGCAAAGTAAAACTGGTTTCATGTTCAGGTCTGATATGGTGGAGGGTGACTGGTAATCACATTAGCAGTTTCTCTCTATCTTGGGTGGCTGACTCTTATCTCCGATCTCCATTTGACTTAAGAAGTAGAGCACAATGCATAATTCTTCCTGCAGCCATTTTCCGCTGTTCAATATATGTGGGCAGATTTCCCATTTTAAGGAGGATTATGGAGAATGCTAGGAAGGGATTATATCAGTATGTATGAATGGGTGGGTGGCAGTCATTAATATCTGATCAACCTATGGGCTGTAATAAAGCCCAACTCCAGTCAAACTTATTTTTAGATAGAGTGCAGGAGTGTTGTAACCTCTGTCAGCTTTTTAATACTATATTAGCTAGACAATGAAAAAAAAACAATAAAAGAACGGTATAGATGCCTTTAGACTTTGGAGACAAAGAATTCTAAGAATTATGTGGACAACAGGAGAACAAACAAATGGATCTTTCAACAAGTCAAGCCCAACCTTTATAGGAAATTGGAAAGGGGGATTTTAATGGTACCATAGATATAAACAAAAAAATATATTTTTAATAATTTTATATAAAATATTTTATTGAGATCAAAATCTTAAAGAGTAAACAAAGTTAACTCTCCAGAATAAAGAAATACATATACAACGATCACAGCAGAATATGGAACAATAATGTGCATATAAAGCTAAAATAGCTATATAAATGCATGTTGGGCTCTACATGTTTCGCTATATTGTTTCTTCAGGAGCTGTAAGGCATATATTGGCCATCATATGTATGATAATTAGATTTATTAAAATCTAGACGTTAAAATGAGAACAGCAAATAAGGAAGCAATCAAGCAACCAATGTCTGGAAGTATATGTCCTCTCCAGATTCGGAAGGTAAAAGCCTTGAACTTTGCTTTCCATACTACATACCTGTGATATGATGCTACAATTTTCCCTTTGGGCATCTTTACAGTTATTGACTTAAGAAATTATTTCGATAATGTTCTGGTGCTCACCCTGCGATTCCCTTTGCTGGATTTTGATTGCTTCCCTATTTGCTGTTCTCATTTGAACGTCTGGATTATAATAAATCTATTTATCATACATATGATGGCTAATATATGCCTTACAGCTCCTGAAGAAGCAATATAGCGAAACATGTAGAGGCCAACAGGCATTTATATAGCTACGTTAGCTTTATATGCACATTATTGTTCCATATTCTGTTGTGATAATTTTATATGTATTTCTTTGATCTGGAGAGTTAACTTTGTTTACTCTTTTTAATATTTTGATATCAATAACATATTTAATATAAAGTTATTAAAAATATATATTTTTTGTGTATATCTGTGGCACCATTAAGATCCCCCTTTCTAATTTCCTTTAAACTGTCCAATTTGGGATGTGTGTGCCTTAAACCTTTGCGTTAGTGCAGGTATTTCAATCCAAGCCCAACCTTTGACTAAAACCTAAGATGACAGATTGAAGCTGTTTTATTTTGGACTTATATAAGGGGAAACAATCAATTGGAACAGAAAATTATAATTGGAAAAATTTGAGGGAAACAGAAGAACACAACGAGCAACAAGGTGCCTGAATACAGATAGAAAAAGTATGAAAAAACCATGGCGAAGACTAAGGGCCCGATTATTGTGGACAAAGCCCAGGCGACAAGACTGTATTATTTCGAACATATAAACAAGAAGAAGCAATCCATTGAAATAGACAATTATAATTGAGAAATTTGAGGGGAACAAGAGCAACAAGGTACAGATACAAAAAGTATGAATGAGCTGTTGCCCAATCATTTTGGAGAAACACTATCCATGGGGTCACCAGGGATCCAAATGCTCCTGCTGGGAGAGGACCTCTCAACTCTTCTCTGTTTGGAAAACCCATAACTTTCTGTGAATCCCTTGTCACAGGTCCACCCTTTGTTAAATGTCTACCAGTAAAACAAAACTTCTGTACACATAGTAAAAACGTGTAGACAACAGATTAAAAAACCTATATTTTTTGACTACATGATTACCACCATACCGAAAAAAAAATATTTTTTCTCCATAGTGCCACCTATAAATGGCATCTTTGTCCACAACACCTGTTTTATGATGTCATTAGACAGTGCAGATCACAGGCAAAATGTACAAAGCTAATCAGAGTGGCTCTGTGATTTGTGATCATTGTAATGGTCAATCAAGGCAATCACAAATATAAATCAAAAAAGCGTACACTCTTTTTTTCCTTCTCCACCACTAATTGCCAATCCTATACAAATAAAACTTCATATTGATCATAAAGGAGGCATGCTTACCATCAATGTTATGGGGGGATAAACACCACTGACCACCAACAGTCATGGGACACTTACCACTGGTCATCAAGATTTAAGGGAGTACACACCATTGACCATTTAAAGAGGCACTCACCCCTGACCACCACCATAAGTGGGCACTAACCCCTAGCTAAAACCTGCAAGCTGTTCTGACTTCTGCACTGAATATTCTATGCCCTAAACTTAACTAAACAATTTTGGGTGTGTTGGTACTGTCCTGGCATTTTGGGTCCTCAAGAAACGCAATAGCAGTCAAAACATTAGGCTTGTCTCCAAATTGCGGTCTTTTTTCTTTTATAAGGTACTAAAAAAAAAATTTTAAAAAACACTGGGGTCATTAAATACCACCAAAAGAAAAATGATATAAAACTAAATTTGGTACAGTGTTGCATAACCAGATAATTTGTCAGTCAAGCTATCACACCACTGAAAAACGGAAAATTGTCCTGGTACTGAAAGTTTGTATTCAAGTGGTTACACAATTAGGAAAAAATGACCCAAAACAATAGTTTCCCATTAAAAAAAGGGAAGCATCTGTGAACCTTTAACTCACAAGACTTTAGAACCCCTGGACCCTACATTCATGCAACCATTGAATTGCTCTATATACATCACGGTGCATGCCAGCGGTATGTGCGTTTGTCATCTATCCTGGTAAATACCAGAACTATGATCTCTTTCCTATTACCGACATCAGCAGAAAGCTGCATTTTTACCAGCCAATCCGGTAACCTTGCAACAGCTTCAATGCCTCCACCGTACCTGGAATAGCTGCCCGTCTCTTCTGTTTGTTCTGAGTGGATCCTGAATTGTCACCGGTAGCTAATTCCTCGATGGGTTCCATGCTCTCAGCGTCATCATCTGAATGGTGGCCATCATGTGCGTCTGGGAACTCTGGGGAATAAGCACATGGAACATCAGAGTAAACAGGGTGCATGATGATGAATACATATTACTGCAAAACCTCAACGTGTGTCTTCCTCAAAGTGTTGGGGAGGACCCTACTTTTATTGACTTTGTAAAGATTTATAATAAAATATAGATTTTATTAAAAGTCATAGACACTCTACTAAGAAAATGGCATCTGACACTAGGTCTCTTATATCTAACCTTTATGTAAGAAATCTTGATCCTGCTCCCTGACATCTGCCTGAATGCTTCCTCACTCTTGTGGGCAGGCTGAACATCTGATTTGCAATTTTCAGTGTATGTGTGCTTCTTACACTCTATTTAATTGTGTTTATTTATTTGATGGGTGCGATCTGGGCCATCTTTATATGAATGTTATTAATCCCATTTAGTTTGGATGATGAATTCTGATTAAACACAATGGGTACCATAATAGACACGTGCAGGGGGGTGTGCCAGGTGTGCCTGGGCACACTGTAATCACACAGTACTGATGGCTTCCCTCCTCTCCTCTCCTCTCCTCTCCTCCTCCTGCTGCGGGGGATATTTCAGGATGGAGAGCGAGAGAAGTGGCTAGTAAATGTATCATTTACCAACATCTCCCTTTTTTAAATGAACAAAGTGAATACACTCGCTTACTGCGTCCATTCATAACTGAAGAATAGTAAACTGTGTTTCCTATGCTTGAGTTTGTGAATGAACGGGAAGCCCCTTAGCAAAGAGTAGACATGTGCACTGGCAAAAAATTTGTTCGTTTTCGTTTCATTCTTTTTTTTTTTTTTTGGGGGGGGTCATTCATTATGATCGCAATTCGTAAATTTGTAAGTTTCTAAAAATTAGCAAATTCGTAAATTCAAAAATCCAAAAATCTGAAAATTCAAAAATCCGGGTCATTCTTTATGATCGCAATTCGTAAATTAAAAAAATCATAAATTTGTAAGTTTGAAGATTCGTAAATTTATAAATTCAAAAATCTGAAAAATTTTAAAAATAAGAAAGAAAATCCTAAAATTCTAAATAATAACTAATTAATAATAAATAACTATTAAATTATAGGTATGGGAATGGGAAAATTTAAAATAATAACTAAGTAACTTTCAGACGTGCACTGGTGAAAAATGTATTCATTTTCATTTCACTCCTTTTTTTCTTTTTTTTTGTGTCATTCGTTATGAACACAATTCGTAAATTAAAAAAAAACATAAATTTGTAAGTTCGAAGATTTGTTAATTCGAAAATATGAAAATGAGAAAATTTGAAAATAAGAAAGAAAATCTGAAAATTCTAAATAATAACTAACTAACTAATAATAACTAACTCTTAAATTATAGGTATGGGAATGGGAAAATCCGAAAATAAGAAAGAAAATCCGAAAATTTGAAATAATAACTAAGTAACTAACAGACGTGCACTAACAAAATTTGTTCATTTTTGTTTCATTCTTTTTTTTTTTCGTTTTTTGGGTCATTCTTTATGATCGCAATTCGTAAATTAAAAAAATCATTCGTAAATTCGTAAATTCATAAATTCAAAAATCTGAAAAATTTTGAAAATAAGAAAGAAAATCCGAAAATTCTAAATAATAACTAACTAACTAATAATAACTAACTATTAAATTATAGGTATCGGAATTTCCTTCCAAATTTGGCTGTTAGTGAACGTAACGAATACAAATTTATCCGAAGTTACAAATGATCCGAAATAATGAATGCCGCAGCTAAACAAATGGAACGGAATTAATTAATAATAAATAATAATAAAAAACTTTTTTTTTTATTATTGTTATTTATTATTATGAATTTGTTACGTTCCATTCATTTAGATATGGTATTCGTTATTTCGGGATAATTCGTAACTTTGGATAAATTCATATTCGTTACATTCACTTCAACAGCCACATTTGAAAGGAAATTCCAATACCTATAATTTAATAGTTAGTTACCATTTCTGATTTTCACAGTTTCGGGTTTACAGATTTTCAAATTAACAAATTTTAGAATTTACGAATGTACGAAATTTCGAATATTCAAATTTATGAATATTTTATATATGAAATATTTGTTAAACCGGTTTTCCGAATTGACAAATTTGTTGAAATTCTTTAAAAAACGAATTTGGATAAACAAAATGAATTGCACATGTCTAGCACAGAGCACTTCTCATTCATTCACTGTCCAGTGCAGCTGAGGATGCAGAGAAAGGTGTGTGTGTGTTTGAGCTTCCGAGTGCACACCCTAATGCTCGGTGGTCAAACTGGCGGCTCTCCAGCTGTTGCGGAACTACAAGTCCCATGAGGCTTTGCAAGGCTGACTGTTACCGGCACAGGCAGAGGCATGATGGGACCTGTAGTCCAACAACAGCTGGAGGGCCGAAAGTTTGACACTCCTGCTAATGCAATAGGCTGCGCACACCTATGAGAACCTATTTTTGGGTGTAGCTCCTATTCCTAATTTACTAGATAAAAGCAAATATACTCTGAATGATTTATGACTATGAGTACCATATAAATAGTCATGTATGTGGGCCTATTACATTTTTGATTTTAGTTCTTACCCTTAAAGTGGTATTAAACCCAAAACCAAACATGTAATATATTGCAGCTTACCAATCATCAGATGTGGTGGCTGCATTTATTTTCTTTTTCCCCTCTGTTTTTATCTGGTGATCTGGCCAGTAACACACCTCCTGTATTAGAGTGCCCCACTCTGGATAAGGGAGCACAGGAGGCACCTTTGGACAGCAGCATTGTCAATCTGGGGGAAGGGGAGTGTTAAAAGTACTAGCAGATTTAAATACACTAACAAATTTATGCCAAACGGCAGCTAATATTTTATAATCAATAACAGTTTTTCCTTCTGGGATAAAGATTTTACATAAATAAATAAAATCTGATCATTTTAAGCACCCCTGCCAGGGTTAACCACCTGCCGACTGTACATTTACGTCGTCAGAATGGCCTGGCCATGCAAACGGGAGTACCTGTACCTCCCTTTGAATTTGCTGTCATGTCATTGCGTGCACACCCGCCGCAAGCTCTGTGAGTAGGGATACCCGCGATCGTCTCACAGAGAGGAAGAACGGGGACATGCTGAGGTAAACAAGCATCTCCCCATTCTGCCTAGTGACAGTGTCACTGATCTCTGCTCCCTGTGATTGGGAGCAGTGATCAGTGGCATGTCACTCGTAGCCACGCCCCCTAACAGTTAGAATCACTCCCTAGGACACACTTAACCCCTCCCTAGCACCCTAGTGGTTAACCCGTTCACTGCCAAATTATTAATAAAAATTCCAATGCCATAAAACTTTCTCCTATTTTGTAGACGCTAGACACTTTTGCGCAAACCAATCAATAAGCGCTTAGTGTGATTTTTTTTACAAAAATTATATAGGAGAATACTTATCGGCCTAAACTGAGGAAAAAAATTGTTTTTTTTATATATTTTTGGGGGATATATATTACAGCAAAAAGTTAAAAATATTGCATTTTTTCAAAACTGTCGCTCTATTTTTGTTTATAGAGCAAAAAATAAAAACCACAGAGGTGATCAAATACCACCAAAAGAAAGCTCTATTTGTGGGAAAAAAAGGACGTCAATTTTGTTTGGAAGCCACGTGGCACAACCGCGCAATTGTCGATGCTGTGCCGAATCGCAAAAGGTGCTCTGGTCTTTGGGCAGCAAGATGGTCCGGGGCTTAAGTGGTTAAATGGTT
Source organism: Lithobates pipiens (assembly GCF_037356315.1). Classification (NCBI taxonomy): domain Eukaryota; kingdom Metazoa; phylum Chordata; class Amphibia; order Anura; family Ranidae; genus Lithobates; species Lithobates pipiens. Next base: position 231,575,065 of record NW_027507686.1, on the reverse strand, counting down.
TGTCTCATCCATGTAACAAGAGAGCTGTTCTTTTACTGGCTGGATCACCAGATGTAAATAGGAGGTAGAAAGCCTAAAAATGAAAACAAATGCCGCCATCACACCTTCTCGTCCAACATCAGTGCCTGACCTCCCAAATGCACTTCTGGAAGAATGGTCAAACATTCCCATAGACACACTCCTAAACCTTGTAGACAGCCTTCCCAGAAGAGTTGAAGCTGTTATATCTGCAAAGAGTGGGCCAACACAATATTGAACTGTATGGATTAAGACTGGGATGCCATTAAAGTTCATGTGCGTGTAAAGGCAGGTGTCCCAATACTTTTGGAAACATAGGGTATGTATGCAGTGGAAATACATATGTAGATTTTATAAAGACTAAAAAAATATAAAAGATATGCATGACAAATATCAGAATATTTAAAGTGGCTTGGAACCTCTAAAGTGGCTTGGAACCTCTATCGGTAACTGGATAAGAAAAGTGAAGTAACTGTTCAGCAGATATAAATCTGCTGCAATGGCGGCAAAACCTTTAGGGACCTCCTGTGGCTGGAACTCTAGGGGTCTGTGGAACCCTGGTGGAGAAACCCTGGTCTATTTTCTCCACCATTTCTTTGCAGCACAAGTCTTTTCTGCAGGTGACAATAAATGACTGATTTCAGATAGGGAATCAGACATTCTAAAAACCTCAGCTGTCTAATCACCTGCAGGGTTAGATTAAGAGCAACTGATGCCCAATAATGGTGCCCCCCTTGGCCACTCTATTGTTTAACTGACAAAAAATTATGACTCAATGAGTGTTGAAAGTGAAATAAAAGTAAAAAAAATGTAAGAATCTACTTCAGCTTTCTTCTAGGGCAGCCTAAAGCCGGGCACACACAACTGGCATTTTCGGCCAGCAAAAGACCGATGAGAGCTTTTCGTCGGAAAATGCAACCATGTGTATGCTCCATCGGAATTTTGCTGGCCAGCCAAAGATTGAGAGCAGGTTCTCAATTTTTCAGACGAAAAAAGTTCAGATCGTGTGTATGCAATTCCGACGTGCAAAAACTCACGCATGCTCAGATTCAACTACGAGATGGAAGCTATTGGCTACTGGGTATTTAACTTCCTTTTTTCTAGTCCTGTCGGACGTGTTGTACATCACCGCGTTCTTGATGGTCGGAATTTGATGTGACCGTGTGTATGCAAGACAGCTTGACCAAAATCCCATCAGAATTCCATCGGGAAAACCATCAGAGCTTTTTCCGACCAAAATTCTGATCGCGTGTACGTGGCATAAGGCAATGCCCCACAACTGTAAAACAACTGTGTGACCAGGTGGTCTGCAGCATGGGATCTAAACAATGGAGGCCACAGGGTTAAATTTCAATAAGAATACATCTATTGGGGGAAGGGTAGGATCAGTTAGCTCACGGCAAGGGGGCAAAAAGAAACGCACTTTGTTTTAAAGTGCATGTACCCTTTAAGCCCCTGTACACACGGTCGGAGATTTCGACATCCAAATCCGTTGGATTTTGCCCGTCGGATCTTGTCCAAAACTGTTGCACACACACGGTCGGACTAAGTTGTCGAAAAATCCGATCATTCAGAACGTGATGACGTAATTTCGTTACGATGGGACTACGTTCAGGCTAGTAGCCAATAGCTTTGATGTAGGAATTTGATCTGAGCATGCGTGGCACTTGGTCCGATCATAATTCTCTACACATGATTGGAGTATGTCCGATCGAACCAGTTGGTCGGAAAATATTTCCAACAAGTTGGAAAATTGGGTCCGACGGATATTCCGACGGAATCAGTCCGATGCATACCACACACAGTCGGATTATCCGACAACACGGTCCGATAGGACACATTCCGACGAATTCTCCGACCGTGTGTACAGGGGCTTAGAGTATGATAGCTAGGATGGTGCCCCTTCTCTTGGTTCCCTATGCACACGCTTAATGTGCTTAATAGGTAATCCAGCCCCAATCAACTGGGAGTTGGGAGTTCACAGCCCACTTTTGTAAAAAGGTTTAGCCGTTTCCTGGAGAACTAATTTAGGCCAAAACATAAGGCTGACCTTGTGGTTAGAAAACAGCGAAGAAATCAATCTATTGACCTAAAAACAAAGCTTCAGTCTGGCCCATTTCCATTACAATTGTTCAAAATAACATTGCATAAAACATTAAAGAATAAGTCAACTCAAAATAGATATTGAGCTTTCGGTGGACATTGAAGCCCTGAATCACCTATCAGCTTCTTATATCTCTTTTAGTCTCCAGTGATGATCCTATTCTCTAATAACGAGAATCAAGTTCCTAAATCTAATTTCTGAGAGGATTGACTTGTATGTATTGTCTTACGTGCAAAGCTGAGAAACAAACAACAGAACAAGAGCAATGAAGCACAGTATAATAACCTAGAATCTATTATGGACAGAGCTACAGACTATGGATAATTTGACAGAAAGTTGGCAATTAAGCAAAAAGCTCTAATAATGCAAAGTGTATAGTCTTTGCATCATCTGTGATTGACTTGCTATGGTTAAACCACCACCATCACCCAAGGAAAGACTTGTTCCTACCATTATTTGATCCTGTGTTCCTGTGACTAGATGGGTCTGTTCCTGGGGCACTGCCTTCTTCTCGATTCTTGTGTGTTTCACCAGAGCCAACTGCGATCAGATCCTCTCCTTCGGTAGTGCAACAGTCTTCCCCATTTCCTTTATTTTTAATATCTCCATCCTCTTGTACACTGTGATCTCCTGAGTGCTCGGACTGCTCAGTAGACATCTCAGGTTCAGTCGTAACATCCTCTGAAGCAGTCCATTGATCATTGTAGGTGGGACCTACGTCAAGTCCAGGGTGAGTTGGACTCACCTTACTGGACTCGGAATCAGAGGAGGCATCTAACATGGAGGAAGAGAGCAAGGAAATGCTTACTAAGGAAGAAGTATTCCCCATAGACCAGTAGGGTCTACTTTTCCTTAAGTACCTGTTTTCTAGACACTGTGAAAGCGGCCATTTTGTGTGTAAGCCACTTTGAACATTGGACTCATCTCTGTAGAGTAAAACTTAAGTTACAATGAGCCAAGCTCTGATTAGGCTTACTGTATGCAGGCATATTCTGAGTTCAAAATGAATAATATTTTGGGGCTATACATTTATTTGGAACTCACTTGAGCCTCAGCAATATTGTTGGTTCTTAGGGAACCTGTAGGTCTCATACAAAATTGTGGCTTCCTTGTGTGTAGTCAACAGGTGCATGTTAAACAGCCACAACAAACACATTTGAAACAATTCAAAGTCATTTAGAATGTTTCTATGGTTTCAGAATTTCATTTTCTATGATAAAGTTTCTCCTTTTAGGTATGCTGGTTCCCACCCGACAGTCAGAAAGTCCCCAACATACAGAAACTGTGGTGAGCTAGTTAAGATACATTGACCACAGCAATATGGAGGATGGATTACACCACAACAATACAGAGGATGGGCCATGATAATAGGGAGGATGGACTAAACCACCACTAAATGGGTGAGGAACTGTACGACAAGACTATGAAAGATGGACTACAAAGTTCAAGCTGTGGATAAGATTTTTATCATCAGAAATGAATTCTTTAATGATCAGGGTTTTCCCGCTAAAATAGTTAGGTAAAACATTTATATCATTGCATTCAAATGGTCTTCTACCACAGTAACGACTACCCTCCCAGATGAAGCATTTACTCGTATTACTAAAAGAAGTACCTTCCAGGGTTGGATCGTGCGACACAAAACTGGTGTTCTTGAAGTCATATTTTTCACAGTTCTTTTCAGTTTGGTCTATGTAAAGAGAGAAACATGTCATTATTAACCTCAATAAAACCTTAAAAAAAAAGATATCTTTGTGTACTAGTAGCCATATTAAAAAAAAAAACTCATAGCCATACTTTTAGGGTTGATGAAAAAAACATCTACACTCTAGGTCAGATTTTCTTAACCTTTTGAACAGAGGGGAACCCTTGAAATAACTTTCCCATCTTAGGGAATCCCTGATAAAAATCACTATATTTATAACTCACACTGCACTAGTGTGATGGTCACCAGGAAGAATTCTCCTTACACTTGTGGACATCAGGACAAATTACTCCCTTACAGATAGCTAAAAAGATCAATGGTGTCAGTGGGAACTTATCAGAGAGGCAGAAATTGCTCATTGCTCAATGAACCCTTAGCAACCTCTGGAGGAACCCATGGGTTGCATGGAACCCTGGCTGAGAAACCCTTCTCTAGCTGGTAACTAAGGCATTCCAATGTATTCATCTTGACTATGCAGGACAGTTGGTAATTAAGGTATAAATACACATTTCGTAGATGTGTGAGGGTGTAATTAGAGTTCCCTCTACAATGTGGTGATATATAGACATGTGCAGAGTGAAATATTTCATTTCGGAATTTCGTTTTCGTCCGAAAAATATATTTATTTAGTTACTCCCGAAATTCGTGTTTATTTATTTCGTTTTTCATTCAAAAATTGCATTCGTCCGAAAATCCACATGCATTACGGTCAAATCTGTCTTTGAAGGCTTATGGTGTCTGTCGAATGTATAAAGAAGATTTGACTGAGCTGCTAAACTCTATATACAGTAGCCTATAGGTGGAGCATTTGACTCCGGAAATGTACGATTGCAGTGTCGTACAGTTTCGATGCTCCGTCGAATATTATTATAAACGTGTGGGTTTTTCGTTGCTTTGTCGAATCTCCGTCGTTCATGTTGAATGAATGGTCTAAGTCTCACAGTGTCAGGTGTCATCTTTTCTGTCTGTCGAATATTTTCTCTCTGTCAAATCTTTTCTCTATATAATCTTGGACTAATAGAGGTAAGGTTAGGCACATTCGACCACAGGTTCAATAGACACAGATTGTTATTGTCAGAGTCACGTCGAATCTCCTATTCTATATCGAACTGTTGTAACAATGAAAACGAAAATAAAGCATTTATTTATGTTGGATCTTTCGTTTTTCGGATTCTGCGCTTTCATTATCGTTTGTCAAAACGAAAACGAAAATACCTGAAATTTGGACGAAAATGCATTTGGACGAAAATGAATGCACATGTCTAGTGATATACAGATACTTTGAGAGAAGGACTTCTAGAGTAGTGGAATGACAAAGTAGTGGTGGCATGTATTCTATTTTTGCTGGCTGTTTGGACAGTGGCTAGAAAAAAGAGAAGAGCTCCTGCATGGTACAAATCTAAAGCATAGTAGAAATATTGCATATATTTAGTGTTATTGTTTGGTCCTTTGATCTATTGCTAATTTCCTAGTTGGTCTAGAATGGCAGTTTCCAAATCCCCGTGTACAGTGACGTTGAGCTGTGGTGTGAGGGACTGATAAGTCTTGTTTAGAATCATGGTTGGGGTCAGTAAAACATGCAGTTTATCGCCTTTAAGCACCATCTTTAGCTGCAAAGGCAATGGATGGAGATGTTCACATGCCACAGCCACTGCAAACATTATCCCCCATTGTGCTCTACAGCCAGTAGCACCTCCAAACAAATCACATTTCACAAATGGAGCTGACCGAAAAACTCTGCAACCACTTGCAATGCAAGTGCAGCATTAACGGGTTTAAAACAATGTGGATCGCCTTTTCATAGGCGTGGTAATCTTGCCACAAGTCTAAATGTAGGACAAAAAATTCAAGAAGGAGGGTAGAAGCAAGGAGCTAGACTCAATATATTATGTAGATAATAGAAAGTCTTGTGTTGGACCTAATACATCCTTGGTTCAGTAGCTTTCCACAAAACCAGAGGTCTTCCCAAACAATGGGGTCACAGAAACCAAGTAATCTATGGGGTTGATTTACTAAAGACAATCCACTGTGCAGTGCACTACAAGTGCACTTGAAAGTGCAGTTATAGATCTGAGGGGAAGGACTGAAATGAGAGGAAGCTCTGCTGATTTCTATCAACCAATCACGTGCAAGCAAAAATGCTGTTTTTTTTAATTTTCCTTGCATTTCCCCCTCAGATCTACAGCGACTGCACTTGTAGTGCATGGTGGATTTGCCTTTAGTAAATAAACCTCCAAGTGTATTAGAATGCCTAACACTCATAATGGGAGTCCAAGTATGTATTTTATTCATACATAGTTACATAGTTAGTGAGGTCGAAAAAAAGACACAAGTCCATCAAGTCCAACCTGTGTGTGTGCTTTCATGTCAATACTACATTGTATACACCTGTCTGTTGTGGTCGTTTAGGTACCTGTCTAATAGTTTTTTGAAATGATCTATGCTCCCTGCTAAAACCACTGCTTGTGGAAGAGAATTCCACATCCTTACCACTCTTAGACCCCTTTCACACTGGGGCACTTTGCAGGCGCTACAGCTCTAAAAATAGCACCTGCAAAGCGCCCTGAAACAGCTGCAGCCCCAAGGGCTTTCACACTGGAGCAGTGCGCTTGCAGGACATTAAAAAAACTCCTGCAAGCAGTATCTTTGAAGTGGTGAAGGAGCGGTGAATACACTATCTATGTCTATCCACGCCTATGCGGGGTGGTTTTAACCCTTTTTTGGCTGCTAGGGGAGGTTAAAACCACCCCGCTAGCGGCCGAATAGAGCTGCTAAAACAACAGTAAAGCGGCGCTAAAAATAGTGCCATTTTACTGCCGGTGCCCGTACCGCCCCAGTGTGAAAGGGGCCTTACCATAAAGAACCTTTTTTAGTGAATGGCCGCGTGTCTTTATGTTTCCTTGTGCGGAAAAGTTTTATCCCTATTGTGGGGTCACCAGTATGGTATTTGTACATTTAAATCATATCCCCTCTCAAGCGTCTCTTCTCCAGAATAAGGTCAGTGCTCGCAATCTTTCCTGATAGCTAAGGTCCTCCAGTCCATTAATTAGCTTTGTTGCCCTTCTCTGTTGCATGCATCCATTATTCATTCAGATGTCAATGCATTTTGGAGGTCAAATAATCCTGCTTCCTCAGGACTTTAACATTTATCCAGTAGATATTGTGGTATAGATTACAGCCCTGAGGAAGGGGGATTGTTTGGCTCCTGAAACACATTGGCTTCTTGAGTGTATATCTTTGCCATTTCTGGATCAATAAAATGCATACTTGGACTCGCATTATTTGTGTTTGGCGCTCCTTTAGGTTCAAAAACACATACAATTCCTGAACAGTCTGGCTTTCAGATTTGGGTTTGCAGGCATCAGAACAGTAAAGTTTGTCACATTGGAAAGGACTTATATGGATTGCCCAGCAAGCTTTGCATGTTTGGCTCGTCTGTTCATTACAAATGTTCCCGTTAGGAGACACTTTGCAGTCTAGGTTTATACTGTTAAGACTGTGAGTCATCCTTGGAAGAAACAGAGCACTAATTATATCTACCCGGATTGTACGCCATAGTTACCTAGTCATTACAGAAAATCAAATAACCCAAAAAATATAGCTCTTACATGTTATTACCTGTTGTGTGTCACAATCATTCTGCAATGAATAAAGAAGAAGTTATCTCTAGTAAATCTATTGTTTGAACCTCTAGTCCAGAGGTTTCAAACTGGTGGCCCTCCAGCTGTTGAAAAACTACAAGTCCCATGAGGCATTGCAAGGCTGACAGTTAAGAGCAAGACTCCCAAAGGCAATGGCATGATGGGACTTGTAGTTTCGCAACATCTGGAGGGCCACCAGTTTGAGACCCCTGCTCTAGTCGCTTTTATATCTTCTTGAAAGACAATTCTAGCTAAAAATTTTAAAGCCCAACTATGGAAAATGAAAAAGTCTTCTAGTGCAGTTGGGCTGTGCTCTCACTTCAGCAGTTAAGTGCTCGTTTACTTCTAGGGGACAATGAAAAGCAGTTGTATTTATTTAATCATCTGCTCCTTCAGGCTCCTCAACACTGCTAGAATGGTCCCTGCATCCCCCTCTTCCCTCTGCTCTGGCCGTCTAAGTTCCTCTGAAGTCATCAAGACTGAAGAAGACCCCATAGTCCTGCATTGGACATGAGGATGCTGAGGGACAGTCTCCTGCTGAAGCAGAGGGAAGCATTGTTTGCCAGGGGAGCGGAGGACCAGGTGAGTAAAAATGCTTTTAATTTCTACTAGATTCAAAACCATCAGGCTGATGCATTCTTTCTCCTAGGCCTTCAGCCAGCAGCAGATGCCATAAGCTACCACAATGCCTCCCAGCTCTCATGGTGCCCCAAACCCTCCATAATTGCCCACGGTGTCCCTTAACCCCATCAGTGCCCCCAGCCCTCCCTGAGTCCCCCACCCCTCCCAACTCTGTGCTTCCACAGTTCTGCAAAGCCCGGTGCAGTGCCCCCCAGCCTACTGTAGGTCCTCCAGGCAATTCAACAGTGTCTCCCACAGTGCCCTACATAACAAACCTACAAATCCCCCGGCTTCCTCGAGATACCTCTCCAGACACCTCAACCTCTGCAGGGCCCCAAGTCTTCTGCAGCATTCTAAACCCCTCCAGAATCCTCATCCCCCAAAGTGTCTTCCAGAATTTCAGTACACATTTTGCATTCCCACAATTTTCCAGGCCCTGGTCTCAATAAAATTGAGAACCACTGCCTAGACTAAACAAGCAGTTAAGCCTTGCAGTGGACTTTTTAGGTTCCCAGTTTTTGATAGTGAGTTTCACATGGGACTGACAGAACAGGATCTAAGGAAAAATCCCTTCCCTGGGACTGAGACAGCAAGTTTAGGAAGGTTTAGAATAGGGGCTTCCAAACTGCAGCCCAGGGGCTAGATGCAGTCATTTGCTTGCCTATATGCAGCCCTTAAGACACTATTCCTCCCATTGACAGTAACAATGGGGTATTATTCCTCCCGCTGATACCATTAATGGTGCACTATTCCTCCCACTGACACCAATAATGGGTCACTATTACTCCCACTAACACCAACGATTGGGCTCTATTTCTCCCACCACTGACACCAATGAGACACCAATGAGACTCCTTTTTTTTGAGTGATCTTCCAGCAAAAGACATTCAAGGTGATGTAAATATGCTGCCTACCCTGACAAACATGGCCAGATCTAGATAAACAGACACACTTCTGACCAATGAAAGCATCTTGCACAGGCCACTCATGCAAATTTGTGCTATGAAATATGGGACATGTAGGGGATCAGATATCTATGAATGGAGCTACATGTTATCACTCTTCAAACTAATAAAAAATTATTTTGGAAAGTCGGCAGGAAGAATGCTGCTCACACTTGTGGTCATTGGGAAGAATTACCCTCTTACAGATATCTTAAAAGATCAACGGTATCAGTGAGAACTTTTCTGAGAGACGGAAATTGGTCCTTGTTTAAGGAACCCATGGCAACCTCTGGAGGAACCATAGAACCCTGGTTGAGAAACCTTGCGCAAACATCATTGAAAAATAAGCGTTTCCTGGACAATTTTATTCGCAAAACTTTGTTGCGTTGTGCTGAACTTAACAACACAGATATATATATATTTGTTTAAATACAAAGCATTTAGTACTACTTTAATGGTTTCAGGTATGGACAGCCAAAGTGTTTTGGGAGCTAAGACAATTCATCAGGGCTTGAAAATGTTCCCAGCACTTAAATGGACTAAAACTAGCCAACAGATATGTATAAGATCTAATTGTTCATAGGAACTCAGATGAGCCGACATTTACAGCAACATGTTCACCGCTTAGTGTGGAGCTTTTCAGTGCTTCGCAGTGCTCTGCGCCCCGATCCCACCCTGTTTTGAAGCCTCCGGCTCTAATCAAGTGCTTAAAAAAAAAAACCTGATTGAAATCCATGCGTGGGGGGGGGGGGGGGGCTTGGGGCTGGGTGTGGGCACCCGTGCGCCCTGGTGCTTCTGTTGTTCTATTTAACTTTGAGTACCCACTGGGGAGTCCAGGTGCCTGCTGGAAAGAAACTGTACGCAAGAGCTGGTGCAATTTTCTTTCCTGCAATCCCCATCAACTGACTGTGAATCCCTCCCGCTGAGCTATTGTGTTCTCCCAGCAGAGGGGCACAGGGAGCCACCCCTGCTGGGAGAACACACAGTGATTAATGCTACCGGCTGTATCCGCTGGCAATAATCACATAAAAAACCCGACATGCTGGTTGTACCTAAGTCAATCGATGGATCAACATAGGTACATTCAGCCTACCCATAGATGGTTCGAATCTTAGCTGGTCCCTGTTCAACTGGCCAAGATTCAAACCATCCATAGCTGGCTTTATCTTTACCTTTTAAAGCCGAGCTCCAGGCAGATATAAAACACACACAAATCTGTAATCAATACATCCTTAAAAGTATTTTCTTAATGCAAGCAATGTAAGTATCCGAATCTGATTGGTATCAAGCTCTAGCAATCCCCTATATAGCAAAGCTGAGGCTGGGACAAAGAGAAGCAGCACAGGGAGTCAATCAGTTGTACTGCAGTACTCAGAACATGGAGGAACACGCTGTTAGTGGAGAGGAGTAACAAGTGAAACAAATATGAGCTCATTGGTCTGTTGTTTCTCTATTCACTGTCCAGTCACACGCTGGAGGAGGGACAAGACCTGTAAGCAATAGTAAACTACAAAAGAGAAAATCCAGCCCCCCTCCCCCCCACCCCACAGGCCTATGCTTTGCGACAGAGCGGGGTAAATTTCAGGACCGGATGGACAGAAATACAAATCCTTTAATGGGTAAACAATCCCCATACTGTGTGTGTATTTCATCTGTGTATTTAGTTGTTTGCCTGAAGTTTAGTTTAAAGCCCACAGGACAACCATTCAATATTCTACTTTGCTTTTACAGTCTAGGAAAATGATTGCAGTCTTTAATATACATCAATGGCCTGTTCAGGGGCAGATCTGCCCCCCCCCCCCCCCGAGAAATTAGATGTAGCTGGGTTAGGGGGCAGGTGTTAGAAGGCGGGTGAGAGAGTGGGCGGCTCTGTGGGCGGGTAAGAGAGAGCCAGTGGGGCAGTCAGCTGAGCAGCTTGGCGGGCCGGTGGGAGAGCAGGTGGGTCGGGCAGCTGAATAGCTCGGCGGATGGGTGAGAGAGCGTGCAGCTTTGCAGGCGGCTGGGCGAGTGTGAGAACAGACGGGCCTGGCAGCTGGTGGCTCAGTGGGTGAGAGGGCGGCTGGCCAATCAGCGAGCCGGCGGGCGGGGGAGCAGAGAGATGACATCATCTCTCACTGCCCGCCCTGCATCCCTGCAGGAGCACCCTTACTATGCAGGCAGCCACGGGCAGCAGAGAGATTACATCATCTCTCTGTGGCCTGACTCTGGGACACAGCAAGAGACAATCCCCACCTTAGCAGGAAAGTGACACAGCAAGTGAGAATCGGCAACGAGTGACATGTGACGTGGCAAGGGACAATCTGCACCATGTGGCAAGTGACAGTCCACAACAAGTGGCAGGTGACGTGGCAAGTGATAATCCGCAACGCGTGACAGGTGATGTGGCAAGTGACAATCCGCAACATATGGCAGGGGGCGTGGCAAGCCACAATCTGCATCTGGTGGCAGGCGATGGTGGCAAGTGGCAATCCGCAAAGTGTGGCAGGTGGCGTGGCAAGGGACAATCTGCAATGTGTGGCAAGTGACGTGGCAAGTGACAATCCACAACAGGTGACAGGTGATATGGCAAGTGACAATCCGCAACATGTGGCAGGTGACATGGCAAGTGACAATCCGCAACATGTGGCAGGTGACATGGCAAGTGACAATCCACAACAGGTGACAGGTGATATGGCAAGTGACAATCCGCAACATGTGGCAGGTGACGTGGCAAGTGACAATCCGCAACATGTGGCAGGTGGCGTGGTAAGTGACCATCTGCATCTGGTGGCAAGTGACAATCCGCAACGTGTAGCAGGTGACGTGGCAAGTGAAAATCCGCATCTGTTTGCAGGCGACGGTGGCAAGTGACACACTCAGGGCTCCCACTGACTCTGCATTATGGTGAGTTGAACCATTTCATTTTATATAACAATGTGATAATAGAAATAATCCCCTTTAATCATCCATGGTGCCACAATAAAGCGATATTTCCTCGATAAATTGCCCGCAAAAAAACGTATTTTCTGGAAATGCCCCTCCCGAGACTAGACTCTGGATCCGCCCCTGGGCCTGCTATTTATGCATTTACTATTTACAGGCCTGTGATTTATGTATGAACATTAATTACCTGTTATGTTACCGGTGATTATCTGTGACTGATCATATAATCATTTTACAATCCAACCGTTACTCCCAAACTGCCACCCTACAAAACTGGGACACTGTAAGGCAATGCCATGAATGGCTTCACTCCACCCTGACCCCATACCACGAATAGATGGGTGTGGTGTGCCGTTATGAAATTACAAACACTATCTGATATATATAATCTGGTGTGCAGGTTTCGTCTATTTCAAAATCATTTTTAGGGCTGTCAGTTTGAAGCTGGTCAGCCTTACCAAATAAGACGAGTGGATTGACTTAGAGGAACACTGCAACTCTCAGGTTATTATTCTGTATCTGATTAAAACTGATCTCCAGGCAAACAGCTAAATATGTTGAAATGCATATATGGCAGCTGTTTTATCAGCCAGCCTTATGACCTGAATGAATGGGCCACCTCTTTGCCTCCAGCCTGTGATTGGATAGCAAAGGAGCAGAGGCACCTTCATAGGTCACTCCTCTACTTACTCTTCTCTCTCATGTCAGCAAGCTCCTTGTCAGCACATCTGATTGGCTCCTATTCCTGTCCCTCCCTCTCCCAGTGTGAATGCTGCTGTACAGGAGATGACAAGAGGCTCCTACCACCTCAAGCTCAAGTACTTACACAGTTTTTCCCCATAAATCAGACCGGGTCTTATATTATTTTCTGCTACAAAAAACACACTAGGGCTTATTTTCGGGGGATGTCTTATCTATGTCCCCTGTTTTCTCTCCCAATCTCCCGCTGTCATCATTATGACATTTTTTATCCCAAAAATATATAATCCTTTTTGTAAAAATATTATATCTTGTCCAGTGAGTTTCTCTTTGTAACTTTATTGTCGAAAAATATCTTATTTACAGTGGCGCTGGGCACTCACGTGATCCATCTGAACTCTTCTTCCCCGCTCCTAGCACTGCCAAGGGAAGGACCAAGATGCCTGCTGACATCAGCCCCGCTCCGAGCACTGCCAAGGGAAGGACCAAGATGCCTGCTGACATCAGCCCCGCTCCGAGCACTGCCAAGGGAAGGACAGAGATGCCTGCTGACGTCAGCCCCACTCCAAGCAGAGCCATGGGAAGGGTCATTGTGCCTGCTGACATCAGCCCCGCTCCGAGCACTGCCGAGGGAAGGGCCGAGATACCTGCTGAGATCAGCCCTGCTCCGAGCACTGCTGAGGGAAGGGCCGAGATGCCTGCTGACATCAGCCCCGCCAAGATGCCTGGTGATGTCAGCCCCGCTCCGAGCACTGCCAAGGGAAGGGCCAAGATGCCTGCTGAGATCAGCCCAACCAAGATGCCTGCTGACATCAGCCTCGCTCCGAGCACTGCAAAGGGAAGGGCCAAGATGCCTGCTTATGTCAGCTCCGTTCCGGGCACTGCCGAGGGAAGGGCCGAGATGCCTGCTGATGTCAGCTCCGTTCCGGGCACAGCCGAGGGAAGGGCTGAGATGCCTGCTGACATCAGCCCTGCTCAGAGCACTGTCGAGGGAACGGCCGAGATGCCTGCTGACTTGCTGGTCACCGGCTCTCCTTTCCTCACGCTGTGTCTGAAGGGGTGCAGGGGAAGCGTGTTCTGGAAAGATGTCCATGGATGCCCTCTCAGAACAACAGAGCCGCGCTGCAGCTGTCTGACGTCTATGGCATGGTTAGCACTCTCCTGTTTTAGTAAATCAACCCCATTGAGTAATCCAATGCTCTTCAACACTTAAAAATATTGAACAACAAAAACTTGACAAGTGCTCTAATCTTTTCCTACTTCATCCAAACCTAAAAAAAAAAAAAAAAAAAATTTTGAACTTTTTAAAAAGCGAAGCATAGGGAATAGGGATTTGTATCACTCTGGGCCACACATAGACAATTAGTCAGTATTTTCACGCAAATGACAACTTAAAACATTTGTTATCCATGCTTACCTGAGGCATTGTAGCAAAAGACATCCCACATAGTAGTAACGTTGGGGTGTTGCACATAGAGTCCTACGAAGTTATTAGCGCATTTTTTATTTTGTGTTAAGCGAGGAATGACCACTGTGTTATTGTCTATCCAACCATACCTGTAAAAGAAAGCCAGATTTATCAACCATTGTGATAGAGTAGACATGATCTGCAGATATTCTCCTTGCCAACAACCATTGATGATCGACAAGGTTGAGTGAGAACATGGAGGGGGTTCCTTTATCTATTCTCCACAATAGACAGCTTGAAGAACCTCACAATTATCTCCAGGATGAAGTTAGAGATATTTTACGTTGTGTCAACTTGTGTATTAATATCTGTGAACCAACCCCATCATTATCTCATACGGAGTAGAGGTTTGGAGGAGATGTGTCCTAAACTGTACACCAGGGGTCTCCAGACTTTGTAGACAAAGGGCCATTTTACTGTCCTTCAACTTTAGGTGGGAGAAGAAAATTACTTGGCATCAGTGGGAGTAAACAATTCCCTATCAGTGGTAATAGGGGAAGTAATGGTGCCCAATCATTGGTGTCAGAGGGAGAAATAGTGCCCCATCAGTGATATCTGTGGGAGGAATAATACCTCATCATTGGTGTCAGTGGGAGGAATAGTGCCCCATCATTGGTGTTAGTGGGAGGAATAGTGCCCCATTATTGGTGTCAGTGGGAGGAATAGTGCCCCATCATTGGTGTCAGTGGCAGGAATAGTGCCTCATCATTGGTGTCAGTGGCAGGAATAGTGCCTCATCATTGGTGTCAGTGGAAGGAATAGTGCCCAATCATTGGTGTCAGTGGGAGGAATAGTGTCCCATTATTGGTGTCAGTGGGAGGAATAGTGCCCCATTATTGGTGTCAGTGGGAGGAATAGTGTCCCATGATTGGTATCAGTGGGAAGAATAGTGTTCCATCAGTGGCAGGAGCTATGCCTCACTGTTACTGACAATGGGGGGGAATAATGCCCCAAGAGCCAGATAAAATCAAGCACATTCAGCCCCTGGGCTCAGTTTGGAGACCATTGCTTTAAACTGTAGCAAAAGGTAGCAAACAAAGTGTCTCCCATTCCAATGTTTGCAGCATACTTTCTGCTCTGAAGCCACATGCTGCCCCATGCCGGTTTCTAATTTGTTAGATTAATTGATAAGTCAAATATTTCAGATTTGACCGATTATTTCTAATAAGACCAATTATGGCTTTTTTTAAATTTTTAGCTCATCCCCCCCCATGTGCTAAAAAAAAAAAAAAAATGTACTAAGGTATTTTTCAGTGTTTGGCAACTCGGTAATCAGTGGAGCAGCTTGTGATTGCTTTGGGCTGTTCTGGGCTCCACACGTTGCAGGTTTGATTGTTTCCTCCTGCCTTCTGGAGGATTCTAGAATGTAGTGGGCTGTAAAGGCAAATCAGCAGCCTGAATAATTATGTTGTCTTAGGCAAATCATTGGGGGATGGTGCCCAGAAGGTGGCTGGGGAGTGCATAAATAATCTAGGGTCTGGAGATGTCCTAGTTCTTGTCCAGGAGGAGAGTTCCCAGCCTGCAGGGCTGGTGCCCTTCTAGGCTGCCAAGCTGAAATTTTACTTATGCTCGTCAAGGTCCCAGCCACGGTAAATCCGGGAGGCTGTTTAATGAAAGTCTCTGGAACTAATCAAGGAATTTCACTAAGGATCTGGTCTGCAGAGTTCTGGAGTGCCTACATAATTTCCTGGAAACCTCACAGCACCCGGCCTCAGTACCCCTATCAAGAGCCCTCAGCCCAGGCTGGCTCTTGAGCGCAGATGTGCAAATATTAAAATACCTTTATGGGTGGATGCCAGTCCGGAGGAGTGGGCATTTCTACGCAGACTGTATTTGCACACCGATCCCCCTACATGTGATGCTGAGCCTCCATGATAGACAGTAGGGATGAGCAAAACTGAGAGTTTATAGACGATTAATTTAAAATTGCTCTTCACAGTTATCAATTACCAATTACCGGTAATAGAAAATAACAGCGCTGTACCTGCAGATCTCAAATTCAAAATTCATAGCAAGCTCCACCTGCTCTTCAGTTGCAATGATGGCACCCAACTCAACACAGGTTTTCCTGGCCTCCTCGGCTGTCTGATTGTATCTGGCACCTTTCTCCACATGGAAAACACCCATGAACCGGCAGCTGATATCTGAAAGCAATGAGAGGTAAGCCGTGTGTGACTTCATCAGAAAAGCAAACAGGAGATAAAAGTCATGGAACAATGAACAATAGTTTGATGAAGAATTCTTCTTTTTTCAGTATGAAGTAAAGAGGAACTTAAAGCGTATTTGCACTTTTGCAGCCAAATTCAAACAAAACCAACTTTATATTTGTTACCTGTTCCCATTCACAATGTATTACTTAAAAAATAACAATCTTACTTAATTTCTGTGTAATGGTAAAGTGGAGATCATAATTAACACTGTGCTGGCAGATCTTATTGTCCTTTGTAAACTAGATATCTGCCCTACAAAGGGTTAAGATATAAAGACTTGGGTGGCACATGTAATACATAGTAACTACATAGTAGCAGGCATGTACTGGCCATTGAGACTACAAGGAGTTTACCGGTGGGCCGATGGCTCAGTTTCAGTGACAAAGTAATGGCTGCACGGCTTGCCCTCAACTTCACGCAGTGATGTGAGAAAGATGCGAAAAATACACAGGAGAATAAGTGAAATAATAAAAGAGGTTAGTGAGGACTCCTTATGTTATGCTACTTATGTTTTTTTGCACAATTACGTATAGTTTTATATACTGTTTTAGTGCTTGTTTGCAAAATTAAAGCGGGCTGGTCTGGATGAAGTCCAGGGCCAAATTTTTGTCCCAGTCCAGCCCTGCATAGTAGGTGAGGTTGAAAAAAGACACAAGTCCAATGTGTGTGATTATATGTCAGTATTACATGTATTGTCTGTTAATGAACTTATAAAACCTGTCCCTCAGTCTTCCCCTAATTGTACAGCGCTACATTTAATAAAGTCTCCATACACACTGCAGCACATAAACCAACGTTTTTTTGGGAGTTTGGGCGTTTTGTATATTTAACAGCCCATAAACTCCCCTCTATGTTATCCTATGTGTCCAAGCACACATGGACGTTTTTGGATGTTTTATCAGCAGTGGAGTTTATGGGCTGTTTTCTGAACGCCATAAAATCGCGTGCAGGAGTCGCTTTTCTGACCACAAAAAACGGCAAACGGTGATAAACGCTGATAAACGCTCAAACATGTGGCTCCCCAGCGTTTTTTAAACATTTTTTAACTATTGAAATTTTTTTTTTAATTTAAATAAAAAAAAAGGCTAAAAAATGCTAACGTGGAGAAACGCAAAAAAACGCAAATAAGCGCTATTGCAAAAATATTAAAAAACGTTGAAAGTCTCCCTGCAAAGCTACTGGCGTTTTTATAACGTTATTTTAACGTCCTGTGTGCAAAGAGCCTAAGCATAAGCAATGGAATCTAGGTATAGAGTTCATGGTGAATTCCTGCTCCAAAGAAGCAACTAGAACGCTAATGCCGCGTACACACAAGCGGATTTTCCGTTTGAAAAATTTATTTTCAGACGGAATTCCGCTCAAGCTTGGCTTGCATACACACGGTCACACAAAAGTTTGCTGAACTTTCGACCGTCAAGAACGCGGTGACGTACAACAACAAACACTACGATGAGTCGAGAAAATGAAGTTCAATGCTTCCGAGCATGCGTCGAATTGTTTCCGAGCATGCGTAGGAATTTTGCGTGTCGGAATTGGTACAGACAATCGTAATTTTCCACCTTTGTGACCTATAAACTGTACAACTCAGTTGAACAACAAACTGAAATCTTTCAGGTGGAGGGAAGTAAAAATAACAAAATTCAAATAATATGGTTGCATAAATGTGCACACCCTTAAACTAATACTTTGTTGAAGCACCTTTTGATTCTATTACAGCACTCAGTCTTTTTGGGTATGAGTCAGCATGGCCCATCTTGACTTGGCAATATTTGCCCACTCTTCTTTACAAAAGCACTCCAAATCTGTCAGATTGTGAGGGCATCTCCTGTGCACAGCTCTCTTCAGATCACCAAACAGATTTTCAATCAGATTCAGGTCTGTGCTTTGGCTGGGCAGTTTTATCTTCTTCTGGTGTGTTGGTTTGGATGTATGCTTTGGGTCGTTGTCCTGCTGAAAGATGAAGTTTCTCTTCATGTTCAGCTTTGAAGCAGAAGCCTGAAGGTTTTGTGCCAATATTTGGAACAGTTCCCTCTATCTTGACTAAGGCCCCTGTTCCAGCTGAAGAAAAACAGCCCCAAAGCATGATGCTGCCACCACCATGCTTCACAGTGGGTATGGTGTTCTTTTGGTGATGTGCAGTTTTTTGTTTTTGCACCAAACATATCTTTTGGAATCATAACCAAAAAGTTCAACCTTGGTTTCATCAGCCCATAACACATTTTTCCACAACTGAGCTAAAACATATTGCGGTGTGTACTGGGCTTTAGACGTGACTTGTTCAGAAAGTAGACGAAAGACAGGGCAGCCTGAAATAACTTTAGCCGTCTGTCTGGAGTTCATCTATTAATAAACTCCATATGGTTTAGGCTCAGCGATGTCCCGTCCATAAGGGGTGCAGGGGCGCCGCCCCCCTAATCTCTATGCGCAGGCCCCTAATCTCCATGCAGGGTTTTTTTTTTGGTGAAGCACATGATTAGAGCCGGAGGCTCTAGTTGGCTTCAAAAAGGTTGGGCTTGAGCACTGCGTCCTGAGCCCACCCACTTGTGACAATAGCGAATCAACATTCTCTATTGTCTTGCTGCTTCTCCTCCCAGCCAATTGGGAAAGGAAGTGGATCTTTAGACTGGATTAGCCAGGAGGAGAAGCGTCTGGATTGGCCTGGAGGAGAAGCCAGGGGAAGCGACCAATGCTATCTGTATGGGGTAAGTGCGGAGCCGGTGGGCTTGCGAGCAGGGCTGGCAAACGGGGGGGGGGGGGGGGTTTGTTTGCTAACCCCTTCCCAAAAAATGGAGCACCACTGTTTAGGCTGCTGGCCATATGGGCTGCCTAGTTCACATTCCACAGTGACCAGTGTCCTCTCCACATATTAATAGCTGAATTAGCAAGCTTGATTAGGCACAACAGATTATCAAATGCATTTAAAAAAAAAGTCATTAAACAAATTCCACGATTATTAATTATATATCTAGCAGAAAAATGAAAAAACATCAAATTTCCCAAAAATATAATTCACAGCATGAAAAAGATAAACTTTAAACCAAGCTAAATTTCCAGACTGGATATCATCTGAATGTTTGGATATATCACTTTAAATGTAATTTATTTTATTCCTGTTGCTGGATTCATTAATAATCTAGGTTATGTTTCCATTCTATACCGCATGTTCCAGCACAATGGAATTTTACTGTAATTAATTGTAAGTATTTTTTTTTTTTGTTTTTTTTTTTGTTTTAATTCCTCCAACCCTACTGGATTATTTATTAGCCTACATTATTTTTCCAGCACAATGCAATCTTACTGTAAAAACTCCTGTCTGCAGCTGTGTATTACCGAGATCCGGATGAATCATGCTTGGAGTAACAAGGAGGGGAAACCCACAGCAAACAACACACTGCGTTCCGGCGACCTATTATGTGTACATAGTACCCACACTATGACTACGTCCTTCAGGCTTGAACAGCTTATATGAGAAGACAAGGAATACAAGTTTACCTTACGGCAATCTGTAATGTAAATCCTCAGAAAGAAGGATAATTCTATATTTATAATTATTCTGGTTCAGTTCACATTTCCTTAAAGCAGCTTACTAAAACGCGTAAGCTAGCTAAAGGCATCAGGGAAACCAATAAACAGACTAATACAAACATGTTTTGTTTTTTTCTTTACTCTCGTGCCCCTTTTCCGAGAGGTCTTTCCCCCCCCCCGGGTTTTGCATCAAGTCATCTTTGGCTGGCTTCTTCATCCTTGCTCTTTGCTGGCCTACAGATGACATTGTGCTAGACCTAGTGTATGCGCCATATGGGATCTGGGTTGGCTTCTTATTGAACAACAACAAGTCACCCAAAATCTTGAATGGCACATGTGCCGTAAGGAGACCTAGTGTGTGTGGGGTATGCATAGCTCCCAACTGTCCCTGATTTTGAGGGACTGTGCCTGATTTGGAGCAATGTCCCTCTGTCCCTCTTTCTTTGTCTTTGTCCCTCATTTTGGTCTGATCTATATAATTGTATATAAAATGCACTTTTTATCTATCATAAAGTGTTTCCCAGTGCTAAACCTTTCATTTAATTTCTAAATTGCTGCATTTGTACATTTTAAAAGCCATTATAAAGGAATAGTAGTGGTAAAAAAAAAAGTCCCTTGTGGATTTAATTAACCTTTTTTTGGTTAATTCTCCTTTAAGGGAGTGTGGCAGGGGGCGTGTCCTATGCCTACATACATTTGTTGGTAGGTGTGCCTCATTCCCATCTCAAAATGTTGGGAGGTATGGGTATGTGATCTGGGAGGGCTTATTGTTCACTAACGCGTTCCAGATCTCATACTGCACATGCAACTGGGAGGCCAAGTTATCAGTGCCCACTGAAAACCAGGAGGTGCCTGGACAAAAAAGCTATTAAAAATTTTTTTTTTAATTACTTTATGATTGTAGTGCTTACCACCGAAGGGGCCACTGAGAATATAGCTAAGTCTCCCTAATGTTGGCCATAAATGGTTTGAATCTTGGCCGGTTCAGCAGGAACCAGCCAATGTTCGAACCATGTATGGGCAGGCTGATTGATTGATCGATCAACTTGGGTACAACCAGCCTGTGGGATTTTATATGCAACAATTGCTAGCGGCCACTAGCAATTATCACTGTTCTTCAGACGTGGGTGCCTTTCCTAGCCCCCCTACCAGGTGAACACAAAGCCTCTACGGGAGGGATTCCCCCATGAACACAGTCAAGTGATTTTCTTTCTGCAACCCGTGGTTGAAATGTTTGTTATTTAAAAAACGGGGGGGGGGGCGAACTTTTAGATCAGAGGTGCGCCCCAACCTTTTGCAGAGTGAGAGCCACTTAAGTGACTTGGTAACCGGTCACAGGCCACAATGAGCGGAGCGGGCAGATGACAGGTCCATATGACATGGACACAGCCCAATTTGCTTCATGGGCCCTCTGATCTGATCTGCCCAGATGGAAGGGGACGGATCCCCTTCTGTTTTTTCTTAGCAGATTGGATTGGAGGTAAATGGAGGGTCCGATTGGGTTGGACCGATTGTGTGAAAGGGGCCTAAGGCTACATTCACATGGATGCACTGCAGTTTACCCACATCGCAGGTGCAGCACAGTGCACCTGTGGCTTTCCTGTGGGTTAGCTGCACTTCGCCATAGACAAAGACTTATTCACAACCCTGATGCTGTGGGATGGCGTGTCGGCAACCCACGATCTGGGCTTGCCAACCAGCCATCCCAGATCAGGAGGTCGCGGGCCACATTGGAGCACTCCGCAGGCCACATGTGGCCCCCGGGCTACTGGTTGGGCACCCCTGCTTTAGATTCACTTTAATATGGGTTTTCATTTGGACTTTAAAGTGGTTGTAAACCCATTACAACCACTTTAACCTACAGGTAAGCCTAGATTAAAGCTTTCTTGTAGGTGCAAGAAATATCTCCCAAACCTAAAAGATTTAGGACAGTGTTCAACAACCCTGTGCCCAGGGCCCACTAACATGTCAGGTCTTATGTATTACCTTGGGGGGAGATGCGGACTAGAATACTGCAATCACTGTGCAGCAAATGATATCACCTGTGATGTATTTCAGTTATCTTGCAAACCTGGCCTGTTAGTGGGCCCTGAGGACAGGGTTGATGACCACTGGTTTAGGAGATATTTGCAGAAATATTCGCAGAAATAGCGGCATCGAGCGCAGGTGCACTGAGCGTGCCATTTTCTAATGGCGATCATGCCATTAGCGGCGTCACCAGCGCGCATGCTTGGGAGTGACGGCACCAGCACAGGAGCAACGTCATCGTGGCTCCGGCCAGTCACAGCACCAGAGCCGCGATACCCGGAAGTCACTCCAGGATAGATGGCGGCGTCGGAGGAGGGGAATGAGGATCGCTTTGGGGGCTTCGATCTCAGGTAAGTAATTCATAATGAGCTAGTATGCTACGAATACTAGCTCATTATGCCTTTGTCTTGCAGGGGTTCTTTTTTTTTTTTTTTCTGAAATTTTACTTCCTCTTTAAGGCTTTTCTATGCAACATACTGAATACTGCTTCCAGATGGAGAGCAATGGTCCTTCTCTACAACATGCTGGTAGTGGGAAGGCTTTTCTACTCATCTGGAGCTGCTTTCTAAAGAAAATATTGTAATTATAAGAATTTGTAAGACTTTGCTGTTGGGCTTTACATAAAAAAAAAAATAGAATATGAATAAAGCATAGATAAATACA
The DNA here is from genome assembly GCF_037356315.1 of Lithobates pipiens. Lineage (NCBI taxonomy): Eukaryota > Metazoa > Chordata > Amphibia > Anura > Ranidae > Lithobates > Lithobates pipiens. The sequence continues at coordinate 231,552,517 of NW_027507686.1, read as the reverse complement.
TAAACCATGGAACACTGCCCAAATCTCATTGCTAATTGGCTCTGCTTTTTATGTATCTAATTCTGCATGTGCAGTATATACAGCAGCAGTAAATAGTATGTTGCTGATTTATTAAATAAATGATCTCTACATTTGACTTCCCAGATGCTGCATAATTTAACTATACTTTTTTTTTTTGAATAAATACATTTCATAATTTCTCCTAAAAACGTATTTAAAATTACCGTAATTGTCGGGATGAGTTATTGTTACTGAATATCTGTGGTTTCTGCTCTAGCATTATGTACCAATGTTTCACACAGCAGTCTCCCATTAAGTGGAGATATACTGTACCGGAGGTGCTGATCCTCATCACTCCTCTGTGCCCGCTCAGGGCATGTCACTGTTTATTGTCTATGTTTTATTAGCTCTGCTGCAGAACTGTTTGGCGAGAGTCTTTGGGTACATAGTTCTCTCTGTTCTGAGAATAACGAGGTGTAGTTTGACACTCCTGGACAGATCAGGTATATTCCACATAAACATTAAAAAGTGTTTATAAACCCAAATTCTATTTCCAGTATGTTTTGGCATCACCCATCCAAAAAGCGGGCTACACACTTAAGATGTTCAAATCCAGCCAAGGTAATGACGGCACAACGCTCACACCCACCCAAAGCCATTGGCATGCCACAATTGCTTGCGGCCACTAGCAATAATCACTGTGTTCTTCAGACGTGGTTGTCTTTCCCAGCTTTACCAGGAGAACACAAAGGCTCCACGGGAGGGATTTCCCCATCGACAGTCAAGGGATTTTCTTTCCTGCAACCCATGGTTGAAATGTTATCTAAAAAAAAAAAAATTGAAAAAACCCCCGAACCTTTAGATCAGAGGTGGCCAACCCAACCAGCAATCATCTGGGACACGTCACCGGTCCCAGATGATAGCCTGGCATGGCTCGCGCATTCGCAGTGGGTGCCCGGATGTGAAGCCACAGCCGGGCGCCCACTGTTACAACGCCGGCGCCTCAGAGAGGAGGGGGAGATGAGCGTGGCTTCCCCCGCATCTCTGGACCCTGGAACAGGTAAGTGTCCGATTATTAAAAGTCAGCAGCTGCAGTATTTGTAGCTGCTGACTTTAATTTTTTTTATTTAAGCCGAACTCCTCTTTAAAATTTCAGCCGATTTCTGCAAGCGTCGAATAGGCCAACAAAACTGGAGTTAAAAGTCAACAGAGCTTGGTGGAAAATGATCAGCTAAACATCAAAAAATGATCCGTCTGTCAAATGCTTCTGAAAGGTGATCAGCAGATCACAATTCAGAAGGGTAGTGAACGAGCCTTAAATTTTAATCAAACGCCTATTCTTTACACCCTTGTGTACAGTTTTTCTGCCTTTGTTTTTCTTGTCCTTTAATCTCTAGTCAATTATGTAATACATATGTATGGTAGCAAGGAGGGTGGGCTTTAACACCCACACACCACATATATGCATCCATGAAGGTTTAGGTTTTTGTGCTGAGAGGTGGCTTCCCGCACACGCCAAGCACAGTCACCAAGCTGTCACATACAGCTCCCAGTCTCTGGTTATGATCGGGAACCAGTGGGATGGACTCCCCATCATGTGACAGCCAATCACAGTGATCATATGAGTGGAAAGTCCATCCTGTCCCCTGGCGAAAAATAACCAGTTAAAGGGCCATCAGGACTGGGTACTTAGAAAGGGTTAAAATGATGTGACATTGTTTATGTTCTCTCTCTGCATGCACCAAACTCCATCTCACCATCACCAACATCTGCACTCAGACCAGAAAGTCTCTGAAGCTGTTTTGTATTCCTCTGAGACTTCGGCGGTTAAAAATATCTTTTCATTTACAGAAGAAAGCCACAATTAATGACCTGACACTGCAGTCTGTCTCAGGACACACAGCATAGCAACAGTCTCTTAGCAGATGTGCTTAGAGCCGACCGCGGGAAGCCGTTACCAGCAAACTCAAAGAAAAATGTTACAATGTAAACTTAAAAGGAAGGAAGCTGATATATTCTGTGCCGCATGAGATCTGTCTGGAACTAGAGCAATTTCAAAGTCTTCACTTCTAGCCTTTGAAGAACCACAAGTTCCAGCATCCCTGCTAGCCAGGCTTAACATCATCCATTCTCAACCAGGGTTCTATGGAAGCTCCTTCACAGGAGTGACCAAAAAATAGGTTCTCCACCAAAGTTCTATAGAACCCTAAAGCCCCATACACACTATCAGTTTTTCTGCTGAGTTTTTCCTTCAGATTTACCAAAACCATGTAGTAGAAAGGCCTGCCTGATTGCATACAAATGGAAACTCCTAAGGTTTGACCTCATATTATATGGTTTTGGTAAATCTGAAGGAAAAAGTCAGCAGAAAAACTGATAGTGTGTATGGGGCTTTAGAGTTCTTCGGAGGTTACTAGAGGTTCTTAGAGCAAAAGACTGATCCTCAGCCAGAGTTACAGGAAACCCTAAGTGTCCTTCAGATGTTCCTAGGCATCCTTGAACAAAAGACTCAGGTTCTCATCCAGGATTCCATGGAACCCTAAGGGTCCTTGTAAAGATTACTTGGTTTTTTTTGAGAAAAAGTAAGGTTCTCAACCAGAGATTCATGGAACCCTAAGACTCCTTTAGACGTTGCTAGGGGTTCTTGAGCAAAAGACAGGTTCTCAACCAGGGTTCCATGAAACTGTAATGATCCTTTAGGATACTAGGGGTTTCTTGAGGAAAAGACTGGTTCTCAACCAGAGTTGTATGGAACCCTTAGCCCTTGTTCACACGGTCGGAGATTCCGACAACCAAATCCGTCGGATTTTGTCCGACGGATTTTGTCCGAAACTGTTGTATACACACGATCGGACGAAGTTCTCGGAAAATACGATTGTTCAGAACGTGATGACGTTATTTCGTTATGATGGGACTACGTTCAGGCTAGTAGCCAATAGCTTTGGTGTAGGAATTTGATCTGAGCATGCGTGGCACTTTGTCCGATCGGAATTCTCTACACATGATCGGAGTATGTCCGATCGGAGCATTTTGTCGGAAAATATTTCCGGCAAGTTGGAAAATTTGGTCCGACGGATATTCCAATGGAAACAGTCCAATGCAGACCACACACAGTCGGAATATCCGACAAAACGCTCCGATCGGACACATTCTGTCGGAATCTCCGATCGGGTGTACAAGGGCTAAGAGTTCTTCAGAAGTTGGTAGGTGTCCTTGAACAAAAGACAGGTTCTCATTCAGGATTCCATGCAATCCTAAGGGTCCTTGTAGAGGTTATTTTGGGTTTCTTGAGCAAAAATAAGGTTCTCAAACAGAGTTTCATGGAACCCTAAGAGTCCTTCAGAAGTTGCTAGGGGTTCTTGAGCAAAAGACAGGTTCTCAACCAGGGTTCCATGGAACCTGAATGATCATTTACAGGATACAAGGGGTTCCTTGGTCAAAACACTGGTTCTTAACCAGAGTTCCATAGAACCCTAAGAGTACTGTGGTTTCTAGGGGTTCTTGAGCAAAAGAAAAGTTTTCACCCAGGATTCCATGCAACCCTAAGGATCCTGCAGGGGTTACTAGGGGTTCCTTAAGCAAAAGATGCGTGCTAACCCAAAAGGTCCTTTAGAGGTTGCCAGGGTTCTTGAGAAAATGACAGGTTCTGAAACAGGGTTCCATGGAGGGCCCTTCAGAGGTTGCTGGGGGTTCCTTAAGCAAAAAAATGTTTCTGTGTCTCAGTAACCACTGACATCATGAATTTTAAGCAGTCTGTAAAGGGGGTACGGTCTTGGAAGTGTTGCGTGTGTTTAACACACTTATTTTTGTTTACTTATTTATTATTTATTTTTAGTTAACGCCACGTACCTCTATACTCATTTTTTTTTTTTTTATGTGGGAAGTGGGTGCCCGGCTGTGAAGCCACAGCCAGGCGCCCACAGTTACAACGCCGGCGCCTCAGAGAGGAGGGGGAGATGAGCGTGGCTTCCCCCGCATCTCTGGACCCTGGAACAGGTAAGTGTCCGATTATTAAAAGTCAGCAGCTGCAGTATTTGTAGCTGCTGACTTTAAATTTTTCTATTTAAGCTGAACTCCTCTTTAAAATTTCAGCCGATTTCTGCAAGCGTCGAATGGGCCAACAAAACTGGAGTTAAAAGTCAACAGAGCTTGGTGGAAAATGATCAGCTAAACATCAAAAAATGATCCGTCTGTCAAATGCCTCTGAAAGGTGATCAACAGATCGCAATTCAGAAGGGTAGTGAACGAGCCTTAAATTTTAATCAAACGCCTAAAATGTTTCTGTGTCTCAGTAACCACTGACATCATGAATTTTAAGCAGTCTGTAAAGGGGGTACGGTCTTGGAAGTGTTGCGTGTGTTTAACACACTTATTTTTGTTTACTTATTAATTATTTATTTTTAGTTAACGCCACGTACCTCTATACTCATTTTTTTTTTTTTTTATGTGGGAACACTTTTATATGTTGGCAGCTTCTCTTATCCTTATTTTGTTTATTTGAGTGAGTCTAGGTTTTACGCATTAGTATTTTTCCTTTCCTGTAAAGGGGGTAGTCTTCCCACTGATCATCTATGTAAGGGTAATCTTCTCCCACTGACCAAAAATACAAGTGAATCCATCTCCCAGTGGCCACCAATGTATGGGACCACGCCATGGAAAACCAGAACACTTTTCCACTGACCACCAATTTACAGGGAAGTTTCTCCACTGGTTAAAAGCAACGGCTGTAATAGCTGCTTCTGTCAAAAAATGGACACTTGGAAAAGTGCTTATAAACACTGCAGATGGAAGAACGAGAGATGCAAAGCAACATTGTATTTCCTCTATTTTCATTCATCTGCAGATCAAAGAGCTTTAATCTGCATAGGATGTCAGTTAAAACAACCTAAAAAGATTTAAAAAATAATAACATTTGATATAGTTATTGCCAATAGGCAAATCATTAGCTAAACCCAATCAAGGTCTCAGTGAAAATAAAAGAAAAATATTTAGCAGGAAGTAAAATAGTTTGTTGTTTTTGCAGATTAACAGCCCTGAGATGAGAAAGGCAAAAAAAATTACAAAAGTGAGATTTAAAAAAAAATAAAGAAAAAAAAGTAAATTGTTTACAATACACGTCACCTCTCACACCTGTATGCTGTCAATGGACCAGCACAATTTTACATTTCTGCTATGGGCCTATTTATTCAACAATAACTTTTGTATTACTTAAAATAACAATATAATGCATATATCATTTTTAATCCATATTTTATTTTAATACTATATATATTATATACATGTATAACACATATATTTACAATTTACAATTATTATTATTATTTTTTAATTGTTTTGCAAAAATAATTACATTTTGAAATCTGTATTTAATAAACCTATCAAAGTGGGAAAAAAAATGCTACTTTTATACAGTTACAGTATAATTTGTCTTTAATTTGTCTCAATTAAAATTACACAAAAATTAGGATCCTCTTATAAAACATTGCCAACTTATTTAAAAATTCAGGCGGCAAATATGTCAAGATAAAAGGGAAAAGAAAAGTTAAATAGGGCTAATTAGACCCCTTTCACACTGAGCCGCTTTACAGGCGCTATAGCGCTAAAAATAGCGGCTGCAAAGCATCTGTAAAGTGCCTTTCCTGTCACTCCAATGTGAAAGCCCGAGGGCTTTCACACTGGAGCGGTGCGCTGGCAGGGCGTAAAAAAAAAACGTCCTGCAAGCAGCTTCTTAGCCCTTGTACACACGGTCGGAGATTCCAACAACAAAATCCGTCGGATTTTGTCCGACGGATTTTGTCCAAAACTGGTGTTGCATACACGCAGTTGGACAAAGTTGTCGGAAAATCTGATCGTTCGTAACGTGATGACATAATTTCGTTACTGCGGGACTACGTTCAGGCTAGTAGCCAATAGCTTTGGTCTAGGAATTTGATCTGAGCATGCGTGGCACTTTGTCCGATCGGAATTCTCTACAAACGATCAGACAAAGTCCGATCGGATCATGTTGTCGGAAAATTTTATAGCCCAGCTCTAAAACTCTGTCGGTCGGATTTTCAGACGGAAACAGTCCGATGGAGCCCACACATGGTCAGATTATCGGACAACACGGTCCGATCGGACATTTTCCATCGGAATGGCCGACCGTGCGTACAAGGGCTTAGAGGCGCTTTAGGAGCAGTGTATACACCACTCCTAAATCGCCTCTGCCCTTTGAAATCAATGGGCAGTGCTGCCGAAGCGAAGGCAAAGCCGATGCTTTTAACCCTTAAAAGCGCCCAAAATGGAGCTAAAACGAAGGTAAAGCGAAGGCTCTGAGTGTGAAAGGGCTCTTAGGCCCCATACACACTATCAGGATTTTCTGGAGATTATTTTCTTCAGATTTACCAAAACCATGTAGTTTTGATAAAGGGCCTGCCTGATTGCATACAAATTGAAACTCCTAAGGTTTGACCTCATATTATATGGTTTTGGTAAATCTGAAGACAAAAATCTGCAGAAAATCTAATAGTGTGCATCAGGCCTTAGGATAAACTAAAGGGTTAGCTAGGAACACATTTTATAAAAAAAAAAAAAAAAACAGCACAAAAATCACTGTGAACTACTTAAAAAATGTTTAACCACTTAAGGACCGCCTCACGCCGATATATACGTCGGCAGAATGGCGCGGCTGGGCACAAACACATACAGGTACGTTCCCTTTAAGTGCCCAGCCGTGGGTCACGCGCCCGCCGCCGCCGGCGCACTCACGACCCGGTCCTGAGCTCCAGGACCATGGCTGCGGGACCCGCGGACCCTATCGCCACCAGTGTCCCGCGATCGGGTCACAGAGCTGTCACAGTGTTTCCTAGTGAGCCTGTCACTGATGGTCTGTTCCCTGTTATAGGGAAAGATGATCAGGACGTCACACGCCAAGCCACGCCTCCCTACAGTAAAAAAACACACACACACACACTTAACCCCTACACTGCCCCCTAGTGGTTAACCCCTTCACTGCCAGTGACATTTTTACAGTAATCAGTGCATTTTTAATTGCACTGATTGCTGTATTAATGCCAATGGTCCCAAAAATGTGTCAAAATTGTCCGATGTGTCCGCCATAATGTCGCAGTCACAATAAAAATCGCTGATCGCCGCCATTACTAGAAAAAAAAAAATTATTAATAAAAATGCCATAAAACTATCCCCTATTTTGTAGACGCTATAACTTTTGCGCAAACCAATCAATGATCGCTTATTGCGATTTTTTTTACCAAAAATATGTAGAAAAATGTTTTTTTAAATATTTTTGGGGGATATTTATTATAGCAAAAAGTAAAAAATATTGCATTTTTATCAAAATTGACGCTCTATTTTTGTTTATAGCGCAAAAAATAAAAACCGCAGAGGTGATCAAATACCACCAAAAGAAAGTTCTGTTTGTGGGGAAAAAAGGGAGTCAATTTTGTTAGTTGTCAGTTAAAGCGACGCAGTGCCGAATCGCAAAAAGGGGCCTGGTCCTTTAGCTGCAAAATGGTCCGGGGCTTAAGTGGTTAAAAGGGAAAAAAAATCATTTTTTTTCGGTAGCCCTTCACAATCCACCCATAAATAAAATATCACCTTTATGTGGCCTTACACTTTAACCTTTAGGATTCATGTGACAGTGGCCCAGATGGCTCTGTAAAATTCCACAGCCTTGTTAATGTGATTTCGATTCCAGTGGATGCCCCCGGGGGGGTAATCACATCCGTGCAGAGAAAACAGGTGTGTAGTGTTTCCTTGGCAGTCAGAGAATATTTCACCATCCCGGTCTCCTTGCATAACAAGGTGTGGTGACACTCGTATGTGAGAAGGATGCTCTTATATTTCACAAGTGCTCTCCTTCAACCCAGCCAAAAAAAAAAAGAAGAACCTGTATATTGGCCATGATTTTCACAGAAACAGGTTCACTTTAACCACTTAAGGACCGCCTTCTGCACATATACGTCGGCAGAATGGCACGGCTGGGCACAAGCACGTACCTGTACGTTGCTTTTTAAGTGCCCAGCCATGGGTCGGCAGCGGGCCACCGCTGGCACGCTCCCGACCCGGTCCTGAGCTCCGTGACCGTGGCCGTGGGACCAGCCGACCCGATCGCCGATGGTGTCCGGCGATCGGGTCACAGAGCAGAAGAACGAGGAGAGGTCTGTGTAAACAAACCTCTCCCCGTGCTTCCTACTGTGGCTGTCACCGATCGTCTGTTCCCTTTTATAGGGAAAGACGATCAGTGATGTCATATGCCAGGCCACACCCCCTACAATAAAAAAACACATAACATCATACATAACACCTACACTGCCCCCTAGTGGTTAACTCTTTCACTGCCAGTGTCTTTTACACAGGAATCAGTGCATTTAAATAGCACTGATTGCTGTATAAATGACAATGGTCCCAACAATGTGTCAAAAATGTCCGATGTGTCCGCCATAATGTCGCAGTCACAATAAAAATCGCTGATCGCCGCCATTACTAGTAAAAAAAAAAATATTAATAAAAATGCTATAAAACTATCCGCTATTTTGTAAACGCTATAACTTTTGCACAAACCAATCAATAATCGCTAATTGCGATTTTCTTTACCAAAAATATGTAGAAGAATACGTATCGGCCTAAACTGAGGAAAAATTTTTTTTTATATATTTTTTGGGGATATTTATTATAGCAAAAAGTAAAAAAGAGTGCGTTTTTTCAGAATTGGCGCTATTGTTTTGTTTATAGCGCAAAAAATAAAAACTGCAGAGGTGATCAAATACCACCAAAAGAAAGCTCTATTTGTGGGGAAAAAAGGATGCCAATTTTGTTTGGGAGCCACGTTGCACGACCGCGCAATTGTCAGTTAAAGCGACGCAGTGCCGAATCGCAAAAAGGGGCCTGGTCCTTTGGCTGCAAATTGGTCCGGGGCTTAAGTGGTTAAGTGATATACTGTAAGCAGTCAGTGCATACATTACATTCCCTCTCCTGATTCACAAATTTGCAGCAGCACCATGGGGAATTTTTATTTTTTTATGCAATCTATATCAATCAAATCAATATCAATATCAGTCATATAAAGCAACAAATCTAAAAAAATAAATAAATTCTACTTTGATCAGTGTTAGTTTATTGCTGCTGTAGATAAAAATTATAAATGTTATTCTATCATTTGTTCACTTTAAAGTGACACTAAAGTTACGATTCTGGTACAAAGCATTACCATATTTTTCATGAAAAACTACAAATAAAAGTTTTTTTTTTTTTAATTTCCCTTTTTTTTTTTTTTTGATGCAGCACAAAAAAATGAATGAATAGAAGTTAAATATTAATGGCTGGAAAAAAATAAACTTTAAACAAATCTGCAGTAAAATAATAGTTTTACGGAGTTGTAAAGGCAGAAGGTTTTTTTTTATCTTAATGCATTCTATGCATTAAGATAAAAAAATACCTTTTGTGTGTAGCAGCCCCCCCCCCCCCCTAATTACTTTCCTGAGCCCCATCTCTCTCCAGCCATGTCCACGAATGTCTAAGCCACTGGGGACACTCCTCCTGATTGGCTGAGACACAGCAGCGGTACCATTGGCTCCTGCAGCTGTCTATCAAAGTCAGTCAGCCAATCAGGGGAGAGAGGGGGCGGGGCCGGGCTCCATATCTGAGTAGACACACGGGGCTGTGACTCAGCTTGGGTGCCCCCCCCCATAGGAAGCTGCTTGCTGAGGGGGCAAAGAAGAGGATCTGGGACGCTCTGTGCAAAACCAAGCGCATAGAGGAGATAAGTATAACATGTTTGTTATTTTATTTATTTATTTTTAACAAACCTTTACAATCACTTTAAGGGGAAAAGGAAAAAAAACTATGTAAATTAGGGCTGATTAAGATAATCTGAGGCTTAATAAGGGGTTAAAGAAGAACTGCAGTCTGCTCACATCATTTGTAATAGAAACATTTTTGCCATTCTGAAGCTTCCCTCCATCCACTTTGCATATTATACATACTGTGATTCTGTACTTGCCAAATATTCTGCAGAAATCTCCCTCCACTGAGTCTGGCTGCAGCCATTTTAACTGTGGGCAGCTGAAGCTGCTCCCTGTCCACTTCCTGGATTTACACAGGCACACCTCCAGCTCTGCAGCTCTCATTGGCCCTCTTATGACTCATCCCTCCTCCCTTCCTTGCAAACTCTCAGAGAGTGAGAGAGAGAGCTGTGCATGATGTCATAAACCTAGGCCAGTGATGGCGAACCTTGGCACCCCAGATGTTTTGGAACTACATTTCCCATGATGCTCAACTACACTGCAGAGTGCAAGAGCATCATGGGAAATGTAGTTCCAAAACATCTGGGGTGTCAAGGTTCGCCATCACTGCCCTAGGCTAATGACCAGTCAAGAAACAGGAAGTGGGCTGTATAAGGGATTTACTGGCAGAAAAAAAAAAAATGTTTTACTATCCAAAGTTAAAACAACAAGAGCAGAAGATTTAATAGGTGAAAAGATGAAAAAATGACTGAAGGCCCGCTTTAGGAACTCTGTAGTAGTCAGTGCTTACGTGCCCCAGAACCCCCTCCCCCTTCCTCCCCCCCGGCTCACCAAATTTGCAGTTAGACCACAGAGAATTACATTTGATGCAATCAAACATAACAATTCTACAAAAAAAAAAAAAAAGGAACTCACTTTTTTCTACTTTGATCGGTGTTAGTGTATTTAAAAAAAACTAGTTTTGTTGTAGAAAAAAGTATAAATGTTATTCTATCATTTTTTCATTTTATTATGACACTAACATTATGATCCTGGTACAAAGCATTGTTTAAAAAAAAATAAAAAATAGTTACAAATATTTTAATGCAACACTAAAAATAAAAATAATGGACAAAACAAAAAAAGTTTAAATATAACGTTTACAAAAACAGAAATTAAAAAAACAATCAACAGGAAAATATTAGTTAGGGGAGAAGGGAAAGAAGGTGTTAGGGCTAATTAGGATCGCTTTTCTACACATTTTTTTTTTTTTTAATAAAGGACTTGTCAAAAACTCGTGTTGTGTCTTTACTCAGGTCCCTGTCACTGCCTATTACTGTCACAAAGGATGTTTACATTCCTTGTGACAGCAATAAAAGTGATCAGATTTTCTTTTTTCTAGAGAGACAGTGTAAAAAAAAAAAAAATGAAATAAAATAAATAAGAATTTTTTTTAACCATTAAACGACCGGGCCTATTTTTCAGACTTGGTGTTTACAAGTTAAAATCATTTTTTTTTTTTTTTGCTAGAAAATTACTTAGAACCCCCAAACATTATATATATATATATTTTTCTAACACCCTAGAGAATAAAATGGCGGTCATAGCAATACTTTATGTCACACCGTATTTGCGCAGCGGTCTTACAAGCGCACTTTTTTCAACAAAAATACACGTTTTTTGACTTAAAAAACAAGACAACAGTAAAGTTAGCCCAATTGTATTCTATATTGTGAAAGATGATGTTACGCCAAGTAAATTGATGGCCAACATGTCACGCTTCAAAATTGCGCCCGTTCGTGGAATGGCGACAAACCTTTAAAAATCTCCATAGGCGACCTTTAAAAATATCTACAGCTTACATGTTTAGAGTTACAGAGGAGTTCTAGTGCTAGAATTATTGCTCTCGCTCTAATTATTGCGGCGATACCTCCATGTACACAGTTTTCATATGCGGGCGCGACTTACGTATGCATCTGCTTCTGCGCGCGAGCTCAGCGGGAGCTTTTTATTTTTTATTTTTTACACTGTCCTTTTAAAAAAAGAAAATGTAAACATCCCTTGTAATAGAAAAAAAGCATGAGGACCTCTTAAATATGAGATCTGGGGTCAAAAAGTCCTCAAATCTCATATTTACATTAAAATGCAAAAAAAATAATAATTAAATGTAATAAAAAAAAAAAATTCCCCTTTAAGAGCATTGGGCGGAAGTCACGTTTGATTTTGCTTCCTCCCTCCAATGCTATGGAGCCGAACGGCGGAGATGACTGGAGTGCGGCGGGAGCCCCTCTCCAGGCCCCCCTGATAAAAGTGATCTCGCTGTGAATCTGCCGCTGAGACCACTTTTATCCAAAAGAGGACCGCCAACCGTTTAAAAAAAAACAGAGGATATGGCAGCTAGCTGCTGCCATAACAATGGTATTTAACGTCAAAATAGCGACGTATAACGACAGCGGGTGGTCCATAAGTGGTTAAAGCACCCCGCGTGCTCGCACACCAAAGAAAATGCATACCTAAGTCGCACCCGCTTATGTAAACAGTGTTCAAATCACACATGTGAGATATCGTCACGATCTTAAGAGCGAGAGCAATAATTCTACCACTAGACCTCCTCTGTAACTCTAAACGGGTAAATGTTAAACATTTTTAAAGCATCGCCTATGGAGATATTTAAGTATTGTAGTTTGCCGCCATTCCACAAGCGTGCGCAATTTTAAACTGTAACATGTTAGGCATCTTTTTACTCAGCATAAAGTCGTCTTTCACAATATACAAAGAAATTGGGCTAACCTTACTGTTCAGTCTTTTTAAAATTCAGTGAAGTGTTCCACAATAATTGTGTTTGAAAGACCGCCGCGCAAATACCGTGTGAAATAAAATATTGCAAGGACCGCCATTTTATTTTATTTTGCAGAGCCTTTGCTAAAAAAAAATAATAATTATATATATATAAAATCTGTATTTTTTGCTAGAAAATCACTTAGAACCCCCAAATATTTTATATATATATATATATATATATATATATATATATATACACAGTGGTGTGAAAAAGTGTTTGTCCCCTTCCTCATTTCCTGTTCCTTTGCATCTTTGCATGTTTGTCACACTTAAGTGTTTCGGAACATCAAACCAATTTAAACAATAGTCAAGGACAACACAAGTAAACACAAAATGCAATTTGTAAATGAAGGTGTTTATTATTAAAGGTGAAAAAAAATCCAAACCATCATGGCCCTGTGTGAAAAAGTGATTGCCCCCTAAACCTAATAACTGGTTGGGCCACCCTTAGCAGCAACAACTGCAACCAAGCGTTTGCGATAACGTGCAATGAGGCTTTTACAGCGTCCTGGAGGAATTTTGGCCCACTCATCTTTGCAGAATTGTCCTAATTCAGTTACATTAGAGGGTTTTCGGGCATGAACGGCCTTTTTAAGGTCATACCACAACATCTCAATAGGATTCAGGTCAGGACTTTGGCTAGGCCACTCCAAAGTCTTCATTTTGTTTTTCTTCAGCCATTCGGTGGTGGACTTGCTGGTGTGTTTAGGATCATTGTCCTGCTGCAGAACCCAAGTTCGTTTCAGCTTGAGTACACGAACAGATGGTCGGACATTCTCCTTCAGGATCTCTTGGTAGACAGCAGAATTCATAGTTCCTTTTATCACGGCAAGTCTTCCAGGTCCTGAAGCAGCAAAACAGCCCCAGACCATCACACTACCACCACCATATTTTACTGGTATAATGTTCTTTTTATGAAATGCAGTGTTCCTTCTACGCCAGATATACTTGGACACACACCTTCCAAAGAGTTCCACTTTTGTCTCATCGGTCCACAGAATGTTGTCCCAAAAGTCTTGGGGATCATCAAGATGTGTTGTGGAGAAATTGAGATGAGCTTTGATGTTCTTTTTGCTCAGCAGTGGTTTTCTCCTTGGAACTCTGCCATGCAGGCCATTTTTGCCCAGTCTTTTCCTGATGGTGGAGGCATGAACGCTGACCTTAACTGAGGCAAGTGAGGCCTGCAGTTCCTTGGACGTTGTTGTGGGGTCTTTTGTGACCTCTTGGATGAGTCGTCGCTGCGCTCTTGGGGTAATTTTGGGCGGCCGGCCACTCCTGGGAAGGTTCACCACTGTTCCATGTCTTCGCCATTTGTGGATAATGGCTCTCACTGTGGTTCGCTGGATTCCCAAAGCTTTGGAAATGGCTTTATAACCCTTTCCGGACTGATAGATCTCAATTACTTTCTTTCTCAATTGTTCCTGAATTTCTTTGGGTCTCGGCATGATGTGTAGCTTTTAAGGATCTTCTGGTGGACCTTACTGTGTCAAGCAGCTCCTATTTAAGTGATGCCTTGATTGTGAACAGGTGTGGCAATAATCAGGCCTGGGTGTGGCTAGAGAAATTGAACTCAGGTGTGGACAACCACAGTTATAGTATGTTTTAACAAGGGGGGCAATCACTTTTTCACACAGGGCCATGATGGTTTGGATTTTTTTTCACCTTTAATAATAAACACCTTCATTTACAAATTGCATTTTGTGTTTACTTGTGTTGTCCTTGACTATTGTTTAAATTGGTTTGATGTTCCGAAACACTTAAGTGTGACAAACATGCAAAGGAACAGGAAATGAGGAAGGGGGCAAACACTTTTTCACACCACTGTATATATATATATATATATATATATATATATATATATATATATATATATATATATATATATATATACAATGTTTGGGGGTTCTAAGTAATTAACTAGCAAAAAATACAGATTTTAACTTGTAAACAAGTGTAAGAAATAGGCTTGGTCCAGAGGCGGTTAAGGACGTGGCGGCCGGCTTCCCAGCCCTTTTCTTAAAACGGAGGTCCATCCTAAAGTGGACCTTCCGCTCATCGGAACCCTCCCCCCCTCCGGTGCCACAATCGGCACCTTTCAGGGGGGAGGGGGGTGCAGTTACCTGGATAATCCAGGTAACTGCACCCACTTCCGGGATAGCTCTCTGCGGAAAGGGGCGTAACTTACGCCCCTTTCCGCAAGTGCCCGCCCCTTCCCGCAAGTGCCCCGCTGCCTGCTGGGAAACACAGAGATCCCAGAGGCAGCAGGGAGCGTCCTTATTGCGCAGCGCGATTCGCGCATGCGCAGTAGGGAACCGGGAAGTGAAGCCGAAAGGCTCCATTTCCTGATTCCCATACCCAAGATGGCGACGGCAGGACCAGACAGACGACCTAGAGATCGGCTTCGGGTGCCGACATCGCGGGCGCGCTGGACAGGTAAGTGTCACTATTTTAGAAGTCAGCAGCTGCAGTATTTGTAGCTGCTGGCTTTTAAAAAAAAAAAAAAAAACGCGGAGTCCTGGTGGACTCCCGCTTTAACAACCAGCGATTCTTCACACAGAATTCAAATCAGTCGATCGTTTTTCGACCGATCCGAATCTGAATAGTTCTGAAGTTTTGGAATTTGTTAGGAAATGAATATACGGAACAAAATGAAACAGATTTCACCTAAATTTGTTTATTATTTCATTTGGAGATTTGGATACATCCGAATAACCAAATATTTGCCTAAATTTATATTCAGACCAAATTGAATCACACATGTCTAATATACGTATTTATTATACTTCATATCTGTCTAGAGCTCCCAACTGAATTGGAGGGAATGTCCCTGATTTGGAACAATGTCCCTTTGTCTTTGGCCAGCCAAATCCTCTGGGGCTGACGTGGTTAATGACCCTTACTCTGGATGGTCTAAGGTTATCAGTGGTGTACCCCAAGGTTCAGTGTCGGGACCCCTACTTTTTAATATTTTTAGAAATTATATGGGATCTGGGATTAAAAGTAACATCATAACTCCCAACTGTCCCTGATTTCGAGGGACTGTCCCTGATTTGGAGCAATGTCCCTCTGTCCCTCATTCCTCCTCATTGGTCCCTCATTTTGGTCTGATTTATATAGTTGTATATAAAATGCACTTTTTATCTTTCAAAAAGTGTTTTCCAGTGCTAAACCTTTCATCCGAATTCTAAATTGCTGCATTTGTAAATTCCAAAAGCCAATATAAAGGAATAATAGTGGTAAAAAAAGCACTTGTGGGTTTAATCAATCTTTTTTTTTTTTGTACAATTCTCCTTTAAGGGGGTGTGGCAAGGGGGTGTGTCCTATGCCTGCATACTTTTGCTGGTAGGTGTCCCTCATTCCCATCTCAGAACGTTGGGAGGTATGGATCTGTCTAGAGCTCAGCTTTAGTTAGGCCCATGTATGGTGCATGTGTGGAATAAGAGGTGATATCACACCCATTCTTTTATTACAATGCCGTGGATGTTGTAATCAGGTTATATAAAATATCACACGCAGATTACATGGCGTTGTCTGTAGGGTTGTGCAACCAGATTGTATCTCAGCTGAGTCAGGGGACTGTTTGTTGTACGGATCATTTCCATTCTGAGTGGAGGCTAACAAACATCAGGTACACTTCAATATTGGAGGCATAGGTACAAATGGAGGCATAGGTACACTTCAATATTGAGTTGGCCCACCCTTTTGCAGCTATAACAACTTCACCTCTTCTGGGAAGGCCGTCCACAAGGTTTAGGAGTGTGTCTATGGGAATGTTTGACCATTCTTCCAGAAGAGCATTTGTGAGGTCAGGCCCTGATATTGGATGAGAAGGCCTGACTCACAGTCTCCACTCTACTTTCAAGTTGAGGTCAGGACTCTGTGCAGGCCAGTCAAGTTCCTGCACCCCAAACTCGCTCATCCATGTCTTTATGGGTCTTGCTTTGTGCACTGGTCCAAATCATTTGGTGGAGGGGGGATTATGTGGGATTTTTTTTCAGGGGTTGGGCTTGGCTCCTTAGTTTCAGTGAAGGGAGCTCTTAAAGTGTCAGCATACAAAATTTTGGACAATTTCATGCTCCCAACTTTGTGGGAACAGTTTGGGGATGTCCCCTTCCTGTTCCAACATGACTGCGCACCAGTGCACAAAGAAAGGTCCATAAAGACATGGATGAGCGAGTTTGGGGTGGAGGAACTTGACAAAAATCACAGATCGGCGCCATTACTAGTAAAAAAAAAAATATTAAGAAAAATGCCATAAAACTATCCCCTTTTTTGTAAACGCTAAGGTAATTTTTTTTTTACCTTTACAACCCCTTTAATGTCAATGGTGCCAAAAATGTGTCAAAAGTGTCCGATCTGTCAACCGCAATGTCGCAGTCCCGCTAAAAATTGCAGATCGCCGCCATTAGTAGTAAAAACAAAAAATGCCGTAAATCTAGTCCCTATTTTGTAGACGCTATAACTTTTGCGCAGACCAATCAATAAACGCTTATTGCGATATTTTTTTTACCAAAAAATATGTAGAAGAATACGTATCGGCCTAAACTGAGGGGAAAAAAAAGTTTTTTAGATATTTTTGGGGATATTTATTATAGCAAAATGTAAAAAATAATGCGTTTTTTTCAAAATTGTCGCTCTTTTTTTGTTTATAGCGCAAAAAATAAAAAACGCAGGGGTGATCAAATACCAGCAAAAGAAATCTCTATTTGTGCAGAAAAAAAGGACGTAAATTTTGTTTCTGTACAATGTCGCACGGCTGCGCAATTGTCAGTTAAATAATGGCGGCGCCGCATCCCTAAAAAATGGCCCCGGTCAGGAAGGGGGGTAAATCCTTCCGGGGCTGAAGTGGTTAATACCGCTTTACTCAGATATTGACCAGATCAGGAAAGTCAGAGGAAAAAAAATAAGTAAAAGTCCTTATCTGCGTGCTTGTTCCAGGTTAGCATTCCAGCCTATGGAAGCCAGAGCATAGCAGCCGGGCAACAAGCATTTTCAGAGGGCGGGTTTATCAGTGCTGTGTTTGGCTGGAGACGGGTTTCTCTTTAGTTGTTGCTCTTATGGGGCGATCGTTTCAGCAGAGCCTCAAGCTGCACATTGTAACAGGATGTATCTGTTTGGCAGCGGCGATGGTTTATGAGAAGAACACGCCGCAGACCGCAGAAAGCAACCTGACACCTTCCTGAACTCTGCGGATCGCCTTCCGTCACCCATACACACCTCTATTCTAACAGGTGCACAGCAAGTTTTCAAGTACAAGTAGAGGACATTTTTTATTTTATTTTTTTGAGATGTCAAAATTGAGAGGAAAAGTGAAAATAGTATTTTATTTAAAAAAAATAAAAAAAAAAATAAGAAGAAATAAAAAAAATTAAAATAAAAGCATGGCGGTTGTTTATGATGCACAGCCCTTCAGCAAAGTACACTCCCCACTTACAGCAGAGAGTGGATACACATATTTACTGAGCCAGTCATAAAATGCAAGCTGTGATGTGGAGCCGCAGAGAAAGCTCTGTGATTGGAGGAGAGGCCGGTCATTTTACATGGTCCTCCTCCTTATTTTCTCATTCGTTTTGTGAATGGTGTTCTGCCTGCTTCAGAACACTAAGACACGGCTGGGAGGGTGGAGCGCTGTAGCCGAGTTGCAAAGTCACTGCTGGGAGGGGGGAGCAGAGCTACTGTGTCATTGCTCGGGAAAGGGGGCAGCAGGGTAGCTGAGTTGCTCAGTTAGCATTCCCACGTGAGCATCGCGCTTTTGAGTGATTTTTTTTTTTTTCAAGCGTTTGTAAGCACGTTTTTGAGCGTTCTTTAAAGCGTTTTTGAGCTTTGGCGTTTTATAATTAGCCAATATAAAAAAACATCATCTGTTTCCTCATTTGTTGCTATGTTTTTCAGCTTTTTTCATCCGCTTTTATTCATTATTTATTTATTATTAGATTTTTACATTTATTTTTTATTTTTTGTAAGGGATTAAGGGTTAGGGTTTAGAAATTAGGGTTAGGGGTTAATTAATAAATGGATTTTTAATTGTTTATTTACTTATTTGTTTGTTTTGTTAGTATTAGGGGTTAATTAATAAATTAATTATTTAATTGTTTATTTACTTATTTGTTTGTTTTGTTAGTATTAGGGGTTAATTAATAAATTAATTATTTAATTGTTTATTTACTAAGCTGTTTGTTTTGTTAGTGTTTTAGGGGCTAATTCATTAATATATTATTTAAGTGTTTAATTATTTGTTTGTTTTGTTAGCGTTAGGGGCTAATTAATGAATGTATTATTTAATTGTTCACTTATTTGTTTGTTATGTCGGCATTAGGAGCTAATTAATTAATTAATTAATTGTTTATTTACTTATGTGTTTGTTTGGTTAGCGTTAGGGGCCAATAAATAAATTTATTATTTCATTGTTTATTTTATTTTTTTATTTTTTTTATTACATTTTGAGATGGGAATGAGGAAACCTATTAACAAACGCATGTAGGCATTGGACATGCCCCCTGCCACACCCCCTTAAAGGAGAATTAATCCCGAAAAAGGTTAATTAAATCCACAAGGACTTTTTTCATGACTACTATTCCTTTATATTGGCTTTTAAAATTTACAAATGAAGCAATTTAGAAATCAGATGAAAGGTTTAGCACTGAGAAACACTTTTTGAAAGATAAAAAGTCAATTTTATATACAACTATATAGATCAGATCAAAATGAGGGACAAATTAGGAGAAATGAGGGACAGAGGGACATTGCTCCAAATCAGGGACAGCCCCTTTGAAATCAGGGACAGTTGGGAGCTATGACTGAGCTGGTAGATCACTGCTGGGAGGAGGAGCAGATATGCTGTGTCATTGCTCGGAGAGGAGAGCTGGGTAGCTGAGCTATTAAGTTATGGTTGGGAGAAGGGAGCACAGCAGATGAGTTGCTATGTCACTGCTGAGAGGTGGGATCAGAGCTGCTGGGTCATTGCTGGCGGGGGGTGTAGCAGGGTAGCTGAGCTACTCAGTTATGGTTTGGAAGGTGAAGCATTGTAGCTAAGCTGGTAGACCACTGCTGGGAGGGGGGGGCAGATCTGCTGTGTGATTTCTCAGAGGGGAAAGCAGGTTAGCTAGACTGCTTATTAATGGTTGAAAGGGGGAGCACAGTAGCTGAGCTGCTTAGTCACTGCTGGGAGGGGGGGGAGCACAGAAGCTGAGCTGCTTAGTCACTGCTGGGAGGGGGGAGCATGGTAGCTGAGCTGCTTAGTCACTGCTGGGAGGGGGGGGAGCACAGTAGCAGAGCTGCTTAGTCACTGCTAGGAGGGGGGAGCATGGTAGCTGAGCTGCTTAGTCACTGCTGGGAGGGGGGAGCATGGTAGCTGAGCTGCTTAGTCACTGCTGGGAGGGGGGAGCATGGTAGCTGAGCTGCTTAGTCACTGTTGGGAGGGGGGAGCATGGTAGCTGAGCTGCTTAGTCACTGCTGGGAGGGGGGAGCATGGTAGCTGAGCTGCTTAGTCACTGCTGGTAGGGGTTAGCATGGTAGCTGAGCTGCTTAGTCACTGCTGGTAGGGGTTAGCATGGTAGCTGAGCTGCTTAGTCACTGCTGGGAGGAGGGAGCAGAGCTGCTGAGTCAGGCTGGGGGAGTGGGGGGGGGGGAGGGTTCTCTGCCTAGTTCATGGGGTGAAACTCCTGAAGTGGAGGGGTGGAAATTTGGTGGGGTGTGCTTTAAAATAATTCAGACCCCCTTCTGTATGAAGATCTATTACTTTGTGAATTGCAGGCCTGGCACAAACATGAAGCTGGTAAATTTATAGGAAAACCAGAACAACTGGTCTGTATCCCTGACCCAAGCTGGTGACTTGTAGTGTAACTGAAGCCTTTGGATCAACATAAGTACTATATATGCAATGCACAGAACGCACGACAACGCACATCAATACGCTGCAACGCACTGTTGTTCATAAAGTTATACTAGGAGTTATTTAAAAAAAAACACTGTAATGCTTTGCGACAACATGTCACAGCGCATGTGCATAATGCACACAATGCATGCGCGGTATACACACCATAATATGCACGTGCTGGTGTGAACGGGGCCCGAAAGTTTATTTTTAAACCCTCAGGGTGTCTCCTCTAGCAATCATAATCCAATCATTTTCTGGTACAGATTATACAATGAACACAAACTTCTCATTCCTGGCTACTGTTTTCCTTTGCTACGCTTCATTGTGGAAAGAGAGAAATCTATTAAGCGGAATAAAGCGGCATTGTGCGCTTCATACTGTGTGACTAAATACTCGCGGCGCCAAAAGTCGCTTCCGCTTGCCAAACGGAGCTGGCTGTGAGATTCCAATGGTTGTCCCTGGAAATCTTTCACCTAAATTATTGAAGCATACGTTCTCTATACAAAGGACTTCTATATCCCAAACAAAACAAAAAAAAATAGGAAAAAATAAAATAAAGAGAGAGATGAATCGTATTCACCGCAAGTTTTTCGCACCTGTAAAGTAAGGGAGATGGTTTGGTATCTATTACACCACCATGCAACCCAGTGGTGGCTGGTGCTAAATTTCTTGGGGGGGGGGCAAGCAAAGAACCCCCCCCAGCCCGCACGCACGCGGGAGACAGATGGCCGACGGGAAGGCGCCAATCTCTGCAATGACCCCCCCCGGGCGTTAGATGGACGAGAAGGCGGCAGCGGAGACTAACCTTAACATAGGAGGCAGGGTGTCCTGAGACACGATTGGGAGTCCTAAAACTCCCTGGCCAATTGAGTCTCAAAAGCTGCTTCCTGATTGGCGGGAGAATCGGGGGGAGAATCAATATTAATTCACTATCGTCATACAACTGGGTGGGCTCGGGGCGCAGTGTTCTGCGCCCCGAGCTCACCCTTTGTTGAAGCCAATTAGAACCTCAGGCTCTAATCATGTGCTTCAAAAAAAAAAACCCCCACTGGAATCCATGCGTCCGGCGCCCTGCATGTAGATTAGGGGGGGAAGCATGGATTAGGGGGGTGGTGCCCCCTATGGACGAGCTGCCACTGAGGCAAACTACTACTGGAAGGAAAAGAGACATTGCATTGTAGGCAGGACTGCTGTTAGAAATCACGGGGTGCCCCATACAGCCTACCTGACAGGCCCCCCCCCCCTCACCGGCCAAAAGTGACTCAAACACATAGCTTTATCATTCCTTTTTTCCTTTTTTTGCAGCCTCAGCAGCACAGATAAATTAATAGAAAACACTCTGAGGCTTCCTGCTCATTCGCAGACTGAAGCATGGTAAACACAGTTTGCTATGCTTCAATGATGAATGGACACTGCAGTGACTGGCACCGATCGCTCACTGTGTTCATTCAGAAAAAGGAAGGAGCCAGTAAATGACATATTTATCAGCCCCTTCTGCTGCTCTAAATCCTCAAACCTTTGTGCCCACTGTGGCAGCCAGTGGGAGAGGAGGGAGGCCAGGAGTGCTGTGGGGGAAAGGGGCAAACGGGGGGGGGCAGTAAATGGAAGGGGCTCATGTGCTAGGACCAATCCCCCTGCAGTGCACCCGGAGGGAAAAAGAGGAAGAGAAGCTGGCAGTGCTGCAGGGGGAGTCAGAAGAGGATCAGAGGCTGCAATAAGACAGTACAGCTAGCATGGCCCCCTTTTGAACTGATGGTGCTCGGGCCCAGTACAGGAGGACTGGCTGTACTGTCTTTCAGTGGCCCTGATTTTAGGTGGTAATCATCACACATACATAAAAAAAAATCTAATTCAAACTAGAAATGAGAAAATCCAAGCTCATCATTTTCAGCAACTTGTGCAACTCAAGATTCCAGGTTATTAGGCCAGAGATACACAGCATATTTTTAGAAGCTTACCCTTCACCCATGAAATGAACTTCCTTTCATCTCTTCCTTCCCCAAATCGCAGATAGAGATAGATAGGCCCCATCAGATTTGAGTCTCCTCAGAGCATCAACATGATAGTGGCAACTGGTGTTTTTTTTGTTTGGGGGGGGGGCGGTTAAACTGAACCCCCCTGCGGCAACTCAAACCACCCCGTGATTCTCAAACCACCCCGTGATTCTCAACCAGGGTTCCTCCAGAGGTTGCTAGGGGTTCCTTCAGCATTGGGAAATTAGATCAGATAAGTTCCCACTCACACATTGATCTTTTTAGCTATCTGTAAGGAGGTAATTCTTCCCAATGACCCCAAGTGCAAGGACCATTCTTCCCTCTGACCATCACACTAATGTATCATGAGTTGTAGATTTCTCATTTTTAGCAGGGGTTCCCCCGAGACCAGAGAACTATTTCAAGGGTTCCTCTGTGTTGAAAAGGTTGAGAAAGGCTGCACTAATGTATCATGAGTTGTAGATATAGAAATTATAAGGGTTCCCTGAGATCGGAAAGTTATTCCAAGAGTTCCTCTGTGTTGAAAAGTGTGAGAAAAGGCTGATGTAAGACCTGTGTGGAGACAGAAGTGCTCCCCACAAGTGAATTACCTTACATTGCACATACCACACACGTGGTCACCTGTAACCTCAGCAGTATTGAGTTCTCTACTATCTTCTCTTTTTTTTTTTTTTCCATTCAACTTTTTTTTAGCCAATCATTACACCATTATAGCTCTCCTCCCTGCTCTCTATTTTTTATTTCTCTGCATGCCTCTCATCCTTATCCCTTTCGCTAATCCTCTATCAACTCATCATCATCTCATTGTTAACTCATCATCATCTCATCTCGCAAACACATTTGACTCAAGGAGAACTTCATCTCCAAGGAAGACAACTCCCGACTCCATGGACAAGTCCCGACTCCATGGACAAGTCCCGACTCCATGGACAAGTCCCGACTCCATGGACAAGTCCCGACTCCATGGACAAGTAAGTATCTTTTCTTTATCATACAGAGATGGAATTTAGTTGTATCTAGGTACAGTAAAGTTCCTTTTTAGTCCTTCTAGGGATCAAGAACATGTCTTCCAACTTTTAGAGATTCGAAGAAGAAGAAGACACATCCTTAGTACAAAGTTTTGTAGGCCAAGGGTAGACCTCCCGCCAAGTACCAAGTTATGCCAACTACAAAGAAATAATAAGACCAAAAAAATTAACATTTTTCTAGAGGAATATATATATATATATATATATATATATATATATATATATATATATATATATATATATATATATATATATATATATATATATATATATATCAGTAAAGTACAACTGTGGAGGCAAAAAGCACCACAACACAAAAAATGTTCACATTCATGCCTTATGGGGTGCTTTGTGGTGCTCGGTAGAGGTAATGAGAAAACTAGAGGTATTGAGGTGTCATTCAAAATGAATGGCAGCACAAATCTCAACACTTAAAGAGGAAGTAAACTCTCCCAATCTGATGCTTCTTTTCATTTAGTCCATTATAATAAGTAATTATCAGACTATAGCCACTGTAATCCAGCCCAAATCACATATTACTTACTGTTTAAAGAAACTTTAAAAAACTTGTTTCCAGGGGTTAGGCAGCGCCATCTTAAGTATTGTTTTCTGAGTCCACAGTGGAGTGTATTTCCGCCCTTACATTGAGTACTTCCTGTACTGTTAACCAAGCCTCCTTCTCAATACAAAGTTTCTATGGCAACCCTGCTCCCCTATTCATAGCTAACTTGTTTATTTCATAGTATTTACTTGTGCCAATGTCTAATGTTTGCCATTGTCAGACTTATCAGCTTCAGCTGATAAAACTGCAGTAATGGCGAATATTTAGACTATGTGAGGTCACATGGTGTGTAGGAGGAAGCTCTGAGTGATTAGCAGAGTTCAGTTTTGTGCTGTAGCAAGTCCTGATAACAGATAGATAAGACATAGAGAGTGTGCCTTAAATCAGGGGAGATCTGGGCATGCTCAGTGACTTCATTCTACAGACCAACAAGGATTACAACAACACTAAGCAAGTAAGGAGATATCTAAAAGCAGTGTTCATTAGGGTTTTTTATGCTGATTTACATGGGACAAAGTTGTGGGGGAGGGTTTACAACCACTTTAAGTCCCTGTGTTAATATGGGTTGCTGGAGGACTGTGTTCACCTCCAACCAAGGAAAATATTGGCATGGAGCTAGTATAGTCTCTCTAAGGTGCTCTGTTAACCATAAATGCTGAACAAGGACCTCTGTGATAGGTATTATTTAAATGAAACCTGCAGATTTAAAAAGATTACAATAAGGAACTGAACTGTGGATGCTGTAACCCCCCCCCCCCCCCCCCCAAAAAAAAAGTGATTGATCTCCCTGCAGCTGATCGTTTTGCATTACAGACTTATCATTCCTTGTTCTGTGTTGAAGGTGGCCATGTTGTTAGAGGCAGGGCTTTGTCAAGGCTTCCAGCAATGAGGACAGCGAGCAGTGACATCAAAAAAGTCTTGCTTCAAATCTCTGTGCACTGGTGCGCAGTCATGTTGGAACAGGAAGGGGCCATCCCCAAACCGTTCCCACAAATTTGGGAACATGAAATTGTCCAAAATGTCTTGGTATGCTGACGCCTCAAGAGTTCCCTTCACTGGAACTAAGGGGCCAAGCCCAACCCCTGAAAAACAATCCCACACACCATAATCCCCCCTCCACCAAAATGATTTGGACCAGTGCACAAAGCAAGGTCCATAAAGACATGGATTAGCGAGTTTGGGCTGGAGGAACTTGACATGAGCTCAGCCTGATAGAACACCTTTGGGATGAATTAGAGCGAAGACTGCGAGCCAGACCTTCTTGTTCAACATCAGCGCCTGACCTCACAAATGGTCTTCTGGAAGAATGGTCAAACATTCCCATAGACACACTCCTAAGCCTTGTGGACAACCTTCCCAGAAGAGCTAAAGCTGTTATAGCTGCAAAGAATGGGCCAACTCAAAATTGAACCCTTCGGACTAAGACTGGGATATCGTTAAAGTTCATGTGTGTGTAAAGGCAGGTGTCCCAATACTTTTAATATAGTGCATGTTACATATAACCACACAGGCCACGAGTGAGAGCAATAATTCTAGTAGAAGATCTCCTCTGTAACACTAAACTAATGACCTATAGGGGACTTTTGCATCGTCCTCTATAGAAAACATAGGGTGCTGAAGTATGTCACCATTTCACGGGCGCGCACAAAAAAGGCAGGTGACCTAATACTTTTGACAATAAATATATATATATATATATATATATATATATATATATATATATATATATATTAAATGGAGGTTTTGTACTTGTACTTCAGACTTCTTTTATTGTGCAATGTTTCTGTAACAGTTCTGCTTTTGTCTTGAATGCTCATTATAACTATAGTAGAGGAGTTCGCCCAGATACAGTTTGTTCCAGCGAGTCCGTTGGCGATGAACTCGAAGTGGCATTGGCGTGGTGTTGAAGGCAGTAATCCTGTTTTTCTATCATGAAAAGTACAAGTCACTGGAAAACCCAATTAACAAAATACCGTACAAAGGAAAAAGGAAAATCCACCTATGGAGTGCGTGGGCTGTGTCACTTGTTATGAGAAGCCTTCATGGATAAATGTCACTTTTAAATGCAGGGTGTGGGGAGCTGAAAAAAAAAAAGGACTCACAACTGATGTCAGACCGCATGGAGACAGCACAGTGCACAGAAACTGGGACAACAGTGCAAATGTTGCCCAGAGCAACCTCCTCTATGTGCATATACATATACTGTATATATACAGTGGCTCACAAAAGTGAGTACACCCCTCACATTTTTGTAAATATTTTATTCTATCTTTTCATGTGACAACACTGAAGAAATGACACTTGTCTACAATGTAAAGTAGTGAGTGTACAGCTTGTATAACAGTGTAAATTTGCTGTCCCCTCAAAATAACTCAACACACAGCCATTAATGTCTAAACCTCTGGCAACAAAAATGAGTACACCCCTAAGTGAAAATGTCCAAACTGGGCCCAGTTAGCCATTTTCCCTTCCCGGTGTCATATGACTCATTAATGTTACAAGGTCTCAGGTATGAATGGGGAGCAGGTGTGGTAAATTTGGGTGTTATCGCTCTCAATCTCTCATACTGGTCACTGGAAGTTCAACATGGCACCTCATCGCAAAGAACTGAAAAAAAAAAGAATTTTTGCTCTACATAAAGATGGCCTAGGCTATAAGAAGATTGCCAAGACCCTGAAACTGCGCTGCAGCATGGTGGCCAAGACCATACAGCAGTTTAACAGGACAGGTTCCACTCAGAACAGGCCTCGCCATGGTCCACCAAAGAAGTTGAGTGCACGTGCTCAGCGTCATATCCAGAGGTTGTCTTTGGGAAATAGACGTATGAGTGCTGCCAACATTGCTTCAGAGGTTGAAGGGGTGGGGGGGTCAGCCTGTCAGTACTCAGACCATACGCCGCACACTGCATCAAATTGGTCTGCATGGCTGTCGTCCCAGAAGGAAGCCTCTTCTAATGATGATGCACAAGAAAGCCCACAAACAGTTTGCTGAAGACAAGCAGACTAAGGACATGGATTACTGGAACCATGTGGTCCTGTGGTCTGATGAGACCAAGATAAACATATTTGGTTCAGACGGTGTCAAGCATGCTTGGCAACAAGTCGTATTTTGAATGGCCAAGCAATCTTCTGGGACCTGTGACGTGTCCCAGAAGATTGCAGGGAGGGAGGGAGGGGGAGAGGGGATCTCCCTTCCGGCGCCACGGCGCCAGGGGAGGAAGTGGGAGCTGGGTGTCTGTCAAAACTGGGTCTCCCCACCTGCAAAAAAAAAAAAAATGACATACCAAATGTGGCATGTCAGGTTGTCACCAGAACTTTAAAGAGGAAGTTCCATTTTTGGATGGAACTCTGCTTTAATGCAAGAAAGGACTTTGCTCGCTTTGGAAACCACAGCTTGGCATTGCATGTTATTGAGGTTATGATCTACCAAATCCCCCAGATCCTTCTCCACCATTGGTTCCCCCAGTTGTACTCCCCCCTAGTATGTATGATGCATGCATATTGGGGACACCTATCAGCAAATGTATGCAGGCATAGGACACACCCCTTGCCACCCCCCTTAAAGGAGAATTGTCCACAAAAAAAATAGATTGGTTAAACTCACAAGTGTTTTTTTTCGGCACTGCGCCCCTTTAACTGACAATTGTGCGGTCGTGTAACGTGGTTCCCAAACAAAATTGATGTCCTTTTTTTTCCCACAAATAGAGCTTTCTTTTGGTGATATCTGATCACCACTGCGGTTTTTATTTTTTGCGCTATAAACAAAAAAGACCGTCAATTTTGAAAAAAACACATTATTTTTTACTTTTTGCTATAATAAATATCCCCAAAAAATATATATAAAAACATTTTTTTCCCCTCAGTTTAGGCCGATACGTATTCTTCTACATATTCTTGGTTAAAAAAAAATCACAATAAACATTTATTGATTGGTTTGTGCAAAAGTTATAGCGTCTACAAAATAGGGGATAGTTTTATGGCATTTTTAATCATTTTTTTTTACTAGTAATGGCGGAGATCAGTGATTTTTATCGTAACTGCGACATTATGGCTGACACATCGGACACTTTTGGCGCTATTTTGGGACCATTCACATTTACACAGCGATCAGTGCAATTAAAAATGCATTGATTACTGTGTAAATGTGGCTGGCAGTGAAGGGGTTAACACTAGGTGGAGCTGTAGGGGTTAAGTGTGCCCTAGGGAGTGATTCTAACTGTGGGGGGGGGGGCTGTGTGTGACACGACACTGATCACTGCTCCCGATTACAGGGAGCTGTGATCAGTGTCACTAGGGAGAACAGGGAAATGCTTGTTTACATTAACATGTCTCTGTTCTTCCTCTCCGTGAGGCGATCGCAGGTATGGCCGCGGACTCGATGGGCTGTCGTACTCACGGAGCTCGCGGCAGGCACGCTTGTGCACCCCTGGCAGCGCAAGCGCGCGCCCGCTTGCCAAGCCTCACGAGATCACGTACAATAACGTGATTTTGCGCAGCGGAGCCAACCTGCTGCAGTAGAACTGCGGCGGCTGGTGCGCAAGCGGTTAACCACTACTCTCTGAATTCTGTCTTTTAGCCAGTGGTTAAAGCAGATGGTCAGGAAGTGATACATTGAGGGGGATTTATCAAAACTAGAACACTCAGAATCAAGTGCAGCTGTGCATAGTAGCCAATGAGCTTCTAAAGAGGAGTTCCTGTTAAAAAAATTAATAATTAAAAGTCAGCAGCTACAAATACTGCAGCTGCTGACTTTTAATAATCGGACACTTACCTGTCCCGGGGTACCAGCGATGCGGGGGAAGCCCCGCTCATCCCCCCCCTCCGCTCGGCGGCACCAGCATTGCAACTGTGGGCACCCGGCTGTGGCTTCACAGCCGGGCACCCACTGCATGGGTGGTCAAGTGGTCATCTGGGACCTGTCACGTGTCCCAGATGTCTGACAGGAGGGAGGGGGCAGAGCTGAGCCCTTCCTGCGCCGAGGGGAAGAGATATCATCAGACTAGCCACTGAAGGAGGCAGACTACGATGGACCCCCTAGCAACAGGCATTTAGAGGTGAGTTAAGAAAAAACATTTTTTTTTTTTTTTTTTAAGGAATTTTAATCATTTTTTTATTTTTTGTGTGGAACACCACTTAACTTCAGCTTCTTCAATTAAGCTATGGCAATAAAACCGAAAGCTGATTGGTTTCTGTGCAGAGCTGCACCAGATTTTGTACTCTCCAGTTTAGTAAATCCCCCCCAATGCCTCCTAACTGCCGTACAAATGCCCCTAACGCAGATCACTCTTCAGAGACCAACACTAGTGTGAATGAGCCCTTATTTCACCATCTCAATCCGGCACTCATCGGTATTCACACCCCAGCGGCAGCGGCCCAGTTCAGCAGCCGATCGATGTGACACACCGAGAATAAAGGGCCACTTTATAGCTGGGCTGTGTCTATGGAACAGCTCATCTTCCTGGGGCTGGAATGCGACACTTATTGGAATCCCAGACACCGAGATCAAACGCCGACATCTAAGGGACACAGACTGACTTCATTATATAATACGGAGGATAAAACAACGCGTACAACACTTGCATGTGGTTAAGCCAGTTCTTTCACATGTTCCCACTGGTTATACAACACAGTTTATCATCGAGGATTACGGATGTCTGAAATACTCCCTCCCTTTTACCAAAAAAAAAAAAAGTAATCTATTAATCTGTTCCATTAATTGGAATGGGTCAGCCGCGAGACGCATTCGCTGGATTGTTGTGCAGATGTTTCTATTGTCTCTATCATTCCCAGAGATGAAAAAGGCATTCCAGCCATCGAAGATATAAAAATATATATATATATATATATATATATATATATATATATATATCTGTGAAACAAGAAAAAAAGGGCCCATTCCCACTTAGTCCTGCGTTTTTCTAGAAGACACAGGTCTCTGCAAACGCACAACTTTTCTATGGGGTTGATTTTCTAATAATGGGGAGAGCAAAAATCTGGTGCAGCTCTGCATGGTAGCCAATCAGCTTCTAACTTCAGCTTGTTCAATTAACCGTTTGCCGCCTGCCCACCGTCAAATAACGGAGGGACAGTGTGGCTGACGACATATGACGGCGCCCCAGAACGGCTACTATCGCGCACACGTCGTGTTGCTAGGACACAGTACAACCCTGATCTCTGTAAAGAGCTGCGGCTCTTTAACCATGTGATCCAATGTCCGATCACACCCAATCACATGTAAATATGGAAGTGCCGTGATTCGGCTCTCCTCGCCTTACACTGACAGAGTGTGTGGCGAGGAGTGCCGATCAGCAGCATCTCCACGCAGAGGAGACCTGGGCAGGTAATCAGGGCACTGATGATCAGTGCCCTGATTACAGGAAAGCCCGAGCAGTTCCACCAATCAGTGCCCATAAGTGCAACCAATAAGTGCCCTTAAGTGATGCCAGTTAGTGCTGTCCATCAGTGCCTTCCATCAGTGCTGCCCATCAGTGCCCATCAGTGCTGCCCATCAGCCACCTATCAGTCCCCACCTTAAAGCGGGAGTCCGCCGGGACTCCGCGTTTTATATTTTTTTTAAAAGCCAGCAACTACAAATACTGCAGCTGCTGACTTTTAAAATCGTGACACTTACCTGTCCAGCGCGCCCGCGATGTCGGCACCCGAAGCCGATCTGTAGATCGTTTCTCGGGTGCTGCCGCCGCCATCTTGGGTATGGGAATCAGGAAATGGAGCCTTTCGGCTTCATTTCCCAGTTCCCTACTGCGCATGCGCGAGCCGCGCTGCGCAATAAGGACGGTCCCCGCTGCCTCTGGGATCTGTGTGTTTTCCCAGCAGGCAGCGGGGCACTTGCGGAAAGGGGCGGGCACTTGCGGAAAGGGGCGTAATATACGCCCCTTTCCGCAGAGAGCTATCCCGGAAGTGGATGCAGATACCTGTACTGTACAGGTATCTGTACCCCCCTCCCCCCTGAAAGGTGCCAATTGTGGCGCCGGAGGGGGGGAGGGTTCCGATGAGCGGAAGGTCTACTTTAGGGTGGACCTCCGCTTTAAGTTGAAAGTGAAAAAAACAAAAACTATAATCAATAAAAGAAAGGTGTTATATGGACACCGGCAGAGGGTATAACACCTTTCTTCATTGATTATAGTTTTTTCACTTTCAACTTCAGGTTTTTGACCCTATTGGGAGAACCAAATTTTCTCACTACTCTTTATTACTAGTAGGACTAGCGCAATACCTACACCTTTGTTCCAATTCATTTACAAAATGTACTGACAGAAAAAAGGAAAAACTTTTTATTTCTTAAAAATTTTCGGTCTTTTTTTTGTGAAAAATTAAAATCCCTGCAGCGATCAAATACTACCAAAAGAAAGCTCTGTTTGTGTGAAGAAAAAGATAAAAAAAAATATTTGAGTACAGTGTTGTATGACCGCGCAATTGTCATTCAAAGTGCGACAGCGCTGAAAGCTAAAACATGGCCTGGGCAAGAAGGGGGTGAAAGTGCCCGGTATTGAGGTGGTTAAAGTGGTTGTAAAGGCAGAAGGTTTCTATGCATTAAGATAAAAAAGCCGTGTGCAGCAGCCTCCCTAATACTTACCTGAGCCCTATCTCGATCCAGTGATGTTGCATGTGAGCTCCGCTGTCCGGGACTCTCCCTCCTCATTGTCTGAGACAGAAGCGGGCGCCATGGGCTCCCGCTGCTGTCAATCAAAGTCAGTGGTTCACTTGAAGTAGCACAATATCAAAGTAGCATTTCAGTGCTACTTCAGGTGCGACATGGAAGACATCTGTGCGACTTCATGCACAGATGTCTATAAAAGTTGCACCTGAACTTGCAAAAAGTAGTGCAGGAACTACTTTCAAAATCGGTGCGACTCTGACAGAGTCCAGTGCGGCAATACGGTGCGACTTACTCTTGTCATGCGATATGATACTGTCAAATCGCATGACAAGTCGCAAGTCACAAATCGTGCAACCGGGGGGTGGGGGCACTGTGACCTTACGTCGTACATATATGAATAGTTATCATTGGAAAACATGGGGTACGACTTGTCCTGCAACTTTGATGTCCAAAGTCACATAAGTCGCACAAGTGTGAATGGGGTCTTAACCAGCACTTAAAGCGGTATTAAAGCCGCTGACTTTTTTTTTTTCTTCCTACACCTGTAAGGGAAAAGATATAATGAGCTAGTATGCACCGCATACTAGCTCATTATGAAATACTTACCTTAGAACGAGACGCCGGTATCTCACCCGATCCAAGCTGACATTTTCCCTCGGCATGTCTTCCGGGTACCGCGTCTCAGTCGCTGAGTGTCCGGAGCCGCGATGTCGCCACTCCCGCACGTGCATGCGGGAGACTTCTTTCCGGCTAGGTCCGGCATCTGCCGGGCTTTTAGCCGAGAATCCCCGGTGCGCATGCCCCGCTGAAGTCAGCGGCTCATTGTGAGGAGAAAATCTCCTAAACCGTACAGGTTTAGGAGATATTCTTTTTACCTACAGGTAAGCCTTATTATAGGCCTTATTATAGGCTTACCTGTAGGTAAAAGTAAAAAAATTGACTATACAACCACTTTAAAAGGATGCCTCTGCCAGATTTTTTCCTTTTCTCCAGTCCTGAACAAGACCAGAGCTAGCCATAACTATTGGTTGGCAATCATAAGATCCAGATCCAATAAGATCCAACCACAATGCACACTAACACCTGAACTATGGTGCATTGCGGTGTTATTCATTTGGAATGGCAACCGAAGGCACTACCACATTGTTGGAAAACACACCCGCACTGTAGCTGTGTGCTGGGGGGAACTGCATAAAAAAAAGGGGGGGGGGGGCATGTCCAATTAATTTATACAGATGTAGGATGTATTTAATGGACTACAACTATGAGTCCCTCTGCTATGGTGGCGGATGGGACTTGTTGTTTTCCATTCATAGAACCTGTGAATCCATCCACAAAAAATATACAGCATTTTGTGGGCAGGAGAGCCCCACGATCCAGGCAAGAGGAGGCGTGAATGGCACAATGTTACACATGGGTATACCATGAAATATTGTATGAAGGGTGGAATTAGTCCTTCAGGTGCTCTCCCAGTCCATTCACAATGAATGGGTTGCCTGAACAGAACACTCCTTATACATGATGAAGATCACACAGCATTGTGTAAAATAATCCTAAATGTTTATTGCCACCCTGGGACAGCTACTGTCAAGGATGACAATTATTTCTGTAAAATCTAATTTCCTGACAGCCTGAACCCTGCCTGAACTTTGTTTATGGTCTTAAAATCTTCCCCACCCAAAGCCAATGCATGCATTATAACACTGCCAAGCTGAAGGCAGTAGAGCAGTGGTTCTCAACCTCACTCTTCTAGTACCCCCAACAGGCCATGTTTGCAGGTTCTCCTTTATCTTGCGCAGGTACTTTCAATCAGAAGCAATGGCTTGGTATTTTGGATAGCTATTTCCCAAATTCCCAAAACATGGCCTGTTGGGGGTACTTCAGGACTGAGGTTGAGAAGAACCACTGCAGGAGAGAGATCAGGCCCAATCTCCTACGTGGGCATCATTTAGGAGAGGATGCAATGGGAATTTCATAAAAAGAGTAATTGCAAATAAAGATATATAGCATAATACCATATAAATATGTTTATTGGTTTTATATAATTAGGATAAATTAAGGAAGGCCCGGAGCTAGGAGGAATGAATAAAGCATAGGGCTGGCATGACAGGGTGGAAGGGGAACCAGGCAGTTGAGGGTCAATGCGAAGAGATAGGGGTAGTTTCTTAGTTACGTGATTGGTGAGCATGCATGTACTGGCCATCGGGACTACCGGGAGTTTCCCGGTGGGCCGATGGCTCAGTGGGCCACTCTGATGTAAGGGGGCTGGTGATGGGACACTCTGATGTAAGGGGGCTGCTGATGGGACACTCTGATGTAAGGGGCTGCTGATGGGACACTCTGATGTAAGGGGCTGCTGATGGGACACTCTGATGTAAGGGGGTGCTGATGGGACACTCTGATGTAAGGGGGCTGCTCATGGGGCACTCTCATGTAAGGGGGTGCTGATTGGACACTCTGTTGTAAGGGGGCTGGTGATGGGACACTCTGATGTAAGTGGGTGCTGATGGGACACTCAAAATGTAAGTGGGCCGGTCTGGATGAAGTCCAAGGCCAAATTTCTGTCCCAGTCCAGCCCTGTTGGTGAGTAGACGGGGCGATAGGGAGGAGCGTAGGAGAAAGACTGGAGGAAGGGGTGGTACCTAGGGTTGCCACCTCATCCCTTTAAACCCGAACACATATGAATTACATAGGTTCTGAGGCTAATTTAACGAAGATAAGGCACCAAGTGAGCTTAATTACTACCTTAATCAGTCACAGAGCCTGTGTAATTAATATGTGTTTGGTTTTAAAGGGGTGAGGTGGCAACCCTAGTGGTACCGTAGCAGTCGACGTTAGAAAGCCATCAGAGGAACATCCTGCCCTCCCTCCCTGAGATAGGGTAAATAGTTTTTTAGGGTGCAGGCGTGGAGATGGCTGTTGGGACTCCTAGGATATGGTTATAAAATCTGTCAGTGGGATACAAGTGGGGAATCAGTTGGTATGGTGTCCTCTGGTTGGGTGTGGTCCACTAAGAGGGACCAGATAGTGGTAGACCAGTAAGGTCTGTGGGGCAAGTGTTAATGTCCAGCCCATGCGCCCGCCTAAGTACTTGGGAAGCCACAGTCCAGTCTGAATAATGTGTCAAGGTTTCAGGTGGTCTAAAACCCGGACACATGATTCAAAACCAGGACTTTCCAGGTGAATCCTGGACAGGTGGCAACCCTAGACTGGAGGCCGAAGTGAAGCACAGCTGTGGCCCAACAGTGGACTATGACCTGTTGGTTGAGAGCCAAAAAAAACATTTTCAGTTATCATCAATGGATTTGTTAGAGCATGTTCTACAATATTTTCTTTTTTTAATTGGGTCTTTTATGGCATGCTGAAAAAGTACGGTAATTTAAATGAAAATATAATGAAAAAAAAATCATAATGTAGACTAAATCCAAACAACATAGAGGAAAGTACTTCTAAATGTGATTTAAAAGCTAATGCAAAACCAAAGAGCGTGGGTCGAGGAACTAAAGCTGATCTTTTAGATCTTGTCCATTCAGCTTACATTTTGAACTGAAAAACAAAAATCCAGTTAATTCCTCCATCCACACCATTCAATGGGGTTGGATGAATCTTTCTCTGCGGTTATTGTATTTTGACAGCTTGTTCCACCGGCTGTCAAAATACCTGGACAGTGGCTGCATTTGATTGGTTGCAGTTGCTGCTGAGTGGACAATTTTCTGCTTGGCTCCTTCAATTTCTCGATTGAGGGATGCTGGTTAGGTGCCACCAGCAGGACCACCCACTGAGTACGTTTTCAACGGTTCCTCAGGAACGGCTGAAATTCGAAGCGTAAGGCCTGATTAGTTTCACTATTAAATGATATAACCATTTTACGAGCACAAACAGAATTATTATGGAGTCATGGGAAACATGTGATGTTTCTAGGTCATGCAGATTCCCCTTCATCAAGACAACAATGGTATCTTTTAACTTTATTTGGACACTCCTTCCGTCTGCCTTAGCCCTGAATTTAGTTAAAACAGACTTGTTTGAGGTCTTTCCTAATGAGAACTTGAATCGTATTAATAACTTTTTAGGTAAGGGATAACAGGAAATGAGAAAAAAAAAATTCTCCAAAATGAACAGCCTGTCATGGTTATGCAGTGATCTTCCTGTGTTTGCTTACCTTCCCCCATGTCTTCAGACTAAGAAGCCAGCCACTTCCACCTGGGGGTTTTTATAACCTCTCCTCTAAGCATGGCTCCACCCCAAGCCCTATCAGGGAGCCCTATATTAACCTGTGCACTGCAGGCCTCAGTGCTGATCAACCATTGTGTATCCATTGTGTATCAGCTTCCTGTTTCCTGCCGTGTGCTCTGCTACTGGTTTCCGTTACTGACTTTGGCGTGTCTTGACTATCCCTGCTTGCCTGTGACCCTGACCTTTTGGCGTGTACCCGACTATCCTTGTCTGCTTGTGGCCCCGACCTTGGCTTTGTCCCTCACCATCCCTATCCTCCTGTTGCCTACTGTGGGTGTGAGCTGGGGGACCCTGGGGGTTGCGACCTGGAGCCAGTTGCAGCCAAGTCCATCCTCACCACTGGAGGCTCTGGTGAACACCTGCTGGCTCTTAGACTCCGCGCCCCAGGGAATCTCACGCTCTATCCCCAGTGGGATCTGTCCCCCGTCTGCAGCAGTCAGCCGTAGGGTCCACAACCTTGCTGTGCACTTCGGATCCCTACGGTGTGCATCTGTCACCTCGCCTCAAGGTAACCTGACACAGCCTATCTTGGAAAGTTGTGTCCCAACTTGAGGATTTACGATCCCTGGTGACAACTCAAAAATGTGACAAACAGAGTGGGGAGACAGCAATAAAAACCTAAAAACCTTTCATCACTCTATGAAAAAAAGAAAAACTGCCATTACTAAAACTTTCAAAAAGAGAAGGAGGGCGCACCAACTTGTGCATTACCAATGATAAAATGTATTTCTAAAGATTATACTCACAAACAAGCTTTAAAACAAGGCTTATCAATACTCCAGCAATTGCGAGCAGTATCTCTAGTATCTCTAGATGCCTGCAACCTGGACCAGATATTTGGACAAACCAGATGGCATCACAAACGGCTTACGTGTTAGCACATCCAAACTGCAGTGCCTTGAAGAAGTATTCATACCCCTTGAAATTTTCCACATTTCGTCATGTTGCAACCAAAAACATAAATGTATTTTATTAGGATTTTATTTGATAGACCAACACAAAGTGGCACATAATTGTAAAGTTAAAAGAAAATGATAAATGGTTATTAAAATTTTTTACAAACAAAAAAAAATCTGATAAGTGCGATGTGCATTTGTATTCCGCCCCCTTTACTCTGATACCCCTAACT
Source organism: Lithobates pipiens (assembly GCF_037356315.1). NCBI lineage: Eukaryota > Metazoa > Chordata > Amphibia > Anura > Ranidae > Lithobates > Lithobates pipiens. The sequence continues at coordinate 231,515,512 of NW_027507686.1, read as the reverse complement.
AAAATCTAGTAGAACCAATTGTCTTCAGAAGGCACCTAATTAGTAAATAGAGTCCACCTGTGTGTAATTTAATCTCAGTATAAATACAGCTGTTCTGTGAAGCCCTCAGAGGTTTACCTTTGTTGTCAGTTAGAGTTGTGTACTCTACAAGTTAGATTCTAGGTGACAAATTCTCCTTAAGGCTGGGTTCACACTGCTGCGGGGGGAGATCCGGATGTGATTCGCACCGCAAATCACATCCGATCTCCGTAGCGCTGCGAGTTCAGCCATACAGATAGTGGTGGACTCGGGTCTGGAGTTCGGGAGCTGGTAGGGAGCTTCTCTCTACATGGTAATTGAGAGGTGTCCTGGAACAGGGGGAGGACAGTTGGAAGCACTGCCAGGCAAGTCATACAGGAGGGATACATGCCGGGGTCGGTGAGTTGGGAGCACACTGAGAAGCTCTGGGAGAGACATGTCAAGATTGGATGTGGAGCCAGAGGGAGAAACTGCGGTGTCGTTGGAGTCACTGCAGCCAGAAGGGTGGGCAGTAGTCCACCAATTTTCAGTTAGCACATTGTCCTTTTTTTCTCTTCAATAATGGTTGCTACCACCGATGGGACTGCAGGCCCCTGCCAGCAAATGGCTATCAGCAGGGCTTTTTTTCTCAAACAATATGTGATGAACTTAACCACGGCCCTACAAAACCCCTCCCCCTGCACACACCCTCCAAATCACATCAGATAATGGGTGTGTTCAGTCAAATTTCATGAAAACAGTAGGAGGGTCTTAAAGGGGCATTAAATACCAGGATTGCATTACATACAGAGTGCAGGGCTGTCACTTGTAAACACAGAAACCAGACTTTTGTGTTTACAAGTGATTGTGGTGAGTAGGCACCAAAGGGTCTGAGCCAGAGGTGGTGGAACTGATTTCCCCCAAGTTCCCCCTTAAAAAAAGCCCTGGCTATAGGTAAGATGTAGGGACTTATTAAGAGTGAGGCCTAACTATGTACTAACAGTGACGGAATCTAAGACTGTACAGAGAAGCAAAGTGATCTTAAGCAGTGTGCTGGAGGAGTCAGAAGTTTGGAAGACTGTAAATTTAGATTCAATCATCTTTATTCAATGAAGTAATATTCATCATTTAGGCTTCCCATGTCCATTTTCCCCATCCAAGTTTAATCCCCTAAATAAAACAAAAAAAACAAACAAGCCGAAGACTGATCATTGACTGACAAAGTGTGTCTGAGATGAATGTCTGGCCAAGCAGGGTAATGGAAACACACAGCGACCCCGCGGAGGGCACCGCTACCACAGTTTCTCATGGCATCATCTTATTTGCTTGTTCTTGGCCCACTGGAGCTGAATTTACAAAGAATTCCCCATTATGAATAGAATTAATTGTCTGTATCGGTAAACAAGAAGTTCCTCTTATGATTTCATTTTACATGCCCTAAAGGGAGAAAAATCAATCCCTGCTTCTGTTTAATTATGTTTAACCTAAGCTGCTTTATTTAACCCTGTTAATTATTGAGGTGTTAACAGACAGGAGACATAAAGGTATAAATCATTACATACATGGCGGCAGGCATAGTCATACTCCCAACCACCCCTGCACTACGAGAGGCTTCAACCTCGGCTGACAGCAGTCATATGTGGTAAACCCCAAGAAGAGGCCACGCTTACCAAACGCTTGTTCACTCGTAAAATATTCAGGTCACTGTACAGTCAAGTGGGTCAAAATTTAGGCCACAGTGAGGTCGTCATCCACCACAGGGAAGACTGTGCTTAGTAAAATGAGACAGAGGGGTGTATGGCTTGGATCTGGGCCACAGTTCCGACCTGTTGCCTGTTTTTAGCATCTACAGATATTTCAGTGTTGCCCAACCAGTGGTGGTTACTCTCAATTTTGGTGGTTACTCTGTCTCCCCGCTGTTAGAATACAAGGGTTCAGCGTCGAGGATTTCACCATCCACTTTGAATGTGTGAATGGGGGAATCGAGTCATCTTTTATTGCTCAACCCCCTTGGTTGAATGGAAAAAAGTGAATCATCTATGGGCTGCCTTAGGTGTAGTTTTAGGTTGACGTTCTGTATTAGGTACAGTGGTTAAAGGTTAGGTGTAGATCTTAAATTGTGATTTTTTTATTAGACCTGAGGTTAGGGGTTAGATTATTACTATTATTTTACACAGGGGCGGTCCATCAATTAAGGGCACAAGGGCCCCTCTATCACACTACCCACCTTTATGCATAATGGATAGATCCTATTGGATGCCTAGCAGAAGAGATGCACAGGAAGCAGGACACAGGAGCCATCGTCTGACCCACTGCCCATCCCACAGCTTGCCGCTGTCACCTGCTGCCTGACCTGCCACCAAGATGAGGTAAGTGCTGGTCAGACTAAGAACGGGCGAGCGGGGGGAGGGGTGGTCACAGTGAGGCTGCATATGATGGGGCACAGTGGCTGCATTGGATGGGACACAGTGGCTGCATTGGGTGGGGCACAGTGGCTGCATTTGATGGGCACAGTGGCTGTATATGATGGGCACAGTGGCTTCACTTGATTGGGCACAGTGGCTGCATTTGATGGGCACAGTGGCTGTATATGATGGGCAAAATGGCTGCATATGATGGGCACAGTGGCTGCATTTGTTGGGGCACAGTAGCTGCATTTGTTGGGGCCAGTAGCTGCATTTGATGGGGCACAGTGGCTGCATTTGATGGGGCACAGTGGCTGTATATGATGAGCACAATGGCTGCATATGATGGGCACAGTGGCTGCATATGATGGGCACAGTGGCTGCATATGATGGGGCACAGTGGCTGTATTTGATAGGCACAGTGGCTGTATATGATGGGCACAGTGGCAGCATTTGATTGGGCACAGTGGCTGCATTTGATGGGCACAGTGGCTGCATTTGGATGGGCACAGTGGCTGCATTTGGATGGGCACAGTGGCTGTATATGATGGGCACAGTGGCTGTATATGATGGGCACAGTGGCAGCATTTGATTGGGCACAGTGGCTGCATTTGATGGGCACAGTGGCTGCATTTGATGGGCACAGTGGCTGCATTTGATTGGGCACAGTGGCTGTATATGATGGGCACAGTGGCTGTATATGATGGGCACAGTGGCTGCATTTGATGGGCACAGTGGCTGCATTTGATGGGCACAGTGGCTGCATTTGTTGGGGCACAGTAGCTGCATTTGTTGGGGCACAGTAGTTGCATATGATGGGCACAGTGGCTGCATTTGTTGGGGCACAGTAGCTGCATTTGATGGGGCACAGTAGTTGCATTTGATGGGGCACAGTGGCTGTATTTGATGGAGCACAGTGGCTGCATTTGATGGGCACAGTGGCTGCATTTGATGGGCACAGTGGCTGCATTTGATGGGCACAGTGGCTGCATTTGATGGGCACAGTGGCTGCATTTGATGGGCACAGTGGCTGCATTTGATGGGGTACAGTGGCTGCATATGATGGGCACAGGGGCTTCAATTGATGGCACAGTGGTTGCATTTGATGGGCACAGTGAGGCTGCAGTTAATGTTTTTTTTTCAGGATTTTTCAAGTTTGTTTGCACCCCCCAAAAATCTTGAGCACCAGCCACCACTGATGGATTTATATAGCGCCAACAGTTTATGAAGCGCTTTACAACATAAGCCTTTAATCGTGTGTTCAGGTCTTACCAGAGACCAGCAGGTTGTGTCTGCGCAGGTGTGCACAGCCATTATAAGCAAGGGGGTGTCAGTAGTTCATGCCTCCACCTGGGAGACAAGATGTCCCCTGTCCAGGCCAGGACATGGCCCAGTGCAGCAGAGAGCTGCAAGAGGGCTGAATAAGCTATGAGAGCTGAAAATAAGGTGCAAAGGTTGGGTAAGAGCACAGCGGTGCTGTGAGTTGGTCTGTGGGACCAGGCCAAAGGTTAGGGCTTGAGGCCTAAGCAACGGTGCTGCAAGAGTAAACCAGGAGGCCTAATGTCATCTATATTTGTACTTGAAGAAATGGCGGAAACAACTCCTTGTTTTCTGGATCTTTTACTTTCTTTTTCAATGAAGCCCTAAAGCAGGATTATCGGGCTGGAGTGAACTCATTGGTAAGCAATACAACCTGAGAAGAAACCCCCCACACCACACTTTATAATGTTTTTTCAAAATAACAAATGCAGTCATTCCATCAATTAAATAAAAGGTTTAGTGTACTCTACAACTTTGGTAGTTAAATATATATTTTTTTTATGAAGGTCTATACCTCCAACCTAGAAAGTAGAGAACATAAAGGCAGAGGAATTTGGTATCCAATGAGGAACTGTTGAGAACAATGCTTTGACTTCAGCTTCCATATGCTAAGACAGGCTCGTCTCCAGTGCCTGGTTGTAATGCGTTCCCTATTACTCTAATTATTTTGGCTTGCTCCCCTCCCCCCCCCCCCACCTTCTTTGGTCATCAGTAGACACACACGCGTTTTGCAGGCATGTCCCTGCCATGTGCTCCATCTCCCAGGAAGCTGATAGAGGGGAACACTATGGGCTGAGGGCAATGTAACTGATTCCTGAAATACACCTCAAGGCATGCGGCCTGACAAAGGGGCTCTGTTCCAGCCAAACCTCCCCAGCCCCCGGCCCCAGAAACATTAGCTGTAGCACATGTGTGCAGACTATGTACAGCAACCAGGGCTGGCTCTATAAACGGGATCACTGACCCTTAACCCTCATCCTGCTCAACATTAGACAGTACGAGCGCTGGAGATGTTCAACTGAGGTCTACTACCCATAGCTCCCAACTGTCCCTGATTTCTAGGGACTGTCCCTGATTTGGAACAAAGTCCCTCTGTCCCTGATTTCTAGGGACTGTCCCTGATTTGGAACAAAGTCCCTCTGTCCCTCTTTCCTCCTCATTTTTCTCTCATTTTGGTCTGATCTATATAGTTGTATATAACATGCACTTTAGTTTTCCAAAATGTGTTTCCCAGTGCTAAACCTTTCCAATTTTTAATTTATAAATTACTGAATTTATACATTTCAAAATTTCAAAAGAAAGCACTTGTGGGTTTAACTAATCATTTATTTTGTATAATTCTCCTTTTAAGGGGGCGTGGCACGGGTGTCATGTCTTATAGCAACACTGATGTGAATGTACAATTTCTATGTAAAGCACTGTGTAAAATGACGGTGCGGTATAAGTACCTGAAATAAATAAAAAAAAAAAAATAAACAGACTTTTGCTAATAGGTGTCCCTATTCGTTCGAATCACAGTTGAGGTCAAGCTATGTGTTGGGAACATGTTGACATTGATAGGCTTTACCCGTTTTGTGGCCATTTGCCACTCATCAGGAGAAAACGCATGGCATATCTGAAAAAAATGAAAAAAGGTACCAAATAGGATCTAATGTTATGCCCAGATAGAAAAAATGAAGGTGGGGGCAAGGGGAAACAAAAAAAAAAAAGGAATTTTGAATAGGTGCCTGCACTACTTTGATGCATATTTGATCCAGACAGGGACGTTTTTAAGGTAGGGCAAAAGGGGCAGCTTTGTTGTGGGGCCCAAAGCAGCTGCCTCATACTTGCCAACTATCCTGGTTTAAATTCCCTTGAGGTTTTAGTCCTGTGTTGTGTCCCGATATCGCAGTGTGAAGTGCTGCTACTAATGCTGCCCAGTTCTGCCTTATTGTTGTGTGCATGTGACTCACCTACAGACCCTGTGTTTACATGTAAATTACCGGCATCCATATGTAAGTAGCAGTGGCATTCATATGTAAATGGTGGCGGCTGGCGGACATGATATGTATATCATGCCCCCTGAGGTCATATCCACAGTAATTTCTAGCAACCAATCAACAAGCAGAAATCATGTGCTGTAACCTCTAGTAACTAATCAGTGAGCCGTAATGTGTACTGTAACCTCTAACAACCAGTCAGTGAGCGATAATGATACACTGATTTTGAGTCTAGCTGCTATTTATTGTATGTCTCAGAGCAGGTGGAGAGCAAAACTTCATGGGGGGAAGGGGGCCCAAGAAATGTTTTGCCCGGGGTCCAATCAATATCAAAGACGGCCCTGGATCCAGAGAGTGTAAAGTCGCATCAAAATAACATTTCAAAGGCACACTGGAAATCGTGGGACTTTAGAGTTGCGCTAGTGTGAATGGAGCCTATAAACCGGTGGGCAGCGGTCATTCTTATGCCGCGTACACACGGTCAAACTGTTTGACGTACTTAGTCCGTTGAAACACATTTCAGCGGACAATCCGCTCGTGTGTGGGCTTCAGCGGACTTTTTCAGCGTGCAGTCCGGAGTACTAAGAATTTTGTTTTTTCCAAAAATCTGTCCGTAGTACTTTGGTTTCAGCGGACAATACGGTCGTCAGTATGCTAGTCCGACGGACTAAGAATGGCACATGCCCAGAAAGGATTTACACGGCGGAAGGGTGCTTTGCTGTGTCTTGGACTTCCTATTTCTAGTCCCGTCGTACGTGCTGTACACGTCATCGCGCAAGCTTTCGACGGACTGTTTGTGTATCCGTGTGTGGTCAAGTCCGTTCATTGGAAAGTACGCCGGATTGTCCGTCGGATTGTATGACGGACTGAGTACGTCAAACAGTTCGACCGTGTGTACGTGGCATTATACAAAATAATGCAAAGAGGATAAGGGGGAGGCCCCTCCAGCCATAGCTTTGTAATTTTAGATGGAGTGGGGGAGAGGTAAAACTTCTGTCAGGTTTTATTGCTTGTCCTTTTTGGGGAGAGCCCTTCTTGCTGCTTCTCCAAGTGACAAACCAAGCTGGAACTGAAGAGAAACGTGCCCAAGAGATGCATAGGCAGCTAGATTTTTTTTTTTTTTTTTCTAGAGCGGGAAAAGACTAGAACCTTCACTAGGGTTCAATTACAGTCATTTTAGCCATATTTGAGTCTCCTCTCCCCCGCCTCTCCGCGGCGCCGGCATTGGAAGTGTGGGCGCCCGGCTGCGACAGTGGCCAGGCAATCTTCTGGGACTAATGACGTGTCCCGTAAGATTGCAGGGAGAGGAGAAGTTGCCTAGGAGGCGAGGTGACCAGACTAGGAAGTGGGAGCTGGGTACCTGTCAAAATGACATGCCAATTGTGGCATGTCAGTGGGCGAGGAGTACTTAAAGTGGAAGTTCCACTTTTGGGTGAAACTCCGCTTTAAATCTCTGATGAAGGAAGAGTGTCTGAATCAAGTGAGAAGAGAGGGAGGAGAAAATAGACAAAGGGGCTGCATGACTAAGGAGGAACAGGGTCAGGAAACGGTCAGCTTGGTCAGTGTGGTGGGTAGGGGTGTAGTACTTACCTAATTGGAGGCAGAGGTTTAATGGGCAGGGTTCAGGTGAGAGGGTCGTTGCGGATAGCTAGTTTCTTGGTCATTCCAAGGAGTCAGAAGAAGAGGCAACTTCCCACCCTGGTGTTAGAGGTCACTGCGGTGTGCAGGTAGTGGTGGTGTTTAGTGTCTCAAGTTTTGATCAAGTTTATTAAAAAAAATTTCAAATAAAAAATATAATAAAAATCTACTAAATGGTGTATGTTCATTTTGTCACAGCAGTTGGCGGGTCAAGGGGTCTATTGGGGGGGGGGGGGGTAGGTGAGTAATTACATGGTTACAAAATTGTAGGGCCCATCTGAGGTATGGCGCTTCCACTTGGTTAGCGGTGGTTCTCCCAAGAGCAAGGTCCCCTGGGGGAGGGGAATATGGAGGTATGTGTGAAGTCAGAACATCTTCGAGCCTGTTGGGGCGCGGCTGAGGACATGGACGATTCCAGTAATGTACAAGCTCTCTTGCAAATGCAGTATTATTATTATTATTATTATGCGTGATTTATATATCGCCAACAGTTTACGCAGTGCTTTACAACATGAGGGCAGACAATACAGTTACAATACAATCCAATACAGGAGGGATCAGAGGGCCCTGTTCGTTAGAGCTTACACTCTAGGAGGGAGGGTCAAGTACATACCTCCCAACATTTTGAGATGGGAATGAGGGACACCTACTAGCAAACGTATGTAGGCATAGGACACGCCCCCTGCCACACCCTCTTAAAGGAGAATTAACCAAAACAAAAGGTTAATTAAATCCACAAGAGCTTTTTTTTTTTTTACCACTACTACTCCTTTATATTGTCTTTTAAAATTTACAAATGCAGCAATTTAGAATTTGGATGAAAAGTTTAGCACTGGGAAACACTTTTTGAAAGATAAAAAGTGTATTTTATATACATTTATATAGATCAGATCAAAAGGAGGAGGAATGAGGGACAGAGGGACATTGCACTAAATCAGGGACAGTCCATCTTAAATCAGGGACATTTCTCCAAATCAGGGACGGTCCCTCGAAATCAGGGACAGAGGGCCCTTTCTCCACATCAGGGACAGTCCCTCGAAATCAGGGACAGTCCCTCCAAATCCGGGACAGTTGGGAGCTATGCAAGTGGAACAAAAGGTAATAACTGTGCGGTATGATCTGATGGAGAAAATAAAAATAGGTGTGGGTAGGATAGGCTTCTCTGAAGACAAGGCTTTTCAGGGATCGTCTAAAAGCTAATAGAGTAGGAGATAATCAAACAGATTGGGGTAAGGAGTTCCATAGGATTGGAGAGGCTCTGGAAAAGTTCTTGAGGCGAGCATGGGAGGAGGTGACGAGGGAACTAGAGAGCAGGAGGTAGATAGAGGGAGGAGACAAACCATTTACTACTGACAGGGGTGCTTACAAGGATTAGATTTTATTTATTTATGTAGAAGCTTTATCCCAAAAAAAGAAAAAAAAAACAGTTTGCTGTAACTGATTATAAAGTGTTAGTTGGAGGTTGGCTTTAATTTATTAGTCTACTAGTCCATCTAACACTCCCCTCCCTTCTAGACTGACAATGCTGCTATCCAAATGTGTCCCCTGTGCTCCTTCATCCAGACTGGGGGTGCTCTAATAAAGGAGGTGTGTTACTGGCCGGATCACCAGGAGAAAACAGAGGGGGAAAAAAAGCCTAAAAAAACAAAAAACAAATGCAGCCACCTCATCTAATGGTTGGTAAGCTGCAATATATTAAATTTTTGGGTTTGCTACGGCTTGAAGTTCCTTTTCAAGATTGTTATTTTAACTATAGAAGTTATAGCACATAGAATATGCAACAATGTATCAATAAAAAAAGGAGATCTACAAGTTTGAATTGCAGACGGGGCCCCTCTATAGGGACAGGCACCCCTCTTTAATCTCCCAGCAGTGAATCCATCAATAACTGCACTCACTGCTATTAATGTCACAGCTAATAAGACTCAGCGATGGCAGATAAGACCCAAATGATGAGTGTGGGGTTCCACATTCCCCGCTCCGTGTTACTTGATTCCAGGCTTCATTTCATTCTCCATTGGGCATTTTGTTGCAAAAACATTCTTCAGATTCCACGACTATATATTCCCATCATTGACAGTTGTAGGGCAGGGCACAGTGGTCACCGGCCTGGGTCACCCACTCCAAAGGGACACCCTTGGTCTCGGATTTATATAGTGTTAACTATAGCGCTCCTCGTCTTAGGGCCGTACTTGTTTCTTTTATTAGATCTATTTTCAGAGTCTTACTTTTAAAAATGAACTCTTATATCTTTAAAGTCTAACCGCCGTTAGAGGTGAATGGTACCGGAGCAGATAATCGCAAATAATCCATTAACTGCATCTCCCTATTGGAGTTCCCAGCCCTGTCAGCCCCCCCCCCCCTTCCCCATCACAGCAACAGAGTCTCCCTTATCTTGCTGAATTTTTAAGAATGCACTTTTTAATAAATGAAAACTTCAGAGAGAGTAAGACCTTCTTGTAATGGCTGTAGGGATGAGCTGGGCAAGGAACTAAGCAATGATGTCCTCAAAAGAGATGCAAGAAGCCGGAGGGTAAGTCCACCTACACTATATTACCGAAAGTATTGGGACACCTGCCTTGACACGCACATGAACTTTAATGGCATCCCAGTCTTAGTCTGTAGAGTTCAATATTGAGTTGGCCCACCCTTTGCAGCTATAACAGCTTCAACTCTTCTGGGAAGGCCGTCCACAAGGTTTAGGAGTGTGTCTATGGGAATGTTTGACCATTCTTCCAGAATTGTATTTGTGAGATCAGGCACTGATGTTGGACGAGAAGACCTGGCTCGCAGTCTCTGCTCTATATTTTATCCCAAAGGTGTTCTATTGGGTTGAGGTCCGGCCAGTCAAGTTCCTCCACCCCAAACTCGCTCATCCATGTCTTTATGGACCTTGCTTTGTGCACTGGATCAAATCATTTGGTGAAGGGGGGATTATGGTGTGGGGTTGTTTTTCAGGGGTTGGGATTGGCCCCTTAGTTCCAGTAAAAAGGGAACCAAGACATTTTGGACAATTTCATTCTCCCAACTTTGTGGGAACAGTTTGGGGATGGTCCCTTCCTGTTCCAACATGACTGCGCACCAGTGCACAAAGCAACGTCCAAAAAAAAACAACATGGATAAGCGAGTTTGGGATGGAGGAACTTGATTGACCTGCACAGAGTCCTGACCTCAACCCGATAGAACACCTTTGTGATGAAGTAGAGCGGAGACTGAGCCAGGCCTTCTCAGCCACATCAGTGCCTGACCTCACAAATGCACTTCTGGAAGAATGGTCAAACATTCCCATAGACACACTCCTAAACCTTGTGGACAGCCTTCCCAGAAGAGTTGAAGCTGTTATAGATGCAAAGGGAGGGCCAACTCAATATTGAACCCTACGGATTAAGACTGGGATGCCATTAAAGTTCATGTGCGTGTAAAGGCAGGTGACCCAATATTTTTGGTAATATAGTGTATATGCATCCTCAGAAAACTGAAATACAAGTTATGGGCAGAAGACCCCTTTAAGCTGAATAAACTCAAACTGTACAAATATTATTATTTTTCTTATTATTAACACTACACGATCATCTTGACCGGCATTGGTCATCAACCCTGTCCTCAGGGCCCACTAACAGGCCAGGTTTTATGTATTACTTAGATGCAGACTAGAATACTGCAATCACTGAGCAGCAAATGATATCACCTGGGATGTATTTCAGTTATCTTGCAAACCTGGCCTGTTAGTGGGCCCTGAGGACAGGGTTGATGACCACTGATGTATGGAGCTATATCAAAAATAAGGGAGAGGCTCATTTTGTATTTTATCTGAGAAATAGCCAACGTAGGAACCTGCCTATGGCACCACCCAATTCAAGGAGCAGCAAAATTCTTTCATGATACCTGCATAAATAAATTGTTTTTATTTAATTGCCCTTTCTTTTATAATATACACCCATTTCCCAACTGACATCACAGGGATGGGTTGCTGGAAAAAAAATGCAATAACCTTGTGAGGGTGTCAACCCACAGTGGCATGGTTGCCTTTGATGGCTACAATGCAGCTTTGGATTGTAGCTACTTTCAGTAATATAGTGTAGGTGAACTTACCCTCCGGCTTCTTGCATCTCTTTTGAGGACATCATTGCTTAGTTCCTTGCCCAGCTCATTCATACAGCCATTACAGGAAGGTCTTACTCTCTCCACTGAAGTTTACATGGGGGGGGGGGGATTTTCCCTGGTGGCTTTTATTTATGTCTGTAGAGGCGGGTGAATCACAAGGACAATAATTCCAATGGAACGTTTTGCTAGTTAGCTGGAGTTCCACTTTAACTGTAGCTGCTTGCACACTGAAGTCGGAAATTTGACCTACAGTAATTTGTTACTAGCCAAACTATTTGTGGCATGTGTATGTGGCCATTATATGTGGCCAATCCGGCAACCGTGGTGTGAATACAGAAAAAAATAAAATTGGGTAGATGTGGACATACATGTGTGGCGCCAAATCTTTCTAAATTGGGTTGCATTATTAAGCATGGCTGGGGTTGGACGGCCTCAATGCCACATACATTGCCAGTTCCATATAAGGCCTCTTTCACACTGACGTCCGGTTCAGGCCCGCCTGTCAGTTTTTCAGGCGGACCTGAACGGGTGCTCCGTAGAGGTCTATGGAGCGTCGGATGTCAGCGGTGACAAGTCCGCTGACATCCGACCCGCTCCGATCCGAAAAAGTGTAACGGAGGAAAAAGCTATTTTTCCATCCGTCTGCGGATCGGATCGGGTGACGACGGGCACTGCGGTCTGTCGTCATCCGATCTCCCATAGGGGAGAGCGGCGCTGTGACAGATCCGTCCCTGCGCAGTGTGCAGAGACGGACCGGTCATCTCCCTGCTCAGCGGGGATCGACGGAGTGATCCCCGCTGAGCAAACGGATATCCACGGGGCGGATCAGAACTGATCCGCCCCGTGTGAAAGGACCCTAAGGCTTTTCTTTACATTGTTTCCCATGGAGGCTACAAATCTGGCAAACTATTTAAAATGGTCACGGGAAATGTCTTTCACGTTACAGAAGAATCGATGTCTGCCCATTTTCTGAACAATAGCTGAACATCTGTAGCAATCCTAATTTCTACTTCCCTCCTTCCTCTGTTTTCTTTTAATCAGTTCTTTTTTAAACAATCTTATTCTAAAATTATCATTTGTATCGCTTGCCCCTCCCTTTTAGATTGTAAGCTCTTGACAGCTGAGCCCTTCTAACCCTAGTGTCTGGAATTCAATTGTAATTGTTTTGTTTCTCTTAATTCTGTAAAGTGCTGCACAAACTGTCGGCGTTATATAAATTCTGTAATATATAATTTAATATTAGCGATTTTCAAGGATATTAACAAACACTTGAACGACAATCGCTGAATCGCTGAGCTAATGAACCCAAACAAACAGAGGTCAGATCAGCTGCATCAATAGCTACATACACTATATTGTCAAACGTCATGTGCCTACCTTTACACGCACATAAACTTTAATTGCATCCCGATCTTAGTCTGTAGGGTTCAATATTGAGTTGGCCCACCCTTTGCAGATATAACAGCTTCAACTCTTCTGGGAAGGATGTCCACAAGGTTTAGGAGTGTGTCTATGGGAATGTTTGATCATTCTTCCAGAAGAGCATTTGTCAGGTCAGGCACTGATGTCGGACTAGAAGGCCTGGCTCGTAGTCTCCACTCTAATTCATCCCATGTTCTTTCGGGTTGAGGACTTTGTGCAAGCCAGTCAAGTTCTTCCACCCAAAACTCGCTCATTCCTGTCTTTATGGACCTTGCTTTGTGCACTGGTTCAAATCATTTGGTGGAGGGAGGATTATGGTGTTGGGATTGTTTTTCAGGGGTTGGGCTTGGCCCCTTAGATTCAGTGAAGGGAACTCTTAAGGCGTCAATGTCATGCTCCCACCTTTAGGAGAACAGTTTGGGGATGGCCCCCTCCTGTTCCAACATGACTGCGCACCAGTGCACAAAGCAAGGTCCATAAAGACATGGATGAGCGAGTTTGGGGTGGAGGAACTTGACTGGCCTGCACAGAGTCCTGACCTCAACCCGATAGAACACCTTTGGGATGAATTATGGCGGAGACTGCGAGCCAGGACTTCTCATCCAACATCAGTGCCTGACCTCGCAAATGCACTTCTTGAAGAATAGTCAAACATTCCCATAGACACACTCCTATACCTTGTGGATGTAGACAGCCTTCCCAGAAGAGTTGAAGGTGTTATATCTGCAAAGGGTGGGCCAACTTCAGATTGAACCCTACTGACTAACACTGGCATGCCATTAAAGTTCATGTGCATGTAAAGGCAGATGTCCCAATACTCTTGACAATATAGTGTATGTGTCATTTGTGGATATTATCAGACATGGTCGGTCCTGGATTGACCCAACACAGACTGTAATTCTGGGTGATAATATAGCTCTTGAAAGAGTCATGCCAGGACAAGCTGTGATCTTCCTACCAGCTGACATATGTCACCTGTCCATGGGCAGAGGAAATTAACTACTTTTCACCATGGTGAAAGGAAAGAGTAGATCTTGTTATTTCACCGTCTTGGACAAGGTCATCATACAATGATGATCCCACCCATCAAACAGAGATGTTTGTTATGGGCACCATGTCTAGAGGTAGCGATGCCACCTGTCCATTGGCAGAGAACTAGTCACCCATTTTCCTCCCTGTTGGTCTTCATGAAATGATAATCCCGTTCATCGATCTGAGATTTTCAAGAATGTTATAAAATACTAGTGGTGTCATTGACAATCACTTAGCCAAGAAACCAAAATAAACAGAAGTGAGATCAGCCACATTACTGGCTACATATGTGTCATATGTGGATGTCGTTGGGCATGGTCTGACATGGTTTGACCAAGAACAGACCTTAATTATGGGTGGTAATTAAAGTCTGGCTATCCTCAAATGAGTCAGTCCACAATTTCCCTCCCAGCTAACCAGCAGCAGAGAAAAATTGACCCCCTTTCTCCAAAGTAAAGGGAAAGAGTAGAATTTGTTATTCCAACTTGTTGGACAAGGTCTTCATTCAATGATGATCCTGTCCATCAATCAGAGGTGCTTCTTAATGCACCTGGTCAAGAGGTAGGAAATAATGCTCAAACAATAAAAATCTTCAGATAAGGTCAGGCTTGGGCTGACCAAAGACTGACTTTAATTATGGTGGTAATACAGCTGGCTATTCTGAAATTAATCATGCAGAGAGAAGCCTCAATCTTCCCCCCAGATACCCATGGGCAGAGCAAATTTAACACCTTTTCTCCATAATAAAGAGAAAAAGTAGAATTTGGTATTCTACCTTGTTGGACAAGGTCTCCATACAATGATGATCCTGTCCATCGATCAGAAGTGCTTGTTATGCCGCGTACACACGAGCGAATTGTCCGGCGTACTTAGTCCGCCAAAATGCATTTCAGCGGACAATTCGATCGTGTGTGGGCTTCAGCGGACTTTTCCAGCGTAAAGTCCGGCGGACTTAGAAAGTAGTTTTGCACTCCAATCTTTCCGCCGGACTTGGGTTTCAGCGGACAATACGTTTGTGAATATGCTAGTCTGGCGGACTAAGGCCGCGTACACACGGGCGGACTGTTTGACGGAGCGGACAATCCGCTCGTGTGTGGGCTTCAGCGGACTTTTTCAGCGGACAGTCTGGCGGACTAACTCTTTCGGAATTTCCGTAATATTGTCCGTCCAAACTTGGTTTCAGCGGACAGTGTGCTCGTGAGTAGGCTAGTTGGACGGACTAAGTATGGCGCATGCTCAGAAAGGATTTACACGGCCGAAGGTTGCATTGCAGTGTATTGGACGTCGTATTTCTAGTCCCGTCGTACGTGCTGTACACGTCATCGCGCAAGCTTTCAGCGGACTGTCTGTTCGTCGTGTGTGGTCAAGTCCGTTCATTCAAAAGTAGGACGGACTGTCTGTCGGATTGTCTGACGGACTTAGTTGGACGGATAGTCCGCCCGTGTGTACGCGGCCTAAGAATGACGCATGCTCAGAAGCAAGTACGAAAAAGGAAGCTATTGGCTACTGGCTATTGAACTCCCTTTTTCTAGTCCCGTCATACGTGCTGTACGTCATCGCGCTAGCAAATGCTGGACTTTCTGTGTGTCCGTGTGTGGCCCAAGTCCGTTCGGTAGAAAGTCCGCCGGAGTATCCGCCGTATTGTTTGCCGGACTAAGTATGCCGGACAATTCGCTCGTGTGTACGCGGCATTTAGGGCACTTGATCTAAAGTTAGTAAGCTATGCTCAAACAATGGATATCTTTAGACATTATCAGTCTTGGGTTGACTATACACAGGCTGTATTTACAGGTGATAATATATCTGGCTATCCTTGAATGAATCATGCCAAGACAAGCCTCAATCTTCCCCCAGCTACCCATGGTCAGAGAAAACGTGACCCCTTTTCTCCATTGTAAAGTGAAAGAGCAGAACTTGCTATTCCACCTTGTTGGACAAGGTCTTCATACAACGATGATCCCTTTCATCACACAGAGGTGCTTGTTAAGGGCACCCGGTCTAGAGGTAACAAGCGGTGGTCAGATAATGGATATCATTAGACATGATTGGGTATGGGTTGACCAAACACAGGCTGTCATTATGGGTGGTATATAACTGGCAATCCTTGAATGAGTCATGCCTGGACAAGCCGTGGTCCTCCTGCCAGCTGACGGATATCAGCTACCCATGGACAGAGAAAATTTGACCCCTTTTCGCCATAGTAAAGGGGAAGAGTAGAATTTGTTACTCCACCTTGTTGGACAAGGTCTTCATACAATGATGATCCCGTCCATTGATCCAAAGTGCTCGTTGATGCACCTGGTCTTGAGGTAGCAAACAATGCTAAAACAATGGATATCATGAGACATGGTCAGGCTTGGGTGGACCACAAAAAGGCTTTAATTACAGGTGGTAATATAGCTGGCTATCCTTGAATGATGCATATCGGGAGAAACCACAGTCTTCTAGCTGATGGATGGCAGCTACCCATGGGCAGAGAAAATGTGTATTATTTTCCCCATAGCAAAGGGAGGGAGTGGCATTTGATTATTCCTCTCTGTTGAACAAGGTCCATCTATCGGAGGTGCTTGTTAATGTACTTGGTCTAGAGGTGGCAAACAATGCTTAAAAACGAGTCCTTTATTTGGCCACCCTTAGGACCTATTCATACCTATGCATGGCTATTGCAACTACTGCAGTAGGTGTGAAGGGGTCCTTATATTTTCCCTTTAAAAATACTCTAGGTGTGAACCAACTGCATTGAAAAGAACAGCCTTTGTGTTTAAAATGCATTTCAAGCAGTAAAATTCATGAGTTTTAACTAAAGGAAGATGGAGAAGTGTGGATTATCACCGACATTATAAGACAATAGGCAATAAACAAAAAAATAAATAAAAAACTCCCAGCTGCCAATCACCAGTCATCTGGCATTGTTGTGGCTGCTAATGAAAGACTAAATGAGCCTCTACGCCTTGTCATTGCTCTTCACACTGCCAAAATAAACTGAATGCCTCCGAATCCTTCCGGATAGAACAGAGACCGGACTGTCAGACTGGACCTTCCCCAAGTCTGACACAGCTCTGCATACCCATCACAGCTCTGCAATTCTACAATGGAGCTTACATGGGGAACACGTGCATTCACATGCAACATGCTGCCAGCTGCGGATACTCCCACCTCTGCAGCATACTCTAGCCTCAGTTGTACACAATGGAAAATTGAAAAATTCGGAAGAAATATTACCCTAGCAGCACAACTGTGTAAAATTCAAGCGTAAAAATGATAACAATATGCCTGGCTCAGATTGCTGGAACTTGTAGTCCCCCCTGGAGTGGGAGAAATTAAATCACTGCGAGTCGGAACTAAGGCTACGCAGATTGCGCCTACACATGACAAAGTTCAAGAGACCCAAATGCTTCTAGGCGAGAAAATCCCAAAAATGGAATGGTATTGAGCTGAGTTTTGTGCCAGTCTCCAGGGAGAAAGAACTCAACATCCAATTTCCCATTAGTACCGCCATCAGCCGAAGATCAAAAATAAAGGCACTTTTGTCTCCTCTGATGCCGAACATATCCTATAAGAAAATCCCAAACTAAAAAAAGCAACAAAAGAGTTATTGTTGTGGGATCCTTCCTTCGTTCTTCAGATATACTCAACTGTTGCTGGAGTAAACTACCTTCTCGAAGAAATGATATAAACAGAATGCTACGTCTACTTTCTACGAGGGTTGCCGATTTTTTTACGTGAATAAACTGTTCTATCAAAGCTTGATGTCTATGAATGAAATTAATTGAGTCTCTTACCATATTGTGCCTGGGAAACACGGATCCAGCAGCATAATCCAAAACAGACCATCCACAGCAACTTAGACATTGTGTAGCGTTGAAATTTTGGGGCTCCCACAAGAGGTACAAAAAGCAGCCACCGTGCAATTAAAGAGCCTTGTAACTTTGGAAGAGTTATTCTTCTGATTCAAAGGAACTGGAGTTGTGTCATAACTGGGAGGGAGTCAAAGTCACACCCATAGAGAGAGAGAGAGAGAGAGAGAGAGAGAGAAGTCAGGCTTAGCAGGCAATGAGAGCCCAAGTTTTAGTGCCCCATCTAAGCAGGCTATGGTGAAAGCTGGGGAAGGGGTGTCCCTTAGTGGAAACTTGAAGGAGTTTACATACCAGTAATATGACACAGGAAACGTTGGGGATTTGCTTCCATTTTTCAAGCAAGAAAGAAACATGTGTTCCCCTTCAAGGGTTAATCCGCTGCAAGGAAGAATAAAGAAATAGGCGACAGGTATTAGACATAGATGATTCACCAACTTAAAAGTTACTTAAAGGAGATGTAAACCTAATCAGCAAAATATCGTAAAAGCTTTAACATGTTCACATCATTTTCAAAGTCAAAAGTCAGCTTCAGTTTTAGGCTCTATTCCCACTGGTGTAATTTCAGATCAGACTTCAGTCACACTGAATTAAAAAAATTTCACCAGCACTCCACGGATCTCCAATATGGGTCCAAAGCTTTAAAAAAGCAATCAAATTGTTACAGCAGGAGCAACGTTTCAGAATCTCGTAGGATTCCTGAAGGTGTCCTGCGAAGCTCTGAAACGTTGCTTTGCTGGTCACCTGCCTGATAAAGGGGTCCTGCGAGCCTCCGAAACATTGCTTCTGCTGTAACGATGTGATAGCTGGTCACATGCCCGATGAAGAGGTCCGACAAGGTTCTAAGACATTGCTTCTGCTGTAATGATGTGATCGCTGGTCACATGCCCGATGAAGGGGTCTGGTGAAGCTCTGAAACGTTGCTTCTGCTGTAACGATGTGCTCACTGGTCGCAAGCCTAAAGAAGGGATCCTGCTAGCTTTCAAAAGGGGTCATACGAGCCTCTGAAACATTGCTTCTGCTGTAATGACGTGATAGCTGGTCACATGCCCGATGAAGGGGTCCAACAAGGTTCCGAACCATTGCTTCTGCTGTAACGATGTGATCACTGGTCACATGCCTGATGAAAGGGATTGGCGAGGCTCCAAAACATTTCTTCTGCTGTAACAATGCAGTTGCTGGACACATGACTGATGAAGGGATACTGTGAGTCTCTGAAATGTTGCTTTTGCTGTATCTATGTGATCACTGGTCCCATGCCTGATGTAGGGGTGCAGCGAGGCTCAGGAAATGCTGCTTCTGCTGTAACGATGTGATTGCTGCTCACATGCCTGATAAAGGGTTCCGGTGAGGCTCCAAAACATTGCTTCTGCTGTAACAATGTGATTGCTGGTCACATGCCTGATGAAGGATCCGACGAGGCTCCGACACATTGCTTCTGCTGTAACAATGCAAGGGCTGGTCACATGACTGATGAAGGGATCCTGTGAGTCTCGGAAACGTTGCTTCTACTGTAACAATACAATCGCTGGTCACATGACTGATGAAGGGATCCTGTGAGTCTCGGAAACGTTGCTTCTACTGTAACAATACAATCGCTGGTCACATGACTGATGAAGGGATCCTGTGAGGCTCCGAAACGTTGCTTCTGTTGTAACAATGCAGTTGCTGGTCACATGACTGTTGAAGAGATCCTGTGAGTCTCGGAAACGTTGCTTCTACTATAACAATGTGATTGCTGGTCCCATGCCTGATGAAGGGGACACGCGAGGCTCTGAAATGTTGCTTTTTCTGTAATGATGTGATCGAAGGTCCCATGTCTGATGAAGGGGACATGCGAGGCTCTGAAATGTTGCTTCTTCTGTAATGATGTGATCCAAGGTCCCATGTCTGATGAAGGGGACATGCGAGGCTCTGAAATGTTGCTTCTTCTGTAATGATGTGATCCAAGGTCCCATGTCTGATGAAGGGGACATGCGAGGCTCTGAAATGTTGCTTCTTCTGTAATGATGTGATCCAAGGTCCCATGTCTGATGAAGGGGACATGCGAGGCTCTGAAATGTTGCTTCTTCTGTAATGATGTGATCCAAGGTCCCATGCCTGACGAAGGGTACATGCGAGGCTCTGAAATGTTAATGGAAATCACGTTATTTTCAATGGTGCTTGGTCACATCAATATACCTCAGCCTGATTTTGTCCCCAAAGAATATGAAAACCACATCCAAGTATCATTATATAATCACACTGAAAACCGGATTGCAACAGTGTGAACCTAGCTTTAAAGCAGAATTAAACTTAAAGAGTAACTCCACTTTAGTTAATAAAAAAAAAATATTCCCCTCTGGGTGATCTATGTACATTGCAGTGATTTTAATAAACTTTGTTGCAGATTCCTACCTTTTCTTATTCTGAAAAAATAGCTGTTTGTGTCCATGTGGAAAGTGAATCTGTGTGGGAGTGACTTTATAACTCTCAATCAGCTGCTGCACTTGCAGAGCTCTAATGAGGAGAGTGGCAGGATCTACATCACTTTAGACGCGATTTCCCTTTGGTAGTAGCTGACCAAAACAAAAAAAACAAACATTTTTGTTGCAGAGGATGCCCAAAATCTGACTTGTACCTTAGTACAGACTTCTGGGGAAATCAGTAAGTACAGGTAGGAAAAGACAAATCTGGGGGTGCTCTGTATACCATCTTTGTACAGAACGCCCCCAGGTAGCCATATTGCATTTTAAATAAAATTACAGCACTGCAGAATGAAAACAAAAGACACGTTTTAATGATATTCATTTACAATATGACTTGTGTCCCCATTGTATATGCCAGATGAATTTTCTTTTATTTGCTATTTTTTCCCCATGAAAGTGGAGTTACCCTTTAAAGGATCACTAAAGGCAAAAAAAAATTCAAAATAACAAACATGTTATACTTACCTCCACTGTGCAGCTCGTTTTGCACAGAGTGGCCCCGAAACTCGTCTTCTGGGGTCCCTCGGCGGCTGTCTCGGCTTCCTCCCGCAAGGACTCCACAACTTCATGCGAGCTCCCTCGCATAGTGTGGAGTGCTTGCGGGTGTGCTCCCATGATACAGCTAGCGCCCATAGCCACTCGCTGTATCACTTGGCCCCGCCCCCGGCGCGCCGCATCATTGGATGTGATTGACAGCAGCGTGAGCCAATGGCTGCGCTGCTTTCAATCCATCCACTCTAGCCAATCAACAGCCAGGGTGAGCGGCGAAGAGGATGTCGGGGGCGAGCGCGGGACTTACGAGGGGTCAGGTAAGTATAATGGGGGGGGGGGGCGGTATTGTCAGATGTTTTTTCACCTTAATGCATGGAACGCATTAAGGTGAAAAAACGTTTACCTTTACAACCTCTTTAAAGGGTTAGTTCGCTTTTTGCAGAAAAAAATAAAAACAAACACACTCCCTACCCCCTGAGTCCCTTCTGTACTTACCTTAGTGAGTGAAGAGCTGTCAGTGCCCATACAGCCAGTGTAGTGGTTCAGGGATTTGAAATCCCTGCTCTTCTGGCTTCCCGGATGGATCAGAGCACTGGCACAGGACCGCCTTGACCAATCAGAATCTCTCTGATTCATCCCAGAATCTCTACAGAAAGATGAGCTGGGATTTCAAATTCCTGAACCGCTACACCAGCTGTATGGGCACTAACAGCTCTTCACCCACAAAGGTAAGTACAGTGGGGCAGGTCCGCTGATAGGGAGGGACCACCGGTCCTCTTGTAGGGGGCCCACACAGGGAGGGGGAATAGTGATGGATGACAATTACAGAACTAGTGATAGTGTCACCGATCTCTGCTCCCTGTGATCAAGAGCAGAGATCAGTGATGTGTCACAGGTAGCCACGCTCCCCCCCACAGTTAGAAACACTCCTTTACCCTGCCCCCTAGTGGTTAACCCCTTCACCACCAGTGTAATTTACACAGGAATCAGTGCATTTGTATAGAACTGATTTCTGTATAAATGACAATGGTCCCAAAAATGTGTCAAAACTGTCCGATGTGTCCGCCATAATGTCGCAGTCACGATAAAAAACGCTGAGCGCCGCCAAAAATTATTAGTAAAAATTAGTAAAAATGCCATAAAACTATCCCCTATTTTGTAAACGCTATAACTTTTGTGCAAACCAATCAATAAACGCTTATTGCGATTTTTTTTTTTTACCAAAAATATGTAGAAGAATATGTATCGGCCTAAACTGAGGAGAACAAAATAGTTTTTTTTAAATATATTTTTAGGGGATATTTATTATAGCAAAATGTAAAAAATAATGATTTTTTTCCAAAATCGTCGCTCTTTTTTTTGTTTATAGCGCAAAAAATAAAAACCACAGAGGTGATCAAATACCACTAAAAGAAAGCTCTATTTGTGGGGGGGGGGGGGAGGGCATCAATTTTGTTTGGACACGTCGCACGACCGCGTAATTGTCAGTTAAAGCGACGCAGTGCCGAATCGCAAAAGCCCCGTACACACGAGCGGACTTTTCAACATCCAAAGTCCGTCAGACCGAGTCCGTCAGACTATCCGATCGTGTGTGGGCTGCAACGGACTTTAGCTTCGCAAAAGTCTGACGGACTTTAGAAATGAAGCATGCTTCAAATTTTCCCGACGGAACTCCGCCGGACCCGGTCCCCTTCGAAAAATTCGCTCGTGTGTGTGCTACTCCGACGGACTAAAACCGACGCTAGGGCAGCTATTGGCTACTGTCTATGAACTTCCTACGTCGAATCCAGTCGTACGTCATCACGTTCGACTCCGTCGGAGTTTGGTGTGATGGTGTGTGGTCAAGTCCGTTCGGTCGAAAAGTCCGCCAGAACTCCGTCGGAACTCCGTCGGAACTCCTTTGGAGGTCTGTCAGACTTAATCCCTCTCGTGTGTACGGGGCAAAAAAGTGCTCTGGTCAGGAAGGGGGTAAAATCTTCCGGGGCTGAAGCGGTTAACTGACACCGAAGCACTGGAGGGGATCGCTTTCAGGATAAGTCCGCCATAATGTGTTAATATGCTGTGAATACTATAGAAGCTCTTATTGGCCCAATTTTCTGCTGTATTTTTTTATTTTTTTTATTTTTCGTTCCACTTTAAATAGTCCCTCAGGAATTTATTGTTATAGAATTATAGGGTGAGCAAACTGTTAGGGCTATTTAAACCCTCTATAAATAATAATAATAATATTAATAATAGGGTGGCACCCCAACTCTCATATGTGCTCCTCTGTTGTCACCCTGTCACATGGGTTGTGATGGAGACTACAAGTGCCTATTGCAACACACATTGCGCAGGCATGGTCCATTACCTGCCCCGAGAAATGCCATGCAGCCATTGCTCGAATTATTGTGTAGACAGAAAGTGGCTGCAAAGAGCTTTGCGGAGATCAGCAGCAATAAGCTGTAACAAAGGACCAAAAAAAAAAAAGATGAAAACTAGTTTAATTTAACAAATGGCATTTGTTTATGATATGCAGTGCTTTAGCAAACTAAATGCCATTCGTTGAGGGGTTACATCTGCTTCAATGCCATCCAGGCAGGTTAGACAAACAGTTATCCACTTGTCATTATACTGCGGCAGGTCGTCACGTTCCCCCGAATGGCCGTAGCTGTACGTCGGCTCCTTTAAGAGCCATAGCGGGCGCGCGCTGCACGGCGCGGGGGACACGATGCACGTGGCCAGCGACCACAATGTCCTCCGGCCACGCGTTGATCGTGGGCACGAGAGCCAGAACGGGGTTGTGTGTGTGTGTGTAAATATACACAACACCATTTTGTCAGGAGAGGAGAGACAGATCGTGTGTGCCTACTAAGTAGGAACAGCAATCTGGTTCCTCCTCTAGTCAGTCACATCCCCCTCACAGTTATGCCGCGTACACACGGGCGGACTGTATGGCGTACTTAGTCCGTCGAAACACATTTCAGCGGACAGTCCGCTCGTGTGTGGGCTTCAGCGGACTTTTTCAGCGTGCAGTCTGGTGTACTAAGAATTTCAGATTTTTCGAAATTCTGTCCGTCGTACTTTGGTTTCAGCGGACAATCCGCTCGTGAGTAGGCTAGTTCGACGGACTAAGAATGGCGCATGCCCAGAAAGGATTTACACGGCGGAAGGGTGCTTTGCTGTGTATTGGACTTCCTATTTCTAGTCCCGTCGTACGTGCTGTACACGTCATCGCGCAAACTTTCGACGGACTGTTTGTGCATCCGTGTGTGGTCAAGTCCGTTCATTCGAAAGTATGACAGACTGTCCGTCGGATTGTATGACGGACTAAGTAGGCCATACAGTCCGCTCGTGTGTACGCGGCATTAGAAACACCTCCCAGGGAACGCATTTAACCCCTTGATCGCCCCCCTAGTGTTAACCCCTTCACTGCCAGTGACATTTACACAGTAATTAGTGCATCTTTATAGCACTGATCGCTGTATAAATGTCAGTGGTCCCAAAAATGTGTCAAAAGTGTCCGATCTGTACACCGCAATGTCGCAGGCCTGTTAAAAATTACAGATCGCTGCCATTACTAGTATAAAAAAAAAAATGCCATAAAATGCCATAAATCTATTACCTATTTTATAGACGCTATAACTTTGCACAAACCAATCATTATACACTTATTACAATTTTTTTTTTACCAAAAATATGTAGAAGAATACATATCGGCCTAAACGGAGGAAGAAATTCGTTTTTTTATATTTTGGGGGGGGGGGGGGGGAATATTTATTATAGCAAAAAGTAAAAAATATTTCCTTTTTTTCAGAATTGTCACTCTTTTTTATAGCGCAAAAAATAAAAACCGCAGAAGTGATCAAATACCACCAAAAGAAAGCTCTGATTGTGGGAAATAAAGGATGTAAAAATCTTGTTTGGGAGCCACGTCGCACAACTGTGCAATTGTCATTTAAAACGACACAGTGCCATATCGCAAAAAATGGCCTGGTCATTAAGAGGGTAAATCCTTCCTGTCCTTAAAGCGATGTTCCCACTATAAAAAAAAAAATTCAGCAGCTACAAATACTGCAGCTGCTGACTTCAGACACTTACCTGTCCCAGGGTCCAGCGATGCGGGGGGTCGAAGTCCCGCTCGTCTCCCCCTCCGTTTAGCGGCGCCAACATTTTAACTGTGGGCACCCAGCTGTGGCTTCACAGCCGGACACCCACTGCGCATACGCGAGCCGCGCCGAGCGCCATGACTGGCCGCGCAATCATCTGGGACCTGTCATGTGTCCCAGATGATTGACAGAGGGAGGGGGGGGTGGGGGGAAGAGGCGATCTCCCTTTCTGCAGGGAACTGACGTCAGGAGCCCAGGCACTGGAGGAGGCAGATTTTGAGGGACCACATAGCAACAGGGAAAAAAAAATAAGTAAATTTCTTTTTCTTTTTTCAAGTACATTAATGCCATTTTTTTATTTTTTTTGGTTGGTGGAACACCACTTTGAGTGCTTATACAGTATAAATATAGACTCTCCACTTCTCTTTTTTTGGTTAAAGCTGTTTTTTAAGTCTGTCAATGTTCTACCCGTTAAAAACCAGCGGAAGCGTGGGGGAACGCAGTTCCGGCACCTCCTGCACTGAATGTATGTATGGGTGCTGGGGTGTGCTGGGGGCTGGGAGATCTATTGTTGATGGGAGGAATCTACTGTTGAGGGAAGGGTCTATTGTTGGCTACTAGAGGGTCTGTTGATGCTGGCTGCTGGGGGATCTATTGTTGCTGGGGGGGGGATGGTTGCTGGGAGGGATCTACTGATGAGAGAGGGGTTTATTGTTGCTGTGAAGGATCTACTAATGAGAGAGGGGTTTATTGTTGCTGGGAGAGATCTACTGATGAGAGAGGGGTTTATTGTTGCTGGGAGGGATCTACTGATCAGAGAGGGGTTTATTGTTGCTGGGAGGGATCTACTGATGAGAGAGGGGTTTATTGTTGCTGTGAAGGATCTACTAATGAGAGAGGGGTTTATTGTTGCTGGGAGAGATCTACTGATCAGAGAGGGGTTTATTGTTGCTGGGAGGGATCTACTGATGAGAGAGGGGTTTATTGTTGCTGGCTACTAGAGGGTCTATTGATGCAGGCTGCTGGGGGATCTATAGTTGCTGGGGGCCAATTGTTGCTGGCAGGGATCTACTGATGAGAGAGGGGTTTATTGTTGCTGGGAGGGTTCTCCTGATGAGAGCGGGCTTTATTGTTGCTGGGAGGGTTCTCCTGATGACAGAGGGGTTTACTGTTGCTGGCTGCTGGAGGGTCTATTGATGCTGGCTGCTGGTAGATCTGTTGTTGCTGATAGGGGTCTATTGTTGCAGGTGTGGATCTGTTGTTACTAGGGTGGATCTTTTGTTACTGGAGGGTCATTTTGTTGTGGGAGGGGTCTATTGTTGAAAGGGAGGATCTATTGTTGAAAGAAGGGTGTATATCTTAATGCTTATTAATACAATCTATACAAATTACTTAGCACCACAAAATGATACTTGGTTACCAAAGGACGGTGCTCAGAGGTGGATAGGGGGCAAAGACAAGGGGTGACTTGAAAAGGGGGGCTTCCTGAACCTATTCTCTGAGAAAAAAAGTAGCCTCTTACCAACTTTATAAAGCTACAGATTTTTTATTCTAAATTTGATTGATCAGCTTACCACTCTATAAGTTGGGTACATTGGTGTTTTGTTTATTTCCAGATCACTATTTTAATAAAAAAATTACATTTTCCCCACAAACTTCTCCATTTTTATTCACAACTTTCATACAAAACATAACTCTGAAAAAAAAAAACCTTTCATTTAAAATTATTCCTCGAAAGCCACAAAGGATATAAATCC